>NC_140220.1:26493244-27693244 GCF_951802725.1 Rutilus rutilus | reverse complement strand
TAAGACTATATCAGAAATATCTACTTCTATATGTTGAGTGAGAAAAGCAAACTGTGGTGGAGGCTTTACACGTTTTACATGTCATCGGACGGCTCCTTCCTGTCTAAGTGGGCGGTTCTTGGCCAGAATACATCGATAGTAACTAGTCAACTAAACAATTACAGAGAAAAAGTTGGATGTCAAAAATGTTGAATACATTATTGATTGAAAATATGAAAATTGTTTAGTTTTCTGTTGTTGTTTTTTTTCCTTTTAGTCAATGAAAATATTAAGTTGACTTGTATTTTCAAAATGATAACTGCTCTAAAACGCATGACAAATCGAGATCTAAAAATATCTGGCAACTACTAATTGGTATGAAACTGCAGTAACCTTTGTGCTTGCGCAGGAAGTCGATGCTCTTTTGTAGGATGGTAGACTTGTCCATCTTGCGGGTGTTTCCCGGCAACATGGTGCCCAGTTCCTTGATGAGCACATTGAACTGGTCTCGCCTCTTCTTTTCCGACTTGTTCCTAGATACTCTGTAGGTGGAAAAACAAGAGGTGGAAAATTCCACAGTGGAAATCAATCGTTGACTTTAAGATAATGACATAATTTCATTGGTATTTCAGACGCTTTCAACGTCACAGTTGAGCTCTAAACTCATGTAAATACCTATTAATTATCTTAAATTCTTCAATTTACCCCTAAAAGTGATAATGGGACACTATCTGATCTGAGAAAAGTCTTGCAATGCTGAGAGAAAACATTTCACGGTTCTGTGATTGTATACAGAAGATGAGGCTGAATCTGTGCACTCAGGTCTAAACAGTCATAACTAGGTCACACTTAAGTTTCTATTCCTGATGCAAAACCCCTTTAGATATACTAACGTGGAAAAGGACTTGTCTATACAATCCTCTAGTGTAATGAATCATGTTTAATCCATTCTTCCATGAGATAATGGCTCACAATAGAAGTTTGCCTTGGTTAAGAGAAAGAAATTCCCATTGGGCAACCATAATCATAATGTTTTGTATGTATAATCACCTTTTTGCTTTGTCCTTCTCATCTTCTTCCATCAACCCATCAAAGATACTGCTGTCATCCCTGAAAAGAGACCAATAGTAAAAGCGGTTAGACCAGCTTGACCAATGTGAGCTCTACCTAGCTATATCAAAGACAGTTTCATTCTTCACCCATCCCAATGTTAGTGGGATTGTTCCCCAAAAATTAATAATGAGGAACTAAAGCTGTCAAGCTTTCAAACAGGGCACAATAAGTCTTCTGAAGTCATATGATAGCTTTGTGTGAGGAACAGACTGAAATTGAAATCATTTTTCACTGTTCAAATGTTCACCGAAAAATTACTATTCTTCCAATTACTCATGTCTTTCTAAACCCACAAGACCAAAACGTTGATCTTACTTTTTAATCAAAGTCTTCTGAAGAGACATGATCACTTATATGATGAACAGATTTAATTTAGGCTTTTATTCACATATAAACACTGATCAACGCTAATTCATAGGGCACATCAGATATGGTATCGGAAGCTCAAACATGCTTGGATACAATTTTTGAAGCATCAATGTTTTTGTGGAATGGCCTTTCAGTAGAGGGACAAAAATCTATCATGTTTTATTAAAAATATCGGTCACGCTTTAGATTAGGGTCCAGTTCTCACTATTAACTTACTATTAACTACAACTTTTGCCTCAATAAACTCCTAAATATGGTTTATTAATGTTTGCAAGGTAGTTGTTAAGTTTATTGGGTAGGATTAAGGGATGTAGAATATGGTAATATAGAATAAGGCATTAATATGTGCTTTAAAAGAACTAATAAACAGCCAAACTAAACTTAAGTGTTACCAAAATATCTTTATTTGTGTTTCCAAGATCAACGAAAGTCTTATGGGTTTGGATGGAATGACATAAGAGTAAGTAAATGATAATAGAATTTGTGGGTGAACTATCCCTTTAACTGCTGAAACTAGATCCGTCAGATTTGTGAACAAATCATTCGGAATGGTTTTGTGAACTGCAAGATCAAACTCAAAAGGAAAAAATAATTCCCTGAATCAAATATTGCTGATGCTTGAATCATTATCTTGACATTCTTTCTGTCCCCATTCATTGTAATTTCATGGAAAAGAGCGGCCAAAACAATCTTCAACATGTCCTCTTTTCTGTTTCACTAAACCAATCATACAGGTTTGGAACGACATGAGGGTGGGTAAATGAGTGAGCGAGTTAATGAGGAAATATAAAAACGACTAAACCGAGAAAATGTTTAAGCCATTTCTTCTGATGCCCCACAATATTTCATCATATTCAGATCAGGCAATAAATCATTGATAAAACAGGCAGTAGGTCAGCAGTGGAGGTGGCAGTGAGAGGCGGACATAAAGGTCTGTAGGGGCGCTGTGTGTGTGTGTGTGTGTGTGTGTGTCTGTATATATTTAGATACCCAGTGTTCTCTGACTCAGCTGCTTTGTGAGCACAAGACAGAAAGCAAGACCAGCTGGTCATGGCAGAGGATCTGAGAACAGTTTGTAACAGTATGGGTTTGGGAAGACATGAGGTCGAGTGAGTAAATGACAGTTTATGTATGATCTTTTAAAGGTCATCTCAACACGGCAACAGTCACTCTGTCTTTTTCAGCTTTGAGATAATTGGTCTTTTGCACAGGGTGTTCAAATGTGTGTCTATCTCTGGAACTGAAGAGATCATAATGACCTTACATTTATTGTGTGTAGGTACAGTGATGCGTGTACACGTGCGAGACAATATGCAAGTCAACCATATGAGTGTGTATTTGCAAAGTTACAAATTAATGAGTGCAAACAACAGGCTGGGTAAATAAACCAATGTGCATTTTGCTCTGCCGCTGGGTGTCCATTACCAACATTCTTACACAAACAATCCAGAGTTTGCCCCAGTCCATTTGCATTAATGGTTGTGGGTGTGTGAATGTGTGTTTGAGTGAGGAAGCACCCACTGCTCTAACAATGCCACATAATATATTCGATATTATTGCTGCATGTGAAAACTGCATTTTCAATTTAGATTACAGATATGCAGTTTTGCAGGAAAAAAATATGCAAATAATGTCTAACATCTATTAGTGATTCTAAAAATACACTGACGTCATTTGGCTGCCAAACTAAAATATATTTATATCAGCTCTGTGAATACAAAGCCATCTGCTTAAAATGGTGGCCGCATATAATACGAAGAGGTAAGATTGACTAAGAAAATTTTAACGAAACAATTAGTAAGTAGTAGAGTCAAGTACAAGTAGTAGAGTCAGAAAAAGCAAAATTATTTTCACCTAATTTCAGTTTACATTGTGAACACAGAAAAACAAGTGTAAAAAAAAAGCTCATAAAATGACTTGCTGAGCAGAGTTTTTCCTGTATTGATTTATTTTTCTAATTAGTGGCTTGCAAAGGGCTTACAAATGCCTTGTCTTTTATTTAAAAATAAAAATAGCCACTATGTTTTAGTCAGCACTACCATTCAAAAGTTTAGGTTTGGTAAAATTTCTTTACGTTTTTGAAAAAAAGTCTCTTATGCTCATTAAAGCTGCATTTATTTAAAAAAAATATATATATACAGTACCAGTCAAAAATTTGGAAACACTACTATTTTTAATGCTTTTGCAAGAAGTCTCTTATGCTCATCAAGCCTGCAGTTAAAAAAACAAAAAACAAAAAAAAAAACAGTAATATTATGAAATATTATTACAATTTAAAATAATGGTTCTCTTTTTTAATATACTTTAAAATGTAATTTATTTTTGTGATGCAAAGCTGAATTTTCATCAGCAAGTACTCCAGTCTTTGGTGTCTTATGATCCTTCAGAAATCATTCTAATATGATAATTTGATACTCAGTTATTATCAATGATGGAAACAGTTGTGCTGTTTAATATATTTTTTTGGAATACTTTTTTCAGGATTCATTGATGAGTAAAACGTTAACAGCATTTATTCATAAAAACAGCATTTATTCAAAATAAAAACATTTCTAACAATATAAATCGTTACCATCACCTTTTATCAATTTAACGCATTCTTGTTGAATTAAAATACTAATTTCTTTAAAAAAAAATAGTTATTGTTCCCAAACTTTTGAACGGTAGTGTATATTGTTACAAAAGATTTCTATTCTAAATAAATACAGTTCTTTTTAACTTTTTATTCATCAAATAATCCTGAAAAAAGTATCTCAGGTTATAAAAAAATATTAAGCAGCACAACTGTTTCCAACATTGATCATAAATCAGCATATTAGAATGATTTCTGAAGGATCATAAGACACCAAAGACTGGAGTACTTGCTGATGAATTCAGCTTTGCATCACAAAAATAAATTACATTTTAAAGTATATTAAAAAAGAGAACCATTATTTTAAATTGTAATAATATTTCATAATATTACTGTTTTTTTTTTGTTTTTAACTGCAGGCTTGATGAGCATAAGAGACTTCTTTCAAAAGCATTAAAAATAGTAGTGTTTCCAAACTTTTGACTGGTACTGTATATATATATATATAGTAATGATTTCAATTGGAAATACCTGTTTTCTATTTTAATATATTTTAAAATGAAATGTATTCATGTGATGGCAGAGCTGAATTTTCAGCATCATTGCTTCAGTCTTCAATGTCACATGATCCTTCAGACATCATTCTGATATGCCGATTTGCTGCTCAAGAAACATTTCTAATTAATATCAATTTAGAAAACAGTTGTTTTCAGGATTCTTTGATGTTGAAAGTTGAAAAGAACAGAATTGATCTGAAATATAAATCTTTTGTAACATAAAAATTTAAATGTCTTTATTGTCACTTTCGATCAATTTAATGTGTCCTTGCTGAATGAAATTATTTATTTCTTTGACCCCAAACTTTTGAACATTAGTATAAAACCATAGCCACAAACCATGATTGGCTACTTTCCATCACAAAAGAGAGGACACATATTCGTTGAACATAAGATGCATTTAGTACATTTCCCAGCCTTGGAGCCGTAGTACCATCACATTATGTATGAATAGCAATTGAATGCTTCGGTTGCATTTAAAGCCACACACTCAACATTCATCGTTCACTTCCAAATGCGTCACTGCGTCTGCCACTACAGCCTCGTGCGTGACACACAGCCAGCATTAGAGATTGTGTATCGGCTCATGACTGACCTCATTCCACACCTGTCTTTAGGCTTAAAGTTTCTGTATATAAAAGACCCTCCACACAGGAACAGGACACACACACACACACACACACACACACACACACACACACACACACACTCACTCACACAAATTAAAGTGAGAGGAGAGCTGTAATTGTTTTGAAGACACAAACAAGTCCATTAGTCACTGCACGTTCATTGTGTGGCATTTTCTTTCTCACACAATCTATCCGACTAGGCAACTACCCTTCGAACGACTTGTTTTGAACATGCACCTCATTTTAGTATACTGAAATTAAGCTAATATGAGCAATTAGAAGTAGAAAAATGTGATGACCTACATTTATACTACAAAAACAATGCCGTGCTTGTGTATTAATTTCACATTTCTCTCCCGAACACAAGCACTTAGAGGATGTGGATGGCTGATTATTAACTTTAATGGTGTGTGTGTCGTGAGAGAGACAGAGCGACCGTTTTAATCTGCTATCTTCCTTATTCCTGGTAAGCAAACACACCAACAGTTGACCACAACAATGCAATAAAGATGTCAACTGATGCCAGAGATCTAGTTTCAAAGCACAGCATTGATCACAATGCATTCACAGAGGCTCGACGTGCCCTGAATAGAGTGGTAGAGTGCAGGAATGACATCACTTTGTAGGCCAAAACACGGAAACGAATTAGGATTTTAGCACTTCTGGTTCCATCGTCCCGAAGTCACAATGTTTGTTTTATTTTTTTTTTTATTTTTTTTTTATGGGGTTTTGGTTAAAGGGATACTCCACTTTTTTTGGAAATAGGCTCATTTTACAACTCCCCCAGAGTTAAACAGTTGAGTTTTACCGTTTTCGAATCCATTCAGCCGAACTCCGGGTCTGGCGGTACCACTTTTAGCATAGCTTAGCATAGATCATTCAATCGGACAAGACCATTAGCATCTCTCTCAAAAAAATGACCAAAGAGTTTCTATATTTTTCCTATTTAAAACTTGACTCTTCTGTAGTTACATCGTGTACTAAGACCGACGGAAAATGTAAAGTTGGTAATGGTCTTGTCCGATTGAATGATCTATGCTAAGCTATGCTAAAAGTGGTACTGCCAGACCCGGAGATCGGCTGAATGGATTCGAAAACGGTAAAACTCAACTGTTTAACTCTGGGGGAGTTGTAAAATGAGCCTATTTCCCCAAAAAAGTGGAGTATCCCTTTAAATGGCTGAAATAAGGTCTGTGGTGAACACAAGCTCAAGACACGTTCACGTTTTATTCTACATCAGTACTATTTTTGAAGCTGTTACATGTCTTGAAAAAGGCGGTGGCTAACAAGTGGCTAAATGGGACTACAGAGGCGAGAGTTGAGGAGAGTAAACGTCATCACGCCGAAAAGGTAAACTCAGTTAATTGTGCTCTTATAAACTATTCTAACTTTTTTTTAGATAACTGAAAGAGTTGTCGGAAGCTTAGTGATGGTGACGTTGAAGTCGTGGGACCGTTGTTTGGTTCGTTTATAGCCTACCTTTAGCTTTTTACTTCTGGCGACTGCATTTAGGCTTCAAAATTCATAAAATTTGTGTTCATTTGTGATAATTATCTTGATGGACAAAACGTGCAAGTATCATAAACTTTTGTTGATCACAGAGCTTAATCCAAAAGTCTATGGGAAAATCCTATTGGGTTTTTGGAGAGGGAACCAGTGTGATGCTAACTGCCGATTGATGATAACACCACTCTATTCACTCTTCCCCGGGAGTTTCATAACGCCGAATCTGCCATTGTGTCCGACAAACTAACCAGACAGGAGAGTTAGTAGACTGTCGTCGGTGGACTTGAACTTGAAAAATGGTGTGTATTGACGTATTCCCGCGGTTGAAACAACATACCTTCTTGATGTTTATTCATGTTTATTTCAAAGTTCTTTGCGAAGGGTCAATTAACCATGATGTTTATTATCAAATGTTTATTATTATCAAATGTAAATTTTGCTAAGGACTGGAAAAAGAGGAGTATGTGTTATAGTGCGGCATGTTTACCAAAAGGCATAAATTACTGGCAAATATTAAGAGCCAATATTTAACTAGAAGCCAAAAGGAAAACATAATTTAGCAGTGTTGGCCACATAAAGTATACTTCCTGATTGGACATTGTTTTTTCAAATGAGATCCAAATGGCAATGGCAATGCCTCATGCTCATTTAAATTAAAGATAAAAATGTAATTTAATTTAAGATAAAATTAAGATAATAGTTAATCCAAAAATGAAAATGCTGTCATCATTTACAACACTGTTCGTAAGTTTAGGGTAAAAAAATTGACCTAGATTTGCTCGATGAAATGTTTATCAGTGGATATCAGAGATGTGGACTTCAGACTCCTGACTTAAACTCAAGTCCTATTGCTTGAACTGGCAAACATTACAATCCTTAAAACTAACATTTGCTAGTTTGGACAATCACAAGAAGTTGTGACTGAATTTCACCCAAGTTTCTGTCAGACGGTGTTTGGAAAGTGTCAAATATGTGTGCGGAAGAAAAATATCAGGTATGACCATTCAAAAAAATCATCATTCACTTCATCAGACATCCCAAAGAACTATGTCTGAACAAATTTGGTTGTTTCAACAGGAGAATATGTGTCATAATGCTGGAATGTACATCATCGAGCCCGCTGGATGTTTAACAAGTAATGCTGAACTAAGATTTTAGTCAAATTTAATCTGACATGTGTTGCTTTACTTTTATGTTTTACTTGCCCCACTTATGTGCATATTTATATTTGAGCATATTTAAAACTTAAACTCTATAACATGAGATGTGACATGAACGGCTTGAGAATTAATGACAGATAAAAACCAGAGAACCTTGACTAACAAACTGTGACGTGTCCCAAAGTCATAGAGGTTAAAATGTGTAGACATTAACAAATGCAATCATGATAAGTCTAAATGTATCCGTTTTAAATTTTTCACTTTGGCTTAACTGTACAGCAGGACCAGTCCCATCACTTCAGGATGAATGCATAACAGCTTACCACATTAAAAAAGTGAAGGTAACACTTTAGGTTTCATTAGTTAATATCAGTAAACTAAATTAGTCAACATGAACTAATAATGAACTGCACTTCTACAGGATTTATTAATCTTAGTTGATGTAAATTTCAACATTTACTAATACATTATAAAAATCTAAAGTTTTATTTGTCAAGATTAGTTAATGCACTGTGAACTAACATGAACAAACAATGAACAGTTGTATTTATATAACATTAACAAAGATTAATATACAGTAAAAAAATGTATTGCCCATTGTTAATTCATGTTATTTAATACATTAACTAACTAACGTTAACAAATTAAACCTATTGTAATGTGTTACCAAAGTTAATCACAAACTCAGACTGAATTTTAACAAAAAGCGCTATCATGAAAATGAAAGATTTACCATAATTAAAAAAAGAATTAAGAGTTCCAGTGGGGTATGTTTTTTATTTTTTTATATTATATTAAGAATAATGTTAACTGCTGCATATTAAATATCAAAATGCAATAACTTCTTTCGATGGTGCGGAATCATATAATATTTATTATCCAGTATTGGGATATTGGACATCTGGATTTGAAGACGCATGAAATGTGATAAATGAAAATAAACAGCAAAGAGCACATTTATTGTGTTATTTATCTGGCATCAGATACAATATTAGATTAAATAATAATTAATAATATGTGTATATTAATTTGTCATTTCTACATTATGATAAACTAAATAAACTATTAAAATAAATATTTAATATGCAATTATATTCTTAAGCAGCTTATACATTGCTATTAGTTCTATCGTAATTATATTAACATGCAATGCATGTAATAAAGATGCTAGTATAAAATGCAACTCAGTATGCTGAACATCAAATATTCAAAATTGTTAAGAATAACAAATAAACAAAAATATTTTAGAGTAAAAAAATTGGAAAATAAAACCAAGTACTTCTCATCCCATGTCAGAGCTGTGGAGCTTCATTCTCACATGCTCGAGAGCTTTTCTCTCACTCAAAATCAATCAACACAAACCAAGAGCAAAATACGTACAAGTTAAAACAACTGTGTAAACTAAAATGCATATGAAATCCCCCAGTGTTCTGCCCAGAACGTGTCCTGTGTGAAGAGCCACTTAGAGCTCACGAGGGTCTGAGAGACGAGAGGATTTCACTGAATAAGGTAAGAAAATACAGATTGTTCAAGCGCCATATGGTGATGGTTTTAAGTCTCTGTTTTCGACCGTAGGTGCCATCTCCAGTTACTTCACCAGGAAACCTTTGAGAGAGGAAAATGGAGCTGCTGCTCTATTCAGCGTGGCGGTAATCCAGAGATTAGCCTGAAAAATTCCACACCGCTGCCACACAACGGCCCATCTCACTGTCACTCAACAGGCTCGACCAGTTAGAAAAAAGCCGGGTGCATCGAGGCCGGCCAGAGTGGGCATGTTTAATGTCATTCCATTCACTGCTGTCTCTATAGCAACCGGCCATGGGTGTGTTACATTTGCATTTTAGAGGGAAGGAAAGCTGTTGACGAACATGGATATTAAGATTGTTTAATAGGAGCGCTTCATCTCTGCTGCACCGTAACTGTAACCATGGTTACGGTGTCAGGCAAAAGATGCTGTTATGCGGTGCAGGGCAGGAACTGTCTTGGTTTGAATGAAAATAATAATGGAGATGTTTATTAGCCATTTTATAGATGTTCTGTGTTTTTCTGATACACGTTTTTGGTAGATTTTGGCTATTGTTAAAGGGACAGTTCACCCAAAAATAAAAATGGGCAGGAACTGTCTTGGTTTGAATGAAAATAATAATGGAGATGTTTATTAGCCATTTTATAGATGTTCTGTGTTTTTCTGATACACCTTTTTGGTAGATTTTGGCTATTGTTAAAGGGACAGTTCACCCAAAAATAAAAATGATTTCATCTTTTACCCTCAAGTTGATGAATTTCTTTCTTCTGTTGAACACAAAACAAGATATTTTGAAGAATATGGGTAACCAAACAGTTTATGGGCCCTATTGACAAAAAATACTATTGAAGTCAATGGGGCGCATCAACTGTTTGGTTACCCATATTCTTCAAAATAACTTCTTCTGTGTTCAGCAGAAGAAAGAAACTCATACAGGTTTGGAACAACTTGAGGGTGAGTAAATGATGACAGAAGTTTCATTTTTGGGTGAACTATCCCTTTAATCGATTCTTTAAAGGATGGTTTGGGGTCGACCAAGGACTTACCGGTCTATGCTGGAGGTCATTTTTGTAGTGTGTTCAGGGTCGCAGTTGTAGAGAGAGGATCTTTAAGCGTGAGGTAGACATTTGTACATTAACCTGTGTAACAAAATGACAACAACACATTTTTTTATTTTTTATTTAATGCAATTTAAATGTGTTTATTTAAAAGACACTCCTTAAAATGCATTTAAAAAAATCTTCTCTACTTCTACTGTTTTATTAGGGCTGTCATGATACCAAACATTCAGCAGTCAATACAAATACCAGTTATTTACTACTGCAAAAATTAAATGTAGTAGTAAGTGCTTCCAGTTTTTCAAGAAACAAAATTGAATAAAGACATGAATAAGGTAGATAATGCTTGACATTTGTCAGGTATCTAACAGCATAAAAGTCTCAGAATTAATTAGAAAACATTCATAATTAAAAAAAAAACTAAAAAACATAAGATCTATTAAGTTGCATTTAGACTGCAAGGTCTCATACTTTGACACACATCTGTTTACATTAAAGTCACCATAAAATCAAAATGGACAATACTTATTTTTTTTATGAAATATTTCAGTATTTATTCTAAATAATTTATCAGTGCATGTCATATATATATATATATTTTTAAATCCCCTTGTAATCTTTAATCAAAATAACTTCTCCTCCCTCTTGCAGCAACATTATCTCTTCTCTTCTCTGATGACATGTTTTCTGGCGTGAGGGCGGGACAACCTGTCACTCAAAATCAAGTCCCGACCAAAAATTTTTCTTGAGAACAAGAAGCTGTTTCACTCGAATATATACGTCACAATAGGGAAGAAAAGATGAAACTCCCTTTCTATGCCGACTTTAACATAAGACAAAATGACTGTGTTTATACAGCAGAAAGAATGGCATAGTATTTTGTTTTACTATGCCAATCTTTTTTTATTTTGTATTAATACACTACCTTGTAGTGAAGTTCTGGTACTTTTGACGTCCTTATTTTTCACTAATGTGGTTACAATATTACTGCTCCTGATATAAGCATCTCTTGTAAGATGAATTGCTTATGTTTTTCCTCATTTGTAATTTATTTTATATAAAAGCGTCCACGAAGTTATTCAATTAAAATGCAACAATGACCCATGTGGAAATAAACAACAATAAAATATGGTAATTCATTCAAAAGCAAACTAACCTTCATGCGTGCTTGCTCTAAGGAAGGAAGAGAGAAGCTTGCCACAGGATGTAGGATGAGGACAATCGGTGGGCAAGACAGAAGGTGCGTGTGAATATGAATGTTTTCGTGTGCAGGGTCAATCAGAGGATTCTGAGGTCAAGGTAGAAAGGCCTGCTGTGGGTCCCTGTGGGGTGTATGTGCTTTCAGTCGGGTGTGAGACTGGAAGCACCACATGTTAGCACTACCTAAGAAAAAACAGAAACAATCTGCATTATGATTACACATTTTATACTGTATGTAATGAAGGTAGCATGTTAAATATATATTCCTTAAATCATTTTAGGTTTAGAAGAGATGATGCTTAATTTAAGAAAATATATGTCACATGAAATAACTGTCCAGACATGAAATAAAAAAGCCTAAATTAAATCGTAAATCGTTCCATTGTGAATAAATATGCAAGCATAGCTGGCAAGAAATAAATTATGTTGTGATATTAATTTATGAAATAATTTGGGAAGAAATACTCACTCATGTCATTATTTCTGTAATAGCAGCAACGCTCCTGAACCACGGTAAATCTGCTCTTAAATCTGAAACAGAAACAGAAATTAGTCATATAAACATCAGGCTCCTGAGAAAACTGCTTCAATTACATTAGAGGAATTAATAATACATTAGCATAACTGGTGCTAAGGAGTTTATAACCAAAATAGCATTAAATAAAAATATCTGAATTCATAAAACTAGGCTTTCAGGTTTCAAGATAAAAACATCACTTTGACTCAGTAAGCCTAGGAAGAGTCGTGACATTGAAAGATAAACTGGTAAACAACGCAGAGGAGAAAAGCATAATTACCGCTATACCCTAAATGATGATCTGACATTTAACATTTCACCCTGGACAAACAGTTCTGTCCATCCCAAAATAAACTATTCAGCCTAACCCTGCAGGATATTTTACAAGGCCACAGATGTTGTGATGTACTGCCAAGCCTGATAGATGACTTGGCAAGACTTTCTCCACCAAAGATAAACACTTAATACAGTAAAAGCAGAGCCGAAGTTCAAACGTTCATAAGAACATACAGAATTCACTGTCATTACTAGTTAACTGCAGTCTGATGTGCGCTGTACTAATCATAGTAGTCATTCACATTCACTTGCCAAAAAAAAAAAAAAAAAAAAAAAAATAGTTCACCTAGAAATAATTTACTTAATTTGCTTTACATTTACTTTCATTGTACGAAGGAGGAAAAAATAACAAAAATATTTGTTTGTGTTCCACAGAAGAAAGAAATGCACATAGGTTTGTAATGTTGTTTTCTTTTAAATGTGTCCTTTTGTTGTTTGCATGAAAAAAAAACAAAAAAAAAGGATACAAAAAAAAATATTAAATTAAATTAAATTAAAAAGGTCAAATATAAAAAAATAATAATATAACAAATGACACACACACATATACATACACATACACATATATATATATACATACATACATACATATATATATACATACACATATATATATATACATACATACATATATATATATATATATATACACATACACATATACACATATATATACATATATATATATATATACACATACACATATATATACATATAAATATATATATATATATATATATATACACACACACACATTATATATACACACATTATATATACATACATATATATACACACATTATATATACACACATTATATATACATACATACATACATATACATATATATATATATATATATATATATATATATATAAATAATAATAATAGTAAAATAAAAATGATAAATGTATTAAATAAATAAAATATATGAGTGCCTCCCTTCATGTGGGAGTGCATAACTCTTTGTACTCCTGTATACAACTCTGGTAAAATGAGAACAGGCATTCGTTCTCTATGGAAATCACCCAGCATGAAAGAAGCCGTGAGAGTGAGCTGGGTGAGACGTGAAGAAGCTGTAGTACGCTGACAAGCTGAAAGACGTGTCCAGGGAAGTGCATGTGTCAAAGGCACACACCCCTGAGGGCAGTCTATATATAGCAGTGTTGGTGCGGTATTGCCTTCACATCACTCATATTAGGTTTCCATGTCTTGAACAAACTGACTGCAGTAATCAATGAGCATCTTCTGAATAGAGACGACAGCATCCTGTTCGCTTCATTATAAACTTTATTATTATTAAAAAAAAAAAAAATGCATGTGACGTTCATGTAAAAATGTACACAACTTCACAAACAAAAGTAGCCGCTTTGACCCAGTTCAGTTCTTTAATAAGCATTAGGTTTGTGATAAAAGTTGGGTCAAAGTGCATGTGCTTTTCAAGATTACTACTATCAGAATACAGTTCACAGTGTGTATTTTGGCTAATTCTCTCAAATACTGAACATTTAGGCTATTTTCATGCATGGTTTGATTGTCTAGTCTGAACCAGAGTTTGATTCGATCCTATTTCCGCCGCAAGTCTCTTTTTACACTGAATTATTTGGGTCCAAATTATTTGGGTGATACGTACCATCACTAAGAACAACTGCAGCAGCTGTTAAACACCGTAACTAGCTAACAACTCTGCATATTATTATTATTAAGAATCTTTTAAAATATGTTTTTACAAGAATGTCCTGGCCAAGATGGTTACTGTAAAGAAACACAAAAATAGTCAAGATCAAACATTAAAAAGGCAACAGAAAAATACAAATAATTTGAAACTACAAATAAAATGCAATATGAAGCATGAAAAGCACAGTGAAAATGAAATAATAAAAAATACAATAAAAGAAAAATCATAAAAGAAAAATAAATGTAAAAAAAATCTATGTAAAAAAATTTCTAATCTGGGATTGCTTCCCATAAACCTCAGGCCACCTTTCCAAGCCTTTGCACCTTTATGATTCGCTAGTGCACACCCAACTTCAGAAAACCACTTTCACACCAACCAAATGAAACGAGCTCTGACGTCAAACAGACGCAGAGTCCTCTCTAGTGTGAAAGCACCACTAAAGCTCCTAACACAAGACACTCTTAAAACTCCCATAAAGATATTTCTTTTTTGCATACTGCAGAGAAAAGCCTTCTGTCAGTCAGTCACACAACACCTCACTTCTCATTAGCACTCAAATACTAATGATAGAACCCATTACTGTATTTGTCCCCCTGCCAGAAACAGTCAGTTGTTCTTGTTTACAAGCTTGTACTTTATGGGCATTTCAATGGTCTATAAAAAGGATAATAGCAAAGAGTATGGCGTAATGCTAGAAGTTAGCGTGACTTATCAGCTACCACACAGATTGAGCAACAGAGTGGCGTCAGTTCATTTTCGTATGACATTCACACGCAGAACGGACACGCATACCTAAACACACCCACAGATTCTTATGAGCTCAAAGAAGAAGAAGAAGAAAAAAAAGCACATGCAACTGGGTCATTCTTCAATTGGAGTGATGAGAGACAGAATTTGAAAAACAAAATGATTGAAATTTTTTATAATAAAATGTATTGCCATGTTTAAATTGCACAATTTAAATTGTGTTGTGTCATGTGACATCTTGATTTATAATTTTAGTCAAATACGTGTGCACCACCCAGGTAACATCACAGACTCTAAAACATGAAACTGTCTGGAATTTTGCAACATTTAGGCCTTTGAAAATTAAGAAAGAATGATAATACATTTTTTACAATTTCATTAAATTGTACACGGTAAACAAAATCTATATTCACAATATAACCACTTTATTTGTGTATTGCAATTACATCCAAGGATAACTCTTTGATGTATACTGGGAACAGGCAGATTTTATTACACGTTAAGAGTTCACAAATTGTTTTAACCCTAGATAATACCAATATGCAAACTCTTTATGATTTATTGCCATTTAAAGTTTATTTCAACAGTTGCAAAGTAGAGGGACACCACTTGCCACCTCAAACGAAGAATGACCCAACTGCCTATTAAATCCGGCTTCCAGAATAGGATCAAGAGAAATATTGTACAACAAATGTCAAACAAATTTACACCAGAAATGTATATAAAGATATCTGGATATAAATCTACTAATTGCATTTGAATGTTTTGTATATAAGTCTCATCAAATTCTATAAAGCTGGATTAACAACAAAGAAACCTCTGGGAAGGAAGTTTATTTAATTGATTGGATGAGTTTAATTAGCTGCTAACATAGCCACATTAGATGTAGTGGAGACACACTAACTCATGATGATCGCTATAATGCACTATGGTCCATGGTCCGCGGAGGTGTCTGACAAGTGTGCTACTGATAACACTGGTAATAATTGGAAATCTCACTTTCAAGGTCTCAGTTTTACTATGAGCGTCACATGCAGGTCTGGAGCTCCGGTCACGGCACGCTGCACACCAGCTATGTCCCCCTTCTGATCACTACATGTGACTACTGACCCAGATAACACACAAAAACAAAATAAAGAACGGCATACCGACGCAGATCACACCCAATTCAGCCACTCCCGCAACATTCAGGAAAAGAAAGAGAAAGCCGACACAAACAACCGCAAACAAGAAACATAACAAGACTAACATACAAACTAATAGAATACTAAATTACAGTGTGTAAATGAAGAAAAACAATGAAATTAAATTAAAGCACAAACAAGTATTGGAATTTCTAATAGAATATGGAATTATGGTACAAACAAATGAATACTTTTGTGCATCAAGGATCCTGAAGAAAAGTAACATGATTTCCCCAACAATATTAAGCAGCACAACTGTTTTCAACATTGATAATAATAAGAAATGTTTCTTGAGCAGCAAATCTGCATATTAGAATGATTTCTAAAGGATCATGTGACACTGAAGACTGGAGTAGTGATGTTGTAAATTCAGCTTTGCCATCACAAGAAAAGAAAAAGAAAAAAAACCCCATTAAAATAGAAAACAGCTGTTTTAAACTGTAATGATGTTACTTTTTTTTACTGTATTTTTGATCAAAAATGCAGCCTTGGTGAACATATTTTGAAAGTTGGTGTATAGGATTCCAAATAAACACAAAATAAAACTAGATCTTTCCAGCAAATATTCCCAGTAGGACTATTATGAAACCAATAGCATAAAATATCCCTGTAGAACATCAAAAGGGATTTTAAATAAATCCTTCAGAATTTTAAAACACCCACAGCTCCTCTTGAGATTTCCTTTAACTGTCCAAAGCGAAACATAATTCCAATACAATGTACATGGAGTAAGAAAGACTACATATACAACATACAACAGGATTCTAAGAATTAAAAACAAATGAACACAAACCCCTAGTGCACAAACAAAAACAAAATGGGAATTTTCTAACAAGATTACAACATAATCACATTTTCTAGAACATATTCACGACTATTATGAGCAGCAATAATAAAATATCCTTGAATATCAAATGGAATATAAATATAAGAGTAATACATGATTCCAAAACAATAAAAGTAGAGTTTTTACTCTACAAAGACTACTAATACATAGAGGACTAAAAAAAAGAAGAAGAAAATCCGATGGGAATTTCAGTTCATCCAGGAGGATCATTTTGGATTCCATTAGGATCATTTAGGATCGGTTTCAAATTATGACAGGAATGCTCAAAATTGGATTCAGGATTGTTTGACAAAGCACACAAAAAATCCTGACACTTTTCATTGAAATCTTTTTGATGTTTGTGGGCTGTGAAATGAAGATATCTGGCATTTAGATGCTTTCCAGATATGAGTCACAATAACTTAAAATGATGGTGGAGTTGAATTCCAACATGAAAACAATTGCTTAACTACAGGGGAAATAAGGAAGAGGAATCCTCCGACTCTGTGCCACAGATATTTCCTTAACACATAAAACATGTCATTTGCACATACAAAAATAGATATCCAAGGGATTTCTTAGAATGGGGGAGAACACAGAAAGGGAGAGGGACAGGGAGTATTCTGGGAAAAACAAGAGAAGGGCACATGTGGAGAGGCGATGAAGAACTGGAAAAAGAAGCATGGATCGAGTCAAATATTTTCTGTTCACCTAAATATGGAGTGAATTTCGCAAGAAAAAGCAAGGCATGTAAAGCCATGAAAGAGGGTACGAGAGAAAAAAGGATAAGAAGGCATGCAAGAAGAAAAAAAATGAGGGGGAAGGCTTGTGAAAAAAAAAGAGGATAAAACAAGACATAAAAGCTAAAGAGCTAAAGAAATAGGAAGTAAGGCAGTCCCCAGCATTTCCTGCAGAGCGGTTGTGGCGTTAACAGTAGGCTGAGCAATGGTTTTGTAACTGTGATGTCAGTAGATGCTTCACTGACCTGCTGACCTAGTGACCTACTTTTGCTTCGCTCGCTCACTGTTCCTCTCTTCTACTGCGACTTAAGCACAGCTCAACAGGCAGCTGCAGCCAATCATGCGGCAGGCTGAGTCACCACACACTCACCACCAGCAAATCAGGAAATCAGGAGTAGCTCACCACTGACAAACAGCAGCCAATCATATGCTGAGGTAGAAATAAAAGGGGTTTCCAGCCAATCAAACGCAGAGTCTACAAACTCTCAGCTAACCAACAGCAAGCAGAATAAAAAGCGAACAAGAAAGGAAGAAATAGCAGAAGGAAACAGGCTAACAAAACCACATCTTTCAGGCTTCTCCTGCGACAGAGTGACATTTACCTATTCGACCAAAGTCAGCCAAACCAGATCTGCCTAAAGCACTAGGTTAAAGCCAGATAACAAGCACGACAAACAAACAATTTCTTCCTCCGCTCTCTCACTCAAACAAATGAGGTCTCTTTTATATCACACACACACCCACAACTACCCTTAGGTGCTCTGTACGCTATAAACCGCCCTATTTCTGGAATATTTTCACACAATAGCACATTATCTTGAATTACCGTATTAAAACAGTCACAGATGGATGATATATACGTTTCAACTGTGTAATTGCATGTAAGGATTCCACTGCGCCGTCATTTGCTTTTTATTTTAGCTCTTAAAGGGACAGTTCACTCATTATTTACTCATCCTCGTGTTTTTTCTTGTGTAAAACATAAAGGAGATATTTATGTCCAAGCTGCTCTCTGTGGTCAGCATTCATTTTCATTATATGAACATAATTTATTTGTATGGGAAAAAATGTACTGTACCTATTTCGATATACATCACTGTATATATACACATATACAGTGATGTATATCAAAATGGGTGACCATCCTTAGCTTCAGCACATGCAGCTCAAACAGCAATGCAAGACATTAATAACTAGGAATGGGACTGTCATATACATAACTTTATAAATAGAACACTATTGTAAGAAAGCGCTGTGAATTATCTGGGTTTAGTTGCCGTGTGTCAGCACAACAGGAGTTACACGTTCTGACTACATAACTTAGTTCAAGTTCACTTGTGCATTTGCACCTTTTTGTGCATAAATTAGTTGAAGTGAGTATATATAAGTTGTAATATTATTTTTATTTTGTATAAATATCTGATTAATCTCATATGCATTTCGTTGGTTTAACGATTGATTTAACTTTCTAATAAAGCGCTTTAGTTTCCCGATGTTCATTCAGCTATTCAGATTCAGCGCGCCTAGCTCAAACAGCAATGCTGTTATTTGAAACAGTAATATTAATTTTAGATGTTGAACTTTGACACATTATTATTAACATCTAGCACTTTAATTTTTCTCGTATTATTTTCACCACCAATATGGTTTAATTAAAATCATTTCATTAGGCTATTGTCTGTGCGAAAGCTAATCCAATTTATTTATGACACATGCATTTTGATTCCTTTTTATGCAAGTAATGATGTCAAATGTTTTGTCTGCATTATTTAGGCATTATTTTATTTCTTTGTAAGGCAACAGAATATGTTTTATTTATTTTTTGATAAAGAAAGTTGGCCATAGGAGTGTAAAATTAATTTAAAAAATGTACACTGGTTCAAACTAGGCTACTGTACTGTATATGTTTGATTTATGTTGAAGTGCGTAAGACGTGGCTTTTAGTGGCCTTTTTATTTCTAATCAGGCTATCAAAATTTATACCAAAGTTTGGATTTGAATTTAGAGTTATCGGCCAACATATAGGTTATCACTTTCAAATATAAAAATGATCGGTTATCAGTATCAGTAAACATTTTCATATCGGTGCATCCCTAAATTTAATCATTTATCTCTATTCATCTCTATTTGTATTCATATTTTGAATTAGTTCTTATTTTTATTTGTATATTTTCCATTTTTATTTTATTTTTATATTGTTATGTGCTTTTGACATTTTTATTAGCTTTTGCATTTTGAAAATATTTCTAAATTGTTTTAATTGTTTTATTTCAGTTTTAGTTATAATACAGTTAGTCATTTTAGTACTTCCAACTTCAAGTTATTGGCAAGTTGGAGAAGGAACATTATATATAAAGGGTCTGAATACTTAGGACCATGTGATAGTTCTTTTTTTCTTTTTTAATAAATGTGCAAAAATGTCAACAATTCTGTGTTTTTCTGTCAATGTGGGGTGCTGTGTGTACAATAATGAGGGAAAAAAAATGAACAAATGATTTGAGCAAATGGCTGCAATATAACAAAGAGTGAAAAATTTAAGGGGGTCTGAAAACTTTCCGTACCCACTGTATATATATATATATATGAAGAGTTCAGATGCAAAAGCCTCTAAGTGCCATCTGAAATTTTCTTCTAGAATGATCATTTTTATCAAGCTCGTATATTTAAATTCAGTAATTTCACTTAAATGGCAATGAAAATGACCTATTTATTGTCATTTAAGTGAAATTACTGAACTTAAATATACAAGCTTGATAAAAATTATCATTCTAGAAGAAAATTTCAGATGGCACTCAGAGGCTTTTGCATCTGAACTCTTCATATATATATATGCACAGTATATATACACAGTATACAGTATATATATATATATATATATATATATATATATACACACACACTCACCTAAAGGATTATTAGGAACACCTGTTCAATTTCTCATTAATGCAATTATCTAATCAACCAATCACATGGCAGTTGCTTCAATGCATTTAGGGGTGTGGTCCTGGTCAAGACAATCTCCTGAACTCCAAACTGAATGTCAGAATGGGAAAGAAAGGTGATTTAAGCAATTTTGAACGTGGCATGGTTGCTGGTGCCAGACGGGCCGGTCTGAGTATTTCACAATCTGCTCAGTTACTGGGATTTTCACGCACAACCATTTCTAGGGTTTACAAAGAATGGTGTGAAAAGGGAAAAACATCCAGTATTCGGCAGTCCTGTGGGCGAAAATGCCTTGTTGATGCTAGAGGTCAGAGGAGAATGGGCCGACTGATTCAAGCTGATAGAAGAGCAACTTTGACTGAAATAACCACTCGTTACAACCGAGGTATGCAGCAAAGCATTTGTGAAGCCACAACACGCACAACCTTGAGGCGGATGGGCTACAACAGCAGAAGACCCCACCGGGTACCACTCATCTCCACTACAAATAGGAAAAAGAGGCTACAATTTGCACGAGCTCACCAAAATTGGACAGTTGAAGACTGGAAAAATGTTGCCTGGTCTGATGAGTCTCGATTTCTGTTGAGACATTCAGATGGTAGAGTCAGAATTTGGCGTAAACAGAATGAGAACATGGATCCATCATGCCTTGTTACCACTGTGCAGGCTGGTGGTGGTGGTGTAATGGTGTGGGGGATGTTTTCTTGGCACACTTTAGGCCCCTTAGTGCCAATTGGGCATCGTTTAAATGCCACGGCCTACCTGAGCATTGTTTCTGACCATGTCCATCCCTTTATGACCACCATGTACCCATCCTCTGATGGTTACTTCCAGCAGGATAATGCACCATGTCACAAAGCTTGAATCATTTCAAATTGGTTTCTTGAACATGACAATGAGTTCACTGTACTAAAATGGCCCCCACAGTCACCAGATCTCAACCCAATAGAGCATCTTTGGGATGTGGTGGAAAGGGAGCTTCGTGCCCTGGATGTGCATCCCACAAATCTCCATCAACTGCAAGATGCTATCCTATCAATATGGGCCAACATTTCTAAAGAATGCTTTCAGCACCTTGTTGAATCAATGCCACGTAGAATTAAGGAAGTTCTGAAGGCGAAAGGGGGTCAAACACAGTATTAGTATGGTGTTCCTAATAATCCTTTAGGTGAGTATATATATATATATATATATATATATATATATATATATATATATTAGGGTAGTCCTTATCAAGTCCAATATTGTGCAAAATGTTAGTGTCTTAACCTCTTAAACTGTTCCTTTTAACTTCAAAATTGGAAATATGCAAAAATGTTGACAAAAAAATGATATCTAGAGGTAGCTCAATCATGTGGAAGATTGCCTATGTTAAAGGAGAACTCCGGTCAATTTTAACATTGAGCTCATTTTTTTTGTACATTTGGAGTGCTGTCAGTACAGAGAACAACGAAAAAAATCGTTTGTCGATTTCACGCGCGTGATCATAGGTACTAAACCTATGCGCGTGAACTCGACAATCGATTACTGTGGACTTCGACCGAAAACAGGATGTAAATACAGGTATGTGCGCTGGCTGAATAAACATCATTTTTTATATATTTCTTTCACATCTACTGCAGTCAGATTCACCCGCGTTCACTCCGAAGGAATCACTCACATGACCTGTGCACTTGTAATGACACATCAAGGATGTTAAGAGGCTAAATGCAGGTTTAAAACTTGCCCCATTGAAGTCAACTGGGTGCAAATTTTAAAACGAGGATAACACGGTGTAGGCAACACCGATTTTTGTCGTTGTTCTCTGTACTGACAGCACTCCAAATGTACAAAAAAATGAGCTCAATGTTAAAATTGACCGGAGTTCTCCTTTAAGCTGTGCGGCGTTATTGTGATATGCAAGTAATATTAAAAGTTGCTGCAAATGAACTACATTTTATTGAAATCAGAGCAACACTGACATAACAACAATGACAACAATCTAAAAAAAAGCACAACATTTTCAACAATCCCTCATTTCTGATGCTCAGCAGCTAGTGTTGACTTTTTGCAGTCTGGATAGATCCGTCGGTGATCTTCCACCACATGAAGGAGAAACTGCAATTGTTCTTCAGAGTGTGTGAGATAGCCATTGTATTCTTGAATCAGAGCCACTCCTCTCTCGGCGTGATCATTGACTATACTTTCATTGCATGTATAATTGCCTGTGGCTCCTGATAATCTGCTTGATTCGGCCAAAGTTCCGGGTCAATTTCAAGGAACGTAATGTAATTTTTTAAACCAAAAAATTTGCTCTAAACCAAAACAATAACCAAGGTGATCATCAATAGAAATATGTATTGATTCCACCAGGAAAGGTAAATCTGCTAAACCAGGTCATGGATGGATTCATTTGGATTTAGTTTCTACAATAAGTAAACTGAGATATGTATCTAAAATACATATTTAGGAATATATGGAGCATATGGAATATGTGGAGATTTTTTTGGAATTTTACTAGCCAGGTACAACACCAATTCAAATGATCGTTTTTTACGAAAATCATCAAAATCTCAGAAAGTTTAACGCTATTGAGCTACCAGTAATTATTATGATACTGCCATAAAAATTGGAATGCTGTACTTATATAAAGGAACAATTTGAAGGGTTAAGAGCATGACAATTGGAGACTTTAAAAATAAGGACCACCCTAATATATATATATATTTATTCAGTTTTACTTGCAATGAAAAAAAATGTCTTATAGTTTTGGTTTAGTTTACACCACAGGTGGCATATTCCTGTAGCTCAACAGAGCATGGCGCAAGTTCAAGGATTCAATTTCTAGGAAATTCATGAACTAATAAAATGTATTCTTGAATGCAAGTCTCTTTGGATAAAAGCGTCTATCCAAATGCACAAAAATGTAAATGAAATTGTTACGCATAATGACGTATCGCGATGTGTATCGTCAGATAGCTAAAACTTCTTCCATGTTTCACACAAGACATTTTTGGTTAAATGATTAGTCAAATTACCATTCAAATCTAAGTTTTTCTTTAAACTCTCTGAAAAAATGTCTAATTTCAACACAAACTTAATCACCGCCATTACTAACTGTATCCATACAGTCGAGATAACCAAACATGGCTTTTCCTGTTCCGTTCCTGTCCACATTAATTTTTTTTAATAAATTCATGCAAGGTGCCTACACACATTCTCACTCTCCCTTTTTTTTTCCTTCTCTCAGTCAGATCGAGTCTCTACAGGCTCGCTGTGTGTTTGCGTGCGTGTGTTCTCTCAGATGTAGGTCAGTAAAGCTCTGAGGATGTGAGTCACTCCAGCATGGATCTTCGGTGCAGCTCTGCACGCACGGAGACGCCGGCATGACAACGGTGTCCATCGGCAATGCCATAGCAACCACTCTCACCAAGCGGGGTAAAAATAGATGTACTGAATTCCTCCACAGCAGAGTTTCCCTCTCATATTCTCTCTCTCAGCATTTTCTCCATTACTCATGCGGCAATCTACACAATCATCTAGAAACGCTCTTCAAGAGAGGTTCTTCGCTATTTATTTCTACCTGGATAAATCACAAAAATTCAACACGCAACCAGCTGAAACACAGATATTGGTGAAATGTTTACTTCTCCTCACAAAAATATGACCACAGCTGAAAAAGAATGAATGTGCACTGAAAATCATGAGGAAACTCTTATGCCCAAATCTGCAGCGCAGTGATTCCCATGCTTAGGTATGAAGAGGTTTCCATTTATAGCATTGCTCTCCTCTTACCTTTATACATTCCACGCCAACACCATTTTCCCTGAAAACATGTAATTGTTCTTTTCTAGGGACATCGTGTTATCTTTAGGTGTAGTTACTGTTAAGATAACATTGGTTAAATTGTCAATACAGTGCAGTATGTAAGCCATATTTCTCCTTATCAAGCTGAAATGACATCCGTCCCATTTAAGTCTAGAAAGGCAGGGGATTTCTCACTCACTCACTCAGCGCAAACTCCATTCACATGTCACACCTCTGCACATCTGCACAGAAAATGGCAAGAGAACATGAACCGAAATGGATGGTATTTATTTAGGTTGTGAAGAACTCTTCTCTTTTGTGAGCCAACTCTTAGTAGTAAACCTAAGACTGTAAACACATACATTATTCAATTGATCAAATCAAATCAATTAATTAAAACTTTTGAGTTTTGAGTCTTTTAATCTTTTAATTACATGATATGCCGATTAATTAATCAAATGAATCGCAACTGAATCACACATCAAATTTGGCTGAGAAATTATCCCCAAATGATCTTCTGAAATCATCATTGTTTTGAATTAGAAAAGCATTAAATAGACATTACAAAAAGTAGCTTTAAAAAGTTTTTTTTTATTCAACAGAATTTATTATACAATTTTTAGGCTACAATGGCCATGATCTTTTTTTCAGGAGCTGCATCTGAATTGTTATTTAAATATAATTAATGAGCAAAAAAAAAAAAAAAGTATGTTCTGCAAAAGAAAGACATATAAGTCATACAGGTTTGAAACGACATGAGGGTAAGTATAAACAGAATTTTAATATGGGCAAACTATACCCAATTATTTTTAATGAAATGATACTCTAAATCAGAAACTAAAACTGGCAGTAGGTTGCTGTAAATGTCTAAATGAGTAAGTCATTGAGTCATTAAGTTATTGAGTCATTCATTCATTAATTAATTAATTAATTCGATTCTTTAAAAAGTCCCTTTTATGGAAAGTCTGTTTACTCGGCAGCCATATTTGCAACGCCTCCGGGCAGCTATTTCGGGAATCCAAGATCAAGTCATATCTACTTGAAGGGGAATCCTGAAATCTCAAAAACTGCTTGCAGAGCTCACAATTAAATAACATATTTCAAATCTGCAACAAAATCTGACATGAACTGTCCCATAAATGTTGTTTCTTATGCTCCAATAGCGTTAAAAAAAAAGTGTACTTTTCAGGCTAGACCAGCCAATGTGCCTGTGCAGTCCTATGCGCAATGACTTTACCAATCAGCGATTGGCTCTTTTATTTAGAAGGCCGTATTTATTTTTTAAGTATTCCGCCATATTGTGCGTTGCAGTTTCTATATCTCTATATCTATAGTCTGAGTAAATGGCTCTCTTTATAAATTGGCAATTGAATCATTGGTTCACCCAATTGATTCATTCAAAACGCAGATTCGTTCAGAAATGCTGTGTGCTGCTTGGAGACACAACAGTTCTGGTCTGACTTTAAAGGTGATATTTATGATTGTAAAATTGTGCAAAAACAGACGATATATCTAAAAGAACACAATATTAACTTCTTATTTATTGAACTGTTGTATAAAATCAATATCACACTTGCAATCGTGGGATATTGCTAAACTGTATGATATAAATATGAGACAAAGACTCATACAGGGGCATGTTTGCCCTGATATCTTGAATTTTAGGGTCATTCTATCTGCAATCTATAGGCTACATCACGCAGTAAGTTGTCCTGCATTCATGTTCATCACCAATCAACTGTATGAAATGTAAGACCTTCGTAGTTCTGGAGCGGGGCAGGTGCGTTAAATCATTTTAGTTATTATACCCCTGTATTTTTATCTAAAGTGGCTAGTCAGAAACAAAATTATATGTAGAATCTTTACACAAAATTAGTAAGAAGCCAAATTTCTGCAAAAATTATATATTGCCGAAATGTATACACTGTTGCTGAAAACTTGAGATGCACCGAGAATTGCATTTGGAATCAGATCAAGAAGAAGATCAAATGGAATCATGAGGTATCCCATAGGAAAAATATGAAACTTTCATATCGACAGTTTCCACTAACATGTTGATGGGTGTGGTTGGTGGTTGAGATGGTGATGATGACAGAGCAAAAGTGGCACTTCAGAGACAGGCTGGGATTGCCGTCTCTGTCAAACGCTCTCACAGGGCGGGAGCGGGGATGACTGTAACACCGTAACCATGACGATCAGTCCATAAGCAACCACGGCCGACATTTAAAACCAGCCATGGCTTAGATGCAAACACTGGGAAGTGAGGACCCAAACACAAACCAATTTTAGTCTAGTTTAGTGACAAAACATTTACATACTGTACAATCCAATTGTTCAAAAATCAAAATCATAATGCTCATCATGCCCAAATAATGCACACAAGAGAAATGACACAGTTTAAGCAGAAACAAACTAACAGTACATTTGATGGTGGGGAATCACGCTTACTACTATTGGTCCTACAGCCATAAATACACACACACAAACAGGCATATCAGGGTGACAGTAAAGTAATCAGATGGTTCAGTAGATGCAAGCAGTAAACACATCTATTTAATGAGTTCTCTAAAATCCAAACACAGCAGAGAGGTGTTTATATAAACAGTGCCAACACTTCAGCCATAAAACAATTCACTATCATTCCCAGAAACCTCTGCACAACTTTTCCACACTGCATTCAATAAATAAGAGATATTAATGAGTCACATGTCTCTTCTGATTGGGTTGCAGAAAAAAAAAAAAAATGCTAAAGGCAAATAAATTGTTTTTTAACTAACCATAGTATCACGTATAGGTAAGACAAAGATAAAAATCCTTAAATAACCCTTAAAAATGCTAATTCTGTCATTATTTAAGGCCCCGATATACTCTTTTTCGTTCTTCGTCTTGGGGTAAAACAAAGTTCGAATCCACGATATACTGTTATCGAACATATGACGGCGCTCAAACTGCTGAGAGCAGCGTTTAGATGAATATGTAAATATGTGCTGTGCGCTTTCCTCTCAATAACAAAATAAACAAACAACAAATCTGAGAAAACAACAAGCATTCTTTTAAATAAAGCACAAGAAAAAGCATCTGGTTACAGCAATGTGGTTTCCAATAAGTTTGCGCGAGCTCTGCAATTTGGCAATCTAAAGTCATGTCACGTTTATTTAGAGCACTTTAATCACTAAAATCAAGCAGCTTTACCATAAACAGTGTCAGTGTCTCATTTCATCTGAAGTACAACCTCATTATCTACCTAAAGCAGCTCTCCACAGTGTGTTCATGTTTTCATTCGTGGGTCAAGTCTGATCTCCGCGGATTGTGATTAAGCGGAAAAGATTTCCACGTGGAAGAAGGCAGAGCCTCCGTGTACACCTATTTATCACGTAATCGCCTTGAAAATAGTTATTGGCTTATTGGTGTGTTAGCTATTGATATTTTAATGCGGTCAATGCATCAATACAGGCTTACCAAAAAAATATAATAAAATAATAATAAAATGAGGCTCCATTTGACTGTGTATAGGTGCTAGACTTTTTGCTGAAACGTTTTCAAGCTTATCAAAAATAAGTTGGGATGTCTTTTTCATTATCAAGTATTTTCGTTATTTTCATGTACTACCATGCCACACTTTTTTTTTTTTTTTCATAATAAAATTCAATAAAATTAAATTACAAATGTAATTAAATAAGGCTCCATTTGACACTGTGTATAGATGCAGGCCTTTTTGCTGAAACGTTTTCAAGCTTATCAAAAATAAGTTGGGATCAAGTATTTTCGTTATTTTCATGTACTACCATGCCACACTTTTTTTTTTTTTCATAATAAAATTCAATAAAATTAAATTACAAATGTAATTAAATAAGGCTCAATTTGACACTGTGTATAGATGCAGGCCTTTTTGCTGAAACGGTTTCAAGCTCAACAAAAATAAGCTGGGATGCGTTTTTCATTATCAATTATTGTTGTTATGTCCATGTACTCGTGGCCATCTCTTATCTCTGTGCCGATAATCACCAAGTAAAGGTCATTTTTGTTTCCTCCAGGACACTTTATTACACCACACCCTGATTTCCCAGGGTTAGAGTCCCTTCTGTGGGCTTGCAGTCAACCTCAAGCCCCTGTGCCTGGATCTCACAAAAGCGCCCTTTGTTAGTGTGAATGTCCAGCAGTCTGCAGACAGGAAAATGTCTGAGCAATACTGCTTTCCACTGGCAGGGCCTCACACCGCCACTGGCAGGAGGCCCCACGGTGAAGTTGCTGCGGCTGTTGGTCTGGTCTTTCAGAGGAACGGCGAGGAGCCAGCCGCTGGCACTGACGCCAAGTGGGTCAGCCATGATCCCAGCCAGAGGGAGGCAGAGAGCACGGGAGAATGGAAGGAGGATTAGAGGCAAAATAAGGTGCCTTCTAAAGATGTCAAAATTGTTCATTAAAACAGATTTGCCGGAACTTACAAAGAAAATCTGGGTCTGTTTGTGCAGGTGATAGATTAATTCACCTCTATGAGATATGGACCGGCATACTAAGGAAAGCTAATGCCTCCAAAACAGAATCGAAAACAGGTTTCCCGAACATTCCCCCCATCTGCCATTGGTCGGTCAAAGAGATAGTCCCGCTCCAATCTCACACCATTGGTTGAGCAATGAAGTGTTGAGCTGGTTGTGATACTCAAAAATGGCAATGATTTGATATTGTCACAAAGTTTACACTTTTCAGGTAGATCAACTAACGAATGTATTGTTAAATCAACAAAACAAAAACAGTAAAGGAATATTCCTAGTTTGGTACATGAATCAGCTCAACCAGCAGCATTTGAGGCATTATGTTGATCGCCCCCAAAAAAATGATCTGATAATTCTTTACAATAAGGTTTCATTTGTTAACATTAGTTAATGCATTAACTAACATGGAATAACAATGAACAATATGTTTTTACAGAATTTATCAATCTTTGTAAATGTTAGCTAATAAAAATATTCATGTTTGTGCTAGTTCACAGTGCATTAACTAATGTTAACAACAACAACAACTTTGGATCTTAAAAATGTATTAGTAAATGCGGAGCAAAAATGATGTAGAAGTTTAAAAAATGAAGGTTATGGTGAGGCATCTATAATGGAAGTGAATTGGGCCATTTTTTCTGAAGGATTTAAAGTAGAAATGCCAGGCTTATAATTTCAGAAATGCTTTTACAGACAGTACTGTGCAAAAGTCTTAGGCATGCTAATGTTTACGGATTGTCACAGTTCCCTTTTAAAAATAAGAAATGTCTTTGCAACCAACTGAAATAAGTATGTTTAAATAGATGTACTAAAACTTCAAATAAAATGAAAATGAAAGTGACAATAAAAATAAAAGATATATTAATTTGATACTTTAATAGTACATAAATACTAAAATAACATTAGTCATTGTGTGATTCAGGTTAAAGGCCTCACGTGTGTACCTGTTTGCTTCTGTATATTGTTATAGCCAAGCTCACGTGAGCCTCTCCCAGTCTAAAGGCGGCTGATTGTGTCCACAGGTCAAACGCAGACAAACATCCTATTTCCTCTCCCTTGCTCACCTGTTACGCCTGAATGACACACAAAAACTGCACAATCATGCAAATACATAAACAATAGGCATCAAGGGGAGCCGAAAAATCCACTAATCATTTATAACTTAACTGCCATATTTAAGACATCAAAAATCAAGCAAAATAATGACTGATACACAAAAAAACTACTAGCGCAATCATCATAAAGATCTACAAGCACCAGATTTACAGTTGTAATCCATTATGTTCTCCTTGCACTTTTCTCAGAATTAACTATGGTATGTACACACACACCATATAACATCCTACAAAAACACACACAAGATCTGAATGGAAAGAAAACTGTTTGATTCAGCTACTAATTGCTTTTTTATGTTATTAATAATTAAGAATAAAGCAGTTTTATCTCCAGTCAAATCTTCAGAATTAGACTTTTCTCAAAAACGCGACCTAGTTTCATAACGGAAATGGTTCAAAGGAACAAAATTTCTGAATTTCAGCATGAAACATGAAAGCAAAAACACAGGCAAAAGCATTCCTCATTTAAAAGTTGCTTTGGGTAAGAGCGTCAACTAAATTAATCAAACGTTAAGTACTTCAATTAAAATGTGTAATTAAATGATTAATAATTCAATTATGCAAAAAGAGCAAAAAAAATGCAAGTGAATATCTTAACTAACTGACATTTCAAAGCAGTAAAAACTTGAGGATCCAAGACTACCGAGCTTGATTAAAATGTTGTTTATCCAAGTTTTTCCAAAACCAAAAGTCTCCTGCTAAAGAGCTTTACATGCTAGGAAATACACATACAGGAAGCAGAATGACAAAAATAAGACAGTGAACCAATACACTGAATCTGAACATTTACATTTACTCATACGGCTTATACTTTCAGACCTTAAAGGGATAGTTCACCCAAAAATGAAAATTCTGTAAATCGTTTAAATCACCCTCAACTTGTTCCAAACCTGTATGACTTTCTTTCTTCTGCTGAACACAAAAGAAGACATTTTGAAGAATGTCGGGAACCCCATCGACTTTTTGTTGTGGTATTTAGAGGAAAGAATTCAGAGGAAAGAAATTCGTACAGGTTTGGAACAAATTGAGGGCGAGTAAATGATGACCGAATTTTCATTTTTGGGTGAACTATCCCTTTAACAACTTCCAGTTGGAAGAGGACTAACTGGACAACAAAAATGTTACTCCACATTTTTGAGCAACTGTAATTGAATTGTCTAAAACAGAGGTGTCAAGCTCAGTTACTGGAGGGCCACAACCCTGCAGAGTTTAGCTTCAACCCTAATTAAACACACCTGATCCAGCTAATCAAGGTCTTCAGGATTACTAGAAACTTCCAGGCAGGTGTTTTTGGAGCTGGTTTGGAGCTAAACTCTGCAGGACAGTGGCCCTCCAGGAACTGAGTTTGACACCCCTGGTCTAAAATGTCAACCCACAGGATGCTCTATGTTTGGCCATTAATTGGTGCAGTCGCAACGGTACATTTCCAAATACAGCAGAACCTTAAGTGTTGTATTCACATAATTGATCATATTTTAATCGGAAAAGGTAATGAACAACATTTCCTGAAGACATGCACATTTAGGGGCAGAGAATGTGTTAAATAATTTTTAAAAAAGTTGTGTGAACTGGTTCTATAGGAGTGTGATTAGCTCTTTTTGCCCCGGTTTATTTATTTATTTTCTATATCTACTACAGTCTTCTTTTAGCTCTTAATTCAATTGTTAGGTGAAAAAAATCTTTTGTGCTTTTTATTAGCAAATATTTAGGAATATTTGCCAAACCTTCAGAATTTCTCCTCAGTTTACCGATACAAATGAAGGCAACTGTATAGTAAAAAGCCTTTTGTTTTCCCACACTGTGGTCAGAACCGTTCAGAGAACCATTAGCATACTGTATACCCAACCCAGGCTAAACTTACATTATGTGTAAATATCCTGCAGGTCTTTAGTGGCCAGAATGTAAAATTAGCATACAGCTGACAGGCTTGCTACAGACATGAAGGGCTGTCGTCAGCAAAGCCACGCCATCCTCAGAGCTAAAATACAGTGTTGTGGCTTCAAAAACGACACGCTGCAGGCGATTTCAGCCGAGTCATACGGCCTCTCCAATTCCTCACTTTTCCCTAGTGCACAATCACCCCTTTTCCTCTTAGTGAGAGAAAAACACAGAAATAAGTGTGACGTGAGGTGGGCTGAAGCCTAGACACTGAGATCACGGGAAACTGTGTGTGTATGTGGGATCTCCAGGGAAGTTTTTTTTTTCTCAGTTCCGAATCCCAAATCAGGACTGTAGCCTGCAGCCACATCGATCCACATGAAAATACAGAAGCAGTGCTTAGTGCAATACACATCACTTACAAATGCAAGCATGGCATCTTCATGCAAATTACACTGCAGGTCTGAAAAAACAAAACAAAAACAAAAAAGCTGTGCGAAATTTGAATAATAATGAGAAAAGCATTCCCACTGCAGCAGCACTGGGATGTAAATGGACCTTTACAATGTTTCCTTGTAAAGCATGTTGCTGAATTAAGTTTGTTAACCACAATGATTTCAGTTCTTTCATGAGGTTAGTAATGTAGGCAAGTTTGATCTTTTTGACTGGTACACTCCAAAAAAAATACATTTCTGCTGTATGTTTGATTTAACTTATTAAAATGGACGAATGCAATAATTCTTGTACATTTTGTCACAGTTTTAAGTTAATTGTGTGCAATCAATTAAAATTTGTACAATGGATACAAATGGATACTCGTTTGGATATGGACAATTTTCTATTGGCTAGAACCAATTTTTTTTTTTTTTTTTTATGTAACATTATGCATACATGTACTGAAGTTTACACTAATTTTTTTTTTTACATAAGTATATAATATTATTTTTTTATGCCAGAGGAATGTTTGGTACTACTAAAGTTTGAAGTCACACTGATAAAGTAAATACAAAAAAAAAAAAAAAAAAAAAGTAATTTACATGAAAAAGGTAGTTCAGGCAATAATTAAAAGTAAAATCTATATTAGTACTCAATTCAAGTATGTAGAAATGAAAGCATAAATATCAACGTTATACAATTAAGTAAAATTACTCAACTTTTCTGATACTGGTGTTCCCATCATGCACTGGGCCTTGAATAATTAATGAGCTGTATTTTCAGCTGTATTTACACTGTTGTATCATTTACACTTTAAAAGTGTGGTTTAATTCAATGTTATATTGTTTGAGAGAAATGTATTGCAAAGGAATCTTAAACTAAATATATATTACTCAACATTTTACTAGCCAGGTTAAAATTACTTATTTTCTCTGTTACTTTCACTTAACTTAGTTAAGTAGAGTTTACTTAATTCCATATGTGAAATTTACTTTTAAAAAATGCACGCAAAAACTTAAGTTAACTAAAAATTAAGTACATTTTACTTATTGTTTTTTTCAGTGCAGTACGATTTCTTTTTCAAGTAATTAATATTTTTATACAGCAAGAATGCATTACATTGGTCAAATGCGACAGTAAAGACTTTAACATTGTTACAAAAGATTAATATTTCAAATAAATGCTGTTCTTTTTACCTTTCTATTAAATGTTCATTAAAGTATCCTTAAAAAGATCAGGGTTTCCACAAAAATATTAAGCAACTGTTTGCAACATATATACATTAGTGCTGTCAATTGATTAAAAAAAATGAACTAGATTAATCACACATTAAAAATAAAACTCTTTTGCTCTTCACTTCAGTTAAAGAATGGTTGCCATTCTCGTCCAAAGCCGAACTGTGTATATCTAACCGAATAATACATCCTCCTTTCAAATCAACGCTATGCTCCATCTCCAGTTCAGCCATTTGTAGTTTCATCTCTGGGGCTTGCAGGGTATTAAGCTATTAAGTGAGTCAGACCCTTAGCAATATTGGAGTGCAGTCAACATGAAAATCACAACACTATCATAAGCACACAGCCCGTCATATCATAATAACAAAATAAAGGTAGCACAAAATGACTAAGAAGCCATTCACAAAGGACACGTGAACTCTTTCTAACATACCATGGACGTGATGCGATGGCCAAAAACAACAAATGTCTTTGAATTATCTTCATTTGGGGACTGTCAAACTGTTTTCAAAAGAATATTTCACCATTTTCCACCTTACCTTCTTTAGGTTGGAAAAGTTGCAGAAGGGCTCTTGTAGATTGTCATTGAGCGTTTTAATTCCAAACAAAGTAACTCCAATCCAATGGCAATGGCAATCCAACCCTGCAAAGGCAAAAATAAATTCCTTAAGGTGAGCTTACATCAGGTGTATCCACTACCTTATTCTGACATTCAGAAATAAATGACTATATCAACAGCAAAAAGAACAAAAGAAACTGTTTGAATGCATGTAACTTTAACCACAGCACACTCTCTGCGAGATTTTGGGTGTTAGCTAAGAATATTTAAATGCGTCCTATCACAATTTGCTGACTATTATTCTGCAGCGAAATGTCAACAAACCAGGTCACGGGTTATATATGCGGTGTGCTGCTGTGTAAGTGAACAGACCTTGTGTCTAGTTCTAAGAAAAGTTCTGCATCCACCCGCTAGCTTCTCCACACGTCCCAGAGGTTCTGATTAGAGATGAAATCACAACTAAAACATCTGGGTCATTCTGAGTCTTCACACATACACACACACAAATCATGGGGCTCCCGTTGCACTGAGAAATGACTGTCCCTCCATGCAAACATCTTGCTGTTACTCCCTTTGCCTCTAAACATAAATTGAGTCCAACCCAAAAGGGAATTCTTAGCGCTGAAGAACAAGAGCTGACAACTGGCTGGTAAAACAGAAGGATCAGGTTCACTCCCAAGTACATTTATTCCTTTTTCAGTTTTTATCCGAATACTACAACAAAATCCATATTTTGGTGGAAAACAGCAGGGAGACATTAAAGGTGTCCTATTATGCTTTTCCACTTTTTAAACTTTAGCTCGTCTGTAATGTTGCTGTTTGAGCATAAAAAAGATCTGCAAGGTTACAAAGATCAAAGTCCACTCCAAGGGGAGATATTTTATTTAACAGAATCCACTTTCCAGGAACTACAACAAACGACTTGTTTGGGCTACAATGCGATTTTTCCGGATCTTATGAAGTCATAATGGTACTCATTTAAATAATCCCCACCCACAGAATAAGCAAAAAGGGGGACGAGGCCTGGTTGAGCTGCATTAGAGAAGACACTGTGTTGTGGCCATATCAAAAAGACCACAACATTTCCAAAACTCATTTGTTTGACCTTCCCAAGGCTAGCAAACTTAGAGTGGTTAGAACTTATTTAAAACACCATTTCTGAACATTATAACCCCACCGTTTATCTGTGCGCTGCACATTTCATGGAGAACAGCTTGTTTTCTGTTGCTTTTGCGAGCTCTCGCTTTTGTAAGACGGCTCACGCTCCTTAGGAAATTTAACCATGTTTTTTTTTTTAACCGATTGAGGTTTGTATTACCTTAGTTTTCCGACAAATATCATGATTAAATGGTGGATAACATCGTATCTATAATGTATACGAAAATTACAAAAAACGTACCACTCTACGTCCTGTGAAATCAGTGCTTGCAAAGTCTGTGCATGAAATCCGTTCTGGACGATCCTCTTGTTCGTTAACATTGTCAGGGTCTGAATCGGGCTTGAATTGGTTTGAAATTGACGCCATCCTCAATATTTAGACTTGCGGTTATGGAGGGGCAGGACATTTCCCAAAAACGCGAGAAAAATAATGTAGGGCGGGATTTCGTCCTTCTGGAATTTATTGGATAGCAGTAAGCTGGGTGTTGCTAAGTATGGAGGCAGATCTAAATGCCAGTTAGCAGTCAGTTCAGTTGTGGCGAATATTTAGTCCCAAACTCCGCAGAGAGAACATCATGATGAAGAGAACATCATTTTGAGGTGGAGGGGAGGTTAACGTTTTTAATTAAAGATTTCGAGTTTATCAAAAACAGGTGCCGACAAATGGCAACTGACGCAGACAGGGGTAGCACACTGATCCGACAAACATCTCCATTGCCGTTGGCCGGCATCAGTGCAGTGTGAATTAGCCTTTAAAGTTTCTCTTTTGTTGACAATAGCAGGTTTATAAGCGCTTCGCATTCCAATTATAGAAAGATAGTTGGAACATGTTGCGTTCCAAAGCGACCCAAACTCAGAGCAGATGCAGAGACGAGTTTGCTTGAAGCAGCATGTGCTGCGAACTGAGTTGCTCTGAGACACTAAAAACACCAGATAATAACTGTGCTATTATTTACTTTTTTTTTTCATGCCCATCAATTATTGTGATACAATCTATTTTAGAAGCCATCCCATGTAAAAAAGAACTGTTTGTTTGATCTTTAAAGTAGGCATTCCTTGACCAGAAGAAAAAAAATATATACGTAGACCAGGCCTTTTGCCATTTTGTCATAATTAGTGACTATTCAGCAACCACTCGCAACACCTCAGAAACCACCTAGCAACACTGTAACAAAATGTATAGCCTAGGAAACCTCTGTGAACACATTAGCAATAGCTTAGCAACTACTGTTAAAGCGGTCAATAGGGCCTTAAGGAACAATGAGACATACATTTCTGTAAAGCTGCTTTAAAAGCTATATTTTGAAAAGCTCCATTCAAATAAACTTGATTTGACTGAAAATGTAAACATCTACATCTAGTCGACTTATATCTTTTTAAGTGAATTCTGAATTAAAGACTTTGCTAATAGTAACAACACTGCTATTATATGGACCCAGGTGGTTTAACTCCTGTTTACACTCACACAGCAATTAAGCTTCACATCAACATGGAAGTAACTCGCAATTCATTTTCAGCTCATGAATTCCAACATCAATATGTGTGAAAGCTAAATGCTTGCAATATTCCCATAATAAAATTAAAAAAATGTTTGTCTTCAAATGACAAAAAGCCAAACCCTAGCTGGGAAACCAACAATGACCTAAATGGATAAAAACATGACTCATATTCCTCTGCAGTCTGCAATATGCCATTTTTGATTTACAAGCATATAGGCTTTGTGTGATGGATCCTTGCCAACTGGTTTACAGCATTCAACTCCATGCATCTGATAATTCAAACAACTGCTTATAGGGAACCAAAAAAGCAGTCATACATCAAATTTAGAATGGCAAAGATAGAACTGCTTTATTGAGCCATTGACATGATGATAATTCAAATGTAAGATATAAAATTAAAAAGAAAGAAATCATTGACAGACTATGACACACAGTTTGGCCACATAAACCTGCCTTTCTTACAATCAACTGCAAGCTCGCATTCAGATCTGCCTCCATCTAATGCCGGGGACACACTAACCGACAAGCTAAGACTGAACTGAACACACTTACAGACTTTTCAATGACTGGAGCAGGTTTTAAACGCTGACTGTGAACACGCAACTGTCTATGGCCTAGTCCACACGGACACGGGTATTTTTATAACCGGAGTTTTTCCTCCTGCGTTTAAAAAAGAAAAAACCGTCCACACATGCTCGGTTTAAAAGAAATCTCCGTCTGCATGAAAACGCAAAAACACGCTATCAAACGCTGTCAAGAGCATGCCACACCAGCAGGCGGCGATATAACCCTAATCGTAAAGCCACGTTGGCCAATCAGAAGCCTGAATCAGAAGCAAAAACCCCGGTTTTACTGTCTACACGACAACACTGCAACCGGCGTTTCTGAAAATCCTCACCCTGGCAGGGGTTTTCAAAAACGTTCGGTTTCAGTGACCTGATACGTCACGGTCAAAAAAAGTCACGGGTCCGTGTGGACAAGGCCTATGACTCCACGCGTTTGGGCAAAGGGCATGATCATATGTATCAAATTACATTCATAATCGGCCTTACAGTCTTTAAGTGTGTCCCCGGCTTAATCAACAATTGATGAAGTGTCCCAGCCAAACTCTTTTTTTCTTTTCAACAATCCGTTTCACTCAGATGTCCGTCACAATACGAAAGAAAGGATTTATCGCTACTTCAATTACATCGCAACTTTTAAACAAAACTGGCTTGATTGTCAACATTTAAATTGGCATGAAACAGAAGTTAGCCCTTTTCCCTCCTGTGACGTATATGAAAACAACTTCTAGAACAAGAAAAAAAAATGTAGGGCGGGACTTGGGGAATTGATTGGATCATTGTCGTTTGCTACTGTTGTGATCTCATGTGAGTGGCAGGTTGTAAACATGCTAATAAACATATAAGTAATTTTGGTTACAGATTACGAGGGGACATGAATTAAAAATAAATAATGATTTGCATGGATAAATCATTTATATTAAATACTGCAATATTCCATAAAAAATAAGAATTGTGATTTCATGGTGCCTTTAAGCATAACATGCTTCTGATCTTACACACAACACAGTCTTCTGAAGCAGAGTCCGATGTGAAACGCAGAGCGAGCAGATGGAGGCATGCATACATGCGGGTTTGGTGGAGTGGGTGGATGTTTAGAGCTCTGGGCATCCAAAAGGACTCGTCACTCCAACCCACTCTCCCACAATGCAGTCACATGTCCCTCTGGACACAAGGTTGGTGCCCAGCATCGGGTCCTAGCGTCCCCCTGAGACAGCCAAACTGAACCGATATCGACTCCAGTTTTATCCCTTAAAGCACAGAGAGAGAAATGTAGGATAATTGTGGAAAAGCCTGCCCTGGACCACCCAATAAAATTACAGTGCGAGTGGAAATTTTACTTTTCTGAACAGATCGGAAATTAAACTCATCATCTGCCAGGGAATGGGAAGCAGTACGGAAAACAAGCCTCCTGCGTTACTATCACATGTCATCAAAACACAAAAAGCTGAATGGAAACTATCATTCCTGACACAAGTTGATAGGACATGGGCACTAGACATTTGAAGATCTGTGAATGGAAAGTACATTTTTCTTTGAGGGTTTGGCATCTATGTGGGCTGAAGCAAATGTAATTTGGTTGGCACTGCAGGAAAGACAATCTCAGAGAGTCTTATGAAATGGCGGGCATGCTATAGAGAACAAGAGCTCAGAAGGCCTCTTGACCCAAAATCATTCTCAAAAAGAAAAGCAAACATCTGAGAACTGCCGGTTAATGACCTCACAAGCATATGGTTTTAAAAATGTCCATAATACAACACAATTGACAATGTTAACAAGTGGCCAAAGTACACAAACAAATCCGACTATAAATAAACTGAAGGCACAAAGAGAAAAAAGCTTCAAGGTAAGTTTAGGAACAAAGACTAAAGACATTATGAAGATAAAGACAGAAAAGAGAGGGAAAAAACATAAGATATGTAATGTTATTATTGCCATTGGTTGCCCCACAGTTAGCCTATTGAACGGAGCTGAATAATGACACTATTGGATTGTTAGAGCTGCTTTGAAACAATCTGTATTGTATAGCGCTATAGAAATAAAGGTGATGACATATGTAGTTACAAAATAAACAGAAATGCAAGGGTGAAAATTTTCAACATTGAGTTTTGATTTCTACATGATCAAATTAGGCATATTTACACTATAAACAGAAAGTCAAGAGGGTTACAATTATTTATTTCCAAAAAAAGTTTTGAAAACATGATGAATGAATGGTTTCACTGAGTGGGCCTCATGTACCACTTTTAGTGTGTAAGCAAATGAAAAAAAAAAACACACCTGTAATCTATTTCCAGACATTTTGGCAACACTATACATCGTTCGTTTTTTTTATAAGGTACCCTTATTGGGTAAACTATCCCTTTAAGTGTTATGAGTTGATCAACTCAATCTTGGTGCTTATTGGGTCTTTTTTTTTTTTTGTAAGCCAATCACCTTAACTTTTTAAACTTCAGTTAGCTCGTATCATGTGTATTGGACAATACTTTACAGCATTTATTCATCTAGTGTAATGTAAATTTCAACACATATTAATACATTTACCAGTATAAGTTGTATAGGTTAACATGAATGTATTAAGAACAAACATGAATAAAAAATATTACAAATTATAAAAGTGTATCAATAGCAATAAAAAAATGAAAGAACAATTAAAATTAACATATTCTAGTGTATAATACCTAATGATAAACTAATGTTAATGTTAACTAATGTTAATCAAATCTTACTGTAAAACTACATTTTCTGATTCATTCCTATTTTATTACTGAACACAGTGCTGTCCAGATATAAACAGCTCCATAAACATCTAACCAAATGCCTGAATCGTGTGTTTGAATAGAGCTGACAAAATGTTTTTGAAAGAAGTCTCTCATACTCATCAAGGGTGCTTTTATTTGATCAGAAATACAGAACTCTGAAACATTACAATTTTAAATAACTGTTTATATTATTTTAATGTATTTTAAACCTTAATTTATTCCTGTGATTTCAAAAAAACATTTCTTATTATCATCAATGTTGAAAGCAGTTGTGCAGCGTAATATTTTTGTGGAAACCGTGATAAAAATAAAATAAAAAAATAAAATCACATTATATCCCAAGAGTGTTTTAGACAACAGTTTGTAGATTATTCCTTACATGTGAGCATTTAACCAATGAGATATTCCTTAGATGTCAGAAAGCATGACCCTGGCCTCAAGACCAAGTGACCAGAACAACAAGGCTTTAAGCCAGGGCACACTGACCACTCCGTATGGATGGCTTTGGTTTACTTCTGCTACAATGGTTGCTTTTATGCCCAGGCTCCATATCCCAAACCGCAGAGTTCATCACCCATAACAATTTTCCCTGTATTATAAAGACTTACTCACAAAAGCTAAACATTAACTATGATTTGGGGGGCGTTTAACAATAATGCGACAGGAAAACTTTGATCGCCATTGTGCACAGGACTACCTAATGAGATTTCAAAGTCTCGTTTCTTTGATAATAAGTTCTTTATAATGAGTAACAGAAATGATTCTGATCAAAACTTCCACTTGTGAAGTGCTCTCAATGTAATTTTCTTCTTTAATAAACAAACATTGTTGACTTTCATTTAGGCCAAATGATATACACATTTTTTTATTTTTATAATTAGGTTTGATTACAAGTTACCTCTTCAGACTTGTATCAACATAATCAAGAATGGTGAATGATTTCTATCGTTCTAGACCAGCTCTCAAACTTTGGAAGACCATTTTAAGGAATTCTGTGAGGAATTCACCTCAAATACAACATTTTAAGTAGTAGGCTATACACGACTTATACTAATTATATATCTTAATCTCTATCCTTATGTAATTTTGCCAGTCTGTTGTTTTGTTCTAATTTAATTTAAATGTACTAAACTGCAACTTTCAGCTAATGAACCAAATACGCCAACTGTTCACTAGTTAAGAACTGGACAACTGTCATTTCTTTTATTGGAGTAAGATGTTTACAGTCCCCATGTGGTGAAAATTCAATGTTGTTTGTATATGTCTATGTGCTGTTTTTAATATGCTTTAAGACAAACCATTTGCAAATTCACAAGTCAACACCATTGCTGAGTATTTTGTCCTTAAAACTAGGGATGTGCACGAATATTCGAATTTTCGAATATTCGATCTGTAATTATTATTCGAAAAATAAAATACTATTCGAATTTTATCGAATTTATGAAGCCGTAAATACTTTGCGGGTCGTAAATGCAGTGAATCCCTGATAAATCCCAAGCACTAACTCGCAGTTATTATTAAATGCACTGGGTGGCACTGTGGCGCATGTTTAACAAGTTGTTTGTATTTTATCATAATGTCGTCGTCTGCCTCGCGAAGTTTGGAATTACTTGTCGAAAATGAGGTTACTAAATGATTTTACAAAATGGAATTACTTTTGATCAAATTAATTTATTAATCTGGAGTTATAATATCATCACCACAATGAGAAATCACATGAAATCCAAACAGCAGTCGACTGAGGAAAGACAGCTGTCTATCACTGCATCACGACTGCAGGTAAGCGCAGCTGTAGTGCGAGTGATCCGAGATGATAACTTATCTAATAGTAAAATGATATTGAGGTATATTTCTTCCTTTAAGTTTTCTTTGAGAGAGAGGTTTAAGAACAGAAAACGCAAGGTGCTGTTAGAAACTTAGAACTAGAACACCGTTATCTTTGTTTCTCTGAAACGTCTGTCAGCGCAGCGCGTTTTCTCACTCGAGCATAAATTGCTCGCGGCGTCCCTCCATGTGGATATTATTGTTTTTCTCAACATAAACGTGAAACAATATAAACACGATAATCATATTCTGACTCGAGTGTATGTGTACGTTCTGTACGATAACTGGCGCAATCTGCTACTCTGCTTTATTAGGCGTTTTTTTCCGTTCGCGCTGCTTGAGCATCCTTTTGTTCTTATATTTTTTTGTTTACACATAGGCCTACTGTTTAATGTTTTCAATTAAAAGAAAACTTTAACACATGTTGTAAGCTTGTTGTGTATATTGCCTAATCATAAGCTTCTTCAGAAATGGTGACAAAACGTAAAAAAAAAATACCTTAAAAAATAACGTATTTTTCGTTAAACGTCATTTAAATAAACGAATATTCGAATATTCGAATTTTATGAGCCCGAATATTCGAATGCAATATTTTTGAAAAATGCCCATCCCTACTTAAAACTGCAGTGAAACAAAGACAGTCTCAAAATCACGATTTGAAATCGCTGGTGTTTCTGACGTCACAAACTACCTTGTAACCAATCACGCCCCAACATGTGATCGTAAACGAGTGGATCTCTGAGCAATCACCTCAAAGCCCACTTTGAATCCTTGAAAACCACAGTAATAATATCAGCAAATAGTGTCAAACGATACAAGAATTTAAGAGGGTACAGTATGGCAAACCATTGAAAGGTCTTAAAGGTTGTATCAGCGATTTCAGGCCCAAACATAAATGATCACATTCATCTAATCTTTCCTAACGATCCGCTAGTTGCCCGCCCCATAAGCATGCCGTCAAAAAAAACGCCTATGACCTCACAACACCCACCCCTGTCGGTGATTGGTTGGAACACTATTTATTTTGGTTTTGAGTGGTGGTGAAACCAACTGTTTTTGTGTGTAGATCTCAGAGCCTAGGCTGCCTACAGAGTAGGGTGGTCCTTATCAAGTCCAAATTTTTTTTTTTTGTGCAAAATGTTAGTGTCTTAACCTCTTAAACTGTTCCTTTTAACTTCAAAATTAGAAATATGCAAAAATGTTGACAAAAAAAATTATATTTAGAGGTAGCTCAATCTTGTGGAAGATTGCCTGTTAAGCTGTGCATGCGGCGTTATTGTGATATGCAAAGTACTATTAAAAGTTGCTGCAAATGAACTACATTTTATTGAAATCAGAGCAACACTGACATGACAACAATGACAACAATCTCAAAAAAGCACAAAGTTTTCAACAATCCCTCATTTCTGATGCTCAGCAGCCAGTGTTGACTTTTTGCAGTCTGGATAGATCCGTCGGTGATCTTCCACCACATGAAGGAGAAACTGCAATTGTTCTTCAGAGTGTGTGAGATAGCCATTGTACTCTTGAATCAGAGCCACTCCTCTCTCGGCGTGATCATTGACTACTTTCATTGCATGTACGGTTGCCTGTGCCTCCTGATAATCTGCTTGATTCGGCCAAAGTTCCGGGTCAATTTCAAGGAACGTAATGTAATTTTTTAAACCAAAAAATGTGCTCTAAACCCAAACAATAACCAAGGTGATCATCAATAGAAATATGTATTGATTCCACCAGGAAAGGTAAATCTGCTAAAACGCGTCATGGATGGATTATTTTGGATTTAGTTTCTACAATAAGTAAACTGAGATATGTATCTAAAATACATATTTAGGAATATATGGTGCATTAGATGCTTTTATGGAGATTTTTTTTGGAATTTTACTAGCCAGGTACAACACCAATTCAAATGATCTGTTTTTACGAAAATCATCACAATCTCAGAAAGTTTAAAGCTATTGAGCTACCAGTAATTATTATGTTACTGCCATAAAAATTGGCATGCTGTATTTTCTTATATAAAGGAACAATTTAAAGGGTTAAGAGCATGACAATTGGAGACTTTAAAAATAAGGACCACCCTACTACAGAGACGCGGTTTTTTGACGGCATGCTTATGGGGCGGGCAGCTAGCGGATCGTTAGGAAACATTAGATGAATGTGATCATTTATGTTTGGGCCTGAAATCACTGATACAACCTTTAATATGAATTATGCACTCAGTGACCGGCACCTCCTGTGCCCTCCTGCCTTTCCTTCCTAAATTACAGTTTATTTACTAAACACACACAGCTCATTTATTTCTTGTTAATATTCTTGACCTTACACTATGAGTGGCATACCTTTAATACATAAAAACAAAACCCAGAGACCGGTTTGGTTTTGTAATCTAGCCATTCAGCCAAAGCGAACACACTTGCAGATGATAAAAGTAGGGTGCAAGGTTATAATATATCTGCACATGCTGCCAAAAGTAATATCGGCCAAACCTGTTAAGTCAGATGGGCATGACTTTGCTGCGCTGTTATTGCAGGTGACTTGTTCCTAAATGCCCTCATTGACACCAACTTCAACTTCAAAGGGGATATACAGTACAAACAAATCAAATAATCCACAAAGTCATTGAAAAAGTCATAGGAAGCAGGTTTGATTTTCTCAATAGCATAAGGCATCGCTTAAAAAAAAACATCCCATAGTTTCACACAAAACACCATAGTTACTAGAATGTAACTGTGCTTGGAATTGGCCACCACTGGCATAACAAATACATTTCTTACACAGTTTGAAGGAGATCCGATATTAATTTCTCATGACAGTAAAAATTGTAGTATGCTTGGTTACTACGGTGCAATAAGGGGAATAATGTGCCACCACAAGGAAAATAACACCAAAGAAAAACACTTTCTCCACCACAGTCTTAAAGTGAATGACTGTTGAACAACATTGTGAAGGTGAAAAACAACCTGTTTTCTGGGATTCTTTTTATTGGGATCATGTGGTCGTTGCATGTATTTACAGAGTGTTATTCATAACTCACGTGTACACAAGCTTTTTAGATAAGAAATGCCGGGTGATAAACTAACACGCCATATCCAGAGCTATAACCTAAAAACAAAGGCGCAATTAACAGTGCCAGGTGGGATATACATCTTATATTAAAATCCAGATGCAATATGCAATTTTTAACATTGCATTTGTGTCCATGCTCATGATAAGCACTGACATACAGTGGCACTTTTGATTTATTAAAATAAAAAGTTAAATAAGGAAGTATTAGAACATCAAACCTCTTGAACTCAAAGGGAAAATGTTATCAGTGGTCAATAAATCATATTTTGTCTTTAAATGCTGAGCCATGGATGTATGATCTACAAAATCACAGGACCAACAGTGGGAAATATGTGGGATAAAAAAAATCTAAATGACTCAGTGATGAGATGATAAGAATTATTTTACATCTAAATTAAGAAATGCATTTCTGGGCATTTGCACTGTCACATAACATTAGGAATAACCCCCTCATCCTTTAAACAGGGGTTATGCTTAATGCAATATCTAATTTTAATAGCAACGTGCAAATATTCTGCTACTGACCCTGTTTAATACATCACTATTTCTTTACATATCATAACAGCAATTTTTTGTTTTACATTACAACTGCATACATTTTGTGCATTAGCCTACCTAATTAATATTCAAGAACTAAGACTTAATTTCACGACGTCACAATCAACGTGTAGCCTATGACAGACATTACAAATGAGGAAGTCGAAAACGCTTAATTCAATTTAAAAATCATGAATCAGTTCATTAGTGAGAGTTGTGAGACAAAACCTAGACAGCTGGCAACCAAGACAACATTTTAGACATTTAGGCACGCGCCGTTATGACACACACAGCAAGGCGCTTTATGTTACAACAATTAAATTCGCTTATAGATATGTCATACACCAAATATAAAATGAAACGGGGGGTAATCGGTTCCAGTATGTTACCGTCCATAAGAGATAGCCTACATCTTCAACGCCAAATAACCCTAATTCACCTTCACATAGAAACCGAAACACCTCTTGCATGCTGTCAGTGGATATCTAGATTTTACCTTTTTATTCTCGTAAAACTCAAAGCCCTAACAGAAACATGCACGCAAAATGTGCACTACGACCAGTTTAAATCAATGCAATTAATTACCGGTACTATCTTCTTTTTTTTGTCGCTTCACTCCCCGGACGCATGATAGTTAAACAGTCGAACGACATGCTAGGCTGAAATAAATACCGAAATCTTTCGAGATGTTAACTAATCCTGTGTGTGGCTGGTTATTCCACGCTGTGGTTACTAAAAGGATATATATTCAGCCGAGTTCGCTACAGGTTGCTCTGCTAGAGCCGCGATAAAATGGTCAGCTTAAATTGGATTTAATTCCCATCCTCAGAGTCGCAATCCCAGCGAAAGCGTCCGGCTGCATGGTACTACAATAAACAGCAGATTCACGATTAATTAAATACTCATTTAACCGTTCAGAGCGATTTATTTGATCAATATGTTCATTGAAATTCAGATTAAAATATGACCTGGAGAAGCGCGAGTTTACAGTCTGACAAATGCGCGTCATCATCAGTATAAACAGGGGTTATGCGTGCATAACTGATAAATATAGTAGCAAAGTTTAAAAATGCGAAACCACAGAGATATAGCGTCTGCAGGGACTAAATCACGCGATGCATAAGAGGTGTCCGGGCTTTAAATCGGTTGCGAACATTTGGCAGCGCAACATCGTACACTCCCCTTGTCTCACTAGGGTAGAACAAATGTGGGTCACCGGGCCTTCGGATTCTTCCCAGGCAAGCATTAAAAAACACATCACCGTATTTCCACCGCAAGTACGCTTGAAACAAATCCGACACGAATAAGACGCTAGAGCTCCACTGCTCCTTCTCAAAATAATGCTATCTTTCAAACCCGCTTGTGCCCTTACCTCGGTTATTTGCCGTCCTGGAGGGGGATTTTCTTGCGCCTTGTTTTGGTTGAGACGGCAGTGTAGGATTGAACTAGAGTTAGAAAAACAGCAGGGCCTACCCTAGGCTTCCCACGCGCATGCGCAGTACGACCAGAGCTGAATCCCACACAATCTGGCAACACACAGCAAGACCTGGCTTCGAGTTTGTTTGCGAGTTTTTTTTATTACTTGTCATTGTATAGATTAGAGTACAATTCATCAACAAGAAACAGAAAGGTAATTCAGGAAGGAAATTAAATATAGAAAAATAGCAGATCATGGGGAGTTCCCAAAACGAATCCCAGAGAAAGGAGAAACTCTGTATTGAAATTACGAAAAATACACGAATTAAAAAAATACATTGCATACATTAAATTAATATATATATATATATATATATTTAAAATAGGCACAACTGGGGACATGCAACCGACATTTCATAAACAATAAACAGAAAGGTTAATTAGCGCCAAGGGAATTAAATCATAAAATATGTAGCCTATAGCAGATCATAGAGAGTGCCTAAAACGCCTTAGGCTATTTATAATAGATAAAGAAAGGATAAAACTGTCCACCTTTATAGAAATAATAAAAATGAAACATTTAATAGTTTAAATAAATAAATAAATAATAGAAATAGGCACAACTGGGAAAACCAGAAAATATAAACACTTAGATTTGATCATGCATTTTAGGTTTTGGCAACCTTTATATATATGTGTATATATATATAGGCTATACTACATTTTAACGTTTGACAAAATCAAACCATAAATAAAGTTGGGGAAAAAATCCTATTTTTTTTTATATCCTAGGCTACTAATAATCTATGAGTTTTAAAGTGAAGAAAAGAGAAAGAAATCGCATAAATAGGCTAGAAAAATGAATCAGTCTTTGTAAGAATCAACTATAAAATGTATACACGAAATATGTCACTAAAATGCTTGACATATTTGCCTATCAATCATCTGAAATCATTTTTAGCGATTGCTTGGTATTTCACGAAATGCATGCAGCGGTTTAGCCTTTCTGTTTGGTTGAAGTTATTAGCCTACATTTCACTGCTTCCGTAGCGGGTTTAAAATTTCAGTTATTTCAAAAAGACAATACCTTGCTATCTTTTAATGATTGTGTGTTGGTGTGAATTTTATGTTATACAAACGTTCCTAATCTTTGGCCCACATGTGTCGCTCTCTCTCTCTTGGCCGTATGCCAATTAGGTCAAATACGCACGTCAACCAATCTTGAATGTGGCACAGCGCGCGCGAAAATTTTAGCGCTGACGTATTGAATGACATTTGTCTTGTCCAATAGAAAGATGATGCGAGTGCGCGACATGCTGCGGAGCTGTTAATGGAAGCCAGGTACAATTATATATTAATTATAATTGGCCTATTGCTCGTTTTAAACGAGAACCAAGGCAGTTTCTATGTTGTTGTTTTAAAGATTTAAAAACCTTTACTTGATTTGCATTAAGTCCATAGTATACTAATTTTCTGAGTGAAAACATGTAAATGCTTCAGTGACATACAAATCAGTGGGGTCGAGGGCAGCACGCACAGACGTGTGGAAATTAGTGTCTGACTGTTCATGTTTAAATCTAACTCAACATGATGTAGACCAGTGGTTCTCAAACCTGTCCTGGCGTACCCCCAACACTGCACGTTTTCTTTGTCGCCCTAATCAAACACACCTGATTCAATTCATCAGCTCATTATAACATGGGTGAATGAGCTGATGAGTTGAATCAGGTGTGTTTTATTAGGGAGACAAAGAAAACGTGCAGTGTTGGGGGTACGCCAGGACAGGTTTGAGAACCACTGATGTAGACCATACAATTATATTATTCATGGTAAAAGAAAAAATGTATCGGCCTATTCGTTCGTATGATTTGCACAAGGTTTTTTTCTTGCTTTTTTTCCTGCTAATTATTATTTAAATGAGTGACAGGGGGTCCGTGGAAAAGTCTAGAGAGGTAAATAAATAAATAAATAAATATTAAGATGATTAATATTAAAATAAATTTGATTAAAAATAAAAAAATAAAAACGTGATTCAGTTTTTAAAAAGTGTTTAAAAAGTATTAGTTATTAATCTATTAAATATGTTTAATTAGATTAAAATAAATAAAAATGATTAATATAAATAATTTTAGATTTATAATTTTATATATAAGCTATGTAACTTGGGTGTTTATAAAAGGTGGACGCCTTTTAAATAGGGGCCCTCACTCGAGGATGATCATATTTTGGGGTCCATGACATCTAAAAGATGAAAACACCTGATTTAAAATGGCTATGCTAAACGTGTGTAAAGCAATAGGCTGACTATTAGGCGGCTACAACTATTGTTGTAAATAGTAACGATAGACATCAACTTGTTTAGCCCACTACTTTTTCATGACGGAAAATGAAAATTTCTTTTAATAAAATAAGAAAACGATCTGACTGTTTGTCACGCACTGTTTCTGTGAGTGGAGATCTCGTGACACCCAGTGGCGCTAAGTTTCAGACATCGAGCCACTATAATGCAGTGACAAAATAACCACACGGTGGTGCTGTTATCATATTAAATTCATTATACTGAACTTAAAGTGAGGTTGGCTTGATTTTTACGTTATAAATTTACTCTTGCCTCAAACTTGAAAACATTACCACACTGTCGTATCCAGGGGAGAGCGGGCTCAGTTCCTGAGGTCTGGATGCAGTGCTGGTTCTGCAAACAATGGGCACCTGAAGAATTCAGATTGAATAGTTAACTCTCACTAAGAAATGATCTGTAATCTTTTAATTATGCTTTTAGTATTTTTCTGTGGAAGAAGTACAATTTTGAATAGGCCTACTTGAAAAATACATTAAAGAATAGGCTACCTAAGTGCGAACTGAATGTAATGTTTTTGGACATTAACATGATAATTCAATGATTTTTTTTTACATTTATTTATTTTTTAAATAGCCTATATTTTAAATATTTTAATATTTTTTTTGACCCACTTAAGTAGTAGCCTACTTTATAAGAAATTTCATAATCAGCCTACTTCAATTGTCTTTGAAATATGGTTAAAAGTGTACTGCTGAATGACAAGCATTATGGTAAACTGAAATACTTTAATGTCATTTCTATTGAAAATTGTGTCATATATAGCCTATATAAATATGTTTGTAATTACACATTTGTAATAATGAAAATGTATTAACTGTAATGATGAACAACACACTACAGTTAAAATTATAATCAAGTAGTTACTTTACATGTTAGTCAAGACATCAAATCAACACAGTAAAAAAAACTTGCTACCTTCCATTTTCAAAGTACAATCAACTTGACTATGTAAGCCATTTCAAAATAAAATAGTTTATTTTGACGAGTTAAAGTAGGCTACTGTAAAAACATGTTGTCATGACATACTGATCATGTATTTTTTTTACAGTGAAGTGTACTTATTTAAAGTATGCCAAAAATGATTAAAACACAATGATTTGAAATGTACTTTGAAGTAAAACTTTTAATTGAATATTTCTACAAAGTGTATGCTCTTTAAGTACACTTAAGTGGCCTTTAATTTCATAATTATTATCTAATCTGCCAAAATTTGTTTTACCTTTTAAGATTTGAAGTACACTAAGTGCACATTCGATGCAATTAAGCACACTTCTTTTTTATAAGGGTCCATAGGGCAGAATACAATTAGTTTCAGTTATTGTTTTAGACATGTTTAATAATTTAATTTTGCAAATACAACCATGCACAAAATGAAATTAAAAACACTAGAATTGTTTTCCTTTATAATCTCGATTGTACATGTATGGGTTACAGTCATTTTTCAGGTAAATACTGCAAATTAAACAACACTTAAAAGGCAGGTTGGAGAAAGTGGTTCATTATAAGATTGTAGATTAAGCTAATTAATCTTCTATTATAAAAATATATCTTACTCAAGAGGGGGCAAGTCATTTCAGTTCCTGGGTCATTGGTCACCAGAAGTGTTTGTGTTTGTAACCCAAATTAGCTATTAACAAGACTATAACAAATGAGATCTTCAGCAGGTTCTGTTTGTGTGTTTCATTTGTGTATTTTTCTCATACCCTCAGATTAATTGCGTTCGACGTCTTTTCACAACCCCGAAGCTTCCGTTTTCACACCCAGCCCACTACAAAACACCCACTACAGGACTAATGTGTTTCGAGTTGTACCCTCAGGTCTGTCTAGAACCGGTCAAGTGATCTTCCACATCTACACACCCATGTTTTCTGTCACAAGTTTCTTAAAGGAAATGCAGTCACGATCCATGACGTAACCTTCTTCATTATTTCAGGCCCCTGTTCGTCCTCACAGTATGACAACGTCTTAATAAACACATTATTTATGAGAACAATAGACCATAAGCAAGATTCAGCTAAACCGATAAAGGACTGAAAAGAGACGTTTATCTAAAAGGATGCAGTTCTTGAAACATGCTGTTTGGATGGTCAAATCTAATTAAAATGGAAGTGATCGGAAGTGAAGTTTGATTAATGCTTTTTGACTAATTGTTGTAGATAGCACGATAACAAAAACACACACATTCATCAAGAGAAAGAGGGAATGAGCAACCAGAATCCCACTAGTGCTTTCAAGAAATAACTGAACAGAAAAAAAAAAGATTTTATTTCTTTGTTTTTGGTGGGAAAAACACGTACAGTCAATTTAGTCAAAATCACACTGGCACGATGAGGAAACATTTTGTAATGCTTTTAATTCAAAAGGCACAGCACAGTTACACAAACAGGACATTTGGACAGATAAAAGACTTTATTTGGATTCTGTACATTCAACATCACAATTTAACACGAGGGTGTTTTCTGGAACGAGCTGTGTGATGTTTCAGGTTGACTGGCTCTGGATCATCACATCTGTGGTAAGGGGTCTGGTGCTACTGAAATTGTTAATGAACAAGAGACTGTTTTTATTTTATTTTTAAATATACAGACACATTAGTATAGCTCAAATATGTTTTTTGTAGGTTTAAGTTCACTCTCTAATGCCATTAAAGACCAATGCCCTGTTGTATATCAGTATATGAAAATGTATATTGTATTGTTGTATATTTAAATGTATAGTTTCTGAATTTGTTTTTCCCGTGACTCTAGACCCATGCAGTGCACTTGTAGAAAACACATGAGATTTGAAGAAGCAGTTTTAAATGATTATCTCAGTTCATCATGAAATACCTGATTTTTCCATTCTTTATTGTTTTACACATATTCAGCAGATCTTCTTCCATTTCGTGGCTGCAGAGAAGAAAGAAAAAAAAAACTTTTCCATGGTAATGCAATGTCCTATTTTAAATTCAAAACGAGCTTTCGAATGATACCTAATTTATGATGATTACTAAAATATGTGATAGGGAAAAAAGGCAATAAAAAAGAGCGCCAAGCATACCGCTTGCGAGACGGTGACAGTTAAGAGGTTTAACTCAAAACTTAATCAAAGTAAATAAGATATTCCTTATTGTGTTGGACAATAAACAGCTGTCATATATACCGTAGGCCTACCCTACCCGATAAAGGAAGTATCCTCTGCTCTGGATCCGTCCAGGCCCTTGAAGATCATCCTGCACACAGAAGGAATTGTTATACTGTAGTTATGCTCAAATATCAGACCACACTTTCTGATGCCGCTAGTGAACATTGTTTAACTGTTTCTAACTGGATCGAAGGTGAATTAAAGGTCTTATGAAGGCAGTGTTGGTAAGAGGGAAAAACAATTTATCTACCCAACAAAATCCATCAGGACCATTTCCTTTGTGCGAGTGAGGCAGTCATCATTTATTCTTGTTCAGTTTTGTGTTTTACCCTTATAGCACAATAACACTTTTAGCGTACAATTACCTCTCAAATGGACAGAAGCAGTTAATCAAACTAAGGTTGAGCCATTTCACATCCTGTACATTTAATTAGATGGACTCACACTCATGCATGCACATGTCAGCCTCGTGCAACCGTGCATGTGTACAAGCATGTAGAAATGCATACTTTTAAAAAATATATATATTTTTTTTAAAGTTAAATATTAAAAATATTTAACCTTACACTGGGAATGTAAAATAAATTAATATAATAAATAAATATATTACATTTAATTTAATTGTCCAAAAATCCTGAACAGAATGTATCACGTTTCCACAAACATATTAGGCAGCTCAACTGTTTTCAACATTGATAATAATAAGAAATATTTCTTGAGCAGCAAATCAGCAAATTAGACATTGAAGACTAGAGGAATGATGCTGAAAATTCAGCTTTGATTATATATTAATAAATTACTTTTTAAAATATATTCAAATAGAAAACTTCCCAGTTACTGGATGTAACCAATGTAACCTTGGATGCTGACAATTCAGCTTTGCCATCGGAGGAATAATTTACATTTTAAAATTAAAATAGAAAACATTCCAGTTACTAGACGTAACCAACATAACCTTGGTTCCGCTTATGGGAAAAAAAAGTTTTCTCGTTTTTCCTTGAATACTGAAGCCTGATTGGTTCACGTCAGACAAAAGGCTTTTCAGCCCACAGAAACGGGTGGAGCCGACTGCCTATTTAAGTCGCGCTGAAAGCCATTTTTGGCCGAATTTTTCAACTGTGAAGTGGCAGCGTTGACTAGTGCATAGGTGCAATGGAACCAGGGAACCAAGGTTACATTAGTAACCGGAACACTCCGCTAGACCAAGCCCAAGAGGAGGCCATTCCCCTGGTGGTGTGGGCCCTCACCCTGATAGGGCACTATTGCGTCCATTATCCAGTGGGATAGTCTTTGTTTTGTAAGTAGGCAGCCCCATTGAGTGGCCTCCGATGCACACAAACAGCTGCTCTGACTGCCTGAACTGGCAGGAACACTCAATGTACAACCTAAAGGCCTGAACCGGGCAAAGTGGGTGTGGCGTCTTTTCGCCCTCAGCAGAGGGGTGCTTTGTGAAAGCCCTTTGTGCTCTAAAGGGCGTAAAAACTTCTTAGGCACATAGCCTCGTCTGGGTCTAAGGACAACTTTACTGTCGCTGGGCCCAAACTTGAGGCAGGAAGCATCTACTGAAAGAGCCTGCAGATCACCAATTCTCTTGACCGATGCCAGAGCCAGCAGAAGGGTGGTCTTTAGTAAGAGAGGTTTTGGCAAACGCAAGTTTTTAAAAAGTTTTTATCCAACCTTATCGTGAGATGCGGAGCGGAGCATAAGAGAACAACTGAGTCTGAAGTAGCTGCTCACTTAAAAGATCTTGCTCGCCTCTCAATTGCCAATTTCAAAACGGTTTTCACAAGATGAATTTTGAGTTTGTAAGCTTTCGAATGATACCTAATCTATGATGATTACCCAAATATGTGATATGAATAATAATAAAAAAGAGCGGCAATCGTCCAGCTAGCAGGACACGTTAATTAAACCCGTTTTTCTCAAAGATAACCATAACTTTTGTTACAGACAAACGATGAAAGAAATAAAAACAGATTTGGAAAGAGCTTGAAACCATCTGTAATAAGTAACATTTCACCATGTGGTGGGTTTTCCCAGATCGCATCACATATAAGCGTGGTATGCCGCAATAGCTGCCGTGTATACCTTGAGTGTGGACGGGGTGCGTCCACCATCCAACAGCACCTGTAGGAATGAGAGGAGAGAAGAGAAGCGATCTCCCAAGACAGAGGGTCTACATTCCGAGCTGAGCAACAGCTGGAAAAAAATAGACCATTTTTGGGTGTGAGGGGCTCCTGGTAGAAGGCACCCTTGCCTCAGAGATCGTGTTCATGACCTCCGTGGAAAGATGTGAAGGCTCACAGATGGAGGCTGGTCTGGGCGCACATACCACTGGTGGGGAGGACCCAGTACTGACAGCAAACACAATGCCTCCAATTCCCAGAACTGAACAGGGTTTGGGAGGTGAACACATAGAAGCTTTGGGGGTGGTCCAGCCTCGGCGGGACTTAGCCTCCTCCTCCTTGTGCCCGAGGCTTCAGGGTTACTTGGGCGGATCAGGGTCCAGCACTAGCTTAGGACAGGGAGTGCCGGCAGGAAGTGGCGGATCGCTTTTGATGTCTTCTGTGCCGTTGTAAAATGCTCAGCAAAATGGTGACTGCGGAACCAAACAAACCTGAGGGAGAGACAGGGGAGTCCAGGAGGGCTGTCTTGTCAGCGTCCTTGATCTCCGTTAAGTTTAACCAAAGGTGGTGCTCGTGGACCACCAAATTGGCCATGACATGACCAATCGCTTGGGCCATAGATTTAGTGGCGCTCAGGACAAGGTCGGTCGCGCTGCACAGCTCCTCGAAGGCCGCCGGGTTAGGACCACTCTCGTCCATGGCACAGAGAAGCTTGGCTTGGTAAACTTGGAGGACCGCCATAGTGTGAAGAATGGAACCAGCCTGGCCACTCGTGGCATACGCTCTGGCCACGAGTGTAGATGTCGCTCTGCACGGCTTAGTCAGGTGGGCAGCTTTAGTTTTCCAGCCGCGGGCTGTGGGTGGGCAGAGATGCACAGCGACGGCCTCTTCCAGCAGGGGAAGCTTAGTATAACTGAAAGAAGAATAATGGACGCTGAAGAAGAATAATGGACGCGTGCTGAATAGGGGGCACGCCTTGATTCCGTTAGTTCTTCATGGACTTCCAGGAAGAACGGGAGACTGGAGGCGAGCTCCTCTGGAGCCGACCAATCAAAGCCCAACTCGTTAACGGCCTTGGTAAAGACACAGATGAGCTCTGAGTCCTGCTGAGTCTGTCTTTTTAGGTGGCGGATGAGGTGGAGTCATCGCCGGAGTTCGCCCAGTCCTCCTCTTCAGATGCAGCCGGAGATATTGAGTCATCACAATCGCCCTCGGAGCCGCCAAATGAAACCAAATGAAACCATCTCACACCAGATGAGGGGCGCTGGTCATCACGGGTGAAGAGCACAAGCGAAAGCAGGGAGAGGTATGTGGGCACTGGGCCAATGTGAGCTCGCTACAGCCTTGCTGCTCCGCCCCGTGGCTTCTTTCGTCTCGGCTCGAGAGGGTAAGAGAAAGGGAGAGCGTGCGAGGCAGGATCGCTCTTGAAAAGCGATGCGTGAGCGCAACAGTGTGAGATTCATGCTCCCGCAGTGCGAGCAGCTGGTCTCAGTGAGAGCAGCCTTGGCTTGGGCGTCTCCCAGGCATGCGATGCACTCGGTGTGCTCGTCCGAGGGAAGCAGGGGAGCCCTGCATGAGCAACATTCATGGTGTGACATTTTGCAACAAATGCCTCTTAATTTGCTTTTTTAGAAGGAAAATTTCTCTATGAGATTATCGCTGGATAGCCGCAGGGGAGAAGAGTTGGATCAGCTGCAGCTGCGAAGTCCCGTTAATCCGATGCTGGGGCTTAATTCGACGGTGAATGGAAAGGCTTTTTATCTTCTCTGTGGAGTCAGCGAGGAGATGATCTTCGAGCTTGAAGGAGAAAAATTCTGAAATTCAGAAATGGCTTTCAGCGCTTAAATAGGCTGTCGGTCCTGCCCGTTTCGGCTGGCTGAAAAGCCATTTGTTTGTACAGGTGCACAGACATGAACCAATCAGGACTCAGTATTCGGTTTTCCCCATAAGCGAGTGAACCATATTGAAAGATAACAATTATAAAAAATAAAAAAAAAACACATTTCACAATATTACTGTTTTACTGTATTTTTGATCAAATAAATTAAGCCTTGATGTTCTTCCAAAAACATTTAAAAATCGTATTATCCTTAAACCTTGAAACATAAGTGTAATTCTTGTAGTATATGACATAATATATTAAAACTAATAATATATTTACAAGTTCCACATATATCTATTCTAATCTATAGAATATTATATAAGATAACATATCTTCTATTCTATTCTATATCTATTTATATATATATCTATACTGCGTTAGATGAAACTGGGAAGGGTCATAGCACTTGCATATTGTTGTCCTATTGTTAGTTTCACTGCTTCTATTGTTCTAATTTGTAAGTCGCTTTGGATAAAAGCGTCTGCTAAATGAATTAATGTAAATGTAATGTAAATGTAATGTAAATGTATATATGGATTGAATAAGGTAGTTTGACTTTTATGTAAACATCAATGTTTCCATCATCAACCAGAGAAAGAGAGAGGTTGTCACATTTGTTGTGTATACACACACTGTCTGTTTTAATAATAATTAACACTTAACACTTTAATAATTAACACTTAACACTTAATTAAATCAACAATTACTGATGGTCAAAAGAGAAGCCCTAGAGCTAAGTCGTGACGAGATATTATCAAACAGCATATGGCCTTTCATCAAGCAGCACCGAGGATTGAGAGGAACAGACACTTCAGTCAGTCTCCATGAACATCCCTCTAAAAGTTACATTGTTTTTTATCAACTATTCATGCATTTACCACAGAATTTAAAATGTAATGGTCATGCACCCTTTTTAGTATCAAGACAAGGAAAAAAAACTCAAGAGCATAATTCCTCAGTAATAATAATAATAATAATAATAATAATAAACGTATGCACTATTCATATAGATAATTAGGGGACAAAAATTATTTTTATATTTTTATATTTAGTACAGCTAAATTTCATAAACTTTAAACTGACTTTTGAATATATATATTTGGTGTCTTGGAACTTACCCAAAACTAAATATTGATGGGGAAAAAGCCTTGCATGTTGTCATTTTAGTGATCATACTCACAGTGCTAATGTAGTTTGAATGAAGGTAAGCATGCAGGATACATACACTTAATTTCATTCTCCTGCTTCTTCTTCTGGCAAGCTGGGGTATGAGCTCCAGAAGAGGGTGCAACACAGAAGACTGACACATACACATATATAGAGAGATATCATGAAGACAGATATGGAGAGATATGAAAACCATGAACATCTGCTCCTGGGATTGGCCAGGGCTCGCAGAGAGGACTCTTGTGCGTTCTCTCACGCACTTATCTGTCCTCAGTGCGGCTCAGTGTTCATTTGGCACACATGGTGCACTGATGTTCAGTAAAATCACAGGCATGCAGGCCATGCCAGAGCACATGTGGGGGAATGTGAAGTTATGATGTCAGCATCAGGGGGTAGTGTTTTTGTGTCTGTTTGTGAGTGTTACATAATAATTATGTTATGAATATGTACACCTGATTCGATATTTGAAACACATCACAAAACAATGCTTCTGTAATGTGGTGGACATGCAAAGAATGGACAGTAGGAAGAAACTAAATAGTTCCTCTGATGGCATCAACACAAAATTGCATGTAAATTAAATTTGGAAAATGTTAAGATAAAATTAGGTTCTCTTCTGGTTTGAGTCTGAGCCAAAATTCTGATATTAATTCACCAAAAAAAGTCAATCTAGTGTAAATTATAATATAGGAGATAATAATGTTCTTTTCCTATGTGTGGATGTTATCAAGGAGGAATCATGATGTCAGAGGTTGAATGCATGCGATGGGAACTAATGAGTAGATAGATTTATATGTAGTAAGAGTAAATTATCTGAATACTATAGGTGACACTGTAGACTTAGTGGAAGATAATACATAGGTAAAATAATAAAATCAAGATTTTATTTTCAAACATTTATTTATTTGGTGTGTAGCCGTGTAATAAGTTCTGATCATCCAGTCAAGGTTTTTTGCAAGTAAGACTTTGGTTATTTTATTTTATTTTATTTTAGTTCATTTCTCGCATTGACTGTGCATTATCCTTTATGGGAATGTATTTAAGATTTTGCTTTTGCACAACCTTGGCCCAAAAGGGAACTGTGCAGTGGCCTAAATATTTTTTAATTTATGTGAGCTTTATTTAATTCCCGAGTATTAGATCACAGATTGCAATTTGCAGTCGAGTGTTACTGAAGACAGTGCAGCGTAGCAACAGTGGCTGAGTGCTGAAAGCAACAGACACTAAACAACTCTTGAGGAAACCTACCGTCCCATCTGTAAATCCTGCACCATTCGGTTTAGTGTAATGAAATAAGAACTATACATACATGTATAGACACACAAATACAAAACCATATACACAAACACAGAACATACACAAACATATACGCAGAAAGGCAAAGACACCAAAATCAAAACAAACAAAAACATGAAAAACATTCATAAAATAAATAATAACACCATAATCCATAAAAAGACATCATGATGTTATGATGTCATTGAATAGTCATTGCACTGAATGTGTTTGAAAAAGCGACCTCAAATTAGACCTCAAATGTCACATGCTCACCCTTTTGCTGATCTCTCGAGCTGTGATCTCCTGCATATACAAAAAGCAAACATTAAAAAATCATAAAAATGAATCGTCCTTTTATTAATCTATAGATTACAGGCTTTACAAATAACTTACATTTTTTTGTGTGTGTATTAGAATACATTAAAATTGGTTCAGTAGCTGAGACCCAGACCGAATCTGTGGATGTTATATATATATATATATATATATATATATATATATATATATATATATATATATATATATATATATATATATATATATATATATATATATTATGCAGTGATTTTAGGGGGGAAATCTGTTAAGAGTGCTACATGCTTACTGGTAGCTGAAACTAGGCCTATTTAATAAACAAACATTCAAAGGTTGGCAGCGATGTGTAGAATATCTTCATAGTTCTACGCATGCTGATTCCGTGTGGGCATGAATAAAATTCACCTTCGATTTTTGCAGTGATCCCAGCATTAGGAAACACAGGTCCTCCAGGACATCAGATGTCTGGCAAAGGTTAAAAGAAAAGAAAACAAAATGGATTATGGACAGTTTAAATGCCTGAGCCTGAGCCAAATGATTCAAGTAACTAAATGATGTGCTGGAAGTGTCCATTTTCAAGTGAATTTCTACAGGAAATGTTAAGAGCACAATTAATTGGGGGTTCACAGCGCAGTAAACCGACTGTTATATATACAAAGTTTTTTATATGTCTCTATAATTTTACATACCATAATTCACTTACGGTTTGCTTCAAAAACACACACATAAGTAGCTGTATTGCAAATGGCAACAATACTCAATGGGCCCTATTTTAACGATCTGAAACACAAGTATCAAACGCGAAACGCAAGTAACTTTGTGGGCGGATCTCGGACGCTGTTGCTATTATACCGGCGGGATAAATGACTCTTGCGCCCGACGCAAATCTAAAATGGGTTGGTCTGAAGTAGCTACATTACTCATAGGTGTGGTTTGGGCGTAACGTGAAATAAACCAATCAGAGTGTCATCTCACATTCCCAGGCGCAGGCGCTTGTTCCATGGCGGATTGCTATTAGCGCACGCCAGGTGCGGTTCACAGCCGAGGAGACCGACGTTCTCGTCAGGGCCGTAAAAGACAGAGAAGTGACATTGTATGGGGATGGAGAAACCTACCCAAATCATCTTCGGTTAAACAGGCGTAAAATTATTTGGGTAAATGTGTAAGCTAGATTTCATGCCTATTTTTTCACATCTTCATGGACACCACAATGATTTCCCTCGTGTGGTAATATCTTTCCTTGTAATTATGTATGGTTTGCAAAAACTGCTGCCTGCATCTGTGTAGATGAGAGAGGCAAAGTGTATGCGCGTTGTGCACACGCTACATTATGGCCAAGCATGCGCCCTTAAAATAGCATCTGAATAACACGCCACTGACTTTAGACTAGGTTTTTCCTGGTCTGTGGCGGAATTGTTTTCTGAAACTGCAAAATAGCGCCAGGGAACGTTTGCGCCGGAACACGCTTCCTCTTTTCGCTGAGGAGAGCGCAAGTTCATTCCCTAATTTACCGGCGACGTGCGTCTGTGGAGGGAAATGATACATGCGTCAGTGTACAAAGTCATTTGCGCTGGGTGCAAGATAGGGCACCATTACTCACTCTAAAGGATGGGTCTGCGTAGAGGTAGAATGAGCAAAGATCAGTTATCTAAGAAAAAGACAAAAATGCAGTTGCAATTTGGCAGCTTGTATAAACAAGATTCAAAGAACTAATAAAAAGTTCCAACTCAAAATTAATCATGTCTCTTTTTTTGATGTTTTGTTTATCATTTCTCCAAATGCCCAAAAACACATATTATTCTGTGCTTTCATATCCCAGCCTTTAGATCCCCAGCTTTACCCATGTAATTGCTCATGTACACACAGTTAGAACATGTAAACAAAGCAGAGGTGAAATCATCACTTAAGTTAGCGTACTGAAACTGAACAAATATGGGATAAGTCATTTGTGATTAACTTTTGTCTCTGAGGAAATTTCTATATAACTTGGATGCATTATAAGTGATTTGTTGGAAGAGTAAAAAGGAAAGGACTCATAAGTATTGACACTTAGTAAATCATACACACCTGGGTTAGTAACTGCTCATGCTCTATTGAAGATGGATTCAAGAGCACTGGAGCACCTGCAATTTATGCAGAAATCATTATTACATATATATTATTTAGTGTTACAAGCAAAGTGAATTTTAATCATATGAAAACATTGTATGAATTTTGATTGGAATATGACAGAGAAATAATTGTTATATTGACACATTGAGTTCTACACAGCATACTGTGGTGTTTGTATTTCAATTGGTCACGACTCACAATTATTTGGTAAATCTCAAATCTTATGACATCTACCTGTCTATATTCTAAAGCAATCTTCATTGTCAAGAGGTTTCTTGCAGTTGCATCACAAAATTGCCAATGAAATCAATCTGTAATCCTTGTGAGGTTTGGTTCGGAAATTAATATTTCTTGTTTTGGTGATTTTGCCCTCTTCCCTCAATGGAATAAGCTCTAATTTGGCTGAGTTTGATTAAGTTAGTTCAGTCTAATTGAGTTTGTTTATTGATCTACTGTGTGGGTCTTTCAATCTGGATTTTCTTTATAAACCACTGCTGTCAAAAAGTGTTTTCCATGATTGATTTTGTGGTCTTATTTGTGGTCTGATTTAAGTCTTAGAATAGGTTAATCATTAGGCTGTAATTACATATTCCTAGTAAAAAAAACAAACAAAAAAAAAACAGTAGTAGTTTAGGGAAGAAACCAATACAATACCAAAAAGAAAATACTTGTGCAGTTAAAAAAGAAAGTTTGTTATTGTAAACTTTCATCCATCTCTTATGACATTTAACAATCAGTTGTGATGGCATAATTCTATCTGTGTATCAGTGAATGAGTCACATTTGTCTAATCTGACAACATCTCTCATGGCATTTCTTATACTGCCATTATATTATTCAAATGCTTGTGACATCACTGCTGTCAAAATTGTCAAGCTCTCTGCTGTACAATAACACTATTTTTTCTCTCAGTGACATCATAATTAGCAGTTACATGACTGAATCCAATTTGACGGTAAATAGCTCTTGGTATAAAGACTGAATGCTTTATTGCTTGGAGATTATCAAGATTGTGGTGTTATGATTATAATTAACAAAATGAATCTGGCACATAACACTGTTTACTCTAGCATAATTTTCCAGGTTTATTGAAAAACGTACAACATTTGTACTGTTCTAATAATTGGTCTCGAACTAACAAGGCTGTAATAAAAAAAAAAAGTTGCTGCCTTAAATTTGTATGTACAATCAACTTGGATGTTTAAGTCATTTCAACTTAAAACTTAAAAAATGAGTTGAATCTAGTATACCTTAAAAGGTAAAAAGTTGAAAAATTGCTTAACCTATTTCGATGTGTTAAAGCAATGTAAAAACATGTTTTCATAACTTATTGATCATTTAAAAATGTTTTACAGTGAATGCACAGAATTCACTGCCCTGCCTAACAGTATAAGCCCTTTAGTTAATGCGTCACAATGACGCATTCCTGCTCAATATCTACAGAAAAACTAATGCAGCACGCTGTGATAAGCAAGAGAACTAAGTTTGACTAAGCCTTCAGTATATATCAAAATCATATACAAGAATGAAATCAGTCAATCCAAATGCAAGGCAAAGACAGAAGGTTTAGATGAGGACAGCAAAGCACTTGTTTTTTAATACCTGTAGCAATATTTATTTGTATTCCATCTATTTAATTTGTCACAGTAGAGTCTGTCAGTTGTTCTTGATTTGATTCATATATTTTGTTTATATAATTATATATAGGCTATATATATAATTGTAACAGTTGCATTTATTTTGAGTCATCAAAACATCCCCCTTGGCTTCACATATTTATCAAACTTTCATCAACTATTTTGAGGCAACAGTTGTTTGAGATATTAAATAAATACTGAGAGTATTCTGACTCTTTTGTTTTGATCCCTCAGTAATATAACAACACTGTACCTCTATGACTGTACAGCTGGAAAACCTCCCCTTGATTTGGTAAATATATATATATATATACAAAAGATTATGATGCTAAAAAATATATAAAGATATAAAAGCATGATGATGATTAAAAAAAAAGCATTTTAGCAGATAAACTTATAGACTACATTTTTAAATAAAGTGAGTTAATTCATATTATATTATTTTAATTATCATCATCATGTTGCTGCTTGGAACAGGCATTCATTTAGATGGTTTAGTTTTGGGGGAGAGAATTGCTCAACTGAATAATCTTTCTCATTGGAGAGATAAAGTACTAGGCCACCTAACTTCTTCAACTAAGTTATTCTAACATCACTAAATAAGTAAAAGGAGAGATGTATGTGGAAGACTTACTTGTGGTGATGGGTATGAAGGAGATGAAGAGGACCGCGAACATCAGGGTGGAGTTGTGTGCTGGGCTCATCGCGCTCTGAGCTGCTTCGCGTTCACACTGACTGCTGTTCCTCATGCTCTCGTCTCGTGCGCGTCAGTCAGTCAGCTTGCGACGGTTCTTGTGGTGCTCTCTCCGTCTGACTTGCCAGCCAAACATTATGAACTCTCGGAGTTACACCCTCTTCGTAAATCGACTTGCAAAGTACGTCACGATGAATGAGCCCCGGCACGTGATTAATTTACACAAACGATGATGTGATATGAGTGGTCAACGCAATGAGTAATCAATGTAAAATATTTAATCTTCAACTGCACATTTTAGTGTACTGTGTATACACACGGTTATTTGTGTTAACGTAAAATGCATTTGGCTTTTACATATGTATTCTTTTTTATATATTTTTTATATTGCCTGTTGAATGACAAAACGTGTGGCTATAGCTCCTTTGAGTGGGATGTAGATACAGATAATAAGATTGCATCAATGTCTGTTTAATATCTCCTCATTACGAAAATGTCAAGAAGTGGTGTCATGGGCTCTAGAGTAAGATTCTCAGCATTGGGATATGGCCTCACATTTCCGGGCATTTTCGAATGTATGTGTCTGTATGTGTGTAATTGAACAATGGGATTGTTGATATTCATTTGTTTGAGTCAAAACATGCCTAGACAATGTGTCCACCTGGCTAGGTAAAATGAAGCCAGTGGTTGAGCATGCGTAGGGGGGAGGTGTGCTGAGTTTGAGTGCGTACCGCCGCACATCATGACGCACACGGGAGAGTGAGATTTGATTCACAGCTAAGCATAGCGCCACTGGGAAATATCAGCTAAATATCAAAGTGAATAAATAATCAGTGAATATCCTTTACAAGAGGGTTATTGCTGGAGTTTTGGAGGATTGGGACTGGATGACTGAGTACCTTCAGCGGGACTGAAATAAATACAATGAGAGCTTTCGCACAGGTTAAAGAGATAATTTATTCGGCAAGAGGGACAGAAAAGGAATAAGGTAGGAATGAAATTAAGAGGATTAATAAAAAAACACGGAGAAAAACACACTGCAGAGTTAAAACGGATAGGTGAGATGGAAACACATATAATGCACATTAGCAGAATTACTATTTAGAAGTAGCATGAGCAACAGTTGCTCTCCAAATCACCACATATATACATATATTATATGACTGCCCTTAGTTACACCACATTTTTCACACTAACATATATATATACCATAATCTGATCATCTGTTTCTAAATGTTGATACTTTTTCCCCAAAAAAGATTCAAACTGATGCTTTTCTCTAAACCTCTTAAAATAAGGAAACCACTCAATTTAATACCAATTTAACAAAGGCACCAACAATATTAGTTTATTAAAAGCCTCATTTTTTATTTGGGCTTTTTGTCACTTTTTCTGTTTAATAACAAAAACAGCTTTATTTTATAAATGGTTTATTTTTTTATGGTTTTGTTGAAAAAATGACTTTTTGTCCCATTATCAAACACTTTTGGTTTCAGAATAAATTATTCATGCATGACAGTCAGCAAAACAAATGCACTTTTAAAGGTTACATTCACCAAAAAATAAAAATAAAATAATTTACTTGACCTTAAGATCCAAATGTAGCCTATATTATTATAGGACCAAAAAAAAAAAAGAAAAAAAAGAAAGAAAATGGATGAAGGATGAGAGGATGGGGATTGTAACTGTTAATCCCCAAACCTTCAGGGTACCACAAGTCTGTAAGTTTTATGAAGCCATTTATTGACACTATTGTGTCAGGAAAGTGCAAAGTGTGTTGGCTTTAGTTTAATGGACAGGGGGATTTACAGTACTGGCTTATACCAAATTACTTATTGGGCAGTTGGGTAACTTTGGGTCTCTGTGACCCAGGAGCATCATGGGAAAAAATGTGATTCAGATTCAAGCTGACCTATAGGTGATTTACGCATGACTCACACAACAAGTTTATTAGCGATAATCTCTGCTGTCCTAACATCCACTCATTCCCCCACCCATTCTTATATAAACCACCTACACCCTCCCAAATCCATTTCCCCAACAGTTTTTAGTTTGCACATAAAGTTATGTCTGTTGGATCACTGGGGACACATAATGTCAAACATGTAGCATCAGAGTAATTTGCCATCTGGAGAGTAGATGTTGTTCCTGACTCTTAATATACAGTACATAAAGAGCTCTTATGTGCAGTTATTATATAACACATGTTCGGATTCTTTATCATCACTCTCTAAATTAACTCTCTAAAACAAACTGGGTCAGGTTGTTGTTTTTCGAACAGTTTAAAATGTTTCTCAAATGCTCTTTATACTGAAAAATGTCTTTCAAAATGAGTCAGATGACCTAAATGACAAACATGTCCAGTTTTTATAACCTGAATGTTTTGGAAGTAATTTACGCTATACAATCCATGGTGAACATACTCATACCCATAAACATCCATTTATAAATGTCAACAGTCACTTACTTTAATGTGAAAATGGTGGTGTTTTTTTTACTCCTCTGCCTTGTTTACAGTGAAAAGAGGCTGGGAAATTAACCTTATCAATATGGCAAGATACTGACATTAGGTCATTGACTTCACAGCAATCTTGGAAAATCAATGGGTAGCGAGCAGCTGCACACAATGTAGCAGCATCAGATAAGCCACTATGTAATTAATGCTTCCGCTGAGTATGGCCGCGGGCATTAGAGAGGGAACTCCAGGCTGAGGGAATAAACACTGATATTTCAGAGCACTAATTATAGAGGGCATGTTGTCTTTCAGAGGGATGAAGAGTTTATCAGGGTCTACAGTGAGCTCTAAAGAAAAGACATGCGATAGACACAGAATCAAAGCAACAAACCATTCCGGTTCTGGACACACAGTACTACTTACGTCACGTATTTCTTCTATTTGTATTCTTGTACATCTAAGTGTTCAAGTGGGTGTGAAGACTGCAATTGTGTGTATAACTTTTTGATTACCCAATGGGACACACTTACAACATATAAAAAAAGAAAAAAGCACCAGACGCTCCTCAAAGGGTCACAGAAGTCCAAGAGGGAGGTGGAGCGGAGGCGGAACCAGGGGGGATGGAGGGCCAGGTCCTTTGAGTCGAGGAAGGAGTGAAGTTGGAGTTAGTGCAGGAGGCCAGAGCGGAGCAGGCCAGGCAGGAGGCCAGGGCAGAGCTGACAGGGCTGAAGACAATTTCTGCAGAGCTTACGGCAACCACGGCAGAGCAGATGACCACCACAGTAGAGCAGATGGAACTGAAGACCTCCACAGCAGAGCAGAAGACCACCACAACAGAGCTGACAGGACTGAAGATCCCCATGGCGGAGCAAAAGACCACCAAAACATAGCAGAGAGCACTGTAGATTCCAACGGTGGAGCAGATGACATCCACTGCAGCGTAGACGGGACTGAAGATCCCCATGACCACCTTAGTGAAGTTGAAGGCCACCACAGCATAGCTGAGGACCACCAAGTTGGAGCAGGCGGAACTGATGACAACAACGGCAGAGTTGAAGACCCCAGGGCAGATCTGGTGGAACCGGATACCACCATGGCTTATCAGGCAAAACTGTTACAAAGAGTACAGAGAGGTTAGGGGCCGTAACTCAAAATAGTTAGAGGGTTCCGTTACAGTCTCCGTAGCCATAACAGGGCTGGCAAGGCAGGCAGTGTCTTTCATCACGGCCTACTCGGCCGAGACACTAGAACTCAAAACAGCCTCTCTGGCCAGGAAGAAACTGGCAGGTAATTCAATAATGGCCTCCGAGGCCATATCAAGGCGGACAGGAAGTTCAGGGACTACCTCCGTGGTCACAGCTCAGGGACAACCTCCAAGGTTGTATCGGGCCAAACAGGCAACTCGAAGACGACCTCCATGATCGTGTCAGGACAAGCAGAGAGTTCACTAACGACCTCCGTGGTCGCATCAGGGCAGACGGGAAACTCGGGGACAACCTCTGTCGTATCAAAGCAGACAGAGAGTTCATGAGCGGGCGCCGACGCCTTGGGAAAAACTAGATCAGGTGCCGCCGCCTCAGGAGAAACTGAAGCGTATGCTGCCCAGACACACAAAATGGCTATCGCCGTAACAGGGAGAATCACGTTCCATTAATTATCGAAACAACACCCCATTCCAGCTAGTTTGTAGATGATTTAAATCAAGACACATATCGCCTGTGTCACGGATACACCAGGTTCCATTATCACTCCCTCACAATGATCACCCGAGTACTAATCACCTGCACCTGTCACTCATCAGCCCATCAGCCCATCAGCCATGGTCATGGACTACTTAAGCACACACCTCAGTCAAATACATTGTCTGTTCTCCCAAGCTGATACAAGACTAATGCTCTATGCTCTACTTGTCTGTGTATGACTAATCTAAGATTCCAGTTCCTACTCCAGCGCTCCACGATCTCCACTCCGTTTCCTTCATCTCCAACGTCTCCCTCCTTCGACTCCGTGAACTTCCCGTCTCCGTGGATTCTCCCCTGTCAGCGGCAACTGAGGTGTGTGCATACCATCCATTACCTTCGTTCATTCCTCACTCAGCTATATTCAAGAAAAGACTGTTACTTTCATTCTCCATACCATCATAGCTCATTGCTCTGTTTCATCCTGATACCTGCCTGTTTTGATTCACTCTCTGCTGCATCAATAAACTTGTTTAAATGTACTCTCTGAGTCTGCATATCATTACCGAAGAACAGACCATAACATCTCACAAGCAGCATGAGCAGCTCGACTCCCGATACGGCTCCAATGGCGAAAACAATATGGCACCAAAATGGTCCCGTTACCCAATCCTCAGATACTTTCTTGACCCATTTTAGTGAAGTCTTCGGCAAACCTGTGGGAGATTTAAGTGTTGGTAAGCAATTGTATCACCTGAAACAAGGAAATAGCTCTATTAACGATTGTGCCTTATGTTTCCGTACTTTAGCTGCTGCAAGCGGATGGAATGAGCGTTCGCTCCTCACTACTTACCGCCAAGGGCTCATGCCTAAGCTGTGGCTGCATCTTGCTGTATATAATGATGCCATGGGTCTAGAAAAATTTGTCAAGATCTCCATCAGAGTCGCTCATCGTATGCAAGGATGTATGGAACACCAACAGGGTCAGTTCTTCTCATCTCCCCTCCAACCAGAGTATGTCGGCTCTCCAAAACCAGATGTGGATTACATGCAAGTTGAGACCACCCGTCTAACCCCGGCTGAGCGGCAACGTCGGCTGACCCAAGGGCTCTGCCTGTATTGTGGTGCTAAGGGCCATGTTATCAATCACTGCCCCATTCGTTGTCCGCGCCCAGTGGTGAGTTTGGTAAACAATATTAATTCCAAGTTATCACCACTTACCTCCATTGTATGTCTTACAGCCTCTGACATCTCCATTTCAATCAATGCCCTCATCGACAGTGGATCAGCCGGCAATTTCATTTCCTGGAAGCTCTGCAATCACCTCAAGCTCAAGAAGAAATGCACAGAGGTCTGCTACAAGATCCAGTCAATAACAGGAAAACCGCTCAGCCGGGGAAGAGTTCGCCATTGTGTTGGACCAGTACAACTACAAGTAGGTCTCCTTCATATCGAGAACATCGAACTCCTGGTTCTGGAGAATTCCACCGCCAACAATGTCCTTGGACGCCCCTGGCTCATCCAACATGAACCGGTTTTGTCTTGGGCCACAGGCGAAGTCCTGAAGTGGCGTGAGAAATGTTTCTCTTCATGTATCCCTGAACTACCCAGCTCAGCATGCCAGCTAGTCAAACACGTACAAGTCCTGTCCACCTCGATTGAAAGTCTCCCTAGAGAAACAATCTGTGGATAATCCTGCCGATTATGCCCCCTTCAGTGACGTATTTTGCCCAAGCTAGGCCTCCCAATACCAGGGGACTGCGCCATAGAACTCACACCGGGTGAGCCAGTTCCCAGTGGCAAAATATATCCTCTCTCCATCCTTGAACAGAAGGCCATGGAGGAGTATATACAGGAGGCACTTCAACAGGGTTACATCCGTTCTCTACCTCCCCTGCTGTTTCAAGTTTTTTCTTCATGGTCAAGAAGGACAGAGGCGGGAGTCACGTGACGCAAGATGGCGGAGTAGTCGTGTTTTTGCCGAGCTGCTGTGGAGCCCTTTAATTTGAACTTTTTCAGTCTGATAAGCCTTCCTCAGTCGGTGATATTCTGGGCGTTGCTGATGCAAGGTATGTCAGAGAGAAGATTAAATGTAAATTACACGCTCAGAAGACGAAAAACAACCGAAATTACAGACTCCCGCCCATACACCTGAAATGGTGGATGTGTCACTAAACGCTGGCGAAATGGACGCGCTAGCTAAGCATATCACCTCGCAGGAGTGTATATAGCACTCGAAAACAAAATCGGTCCATTGATGGAGAAGCTCTCCTTGGTAACGGCGCATGTTGCTGAGGTTGAAGACCGCGTATCGGTCTGGAGCTGAGACATGCATATCAACGATGGAAGACACCATTGCCAGAGACAACGCAGATCTGGTCAAGATGAAGGCGACCCTTGAAGCAGCTCTTGACAAAATACATGACATGGAAAACAGAAGCAGGAGATGCAACATCAGAATAATCGGCCTACCCGAGGGCGAGGAAGGCACTAACCCCGTTCTGTTTCTCAGATCATGTCTGCCAAATTTGCTGAATATCAACGTTAAGCATGGCCAGATTAAAATAGAATGCGCGCACCGGATTTCAATGCGCCAACCTATCCCAGGAGAGAGACCCCGTGCCGTGATCCTGAAGCAATTTTCAGGATAAAGTCTGAATTTTACAGGCTGCTCGAATTGCCGGAAGGCTGCTGTACAAGCAACATACCATTTCCATCTACGAGGATTTTTCGGCTGCAATCATCAGGAAAAGACAGGCATTCGGTGCAGTTAAAAAACGTCTCTGCGAGAAGGGAGTGGCCTTTGCCATGATTTACCCGGCGGTCCTTAGAGTGCAGTATGATGGCGCCAAGCTCTTCAAACAACCGAGTGACGTGGAGGATTTCCTGTCTAACCTGCCCGCCTCTACTCCTGTCCACCAGCCTGACACATCCCGTCCCGATGCGGTTGAATGACTTTAAAACCGGGTCAACGTTTTTCAAAAAGGATCCGAAGGTTTTGCTCCTAAGCAAGTTTGACTTTCTGTGGAAACAAGGAATGGATATTTACAGACTCTCAGAGGCATCCACTTTTGTGACAGGTGGTTGGGGTTGATTATTTGTGTTCTTTATTGCTTTATATTTCAAATCGTCTCAATTGATATTACGTGTGGACAGCAAGGTGATTATTTCTCGTTCTACAAGAGTTGCATACTGGCGATGGGGGGATTAAGAGGTGTCAAGGAGAAGGAAGATTTTTTTTACTTTTATTGTACTTCGTCTCAAGGCTGACTAAGAATGTTTTGTATAGGCTACCTTTAAAGGGTTAACTGTTACGTTGGGGCTCACCGCAGTTGTGGTTCTTTTGAACATCTATGACTGCACAACCTGTATGTGTCTTACTTGTGTATCTTTTAACACTTGTCCAGGCCATCTGTTGTTTTTACTGGTCCTGTGAAGTTTCTGTTGAGCATGGGACTGTGTAGGCTACCCGTGGATCTCATATATGAAACTGACCGGCGCCAGGCTTCACCTTTTGATGGACATAATTGCTTGTCTTGAAGAGTGTGAATAGTTCTAATTTTTTGTTTGGCATTCAGGGTAATTTGATTTTGTTTTATGTCTTTACCTATCCATTTATGGATTTTTATTTTCTTCTGAACCCAGCCTCCTTTAACCCTCATGGATCAGATTGCGTTATGTTCTTGGCTTGTCACAATATTACTGGCTAATTTAAAGGTACTTTATACACAAGGAAAAATGTGTGCTATTAACCTTTTATACCGCTATTATGTTTGTAATAACTTCAAATTGAAACTTTGTAGCTGGAATGTAAGGCGGGTTCAAAATCCTATCAAAAGAAAAAAGATCCTGAGTTATTTGAAAAAAGAACAAGTTCATATTGCATTTCTGCAGGAGACGCACTTGACGGCAAATGAACACACCAAGTTAAAACTTGACTGGGTGGGGCAAGTGTTTTACTTTTCCTTTACTAGTAAAAGCAGGGGTGTGGCCATTCTCATTCACAAACATCTGGGCAAGTGTTCAGGGGTGCGTTTCCCGAAAGCATCGTTGGCCAACTATGGTCGCAAGTTCATCGCAATGTCCATTGAACTCTATTGGTAACGACGGAACTTGCGACCATAGTTGGCCAACGATGCTTTCGGGAAACGCACCCCAGGCTGATTCCGCAGATTGATATGTGCTTTTCATGTGCTTTTTCGTTTGATAGAAACTTTTACTTTAATGAACGTATATGTACCCCTCATTCAATCTAATGATTTTATTACACAATTTTTTTGTAAATTTGCAGAACTACAGTGCGAGCACAGTGTTATTGCTGGTGATTTTAATTGTGTTCTTTCACCTGATTTAGATAAATCTTCCTCGTCAAAGGACAGGCGATCTAGCTGGGTTTGCGCCCTGGATGCATGTCAGGAAATCGGTTTAATAGATACATGGCGGGCTCTACATCCTGGGGAGAGGGAATATACTTTCTTTTCTGGAGTAGGCTACTCAAAACCAGTAGTAGAATAGATTATATTTTTTCACCTAAAGCTTCCCTTCATAATATATTGAATTGCGAGATAGGTAATATTGTAATATCTGATCATGCGGCCGTATTCCTTAATTTATCTCTCTCTAATGTTAAACATCATTTATGGATCATCATCGGGGTGCGTGGAGGTTTCCTTCTTGGCCTGCACATGACCCAAACTTTGAATGTTATCTTAAGGAACAAACTAAACTATTTTTCTATAAAACCCCTAGGGTATCTCCCAAGTAGATCAAAGTAGATCAAAGAAAGCTTGAAGTTAAGCTCCACGATCTTCGAGTTAGAAACAATACATCCCCTTCAGATGAGTTACTGGCAGAAACTGAAACTGTACAAACTTCTCTTGAAGCTATTACAAAGAAGGCGGAGAAATCATTATTTTTCGCAAAGCAACGGATGTATGAATTTGCGAATAAACAAAATAAATATCTGCCCAACCTTTTACGCTGGCGGTCTCTGGATCAAATCATCTCCACTATCAAAGACAATGCTGGAAATTTATGTCACGATAATGAAGCAATTAATAGAGTTTTTAGGGAATTCTATAGAGAACTCTACACTTCTCAGTTGGAGTCAGATCCGGGTGAATTACTAACTAAGTTCTTTGCTAATTTATCTGTTCCGACATGGTCTGAGGAGCAACGGCAAGTTCTTAATAGACCTATTGAAATTAGTGAAATTCTCAATTGTACAAGGGGACTGGCTAGTGCCAAAGCACCGGGGCCGGATGGCTTCACAGCCAAATTTTTAAAAAAGTTAAAAGAATCTTTGGTTAATTCTATGCATGATATGATACAGTATTCCAATGAGTCTGGCAATCTGCCTAGTTCTTTGTTGGAAGCTAATATTTGTGTGCTTTTAAAGAAAGGCAAACCCCTGAAGAATGTGGATCTTATCGTCCTATCTCTTTACTAAATGTAGATTTTAAAATACTAGCAAAATGTTTTGCTACTCGACTCGAGCTGGTGCTTCCCACTATTATTAATATAGATCAGACGGGCGGGGAGATTAAGGGGAGATTGTCATCCCATAATATTAGACGGTTACTTAATATTATTAACCGCTCAAATTTCTGCGCAAAAGGGGGTGTAGTCATTTCATTATATGCCGAGAAGGCATTCGATAGGGTTGAGTGGCCATATATATTTTCGGTGTTAGATCGTTTTAACTTGGGGAATACTTTTGCTAAATGGGTCAAGATTTTATATACACTCCCAACTTCCTCTAGTCACAAATGGCGTCCAATCATATAAATTTCTCTTATCTAGAGGCACTAGACAGGGGTGTCCGTTGTAAACATTATTATTTGTAATGGCTATTGAGCCATTAGCGATTGCCATCAGAGAAGACTCTGATATTAAAGGTCTCGGTTTAGGGAAAAAGATCCATAAAATCTCACTTTATGCGGATGATGTCTTAATCTGTCTAGACTCACCGCAGAACTCTGCTACTAAATTAGTTGATTGGATCTCTGAATTTGGTGCCTTCTCTGGATATAAGATACATTTAGCAAAATCGGAGGCTATGCCGTTATACAAAACTCACTCTGTGGGCTTGGAAGTCTCCTTGCCGTTTAAGTGGTCTCCTTCTGGGCTGACATATCTAGGTATAAAGATTTCACCTAATTTGGACTGCCTTTACAAATAAAATTTTACCCCGACAATCAAATCCATTATTAATGATCTGGATAGATGGTGCAGTTTACCATTATCATTGATAGGGCGTATTCACCTTGTCAAAATAATTATAGCCTTCCACTTCTGTTATACGTCTTCCAGATGCTTCCCATTCTGCTTCCTAGTAAAGCTCTAAGACAACTACGAGGTTCAATTATATCTTTTATTTGGTGAAAAAAAAAGGCCTAGACTTAGGTATAGCTTTCTCTCTCTCCCTAGTAGATCTGGAGGTTTGGCAGCTCCCTTATTTGAATTATATCAATTATTTGTAATTATTTGAATTATATCAATTAAAATATATACTGGAATGGCATCTAGACGACCCAAACTCGACCTGGGTCAGTGCAGAAGCGGCAGGTATTAGTTCTATCCCTCTTCGCAATTTATTATACATGTCATCTACAAAGTTGTCTGTTTTAATCAAAGGCAACATAATTCTCAATAATATGATTAAAGTGTGGCGGATGGCTCGCAAAACAGAGGGTTATGCTACACACCTCTCGCCATACACACCTATTCACAATAATCCAGATTTCCCACCTGGGTTGAGTGATGGGCTAACACAAGGGAAACCAAGGGATTTGTGTTATAGGTGATGTAATGGAAAACAATAAGTTGATGACCTTTGATCAGATTGTTTCAAAGTATAATATTGACAGGAAGCACTTCTTTACATATAACCAAATACATATCTTTGCGTCAAAAAAGCTAAAGGACCATCCAGGCGGACTTGGTCGGTCTACAATAGAAGAACAGCTTAACAAACTGTCATCTTCTCAATCAGTACTTAGCCATTTTTATAATATTCTCACAAGTTCGAACAAGGATAATTCAGATAAAGTTAGGAGACTATGGGAAACTGATCTTGGGGTAGAAATACACAAAGCGGACTGGGGAATGGTATGTGTATTTACCTTATTTAGCAGACAATGCATCCTGGGAAATGCAGTTTAAAATACTGCACAGATTACATATCATTCCGGTTCGCAGACACAAAATGAACCCCAATTTATCCAGCCTATGCAATAAATGCAAGATTGCAGAGGGAACCCTTATGCACTGCTTCTGGGGATGTTTTAAGGTTCAGCAATTCTGGGTGGGGGTTTGTCTAGAAGTGGGTAAAATCTTTTCCTGTTCTTTACAATTAGAGCCTAAAATCTGTTTACTGGGATTTACAGAGGAACTCCCTCATGGTTTTAAGGGTGATCATCTCTTGCAAATATTATTACATTGTGCCCGTAAAAGCATTTTGTTACAATGGATAACTGACATAACCCCATCAGTGGCTCAGTGGATAAATATTGTTAAAGGTTGTATCAGCGATTTCAGGCCCAAACATAAATGATCACATTCATCTAATCTTTCCTAACGATCCGCTTGCTGCCCGCCCCATAAGCATGCCGTCAAAAAACGCGTCTCTGTAGGCAGCCTAGGCTCTGAGATCTGCACACAAAAACAGTTGGTTTCACCACCACTCAAAACCCCAAAAATTTTCAAGGCATGCCAGTTTATATTGTTGAAGAAACTTCCCACGGCCATGGAAACTGCTGAAATTATGTTTAACCATGTGTTTCACAACTTTGGCCTACCTGAAGATATTGTATCAGACCGAGGCCCTCAGTTCATCTCCCGTGTCTGGAAATCCTTCTCCCTCCTAGGTGTAACTGTCAGCCTCTCCTCTGGATTCCAGACCAACGGGCAGACAGAGAAGAAGATACAAGAGATTGGTAGCTTCCTGAGTACCTTCTGTCACGGCCACCAGAACGCCTGGAACCGGTTCCTCGCCTGGGCAGAGTACGCCCAGAAATCCACCAGACAACCCACCAATGACCTTATACCTTTTCAATGCATATTCGACTTCCAGCCACCTCTGTTCCCGTGGTCTGGGGAACATTCGGACGTCCCAGAAGTCGATTACTGGTTCCGGGAGAGTGAGAGAGTCTGGGACTCATATACGGGCAGTCTGACGCCAGAAGAGCCATGCCGATGCCCGGTCGACCGGAGCTCCCATCTACCAGCCTGGGCAGAATGTATGGCTCTCCACTAGAGACATCAGTTTTTGACTGCCATGTAGGAAGATGAGTCCCAGGTACATTGGTCCCTTCACCATCAGTGAGGTCAACCCGGTCACCTACGAACTTAAGTTACCTTCACACTACAGGATTCACCCCACATTAAAACCACATCACTCACCTGTGTCTCCCTCTCCGTGGAGAATCCCCCCCTTCCTATGATCATCGAGCAAGGCACCATCTACGTGGTGCGAGAAATACTGGACTCCCGATGGCGTGGCGGACAACTGGAGTGCCTAGTCGATTGGGAGGGCTATGGACCAGAACAATGTTCCTGGTACATAGAGAAGACATTTTAGATCCCGCTCTACTCACGTCTTTCCATACCTCACATCCAGATCGTCCAGCCCCCCCATGGAAGAGGCCGGCCGCCTCGTCGTCGGGGTCCTCGGCCCTCAGGGCCAAACTGCCTGTTTTGACTCTCTGCTGCATCAATAAACTCGTGTTTAACTATTCTCCCGTTGTCCTCTCTGAGTCTGCATATCATTACAGCCTGAAGCAGAGAATTTGCTTATTTATAAAAGTCATTTTTCATAGTTAAAATTTCTGCCATACTGCAGAGCTTGTTGTTCCATGTATAATTATTATTATAAGGCATACAGAATTCCTCTCTAATCATCCTGTGGTCACTAATGCACACAATAATTACACTAGTGCCCATTTTTGCTGTGTGCAATTTTGATCTGATTTTAGTCTCTACGAATTGCTTTTCCTCTTCCTCATTCATTTTCTGTTTACCACTCACCTCAGTTTTCATTTTTACCAGACATGAAAATGTAGAGGGTTTTACATGTTAGCTTTGCTTATGATAATGCATTAGAGGAGTACAAGTTACAAAGTAGGGAAAATAACCCAGTCATTAAAGTTATTATCCAGCAGTACAAGTGGTTATGATTCTCTCAGTGTCTTTTTCAACATTTCATCAGTCAAGCTGAGCCCAGGGGCTTTCTTTGAAATTGCATAACTTACTCAATGTGACAAGTGTCACAGTGTTAGCCATTAAAACGAATGTTGTCACTTATTTCCCAAGTGGCTACTTCACATCTTTCACCATGAGGTTTTTGTAGGAAAAACCCCACATCTGTTTTCTTAATGATTGTGAAAATAAAGTGTTCTCAGTTTAGTCTGAAATGTAAAATATATATATTCATAAGCTGCTGTGTACTGTAGGTCTCATCCAGATATGTTACACTTTCTTTAAGCCACATAAATGAAAATAGCTGCAAGCCACAACAGTGGTACACAAAAGTCTAATATCCTGTCAGTGACCAAACTTCCTTCCAAAATAAATCTGAAATAGCTTTTAAAATGGCACTACTTGGTAGAAGACCTGTCAAAAATTAGATAAGATAATATTTTGTTATAGGTGAGTGTCCATCTCAAACTGAACTAGCAAAAGGTTGTTTGTGTTATTAGTTAAAGGTGCAGTAAACACTATTGAATTTTGTATTCACCAAAACAAACATGCCCCTACCCAAAAGGATCTCACCCCCTATGTTGATGCCTCCACCCCCACATTCACATATATGCTATGCAATACAGGCAATGACTATGGCGGAATCTGCTGTGCTTGCCGCCCGAGGGTATGATGTCATCAATTAGTGAAAGCAATTTATGTTACTATGATAATTCTGGTCAAATGTCTAATTGTTATTTAGCTCCTCTACTTCTTCGATGGCAAAGTCATCCCTTCTTTCCAAAAAAAAAAACAACAACACAGTTTTCAATAAGAGCTCCCTACATAACACGATAGTCCAAGTAACTAAAATATTACAAATGTGACAAGATTAAAGGGCACCTATTATGACCCTTTTTACAAGATGTAAAATAAGTATTTGATGTCCCCAGAGTGTGTATGTGTATGTTTTAGCACAAAATTCCCCACAGATATTTTTATAGAATGTTAAAATTGCCATTTGAGGATGAGCAAAAACACACTGTTTTTGTGTGTGTCCCTTTAAAGGTGAACTAAGTAACTTTTTTTTACCTTAACTGAACAGCTTCGGAGTCATCGGAATGGTTATATTACTTATTTCGGGTTGAATGGTGGTCGTTTCGCACCCCCCTGGTGCCCGTGAGCGGAAAATACGCACTTGCAACTTTGAGGCGGCGGGTCGCCGGCCGCCGCGTCAGGAAGTCTCGCGTGATATCAGGTCTCGCGATGTAAACAATTGCTTTACGGCCAAAAGAAATCTGCTAAAATGCTGTCATTATTGCGCTCCCTCACGCTGTCCGAACCCGAATGAAGAAGACGTTTAAAAGAATGTCCCATCTGCTTTGATGTCGTTGATCTATAGCCTCTGGTGTCTGAGAATCACCAACGAGTTTTTACAACAGTGTTGTCAAATATCTATTCCGAAGCTGTGGGGGGAGCTCTAGAGAGAAACCTGCGAGCAAAAAGCGAGAATACAGCGAAGAAATCCCAAAGCTACTGAGTGCTGCTTTAAATGCAAATGAGCTGCTGCCTCCGGCCCCCTTTCAAGAAGAGGGCGGGGCTTCAGAAGCTCATGCAACAAACAAACAGGACAATCTCATGCACTGAAATGTCAGCAGTGTTCAGTTCGAACCGGAGTTGGACAATAATGCCTACAGAGCCAGATAATTTATGCTGCATGGAGATAGAACAGGTATAGTTTAGTTTAATTCCGGTTATAACTTACGTTGTCACCTTGCTTTTATCCACTACAAGCCTGTTGTAGCAGACCCTATCCGATGATGGTCAAAACTTTACTGATGAGTTTTATAAAGTTTATTGTACATCGCACAAAATATGAAGCGTCCATTTTCACTCCAGAAAATCACCGTAAGAGCTGAATAAAACAGTACAAGAAGTGTGCAATAAAGTCTTATCCAAAAACTCTCTCTCTCCCTTTTATTATCATCAACATATACTATACACAGCGAATTACACAAAAACACTCGTTACAACTAACAGTTCGCAAATATATACAGACTTTATGTCTTTTCGGGGGTGCTTAATAAACTGGTAAACTTTATTTACGTAAAACAACTCTGATGAACTGTAATAAAATGCGCGCTCTCTCTTTCATTACTGCCGTGACCAGTAACGTTAGGCCTATCACTCCGGAGACTGTAAGCTGGATCATAAACATTTTGCACTGATCCATCCTTGAGTGGGATATCTTTTTAGCAAAATCTGTTTTGTATTTGTATTGACCCTCATTCACAAAGCAACTTTGCGCAAACATAAATGTTTATAAGGGGACGCATTCCCTACAAAAATAATATTAATCCACTGCTCTGGCGTTGAAACAATGGCGGACTGTGTACAGCTCACTCAGGGCGGGTCTAAAAACGGCAGTGTCCATCAGCAGTCGTGGGAGGGGCCTGTACAAAGTGACATCACTTTGCCCAGAATCTGTGAACGGCTTGTTCTGAGACAGTGCTTATGATTTATGGGGATTTAAAAAAAAGCACTTGGTGGATTTTTATCATTATAGGGTGGTTGTGTACACTGCCAACACAAATTTATGCTCAAGTGAATTTTGCATACTAGGCACCCTTTAAGGGGTCATAGCGATCACTAAAAGTTGTGATAGTCTTTTCTTGCCTATTGTGATGCATATCAAGGTGAAACGGCTTCTTGAACAATAAAAAAGGTTCAGTAGGACAGGACTTTATTTCCATCAGAAATTGACTGGATGATTGGATTATTGTGGTTTGCCATAAGTGTGATCTCATGTGACCATTAAACACGTCATCAGAGAAGACAAGATATGTCACTGCAAGAGGGAGGGTAAGTTATTTTGATTAAAAATTACAAGGGCACATGAATAAAAAAAATAATGATGTGCATACCATGCTTGAATTCACTGAGCTGTATAGAACGACCCATTTTTTCCACAAAACTTTGTAAATGCAGACTGCATGGTTAGGTGCTGGATTTTATACACCTGTGGCAATGGGTCTGATTGAAAAACCTGAATTCAATAATTAAGAGGTGTGTCCCAATACTTTTGTCCATATAGTGTTTTTTTACATGAACACTGATGAGCCAAAACATTATGACCAGTCATGGGTGAAGCGAACATCATAGATATTCTCTTAAGGCCACATATTAAGGTCTGGGTAGATTAGATGGCAAGCATTCAATCAGTTCTCGTAAACAATGTGTTGGATGCAGGAGAAATGGGAAGGAATAAAGATCTGAATGACTTTGACAAGGGCCAAATTGTTATGGGAATGCGACTGGGTCAGAGTATCTCTGAAATGGTAAGGCCATTCCTGGTCAACAGTGATGAGATTTCCTCCTTTAAAAAAAATATAAGCCCTATATTGGGAGTCATGACAGATTACAGATAAAAATATAAATCATTGATGTGTTCATGATAATATACTGTCAATCTCATAGCATGCCTTACATTCACGGACTCATCTCATGACACTTTGTCAAAAAAATCTGATTTATCCAGTGTCAATATTTTGTTGCCTCTGTCATCAACGGTACAAATGTCAGCATGCATTATGAAGACACTTTCAATCCTCTATGATGCACATATTCCAGTGTGAAAAGCCATTTGGGAAGATGATGTCGTATGGTCTGACACCTTTTCATTTTTGGCCTGTAGACTCCTCACCGGAACAGTTTTTTTGAGTGTTAATTTGAATGTTTCTTTTTTTATTATTTATAATATCCCAACTACCAAAAGCAAGTCAAGGTATATAAGCAATATGTTTACTTGCCCAAGGGCAGGTGATGCTATATCGATTGCAGTAAAGAGTGTTTGCGCTTGGATTTTTTACCTCACTTTTTCAACTCCATTGACATGGTGTTGGTGTGTGAATATGACTTTTAATATCCAGCTTATGTTCTCATAAACAGTCCAAGGGAGAACAGTATTAAGCTGCAAAAATATCTGTCATTTTTAAAGACAGTTATTTCATAGTTCGAGAGTTTATAAGCAGGTATGCCTCCGCAGTTACCCACAGTCACATGCATATGGTAAAATAACTCATTCAATAAATAAACTCAATAAATTCACTCAACAACCATTTTCTGTCTCTTAACCTGTGGAGAACGGCGATACGGTACACTGAAGAAAAACACAATATATAAAAACAAAACCATGGCGAAAAAAACTTTGAAACCATGAAAACTGATTTATGTCTTCAAATGCGAAATCTGATGTTCATTTTAGGACATATGAAAACAGGCAGAACAGTGGTTAGAAGAAATTTGATAGATCATGAACAACAATCTTATTTAGCATAATCATAAAAAAAAACTTTTATAACAATAAAAGCACCTACATCTTGAGCATCAGTTTAAAATCTTCTGTGCTTAGTTTTGCTGTGTAAGAAATTAAGCGACATTATTAAATACAGTAATATTTAATATGTATAACATTTTATTAATTTAAAAGCTATATTTTATCCATAGAAGTAAGAGGTTCCAGTTAATTAATATTAACAATGTGGTCATTCTTCATACATGAAAAAAAGAAAGAATGCTGTCTAAACACATATGCAAACAACAAACTATACAATACGGTTACATCTACATTTGCCTGTACAACAATTGTTGTCATCTGAACATCAACAAGGACTCAAGGGAGCACCCAAAAATTGAAAGATTCAGGCTGTACAACTACAAATTTGTTGAGCCTTCTTTTCATCAATTGTGTGCTTGTAACATTTGCTAATTTGTTCATAAGAAGAGATGGTCAGCTTTGTAATACAAGCCTTTTCAATGGTTATAACATTATCTAACTGACCCAGCCTCATTATATGTTAGTTAAATGACTCTTCATTTTCCTACGCAAATAACCTGGATATTATATTCAACTATTGTAGCCATCTGCATAATAAGATAAATGTTTTCATGGGCTGTGACAAAACAGCTAAAAACAGCTATTAACTTATGATCTGTCTACAAATGTGGACATAGTACAAAGCATGAAAATAAGCTAAGTAAAATGAAAATGGAAGGAAGACATTAAGTTAATAATGTGGGCAAAAAAAAAAAAAAAAAAAGAAGAAGCATGCTACATGAACACATGTAAACGTTAAAATATTTTATATTGCATTGTATATTATGAAATATTAAAAGTGGCATAATAGTAAAAACACCAGGGCCTGGTTTCACAGACAGGGCTTAGATTAAGCCGTGGGTATAGGCCTTAGTTAATTAATACATTTACGTTGCTTTTATAAATGTGCCTTAGAGAAGAAAAAAAACATTACTGGTGTGCATCTTGAGACAAAACAATGGCACTGACACATTTTAAGATATGTTAGAGGAAGTTCAGTTTCAGTTAAGACAACTCAAACAACATGCATTTTAGTCTGTGAAACCGGGCACAAGAGTAAATGATTGAATTATAACAGTAGCTGCTAAATGGCGCCTCTTAGTGGTTGAAGAAATGTACAGCAAGAGTTCGCAAATAAGATGTTTTCAGATCATGTGGAGACCAAACGAATCACCAGAGAATAGTCAGACGCACTATATTCACTAGAAATCAGTTTTTAACTGTTTATTTAGTTCAAGATGAAATTAAAGGATACTTAAAGTTGTATACTTAAAAGTAATCTGCTGCCATCAAGAAAGTGTTCATAACGTTGTAACGATGGGAATTCGGCTAGCTCGCAAATGGTGTTATAGGCTACTTATTGATAAGATACTGATGGTTAAATCCTCCATATCTGTAAAGATCGTGTAACCATAACTTAGTTGGTAGATAATAGACACAAAAAACACCACACATTTTTAAGTCTCTTGCCCTTTTCTGAAACAAATAGGAATATTTCTCTCTCTCTAGTTTGGTTCTTCCAGCTACATACTCACTTAAAGGGTTAGTTCACCCAAAAATTCTGTCATCAATTTCTTACCCTCATGTCATTTCAAACCTGTAAGACTTTCGTTCATCTTCGGAACACAAATGAAGATCTCAGAATGAAATTGAGATATTTCTGTCCCTTCATTGACTGCTACGCAACTGAAACTTTGACGCTTGAAAATGTTCATAAAGAGATCGCAAAACTAATCCATATGAATGAATTGAGCTGTTTTGTCCAAATTCTCTGAAGAGACCTGATCGCTTTGATGAACAGATTAAATTTAGGCTTTTATTCACATAAACATTTATCAACTCACACATCAGTTGTGGTAAGCTTGACGTGTGAGCACCAATGAGGTTTATTCTCGTGTTACGCAGCACGTTTGAGCTTCCACAAGAACCAATGAGGTAGGGCTGTGCGATATAACAATTTTTGATCGTGGGCGATTAAAATGTCTCCACGATCTGCTTTAGAAGAAATGTTGTATAGTGTCGTGCTACAGTGCATTCTATCCGTTGTAGTTCTGGCGCCTCCGTCCCAACATACTGCACAATGCAACGTACATTCACATCACGGTCGAGTTACACTCACGGGATACTGCAATTCACAAAAGTTCATTATTTGCATGTGTTTTAAAGCCTTGCCGGTTACAATTTTCATTTGCGTGTTGATGCTGTTCTAACATGGGCTTTTGTGAGCGCACATGCACTTAAAGGCCTCTCAAACAGCACCTGGTTACTGGACTAAGTTATCTTTCGAGTCTTATTGGGTTAATACTGTCAAATACACACAAGGTTTACATAAACACAGTTGGTTGTCTAAAGTGATGCAAATATTTGAGAGAAAATGGGGTGCGTGTCATATGCGTGTATGTGTGCCGGTCTTAAGTGACAGTGCCTAATGGTAAACATGCTGCCACTTGTCCTTAAAGGGATAGTTCACCCAAAAATGAAAAGTTTAAACTTTTAAACTTTAGCATAATATAGGAGCACTTTAACATGCTACAGTATGTGACAGACATTCCAGGTCATGCAGTACCCAATATGACCACAAGAGTGCAATAAAGCACAATTCATTACAGCTTGATAGAGAAAGGAAGTTGCTTAGAAACACGAGCTGGTCTTCAGAAGCAGAATTTCTCCCAAATTATGCTTATGTCATTATATGCCTTTTCAAACCCATATTCTGTATTTTTCTGTGTAAAGCAACTATTTTAGAAGGATTATTATGGAGATCTTGCCATAGGCCTAGAGTCATAGTTCATAATGACCAAGGGCCATCATGCTCCAAAAAAGCACAAAACCATTCTGGGGAACATGGACTATTTTCCATGGGGAAAAATAACAGCATACAGGTTTTGGATGTCATGAGAGTCATAAAATTATGACAGAATTTTCATTTTTGGGAGAACTTTTCCTTAAGATATTCAGATCTCCATTAGAAATGAATAGCACTATTCCCAATATGTACATTTGTCTTTATAAATAAGTTAAGTGAGCATATGCTTTTTGTAATTTATTTGTAAAAAAAAAAAAAAAAAAAGCATTCCAGTGGAAGGTGTGGAAGTCTGGGGGCCCTGTCATATACCCTGCACAATGCGGCACGACGCAAGTGTTTTTTGCTAGTTTCAGCCTGACGCAGTTATCATTTTCACGTCCTTCGCCACATGTTTAAATAGCAAATACATTTGTGCCCATTTGTGTGCCCATGGGCGTGCTGGTCTGAAACCGATGTGTGTTCAGGCGCATTGTTGGTGCGTTGCTATTTTGAGGCAACTGAAATATACTGCGCCATCAACCAACTGAAACCTGGTCTAAAGTCAATGGCGCAATATTATAATTTTTTTTTTAAAGGGCGCATTAGTAATATGCGCCTATAGGCGGTTGCACAACGCATGTACACTCAGCTTATTACACACACAGGGCAGCACACAAACATGCCAAATAATAAAAGTAAAAGGATTACAATGTAAAAGATTATTATTGTGTACATCAATATATGATGGAATCCGGCTTGTCCCTTAGATGGTCTGCTTGCGCGCTTTAAGCATGAGCAGATCCGTTTCCTCCCTGGAGAAGCGTTCAGTCTTTCCGCTTGCAAATTCTGCCAATGTAAATACATAGCAATCCACCATGGACGCGAGCGCAACTGGCTTTTTAAAGGGAATGGGAGATGAGACTCTGATTGGTTTGTTGCACATTACGCCCAAAACACACCAATTAGGCTACTATACCCTACAAAAGAATAGGGACAACCGACCATTTTTCCTGTTGTTAAACTAGCAAAAGTGGATTCGAACACGCCGTTAGACCCTTGTGCTTATATCTTTAAAATAGGCCCTAGATCTTGTATGTGGGGAACTGGGCATCGGGAAGGATGGGACTTTCCTTAAAGGGGACCCATTATGCAAATTACACTTTTACATGGTGTTTGAACATCAATGTGTGTCAGCAGTGTGTGTACACAACCACCCTAAAATGGTAAAAATCTACCCACTCCTTTTTTTTTTTTTTTTTGCCATATATCATAAGCAGCAGTGTCTCAGAACAAGCCATTTGCGGATTGTAGCTTTTTCGACGTCACAAATGCTTAGGCTCCACCCATGCCTGCTGACAGACTTTGAGCCCTGAGTGAGCTGTACACAGTCCGCTATTTTTATCTCCTCACCAGAGCATTTAACAACAGCATTCAAGTAAGAAATGTATACTTATTAAAGCTGCTAAAGTTAATTCAGTCAAGAGCAGTGAGTGATTTTCTGTTTTTCGTTTGCTGTTTGATTCATATTAAAAGCATAGCAGTAGGTACTGTATTTTATGCTGCTTTCACTTTAATACACAGATCTAATATACAAATGCAATTTCTTTACTTACTGTTTACGGACATAACCGACTGTGTTTGTGAACTTTTGACATAACCTTGTGTGTTTTTGACAGTTTAAGTGCAATAAGACATGAAAGAGAACTTCGTTTAATACTCATGGGATGCGCCGTCTTAGGCTGTGCTCATACTTCAGATGTGTGCGCTCAGAAAATGATTTATCAGAAGTTTAGAATGATATGGCTTTAAAACAAGCAGAGTATCTGGAAAGCGGTGTGAGGAGCAGCAATTAATTTGCTTTTAAGGATACAAAAAGCAAACACATATTATACATGGTATAATAAATGATCTGTGGGGTATTTTGAGCTGAAACTTTACAGACACATTCTGGGGACACTTAAAGGAGACATATCATGCTTTTAAATCGTTCCTTTTTACATATAAATCATACATTTGTGGTCTATATAAAGCGGAACTGCAATGCTTGGGTCTGAATTCCTCATTATTATAGCTCCACGGGCCCCTTTTCTACCCCTTTTCTGAGAGCAACTTGTTTTGGTGCGGTCTCTTTAAATGCAAATGAGACACTTCATAGCCCGCCCCCTCTCCAGGTTGCAGAGGTGATGGGTGATACCAGAGAATGTCTAATAGGAAGAGAATTTGCACTCTCTGCTTACTTCCGGTTTCTGGACTGGCTGCAGTAACACGTCTCTGTCCATGCGGGGGCGCTCGCAGGCGAGTGCAGAATGAATGGAGGTCTATGGCGAAAAACCCTCAAAATCCACTTTTCTCAGGATATAATTTTTTGTCTAGTAATTTGAATGTTGTATTCGAAAGGAGATGCCAAGAAATTACACATTGCTGGGTGTTAGATTTTTTAGAGCCACTTATTTGGTTTAAAAAGTCTTTTAAAATGTCAATGACTTTCTGACGTCATTAGCAGAATGCTAGCGTGTTATGGGCAACAACAACTCAACCTGTAAGAAATCGAAAAGAAATAAGTACTCGTTCATTCAACTTTCGACCTATAACCCATGTTGAACTTGCAAAACCTACAATAAAATCTGAGATTTCTCAACGGCAATCGGGTGAAAGAGACACATTTAGCCATCTAGCCCCATAGACTCCCATTCAGTCTGCACTCGCCCGCGATCACCTCCAGTGGAATTCTAATGGAACTGCAACCAAGATCGATACAATGGGGCTAATAGGAAGTGCCAAGGCTCTCCGTAGACGGGCTCTGGTGATACTCGGTTCAACTCCACCCCGTTCGGCCATTTTTGTAGTTTGATAGCAGAGACACGATTATCTAGCGGCACAGAAACTTTTTATTCACACGTTAAGTGTTACTGATTAGTTATACACCGATTCAGACGTCACATGAGTTCACTGTTGGAAAGATCAGTTGTTTTAACCATTCATTTAAAATTAATCGGTTCAAAGGAGTCATTAGTTCACGAATTGGACGTGTCATGCGCGCTGTGTGATTATCCCAGCAGTTAGGACATGGACATCCAAGATTTGTGTCAACACAGAAAACATTTCATCATTGGATAGTTTTTTCGTTTTATTAAAGTGTTGTTTTATGTCAGCTTAATGCCCGGAACGCTTTTCAGAAAAGATAAGGCAACTTATTTAGCACAATTCACACGGTAATTCAGGGAAAAAAAAATCTCCGAATGCTCCACATGAAACTTTGGTCTTCCGACCTTTTACCACCATGTCGATTTATTTTGATTAATACGTGTGAGGGAGAGAGAGCAAGACACATGGCAAAACAGCGCCTAGTTTGGAGACGGTGAAGTCTTGTTTACACTTTCGCCTGGCTCCGAGTCCGAAGAGAGAGTGCGCGCGCGCGCGCGCGACCGGGTCTCTGCTCGTTTTTTCAGTTAAACATGCGCCCTGTCACAAGCATGGCAGTTCATCTACATTACTCACCGATCAAATAAGACTTTGTCGGGACAAAAAAAATTAAGTGCTTCACGCACACAAAAATTATTTTACCCAGAATACCCACAGATGTGGGTACATTTCCGTGAAAAATAAAACTCAACCAGGCACTTCGAAGAGGTTCTGATGCTGGGAGACGGTGTAATGAAGCGTGTGGGTTACTACATCCGACAACCGAACATTTTGACTTACCCTCTCGTAACTTCTGCATCCTTGAGCTTGGACTACAAAATCGCAGTGAGAAATAAATATGACGGATTGCTCGAAGTGTTGGGCCAGGAGTCGATGTCCTTATTTGGCAGTTCCGCTGCAAATACTGTGACGTTATTGTTAAAAAAAACGTAATAGAGAATAGAAAAATCGGAACAGGATGCAAAATATGACCAAAACAGAACATAAAGATATCAAGCACCTGAAGAGACTAATTTCAACTTTTCTGTACTTCTAAACACTCCAAATACACAACAAAATGCATTTAAGGGCTAAAAAGGTGGATTTAGCATGATATGTCCCCTTTAAGACTTATATTACATCTTGTAAAATGGACAGAATAAGTCCCCTTTAATGGACAGATCCAGTGTGTGCTAGAGAGTACAAACATTCTATACATTTATTCCAATTAATTTCATCAATTAAGCATCTGTTTTTGAGATTTAAAAGAAAATAACCATATGCTGGGTGTAACCAAATCTTGCCGTACTCATCATTGAATGTTGCGCTTCAGAGGGATGGAGAAGGCAGATGAATGATTTCTCCAGGGTGGGATGTCCAGCAAGGGGGTGTGGGGCAGAGCGACAGCTGTAGGGAGAGAGTAAATGTGCTTCCCCACCAGTCCATGGCCATCCCTCCAGATGGCCCCATCTTCATGAGCCTCAGAGGTTTACTAATATGTAAAGAGGGGGTTGAATTTGAGGGGAAAATCTGAAGAGATACTGCTGAAAGTCAATTTAGGTGTAACAAAATAGTATAGAGTAAGAAAATACAAATGATATTTGAGCAAACCAATTTATTACATCCACTATTTTGGATTTTTTAAATATTTTTGTCTCCTAATAAGCAGTTTTTGGTGTAATGCATTAATTACAGTAATTGAATCACCTTTGCCTTGAAAAGTAAGGGATTACTCAAAAACTTTCTGCAATTTAATTATAGTTAGCTACTTCTGATGTAATTATATTGATTATTGTATAGACTATAGAACAATTCTACATAAAACAATGTGGATATAACATCAAAATGTTACATTTAATGATAAAAATGTATGTTTTTAAAGTAACCTTCTCCCTTTAAATAATTTAGTCAGTTTAAGAATAACTGATGCAATTTTATTTGAAAGAATTAAAAGAGCAGGTTCATGTATCCTTATATTGTTCAATTGGTCGAGGTTGAAATGGGATTTAGAAAGTAATTAGTAATAAGTAATGCATTACTTTTTAGAGAGATCAATTCGTACAGTAATATAATAAGACCATTGAAGATGTAATTAGTAGCTAGTAATTAATTACTTTTTTTAGAGTAACTTACCCAACAATGCTAATAAGTCTCGTATGCTCACCAAGGCTGCATTTATTTGATAAAAAAAAAAAAAAAAATCCGTAATAAAGTTAAATCAGTAATATTGTGATTCATTATTACAATTTTAAAAGTACCATTACTATTTGTGTTTCATAACATAATGGAGCTTTTGTTGCTTTAAAATACTCTTTTCGCATGGCAGCTCACTATAACGGAGCAGCGGGGCTTGAACTGCATTTGTGAGCATTCCAGGTCATGGACCGCCTGAAACTAGCCTGACTTCGTCATACTCATATTCTAGTCAGAATCTGATACCGCTCCATAGAGATTTGATTATGGGGCGTGTCTCAACCGAACTAGGGAAAAAAAAACCTCTGCACTCAATTGGATAGACCTACAACCAATCAGAGCAACGGAGTAAATGACGCATGTCCTTCATTCATATTTTCAACCAACAAAATGTCGCGGGCGCGGCTCTCTGTTCCTCTTTTAAAATGAATGCGCTGTCGATATCTTCTATAACAGACGCGATGGCGGAATCTACACATGATGTTTCATAAACAAAGTTCGGGAGGAGCACGTACAAATAATGAATCCAATATCAACTTGTCATCAAACAATACCATGTCTAACGTTACCGAGGAAGCATATTCACTCTGTCAACTTACCTAACACTCCTTGACAGTTTTTCAGCATCCCTCGGTCCCTCCACCACCCCGAATCCTCACTCTTGTCTTGTTCTCTCACAACCAGGAACACGGGGGGAGTATGGCTACCGAGCCCACAGCCCTCTCGGACAGCACGTCATATACGCATTTATTCTATCTTACTTATTTGTGTGAACTCATGACATCTCAGCCTACGCATTTATTCTATCTGACTTATTTGTAAATGTGAACTCGTGAAATCTCAATTCTCCAGCTGCAGTCGTCTTTGTTGTAAACTAATTCAAATCAAGCGCTCTTTGGTGACGTAACCGCAGACCATCTGTCCATCATCGATTAAAGCCCGCCCTGGCAATTTGATTGGCTCGGCCTTCTAGGAGCCGAGCATAATTACTCCTCAATGGATCGAGTCCAGACCGAACTTCCCGACCAAAAAATGTTGTGGGCGGGGTTCGGGCTGGCACCCAGGCTAGCCTGAAACATCAATTTCCCAGGAATGACCATGCAGGCTGGGCGATCAGCAGCTGGTGAACAGGGCAGTGTCTTTGTTGTGCATCTCATAGAGATTCACATTACACCCATCGGCAATCAGCCACACCTCAATCACGGAAAGCGCCCTGGGCTGCAAACTAGTAAACGGTCTGGTGAGTTGTAATTGTACAATCATGCTGCGAATCCCCCCAGCCCTCCTTAAAAGCATGCAGGGCAGTGCATTAAATCCTGCAGAAACTCTTTGCTATAGTGCAAGTCAAGTCACCTTCATTTATATAGTGCTTTTAACAATATAGATTTCAAAACAGCTTTACAGTGATAATAGGAAATTTAAGTCACATAGATTGTTTTGCCTTTACAGCAGCTCTAGAATAAAGTTATTGTCCAGCTAAAGTTCATTTTGATTGATTCACCTCCATTGCAAAGATCATTATTAACTTAAGGGCTGGGCCGCTTACATGACAACGTTCTAAAAGAAAACCCTTAATTCTCTCCAGCCCGCTCATTCGCACAAGAACAGCACAAGCATTGACATTTTTTTTTAAAACATTATTATCTCCGTGTAAACTTCAAAAACGCAAATCTGTGAAAACGCTGACTGCGTGCACATGCAAATTACGTGTTTAGTCTATGAGTATGCGCCTTTGAATATATGTGCGCAAGCGTGTTGTCTTTCTTTACAAATTGACCTCACCAAATTACTTGTCTGGCTTTAAAAATTCATAATTTGTCGCTTCCGTGTATACATGTGAACCGGAATCATTTTGACAACATTTTTATCTGTACAGAGGTAAAGGGAAGGGAAGGAAGCCTTCACAGGGGAGAACTGAACTTGTCGTGTCCAGGCGCAGGTCCTTCATCAGATCTGGATACGGCTTGGATCCGGCGGACTGCGGTAAACCTCGGGATAAACAGAGAGACTAATATTAGTGTAGACGCCGTGCAATTAGGTTACATCACAGTTATAGCAGAGAAATAATACAGAAGTGTAATCCTAATTCATCTTTAATTTATAGTAATATGACAGAAGTGAATATTGAGTTGTGCACTATAAAAATCAATAAAAAAAAATAAAAAAAGAAATTGTAAAAATATATTAAATAACAATATTAATATAATATTTCACAGGATGTTTTTGGCACCTGTATATTTTACACAATTATATACAGTATATAATTAACTAATAATGTTATATCAACATAAACACATAAACAATATATATATATATATATATATATATTGACAACTCACCAGGCTTACACAAATGACACAAAAATAATGCAGTAAATACACATAGAAGTGTCAAAACATCCCATAGTACATAAAAAAAAAAAGAATTCTTAAAATTAAGGTGAAAAAATTCCAAAATTCTCTGAATGATGAATGACAATTGGATATATTCTAGTTATAAATATTTAATGTATAATGTAATGTATTGCATTTTCACTATAAATTATACAAGTAGGCTACTTTAAGTAGTTTAATACTTTCACTTTTTAAAGATAAATTAAGGTCATTCACAATTAAGTGAACACAATTATTTTTTTTTATTTTTTTTTACAGCTTAGTAGGCTATATAGTTTGAAAACCGTGAAGGGATAAGAACTAGGGAGAGTTGTGTTTAAGACATGTGAGAAATGAGTCCAAATCCTCAGCTCAGTCTGAGAACTGACAGAATGCAGATCACCAATCCAAATGCACACACACACACACACACACACACACACACACACACACGAGTGTCCTCCTCATTGGTGAGTGAATGATAACTCAGTCCAGCAGAGGTGGAAAGGTCTCTCTCTGTCTCCCACAACCCCTCTTATCAGTGACCTCTCACACAAGCTATTGCACAAGACTAAAACGTTCATGGAGAAATACAACACATGGAACGGTATGTTAAGTATGTGTCCAACACTCTTTGAGAACACAAGGTGTGGTTTAAACACATGAAATGGCACGTTCAATGAGACTGAGTGGTTCAGTTTGGACTCTAGTTATTTTGGACATTGGCAAAAAAACAAAAAAAAACACACACACTGTATATCCGATTACCAGCAGGTTACAACAACTCAGTGTTTGCAAAGACAAAAGGACATTTAAGAGATTGGATGTTTATAAATCACATTATGGCAATCACTGCTTTAATGAATGGGTTTTCAAACATAATATTTGTAAAATAGTATTATACATATATAAATGAACTGCAGACGTATTTCATTGATATGTACAAAATTCAAATATTGAGCTACAGTAGTAAAATCTGTGGTCTTGCCTTACTCTGATTTACAATGGTAAACATACAATATCAATTCATATTTTGAGTGATATGGGTCAGGTTTGTTTCATGCGACTTTTATTATTTATGATTAACGATTACACAGAAGGAAATATTTCTTCTTTAAAATATGCACTGATGAATAAGTGCAATAAACATTAAATAAAAGTAGTAATATGGGTCAAGTTTAATTTCACCTTGGAATTAATAGTGGCTTGTCTCGTGGTTATGACATATCAGACTCAGATGGATGGCTAGTGGAAATATCAATAAACTTTACTGCAGCAGATTGTAAAAACAGGCAAGCAATTCAGAATATAGCAGTTGGTGAAGATAATTAGATGGTAATAGATCTGACTGTATTGAAGGTGATGGTAAAGATCGTGGAAGATGAGAGAGTTGTCCAATATAGCACACACCTCCTCTTGATGACGGTGACTTGTAATCTATTGGCTCACACAAATGAACAAACTGAAGACACTAGGCCATGTCCACACTAATACGTTTTTGTTTGAAAACGTATATTTTTCTCTCAGTTTTGGCCTTCCGTCGACACTGAGACGGCATTTTTATCAATGAAAACAAAGCTTTTTTGAAAACAAACGCTCTCCAAAGTGGATAAATTTGAAAACGCCGTTTTCGCGTTGTGAGCCATTCCACCGAATGGGTGACATTTCTGTCCCCAGAACATCATATGTATAAAATTGCATGAAAATTAACTCTAAAATACATTTTATTATTAAGCAAAATGTCTTGCATATTAAGCTAACTACAAATTTAAAAATGTATAATTAAAAACATTAATAAAAACTACATAGAACACACACACAAAAAAAAGCATTTTCTGCATGTCGCCACTCTCTGTCTCTAAACTTTGCCATGAAATATAATGATTAAAATCCTTCAGAAATCTTAAGTATGGGGATTGTTGTGTGACTTTATAACCAATCTATTTAAAATGTTTGTTTGTTTTTATGAGAAAAAAATATTGTATCTAATATTTTAGATAAAATACACATTTTAGTCATGTCCCCGGGTTTTCACTCAGTCCTGTTACCCTAACACATTCCCCCCTCTGAAAAACTTGGAATACTCCACAAGACACATTTTCAACAGGAAGTTGCATCATCTTGATCTTTTAAAGGCAATGGGAAGACCATAAGTAAGTCCTCTTATTTTAATTTCTGTAAATTTGATGACATTGTAACTATGACTGAGAAGGTCAATCTCAACATACTGTCCTGTTACCTAAATTATTTCTTAGAATTTATTTGTTTATTTTAAAAATATTAACTTTTATTAAGTTACTAGAATCAGTGTCCTCATGCTATTAGCATGTATGCTATGTGGCCATATGTCATGTATTTGATAACTTTTTGCTTAAGTGAATAGAGTCCTCTGTTTTGTTGATTTAATACTGTAAATATTAGTTGATATAATACTATTCACCTGAATTATGAGTTTTAAGGTTGCAATTACTTATATTGTAGACATTAGCATTAGTTTTACAATGTGAACACTGTACTTCCAGGAAGCCAGTCCACCACAAAGTGACTCGACCGTTTTGTCTTTGTCTTCCTTATATTTTGTAGAAGACGGAGAAAACCCATACTATGCAGGTGCCAGAAACACCCACCTATGGCATATTGCAATGGAAGGAGCAAAACACACCCACAACCCTCTCTTTTCTCCCTTTTTTGTCTTACCTTCCCTCTTTCTCCCTCCCTCTCTCTCTCCTTATTTCTCTTTCCACCTCCTTTGCTGTGAAGTACTACTAGCATATAGTACATCACTTCAGCATAGAAATCTTATGCACACACAGTCATGTACACTCTCTCTCATGCACACACATATGGACACTCATTCCTGTTTCCTGTTCCTCATTCCTGTTATGAAATAGTTCATTCCTGTTACCAAGTGTTCATTCCTGTTACTATTTATTTATTTTCTAAAAAAATGTTAAACCACTGTTTTTATCAGTTTTGTTTGGTCCATCATTTATACAATTGTTTAATAAATTAAATTATGAAAAAATATATAAACTTGCGGCTTCGGTCTTCTTTAAAATGAAAAAATGGCGTTGTGTTTTTTATTAAAATACACTTTGCCTTAAAGGGACAATGTGTAGGAATTTCTCCCATCTAATCGTGAAATTGTATTTTGCATTCAAACGAATAGTGCTCTCCAGCGCCTCGCTTTTTCAAATGCGTGTTGCATCTACGGTAGCCGTTACGTACCATAAAGCGATGTCTTTTAATAGCACTTCCTCGAGTTATACTGTCTGTCTATATAATAAAGTACACAACCAAGCAATGAAAAAAAGCTTGTAATTAAGACCGTAACATTGACTTACCTGTCGAGAAGAAAGCAGGCAAATTCAGCGTCCCTTTTGAAAGCTTTCTCCTGCATTAGCTCTTTCCACCTGGAAAAAGCTATCCCGACATTAACCCTTGTTTTTTGTAATCTCCGGTCACGTTTCGTTTTTACGGTCTACTTTGAACTTTTTCGACGACGAGGACTCCTTATCCTGTGACTAACCGTACAGTGCAGCCTTTTAAACTTGCCGCGGCAGTGACAAGCGCCTCTCACTGCTCTGCTCCTCCGCTTCTGCTGGTTTCAATCACGTGACGCTGGCTCTGAACGAAAACGCGTGGAAACGCGTTGGCCTAGTACTTTTTGTCCCTCTCTGCTATTATAGTTTTTCAAGATGGCGGAACTACCCGTCCCATGTATATAAAAGATAATAAATTCTTCGTTTACGAGGATAAGTCAGATCATTGGCAGAGGTATTTGTACACCATTGAGGACATATTTAAGAATAAAAATATTGATTTTAGATAATAAAATACCTAAAACACTACACATTGTCCCTTTAATATAGCGATTTTTTTTGTCACAAATATCAGTTATTTGAACATATAACCAACAATTTCTTTAAAATAAACACTTTCTTGTGGGGAAAACAAATGAATTAATTGACATGCTTTTAAACATGCTTTTTAAATGGCACATGAGTTTCGTTAACAGGACTGAGAAAACATGCGTCCATCTTCTGCTTAGAGACCTTGTAAAAAATTAAATAAAGTTGCCTGAGATTGACCAATACACATTTTGAATAGTTAAATATTTGAGTATTAGATTCAGTGTCGACATTTTTTTTTTAAATTAAAGTTTAATTTTGAAGAGTTACAACAAGCAAATGTCATCCATTCGGTGGAATGTAGTGTGGACTGTGAAACCGGTGGTATTTAAAAACGATGACGACGTAAATTTAGTCATGTGACGCATATTGTACCATTCATGTTTAGGCTATACCAGTATTGTGCTATTCACTTTCACACTGTTGCTAAAAATATTCTACATTGCACACTCTTCATATCACAGTCCTGAAAAGATGACAGAATTCACTCACATTTGCTGTCCTGTGGCTGTGGCAATAGGCTACATAAGAGCAGTTGCGCTTTAGACCAAACATATGGTGACTGTGTGCGACGTGGACCGCATCAGTGAATGGTGAGATATTTTACTAAATAAAATTATCCTGTCAGAAGAATTGCACGATAACTTCATTATTTATTTTTCCATCTGAATCATATCAGTGATCTTTTTTGGGGTTTTACGCATGCGCAGTAAAGGTGAATTTGGCGTTTTTTATCCACACTGAACCGTCCGAAAACGTCTGAAAACGCTAGTGTGGACGCAGAGCATTTATAAACGAAAACGCCGTTTTCAAATGTATCCGGATTAATGTAGACGTAGCCTAAGGAGGAGAGGAGAAACACAGAAGCTTTGGGAATGCAGTTATACGTGAGGGTAGGCGAGGTGTTAGCTTATATGTGTGTCTTGATGTTTTGATGACCAATGGCAGGTGTGGTTGATGGCTGAATGAGGGCAGGTGAGAACCAGGAGGGATGCTGGGAAGTGTAGTCCAGAGTGTGAGTGAGGGAGTGTGGCAGGGAAGGAGGACAGGTAAGTTTGTGATAGTGGTAAGCACAATTTCAACCCAGCATTCCTGATGATAGTATTTATGTGCACTAATCTTGTTTTTTTCTTCGTCTCTGCTGTGCGCAAACACCTGTCCACAGCGCTGTGAGATGATGGCTTTGGTTCTGTAGTGAGATCCTACTCTTTGATCTCTCAGACAGGTGTTCTGCCGCACAGATGTGTCTGCTGAAATAGTTTTACTGACAGAAGCACGGCTGGTTTCACATAAACATGCCTCAATTCTTTGAGACAAATAATATTTAGGCTATTCTATGTCTATTCTACCGAGTTCTGTTAATAATTTAAATAAAATGAACAATGAGGCAACAGTGCTGTCTGAACAGCTAATACATTATTTGCCTCAAGATTACAGGCTATTACTAAACTCATCATAATTTAATAAACCTGAATCAACAAATCCCATCTGGTGTTTGTGAGTTATTAGCTATTTCCCAGGCCTCACGCTGTTGTAAAAGTTTTGGTTTTGTGTTTAGTCAAAGATTTGACCAATAAACCTTACAAAAGTGTCATGCCACCTATAGAGGCCAAGCCATAAATCATTCAATGTATGATGTTAAACTGTCACTGCTAATACATTGTGATTTATTACAACAACTTCTTGACCTCTCAACCTCAGTTCTTCTGGGATTTGACAAACACGGGCTTTTGAGACCCAACGTGAGACCCGGTGTGACTCTGCTTGATGCTGATGGGGAAACACTTAACTGTTGGAACAACCTCAGGGGGGATCTGGTCCATTTAAAGGCAGGTAGGTCTTTTCCTTCTCTCTATATTAAATTCCACTAAAGGAGGTAAACACAGCTGCTCAGCGGTCTGAGCTGTCAAGTGGACGGCAACAAAAGATACACATCCTCTTTAAATGTGGATCCATGTAACTCCTCAATTGACGATTTAAAGTAGTGCCCTAAACAGCTGACTTTTGGTAATGGAGCCGCTCCCAAGAAATCATAAATTTAGTCCCATCCCTCCTCCTCTCAGTCAGAACTCTGAACCATTCCACTGTAAATATGAGTTTGAACGTCTATACCCAATATACAGTATTTTCATGTTTTATTCTATGACATAAAATACAACAGTAATACTCTCTTATGATTTGTACGTTTTTTTTTAGTTGTCTTGAAAATGGCAATAGCTGATGGCTAAATGGGACGGTTTTAAGGGCTAAATTCCACATGATAATGCTAAAATATCAGCAACAAATCTTTACTCTACATCTTTACTCTGACTTTTACTTTACCATCTCCATATGCATTGTTTTTCATTCCCTTTTATACTTCATGTGCTGTTCAAGAGAAACCAGGTCCACAAGCCATGATGCTTGATCTGATCTGGGATTTATAAATCAAATAAACATGATAGCCTCTAACTGACTGATTCACTTCATTAACTCATTATCAAAGACCATTAACCTGATAAAATCTCTCCTTGAACTTTTCATGAAGGCCCTCCTTTAATGTTTGTATTTTAAGAAAAAGCTGAAGACATTCACTGTCTCCTCGGTGTCCTTCTTTTAATATGTGGAAAACCCCTGGCTCCCACGTGTCTTCTTCATGGATTTATCCTGTCCTGAATGCACAAAGGCTGGGATGCGTTGAAGCTCTGGGTGCCTGCATGTCTGGGAGCCATTATCCTTCTGGCCATAAAGAACACAGAAAATAAGAAAAACTATTTAAAGTGTCACATTACTTACACACCAAACTGTGAATGATATGAAAGTGCCTCAAGCATCTGCTTTGTACAATGCATGTGAGAGAGACCATCTTCTTACTGCATCCAGTGATTCACCCTATAGTGTCTTGTGACCCTGAGAAACAACAGCTCCCTTCCAGCTGAAAATACCCACAACTTCACCCCTTAATTTAATATGGTGAAGGAAGAGGCAGAGCAGCAGGAAGGAAAGCCATGGCAAACAAGGTAATCTTGTAGTTAAGAAACAGCCAGGGAAAGAAGAGAGGCATAATTTAATAACAAATGACAAAAAAGAGCTTGTTTCTGACCTTTGCTCATAGAATATGCTCTAAAGAATGTAACCAAATATTCAGAATATAAATGTTAAAAAATCGATTATCGAAAAGCCATACTGATTGACCCTAATCTGAATATTTATTTCCCATTGAGCATGTCTTCCTCATTGGCTATGACAGTAACCGTCCTGTATGCTACTTCTTAAAAAGATTAAGCATAGAGTGATGTAAACAATGACTGGAAATGGAATGGAAACGTTTAATGAAATTTATAAGTAGGCCTACATTTTTCTGATATAGATATAGGCTACATCACAAAGATAGCCTTTCATTTTTTTTGTATTTTGTTGTTTTTTATCATCTGATATTATAATACATTATAATATAATAATACTGCTATATAACAGTAACTTTTAAAAGATTCAAATAAAAAAGTTAGCCTTTTTTAAAAATGTTTGATTTCATTATTTTTGTCATAGAGACCATTAAGATATCATTCATTATAGTTTTACGTTTTCAATTGTTTCCTATGAATATATAAACCATATACGAAAACTAAACGTTTACACACTCCAACCAAACTCATCTGACTCGTAGTACCTGACATCACCCATAGCCTACATCTCCCGTTAGACATCAGTACGTTTACCTTGTGTGATCATGCGCACTCGCTCGCTCTGGTCGAGTGGAAATAAATGATGACGTCAACTGACTATATGGTCTGTGCAATGCTGAGATCAAGCGCATTTCCATGTCCAGTCTACCCAAACAGAACAGTGGAGTTTGAATGAATAATGAGACCACATACGAGGTAAGAACAGACTTTCAGCGGACTTTGTTGATGAATGTGTAAATTGCGCATACGCGCGTGCTTATGGATTACGTTGTGACACGAGATGCGTATTATCACCGCTGTCCGATCAGTGTACGGAAGGGTAATGGTGACTGATGGTTGTATGTACGGTAAACTGTTTATTCAAATGACCCAGTGTCATACAAGACAGGGATGGAGCTGTAATAGGAATCAATGGCTGATCGCACAGACCGGCAGATCTTTAAAACTAATGCGAAACAAAGAGTTGCACACACTTTTGCATGTGCTTTTATTTGATTTTTTTTTTTTTCGTTGCTTAGCTTCGAGGATTAAAACGAACGATTTGCATATTATTTGCTTGTGATGTTCTTTCCTCTTAAATAATGAAGCCGGTTGTGTTTTGTGTCATGTCACTTGTGCTTGATAGTCCAGAGCACAGTGTGCGCGCGTTCATGTAACCGGCTTCCCAACAATGTTTCACCGTCAGTGCTTCTTCAGAGCCATTAATTGTCTAGCTATAGACAAAACCATTTAAGGCATAAAGCTTTTTGCAATTCTTTATTTATATTCTACATCATTATTTATGGCAGATTTTAATGAATAACGGTAGAGTATTTTAATGTAACTTATTTTAAGTAATCATGAGGCCCCCTACTGGGCCCTGGACCACTTAGTTATAATTACGAACTTGAAGTAAATTCTTTGTGTTTAGGTTTTTTTTTTTTTTTGAGAATATTTTCTATATAAAAATGAAAATCCTCATCATGGCATGCAGATATGCTTTTTTTTTTCTTCAGCTATACAATGTGCTTAGATCATATGGGACTCATCATAGAGTCATATAGGTTATCATTGTGATCGCTTTTTGAAGCATCAACTTATGGGTTTCTGTACCCTTGCATATTATATTATGGACTCACATAGATATATATATTTTTGTCTAAAAATATTTGTATTCATCTGAAGTAAGTTATACTACATCTGGGACGGCATGAGGGTGAGTAAATGATGAGAGCATTTTCATTTTTGGGTGGACTATCCTTCCAATCCTACCTGATAATGCTGATGATGGATATTGAGGAAATGAGGCTGCAGTCTATTGTTTGGTCCCTGTCTTTCACTAATCATGCATTCAAGTGCAAACTAGACCTAAAAGCCTTTTTTTATTTGTCCATCAGCTGACAACCATGTACTGAGTACACATACTCAGTTCTCTTGAGTTCGAAAGCCCATGTCACTCCACATTTTCATCAGTCTCGGCCGGTTCTCTATTACTAGGGCAATATACCCTGTGTGCACTGCGGGGGCATCATGAGTGATGGATTTCCACACTTGACTCGACTTGTTTTCCTCTCAGACTGAGCATATTGTGCCCTCATATGGGGTAGAGGTCCTGCTTTGACTCTTAATATAAGGTGTTGTGAAAAACTTCAACAACAGTTGTGCATGATTTCCCTAACAAACAAAGCCTTGTTTGTATTTTATGATACTGTAACTGAGATTGTTGTATTAGTCATGTTAGGTATCCCTTTAAGACTGAGGTGAACCTGAACTTTTGCTATTAATATTCTTTCCTGATTTTATTCAGATATCATAACCATGACAATGAATTCAGCCTCACGAGAACCATCTTGTGATTTGGGGATCACCCAACTCTGGGGTCTTAGCAACTGCACACTATGACAAGCTACATGCTGCTTGGATCAAACTAAATGGATAGTTCACACAAAATTGAAAATTCTGTCATCATGACCTTATTTCTAGTGTGGAACATTTTTTGGTCCATATAATAGAAGGCAACGGTTACCAAAACTTTTTGGTAACCAACGTTCTTCAAACTATTCTTGTTTATGTTCCACAGACAAAAGAAAGTCATACAAGGTTTGGAATGACATGAGGGTGAGTAAATGATGATAGAATATTTTTGGGTGAACTAAATAAACAACTTAAAATGAAGTCTCAGATTGTAGATTGTTAGGTTTTGTAAGTTGAACTTAAACATTAATGTATTTGTTTGTTATGTTTAATTTTTAAAGAGCTTTGTGATTTAAGAATAGGAGTTATATTGCCTGGGATTGAATGAACACAATTCCGGGTAAATAGAGTCTAGCGATAAAGTTCCCATTATTAAGTCTATTGAGCTCTCAGTGAACATTCAGTAATTGTCTTTAGTGCATAAAACCAGACTGTTTTAAGAGAATAAGTGCCTTCCAGTGCTTCATTTCATTTGTATTTTATCACTGACAGTGTACATTTGTTTTGGCTGTACGGCCCTTGAGTCCAGTCAGGTTTACAGGACTGTCACTCATGTGATGTGTACCCTTAGTAACCACACGAGTGAAAGGTTTGACTTTCTCTTTGTGCTGTATTATGAATGAAGCATTTCTTTATTTAGTTCGAGATCAGGCTGGGAAATGGCACAGACATTGAGGGATAATAAACAAGACGTGTGTTAAGCCGTGCTCTGTCCTTCTGTTTATGGTATTCATGGGTCGGTGTGTGTGGCATGTGTTCCCTTTTGTCTGACTGTGCCATCAACAAACCGCCTCTTTTGCAGAGCCACGTGCCTGGGTGCAGGTGAAGGGTGTGTGTGTGTGTGTGTGTGGTGTTTGGCGCAGGGTTACTCCAGCCAGCCAATCAGATGATTGCGGCTGCTGTTTCCTCCACAGCTCATGTTTGTTAATGAGTAGAAAGCTGAGACACAGCTGGGAGTCGTAATTGTTTCCGCTGGTAAAAGGGTGGTCCCGGGACAGCTGGGGGTTACCCCACACCAGCACTGCACATCACACTAGACTGTGTTACTCTAATGCACAATGCAGATCAGTGTTGCCATTTATAAACACTACCACTCAAAAGTTTGGAATTGGTAAGATTTTATAATGTTTTTGAAAGAAGTCACTTTTGCTCAACCAAGGCTGCATTTATTGGGTCAAAGGTCATAAAAGATTATTACAATTTAAAATAACCGTTTTCTCTTTTATCATATTCATATTTTAAAATGTGATTATTTCCTGTGATAGCAAAGGAATAATATGCTGAATTGGAACTAAAGAAATGTTATTATCAATGTTGAAAACAGTTGTGCTTCATCATTTAAACCAGGATACTTATTTTTCAGGATTCTTTGATAAAAAGAAACTTTAAAAGAACAGCCTTTATCTAAAAATTTAAATCTTGTGAAACATTATAAATGTCTGTTCTGTCCTGTCAATTTAATGCATCCTTGCTGAATAAAAGTAAGTATTTACAAAAAAAAAAAAAACGGTAGTGCACAACACCTATGAATTAACGCAGTGAAATTTGTTGAGTTGTTTTATAATAATGTCCATATAAAAAATCCATTTATAAATATTCTAACTGCTGCAGTCTTGTTGCAAACCGCATCTGATGCAGGTCTAAACATAGTCTGCACTGCAGTCTACATTTCTGGCTTCCCTCCCAGTGTTTCTTCCTCAAAGTTGGGTCATAAATTTTGAAGTTTTTTCTGTCATTTTTGTCATGCATCAAAACCAGTTTGCTTCAAACTTTCAGCACTTTCTAGTCCCCTTCCCATCCTTCTGTTCTCCATATTTTGGCATATAAACATGCTAACAGTCCAAGAACTAGAACTTAAATGCAAGGTTGCTGCACTTCAGAAGATTTGTAAAATACTAAAAACATTTAGCTACCATCATGCCAGATAATTTATGTGACAAATAAAACCTTCAAATTTGTCTCTTTATATAAATTCACAGCTGAGGTGCTCAAGCTCAGTGCTAAATCTCAGCATTCAGAAATGTATTGCACACAACTTGGATCTCTGTGGTCTTTTGCAGAATTGGATGAACACTTGGTTAATGGGGCTCGAGAGAGATCGCAGCATGGCAATGCTCTACGAGCCTTTCGGCTCCGGCCAGACCTTGTGAGATTGGACCCCACTCAACTTGGCCGTAACAATGGGCCTGTGTGACCGTTTGAATGTCCTATTCTCCGAGTGGTGTGGTTCACTTGGATTAGACAATGGCTTCACTTTGCATCGTTTATTTCCAGAGGCCCTGCATGTCACTAGGCCACTCCTGTTCGCTCCGTTCTGAACCAATTGTGCTGCATCTACACACCTTCAGCAATTTTGGATCTGAGATTTGTTTGTTCTGTTGTCAGCCACGCTAAAATGGAAATGACTTGAGTTCGCTTGTAATATGAGCTCTTATTGTCTTTTTGCCACTCAAGTCAGGTATAATCCAGTTTGTATCCTCAAGCTGTCCTTTATCTTGATTCAAAGAAGATTATGTGAATAGTAGGGTGACTGTAATTACTTTTGATCTCTTCCGTGCTTCACTTTCATTCCCCTCGGTTTTCTTTTGTGCTTCTCACTCTTTCTGCCCTAAACCCTACTTTGCACAGATTAGGACTTTACATGCTGTTCTTGGTTGGTTAGTGTAGGGTTAAACCTACCTGATAGATCTCTTACTCTTCTCCATGATCCATATAAAGCCGCTTTCCAGGCAACCAAACAAATTTCACTAAAACCTTAAAGGGGCATTTCACCCATTTGAACATTGTTTTTTATTTAAAGTGGGTCATATATGTAGTCGAAATGTAAAAGAAATTTAGAATTTGGTGCCTTTGTGACCGAGAAAAGACAAAAAATAACTTCAGGACGCATTTGTATGAAAGACAACAACTCCCACAATGCACCACATTGCACAGCTCCGCAAGCCACTCCCACTAATCCAGAAAGCGCATATCTGCCTATAAGAGAAATCACTCTTCCGTCTACAAGTCTAGCTACCACCAGAGCTTGAAATTAATTTCACATTCACACAAAATGTCTAGTTAGTTGGCGAACTCATTAGTGCATTACTCCTCGTTTGTATTTCTTTCGAAAAGGTGAATTATTGCATGGTACCTGGATGTTCAGTCAGAACATATGCGGTGCGAAACTAGGAAACTAGTTCACAACACAAACGTCCGTGTCCTCGTCTGATTCAGAGATTTCGTCCAGGAGAAATTGTCATCGTTGAAAATCTTTGCCACAGACGGACTCTATCTCTGTGTTCGTAGCGGTTCGTAGTTGCATAGTGAGATCACCGGCGCCACCAGTCCGCCCTAACCCGAGCCAGTCCGGGCTCCTCGTCCGCGGCAGGCAGGTCTTCTGCCTCGGCTGCTCTTCTTCGCTATAATGCGGCTTGTAAAGGTAGCCACAAACACCTGATTCAAGCATCAGACTTCCGAAATCCTCTTCCTCTAGTCTATATCATATTGAGTACTCTCCTCCGCTATTGTCATAACTTTACATCTGTCTCCACAGCGCCTGTTAGCTTAGCTTCAAACAAGATGGAGGATATTGCTTTCAGTTTCAGAGAGTAAAGTCCCACCCACTGATCTGTAATAGGTCTGTAGCGTGAGCGGGTCCCGCCCCCTGGGAAAGATGAGGAACGAGTGCTTGTAGTCTCAACAGAAATCGAAATGACGATTTTTGCGTCATTGTAGGAGGAAGTGTAAGAGGTAAATAACGGATTTCTCCCGTCTCAGGGGAAAATGAGAGTGTTGCACAACCATTCAATAGTATGACTGGGTTTCTAACAATGCAAAGCTTAATGCAAATGGGTGAAGTGTCCCTTTAAGCACAATCACTTGCCGTATTCAGGCCTGGTGAGTTTAAGGGAAAAAGTTCACTGAAAATGAAAACTCATGTTGTTCCAAACCTGTATGGCTTTCTTCTGCAGAACACAGAAAAAAGAAGATATTTTGTAGAATGTTTTTTCTTTTTTTGTCCATACAGTGAAAGTCAATAGGGTCCAAAACAACACTAAACCCTGTTGACTTTCACTGTATAGGCAAAATCGTGTTTTGCGTTCCAAAAAATTCAGGGTGACGTGAGTAAATGATGAGAGAATTACAATTTTTGGGTAAACAATCCCTTTAAGAGATTGACTTTCTGGAAGCTTTTAACATACTTGAACTCTAGGTGAGAGATTTTGCTGAGGTAAATTCAGTGTCCTTTCTTCAGGGCCTCAGAGCCATGAGGTCTTTCTCCTCTTGAAGGGCCCCTTGACCTTCTTTATTCCCCCTGGGTTAAGGAACAGGTCATCCTCAGGGTGCCTTTGAATAGTTGTAGTTTTCTTAATTCATTGAGGGTTGCTGGTGCATTCCAGAACTTTGCTCCCAGGATATTGAGAATCTGGACGGTTGGTTGGTGTTTTATTAACTCTTGCTGAGACAAGAAAGCGTGTCCTAAGTTCACTGACATTCTCAAAAAGAGCTCTTTTTAAGTTAAAGGAATATTCCGGCATCAACAAGTCAATCTCAATCACCAGCATTTGTGGGATAATATTGATAACCACAAAAATGATTTCACCTGGTCCCTCCTTTTCTTTAAAAAAGCAAAAATTGTCAGATGTTTAAATCCACTCCTCTTGAATTTATTGTTGATGTTATTATATAAAGTTGGCAGCTCACAGGACTTGTCGTTGAGTTCTATGAATTCTGGTGTTGTTACACAGACTGGGTGTAGACAGGTGGTCAACGTTGAAATGCCCTTTTCATATCCTTTCAATAACTCAGCAATTCTCTGAATTCTGTGGCTTCCTAGTAAAGTAAATATTTTAGTAACATTACACCAAGTGCCTCACACCCTTAAGAAATGTGCACTTTTTTTAATTGCTGCCATATACATTTAGCCTCACATGGAAAATCGCACATGCGTAAGGATCAAGATTTTGTGTAAATAAGAACCGTGTTTTTTGTTCTTTGGTGAGCTCGGCATTTATATAAATGCAGTTGTCTACAACAAGTTTCCTCGTTTGATAGTTTCCCGCTGTTTGACCTCCCTAAAGCAGTTTGATTTGTTGCAGAGATGTCCAGCAGTGTCTATGTTTGGGCCTGTGGTTTAAGTGGCGGTGTGTGCTCTCTCTACAGCGTTGATGTTGCTCTTGCTGTCTTCAATGCACTGTAATCTGAGAGTCACAATCTAACTGTGGGGAAGGCATATAGACATGGTGCTTCCTCGCCCCCACACTGCTGGCTGGAACAATAAAACAAGGCCAACAAGCCAAAACAAACCTTAGCATCATCCTCCCTCACGACTCTTTAGGGAGGTGAAGTGTGGCTGAGGGTGTTCTGGCCCCCCTTATAATCATTTGAGATGTAAAGAGATTGAGAATGGGGGCAGAGGATAGAAACATGTTTATTACACAGGTATGATTAACGCAGACAGCCTGCTGGCGACACCTGAGTTGTAAAGTTACTTGGTTAGCATTCCTTCCACAAAGAGCTCCTTTCGTGAACTTCTTGTGTAAGTTAAGTGCGCTGCCTTTCTTAAAGGGATAGTGAGTTGAAAACTGAACATTCTGTCATTATTTACACATTTGTGATCCAACATATTATTTAACACCACATTCCACATCTTCTGAAGTCATACGTTAGCTTTGTATGAAGAACAGACCAAAATGTAACTTTTGTTAGGTAGAGTAGTGCAACAAAATGCAACTTGTCATTTGTTAGGTCTTGGAGTTGGAACACGTTCCTGAAATTATTCCTTTCTGATTCATTTGGGTATATTTCAGTTATTAATTTTACTTACGAAAGAAATGTTCTCTCGGCTATTGCAGTAAATTATCCAGAGAGCCTTCCAACTTGGCACATAATGAAAATATAATTTTTTTAAATTTAACAACAAACCCCAAACTATACAGTTCAATTGCTATTCGTTTAACAGATGAGTTTGTAACTACACTGGTTGTGCTGTATGTTTTTGCATGCAGCCCATGAGGACAAATCAATAGAATTATGTGTTTTCTTGCCAATATTTTGTGGTGCATGGCCTTTTTTATGTCATTACTTTCAATTCAGACTGCAAACTAGGGTAAAATGTGATTTTGCCATGGGGCTGTAGTTTTGATGTGTAATTTATGAATGAATAATTTTGGAGCCAGATTTTTTCAATAAATCGAATGAACTTGTTCACAAGAGTTTATGACTTAAATATCAGTCTGTTCCAAACACAACGCTGTTATTTCTCCAGAAGACGTGTAATAGCGCACAAGTCATATATGGACCACTTTCAGGTGGTACTTGTCATTTTGGAGCTTGACAACCTCAGTTATCATTGATTATAGCTAACTTTTTTGTTTTGTTTTGAATTAACAAAGAAAGTGTGGCATATCCCTGACAGTTGTGTTTGTAAAGTAATCTTAAGCCTCGTGCACATCGGGATGATTATCGCGCGTGCTTATTGCCAACATTTTTCGACGCGTCTTTGTGTTCATATCCAAGTGATTTTCAGTGAACGTGCAAATTCACTCCCTGAAAGTAGATGTCGCTTATTGAAAAACAGAAATACCTCGGTACACAAGGTGGCGCTGCCCAACTTTACGCTTCTGACACTCGCTTGTCACACAGAAGAAGAGAGACAGTATTTATGTCAATAGCCAAAACCATTCACACACTTTTTGCTAACATATTTTTGTAGTCGCTGTGTTTTTGTTGTCATAAAGTTCTTTGTGTTCAGACACCAAAGAGACCAGCAGCTCTACATTCATCTTGCCCCGTTGCTTCTTCTTCTTCGTCTACTTACTTCCTCTTCTTCTATCAATGTCTATCAACAAAACCGTTTTGTGCTTGAGCGCCACCAAGTACTGTAACTTCAGCAGCTCCAAGCATGTGAACTAAAGCGGCAATCTCATTGGTCGGCCAGTTTTTAATGCGGCGCGTCAAACACCGGTGCACGGACCTTAATGACTGAATATTTAAGGAAAAACAGCAAGACTTGCCACACACTTCCATTCCATTCCCTGTGTCAGAACCACTGAAAGGGCTTCAATTAAGTATTTTGTTCTTGTTAGATTCCATCATCGTCCTGTCTGAAAAACACATCCTCCTCATTCATCAGAGAGGCTAAATTTCTGTTTTTAACATGCTGCCGTTCATACACGCTCTTTTGTTACCTGCACAGTCATCCCTTTTTCCATGATGTGGCTTGATTTGGAGGCAAAGAACAGCTGACGCTCCAGGTGTGCTGATAGTGGGTGGGCTACAACAATAGTATTGCTGCAGAAAAAAAGAACATCAGGAGTATTGTCTTAAAAGGCTTACGTGTGTACTAAATAAAAAACAGAAAAACCATCCATAGTGGTGTGGGGTAGAAGCAAAGACAAACTCTAGAGTGGTGTATCTGAGAAGCTTTCAGAAGATGTGTAGAAAGAAATGTATCGAGATATTTGTGGCACCATGGTGTCTTTTCCTAAATGATGCAGTGCTGGGGTGAACTCGAATATTTAGAGCTCCCTAAGGGTGATTAAAGGGACGTTTTAGGGTCAATATAGGCTCGTAAATTGTCATTATGTCTCCTTAACTCAAAGAATGTGTTATGGTGAAGTGAAAAAGTAGACCATAATCCCAATCTTAAAGGGCTAGTTACCCCAACAATGTGGTATGTCATCATTTAAATTTACATACACTCATGTTCCACCATACAATGTAAGCGAATGGTGACCATGGGCTTTGAAGCTACAGAAAGGGGAAAAAATCACCATAAAATGAGTCTATGACTATTGATTAGACTCTATGACTATGGTTTTCTAAGTGTTCTGAAGTCATACAATAGCTTTGAGAACAGACCAAAATTTAAGTTGTTATTCACTGGAACATCTCAAAAATCTTGTATCACAGTCAATCGCAGTGTCATTTTAGTATTATTTATATACTTATAGAATTAGTTAACAATTTTAATTTGCTTTTTCAGTTTTCATTTAAGGTTTTGTGTGTTTTCCATTTTATTAGCTTTTCTAATATTTCTAATTTAGCTTTATTTTCTTTTTTATTTCATTTTAGTACTTCAACTTATATGCATTTCAGTTAGTTCCCAAGGCTACATTTTCTAATCTAAGTTTTTTTTTTTCATATAATATTTATATTTTATATAAACTTCCCTTATGGAGCCTGGATAGGGCTGTGCTTGTACAGTGACTTGCAAAAGTATATTCATATTCTTATAAGAATATCACATTACAGCATGTCATATTCTTATATTATAATAAGCATATTCATATTCAGATCCTTAATCACAACCTTTAGGTCTGAAAATGTTTTGAAGGTACCAGCCTCCTTATGGTCTTAGAAAAATGATAAGTTTACAAATGAATGATAATAACACAAATTTAACAGATTTGCATATTCGACCATCAGGAGCAATATCTTCTCTCTCATGATTACATGCTGTTTGCATAGCCATTCCAGGTTTGACATGTATGTGCATGTATTTTATAAACTGTCTTGTGGTAAGTACCTGTTTTTGCAGTTGTGGTGTTTACCTCACCTTCACTGAAAATGAACGTCTTCAGACCCAGGTGTACGCAAAAGTTCTGTGTCTTTCTCCTAACTTCTAATACAGATGCAGAACTGGGTTGCTTCTGACCCAGAATCTGTGCTGGATGGAACTCATTGCTGATGTCCCCTGGAGTGTCAGCACTGCCTGTTCTAGTTCTTCAAAATAAGGCCATTTTCTGAGGTTTCACTCCAAGCATCTGCAATGCAAGTTGTTTAGAATAAGGACTTTGAAGGACTAGGTCTTTGGCATGCTTGTTCATTAAAAAGACGCCAACGTGTTTGCAAGTTTTCCAAGGGTCTGTTCAATGTTTTTGTCAAATCCTGCTTTTGTTTTATCCACTTCCTTCCACAATGTGTTTAAGCCCTTTTCTAATTAAATGAATGCGAGCAAAATCTTTAGATCTACTTGTGTGTTTAAATTTAAGACTTTGGGGACCAACCTCTTTGCTTTCTGCCCAATGACAAGCAATGACCTATTTTCCTCAATCTCCAAACAGCACTGCTAAAACCATATCCTAACCAGATGCAATACACTACATCGATAAAGCAAACAATGAATTCTATTTTTATATGCAATTAAGAACCACAAGGAGCTGCATGACATTTTGTTTATCACTTGGTAGCCAAGTCTTGGCTTACTGTACTTCCACTGCGTCACACTGTGTAGCCCTGCCCACTGTGGAATCTTATTGGTCCCAAATCCTGCTCCACATAATTTTATATCAAACATTAATTATGTTCTGGACTGGTTGACTCTGATTGCGTCACATGTGATTTCACTTTAAAGGTGCTGTATGTATTTTTTTTAATTACTTTTTTTACTTGTTTCTCCGAAAAACAGTGCTAAAGCCAGTTATTCTACTTTGTAATGTGTATTTTTTCCATACTACATTCTGCCTAACATCTTATTTATGTTTCGTGGCATAAATAAAATAATATAGGGTTGGAAAAACATTTCTTAGCCAAGGTTCTCCAGACTTGTCAAGTTGGGCTGGTTCTATATTACTTTGTGTGCTTAATGAACAAGGTGGAGATGGTTGAAACCTGTACAAGCAATACTGCCTCTAATTAAGTGAAACCATATTTAGAAAGGGCGACGCTGCAGTTATTATCAGCTTGAGCGTGTTTTCTCTACTCTACTTTGGCTGGCTTCACCATGTTAGTCTGACTTAGACTCTTCTAAAGACCCCGGCTTGTGTACTTGGCTTTGTGCAGCGGGTCTGGTCTGGTTTAGAGTGAGCAGGCATGGTTATGTGTGTTTCTTGTTTTAATGTGCGTACCTATAAGAAAACAAAATGTCCTGTTTCTCACAAACAGGTCAGCTTGTTCAGGCATGTTGATATGGCAGAGGAAGATTCTCTCCTGCTGTGCTTTGCTCTGCACTGCAGCCAAGTTCAGTCCGCAGGTCATGTTCAGTAGGTGGTCTTGAATGAGCTGATTTGCTTTGATGTTAATACAAAAAAGGGACATATAATAGGTCATTTTCTACCTTGAATTAAATCTTTAAAACGGTAAATGTAAAAAATATATATATAAAAAAATTGGTATCTTTAATTGTAGGATAATTTAATTTAAAAACTTTCTTTTTTTTTTTTTTTTACTTTATTTAATTTGAGAAATTTCATTTAATTTTAGAAATATTTCTTTTATTTTAAGAAATATTTTAAATAGGCTACATTTATTTCTTAAAATAAAATAATTTTAAAATAAATGTCTTAAGACATGTTTAATTTTATTTTAATATATTTAATGTAATTGCAAAAAAATATATATATATTTTTTTTTTTGTGTGTGCTTTTGTTGGTATAGGCTACAACACTGTGAAGCATAAGTGATTAAGTCACACTTAAGTCTAAATAACATCACATGACATTTCTTGACAGTAATCATGACTAGCTGAAGGCTGATCATCTTACTCAGCAGATGGGTGGAGGAGCATCTGCGTTGTTCACTCGTCTCACCTGGGTTTACCACCACGCCTGTTAATATATCATTACAAATTGTTATTGCTGCATTTACCTACTAATTTGTGTGTATTCAGAGGTGTTTTTTCTCCATGTTTTGAGTTAACCATGTGCAGCTGAGCAGGTTTTAAACGCGTAAGAGGATAACCGGATTAGGCAGCACTTTGTGAGTCAGCGGTGGCTAATATGTCTGGGTTAGTTGTCTTTCTCCCAACAGTCACATGATTCTTTTTTTTGCCGCACTATGTCTCTCAGCGCTCTTAACAACACACAATCAGAAGCATGCGGGTCTGGTTTGAGATTGGACATGCGAGTGCTAATGGACTTCCCATCACCGTTTGTCGTCACCCGTCCAAGCCTACCACAATCCTGGGATGTTTCAGGCTTTATGAAAAATGCAGGACAGTGTTGGGAATACTGATGCTGATGTTTCACATGGATGGCAGAATAAGAAACCTCTGATCCCCTCATCAGCACAGCCTTTTATTGGCTCTCAGTCCTATCTGAGGATAACGTAGCATGACTGAGCCTTTAGCAGGCCTGTTCCCAGCACGAGAACACCAGGGGCGCGTGAGATTGCTGCGGTAAGGTTTCACCGTCAAAAAGAACAGCACACATCTGGGATCAACAAGTTAAACCAGAGTTGTTAACCTTCAGATTCCAGTAATCTGGCGTAAGCATGATTCCAGCTTTCACAACAGCTGCAGAGCAGTGCAGCGAAGAGTTCAAAGTTCCAGAATTTGGCACCATTTGAGTAGGCTATAAGTTCTTTTGATAGTTTATCATTAACCCTTTTAAAGCACTGTTCTTAACTTAGACCTAAACTGATTCTGGTCTGGTTTTTTATTGTTTTTAAACAGTACCCATAGGCGATTTAGAGTAATGATGATAATGCCAAGCGCTTTCCAGATAGCAGAAACAAGCTTGGGTCAACGTCATTGGCTTGGAATGCACATTGGAAAATGCCTGTCCCTTGTAAACCTAGCAGACCGGAGCTTAGTGAAGTGCTTGAACCCAAATTATGCTTTGGTTTTTACGTGTATGGTTGCTAGTGTATGCATACGGTGCGTGATGGGAATTTTGTAATCTGCACGTGCATAGGCCAGTTTTTCTAACTGTACATACTCGCATATGTTCTGAGTTTTGTTGCGGCAAAACTGGCCCATTTCGTTATTTCAAAGTTGGCAATAGTTTAAGGTTAGCATATTGCTAAGCAACAAAAAAAAAGCACACAAATATTGGGTAAAACAAACAATTTAAGTTACACAAACTAATTTAATTGATACTTCTCAGTAATTAATAAAAAATGAGCAATTATCTCGCCATCTTGAATTTGACTATAGAGTCCTGCAAGGATGACGTATTTTTGTAGGCCAGTCTGAAAGTTAGCATCACAGTGTTCCCTCAAAAAAAGTTTTTTTTCCAATGGCTTTTGTATAATTGCAGAGAATAAGCTCTGAGAGCAACAAAAGTTTATGACTCTTACATGTTTTATTCATAATGATATGAATTTATCCATAATTTACTTCACTAATGAACACAACTTTTATGATCTTTGAAGCCTAAGATTAAACTGACAGAAGTAAAAATCTAAAGTTAGATACTATAAATGAACCACACCACGGTCGCATGACTTCAATGTCACCATCACTAAGCTTCCGACAACTGTCAGGTTGTCAACAAGTCTACAAGTTGGATATTTTGAATATTTTGCAAGAGCGTAAATACAACGTGCTGTAAAAGCAAACTAGATGACTTTATCTGTTTGGAATCATGACGTTTAATGTCCCTAAGAACTGAGTCTCGTGTAAAAAAAAAAAAAAATCATGTACACAAAAAAAACATAAGGAGTATTAATGATGAATTTTATGTCATTGAATATAACATGAACATTTCTTGAGCTTGTGTTCACCACAGACCTTATTTCAGACATTTAACCAAAAACCCCATTTAAAGGTGAACTAAGTAACTTTTTTACCTTAACTGAACAGCTTCGGAGTCATTGGAATGGTTACATTACTTATTTCGGGTTGAATGGTGGTAGTTTCGCACCCCCCTGGTGCCCGTGAGCGGAAAATACGCACTTGCAACTTTGAGCCGGCGGGCCGCGTGATATCAGGTCTCGCGATGTAAACAATTGCTTTATGGCCAAAAGAAATCTGCTAAAATGCTGTCATTATGGCGCTCCCTCACGCTGTTTGAACCCGAATGAAGAAGACGTTTTAAAGAATGCCCCATCTGCTTTGATGTCGTTGATCTACTAGCCTCTGGTGTCCGAGAATTGCCTACGAGTTTTTACAACAGTGTTGTCAAATATCTATTCCGAAGCTGTGGGGGGAGCTCTAGAGAGAAACCTGCGAGCGAAAAGCGAGAATACAGCGAAGAAATCCCGAAGTTACTGAGCCCCGCTTTAAAAAACCAATCAACTTTAGGATAATGGAACCGAAAGTGCTAAAATGCTAACTTGATTCCAGGTTTTAGGACCCATTTCTGCTGCACTCTGTCACTGCCTTGATATCCATATCATTGCGTATTCTGACTAAAATTTGTGTGGTAGCTCAATTTTAAAACTATTCCCTTGTTCTGGTGAGTGAGAGTGATGCTTTTTTTCTGAGTTCTTGTAGTAGGACTGGAGGACAGAAGATTACAGGACTGAGTGATCGAGAACAGTCCATGAGAGGCTGATCTGATGATGCCACAAGTAATTAGAAGCTTGTTGAGGGTGGGTAGAGCCTTTCTCCAAACATTTAATTTGTGATATGAAGGGGTCTCTCAAGGCAGGGAGAAGTGGATCTGCGGCGTCTGTGGGAATTGCACATTCGTCATGCCTCTAGAAGATGTGGTTGTCCTGTGTGAGTGTAATTGGTGGGCTGAAACAGCAGCATGCATGCACAGTTTTTCTTAGAGTTTAGATATACTAAAATGTATTCAGATTTGCGGCATAAAATATTTTAAAAATGCCACGTTAAACATTCACAGTACAAAAAAAAAACATTCTGTTCTTGGAGCTTGTTATTTTAGAACAGTTTTCAAATATCAAGTCATGAGTTTTAGGTTTTGTTTTTAGGTTTTTTGTTTAACAGGTTTTTAGTGGTGGTAGTAGAGGCTGTGTCCGAAAGCTTAAAAATGCTGCCTTCCGAGGCTCCATTCCAATGTAGGAAGGCATCAAGGCATGTCCGAATCCAATGATAGCTTCACTTCCTGTTTCCTGCAATACCTTCATTAATATTTTTTTTTAAAGCAAGCATAGGTGCATAGATGTAGGCAGTCTTCGCTGCCTTTGACATCCCACAATCCTGTACTTTTCATTCTGTGAGAGTTGAGCTAAAAGAAGTTGAAATAACAAATTAAATTAAACTTATTTCAACTAGTTGCCAAGGAAACATTTGTCTTCGTTTATTTTAACTTGACGTGATAAAATAACTAAAACTGAAACTGAAACTGAAATAAAATGAATAAAAACTATACACATTTTTAAAAAACGGAGTGAAAAACGCCAAAAAACATGCAACAAAATTACTGAAATTAAAATGAAAAAGAAAACTAATTTTAAATATTAATGAAAACGAATAGTATCTTAAAGGGATACTTCACCGATTAGCCTAAAGCTTTGTATCAGTAGAAACCCGGTAGTATTTTCGAATGACCGTGCTTCCCTCCCTCATGTCCCCCTGAGATGAGAGATTTCTGCATTGTGTGTCTGGAAAAAAACTCAGATGACGCAAAAATCGTAATTTTTTTCGTCATCTGAGGCTTTTTTGGCCAGAGGCGAGAGACTACAGCCAGTAGTAGGAGCTAGTTCCGCATGTTTTCAACCCGCCCATAGGGGGTGGGATCTCACAATAAAACGGCGTCTTTTCAGTTTCCAGTCAACTAGTAGCCTAGTTGTATCATTTCTTCCGATACTGCCCTCTGTAACCGGTAGGCGTGGCTTGGGAGTGGCCTCGTAGGGCAGCGAAGCAAGTGCATTCTGGGAGTTGTTGTCTTTCATCCACATGAGCCAAAAATACATTTTCTGGCTTTTCCCAGTCTAGAAGGCACCATCTTCTAAAATAATTTCACATTTCTACTACATAAATGACCCAATTTAAATACACATTCATCTTTCCAGCGGTGAAATATCCCTTTGGTGCTAAAATAACTGGTATGATAGCCTTTCGTTATCCATTTGTTTCACATTTTGTGAAAACATAGCTGTGTCTGTGAATAGTGAATAGGCCTTTATCTGTCACATGCAACCACATTTAAATGGTTTTACCACCTTATGAAGTATATTACTCCCAGAGGTCACAAGGGATTACCAGACAGGGTAAAAAAAAGTTTGTGCACAGCTCCATCAGATAACTTTTATTCAGCTCACTTACAGGCGGAAACAACTCCATAAAAGTGAAACCGAACGACCCCTCTGTGTCTGCACAGCTGCGGCCCAGACATGGCATTGTGCTGCAGGCGTGCGGGGTGTTCAGGAGATGTCTATCTCTGAGAGAGGAGATTGAGATCTCGTTACAGCTTTGACGGCAAGTCTCAGAGCCTGTTCGGCAGAAAATTTGGCAAAACATGCCACTGATTTTGGCAGCGAATTGTGCATCAGGAACTGAGCTAAATGATCCTTTTCGCTACACTAAATTGACTGTGGTGCATGTTACTATTTGTAGTTTTTCTACCTGTCGAAAGTATCTTGTAAAATTTTCTGGAGGTGTTCCACTACACAACATGTACGACAATTAAATTGGCCACAGCTCTTTAAACCTGAATTCCAAAAGAACCATGGCTATTTCTCCTAGATATTTTGAGTTAAAGCGTTATCCTGAATCACATGCTGAATTTTTATGAGGTACAATGACTTCATCTGAACAAGACAGCAATCCAGCTGTTTGAGGTTATCATGATGATGTGTTTTGTCATCGATGATAACAGTGTAGTCAACCATGTCGGTCACATAAAATGTATTGTGAAGTGGTTCTGCAACGAGAGCCTCATCATCATATCAGATGGAGCTTGGAGGCATGCACAGGCATCAAGTGCAAGTTGCCCTTCTCTTGGTTGGCTGATTTAAGCAGATTTCCAAATACAAATCCTTTTCATAGCCACAATAACAGATAATATTCTAAAGTAGCTTAAAATGGGCAGCTTCCTGCTTATTTCAGTGGCTCGATTTAGACATTACAGTTTTCATCTATAAAATAATTTTCCACTATTGGATGCACAGTGTAACCACATTGGTTAATGGACAATATTAGATAAAAAATTTTGTGATCATATTTATTGTAAAAATTAATAACTTTTATTTGTTATAAAAAGTAAAAAATGGAATCTTTAGGTTCAGGTTAAATGGAATCTTTTACAAATCGTAACATTAATATCCATTTTTATTTTAGTATTATGTATATTAATATTACATTTTTATTCATTTTAAATGAGCTTTTATTTTATATTTTCAGGTTTTCAATTTTAGTTACTGTTTTTTTTTTTAATACATTTTATTTTATTTGTTTTTAAAAGTGTTTCTAAATGGTTTTAATTTATTTTATTTCACTTATTAAAATTAAACTTATTTTAGTTAGTAATTTTAGTACTTCAAATTAAACTTATTTAAGTTAGTTGCTAAGACAATATTATTATAATTTTTTTTGATTTTCATCTAAAATGTTATATATATATATATATATATATATATATATATATATATAATTTTATTTAAGCTCTATTTCAATTAAAAAAAATTTACATGTACAACATTTACTGGTACAATATAATGTTGTGTTGCCCAAATTCATTGTAAAATTATTAATTTTGGATTTTAGTACTTTATTTTATTTTATTTTTTTACACACAATAATGGCTTATTTTTATTAAGCAGAATTTGTAATAATGGTGCATCCCTAGATATCTGTATTGGCCAATATTGTATTCTGTTTTGGGTGGGTTTGTCATGTGTTTTAGTTCTGTTTCCATGGTTTTTCATTGATTGTTTGAGTCATTGCACCTGTCATTCATTTCATTGATTAGTTGTCATCTGTATTTAAGCCCTGTGTTTTGTTCAGTTCATATGTCCATTCATACATCACTTCCACATTAAAAGATCTGCACCCTGGCTCAAAAGCAACCAGCCCGATAGCCCATCCTCTCCTCGTCAAGCTTTCTTCCAGTCTCTCTCATGGCTATTCCGATGGGAATGGGGTTCGTCTGTTATTGCAGCTGCCGGCAGTACTTTTGCGAGGGAAGCAGATGCCTGCCATGTTACCGTGTATAGTTGATTAAACAGGTGAACTGAGTCTAGCTATTAGCATATTCCTTACACTTTGTCAGTTATTAACCAAGCCTTATGAAGTGGAAATAAACAGTAGAGTAAAAGCTTTGCCGGAGGGACCAAATACAATCATATAAAGTAGGCTGTCTACACTTCCAAAGCCATGTATGTCTGCAAGTTATATTGTTTAGCAGTGTGTGTTTGTGAATTTCTAGCTTAGAGACTCCTGAACATGTCATGCTTAACTGCCGTAAAAACAGTACTAGCACAGACGGGTAGAGCGCGCGATCTTAATTATTAGTTGATTGACAGCTACAACACTCGTTTTACAGGCTGTCGTCAGTTGATTATCGAGGGTCAGCAGAGGTTGTGGGTACTTCCAGACAAGCTTTCCACAAGCTCCATGGGAGGGTGGCTTCAGTGTTTTGTTCCCTGCTCTCCACGTTTAGTATGTTTGCAGCTGCCACATGGTCTTCTCTGCCAAACACCAACAAAAGATATTACACCCCCTCCCATCAGATTTTCCCCAATTTGTTATTTAAGCTATTAATTCAATTTTCTGCTTATTGAAGAAGAAAATTCTTTAAGCGTTTGGCATTAAGCTGCAAAGTAGGACAAGTCCGGTCAATAATGGATGCTAGACATGATGAAGTTCACAAAAATTCAAATGCAAGGGGGAGAAAAATTTGGTTTGACGGAGAACTTGAAATTCAGAGCGATTGCTCTGTTAGTGCGGTTAATTTGAATCAGTGTAAACGCTGCCATCTGAACCCTGGTGTGCACCAAACAAGTGGACCAAGACTGCTGAAGAAATGGATCTCAGTCCGCTTCCAAAAGAACTCTGGTGCAGTTCGAATGAAATATGAACGCAACATGGACCAAAGACATGTTAATGAACCAAAATCGGGACATGATGTCACAAGATGTGATGTTTTTCTCATCATAGTAGCGATGTTGCCCATCACATTTCGGTACAGGCCTCAGAACCGCGTCGTCTCACAGCAGATCTTCGTTGACTCCTTTACACATTTTATAAGCTCTTCACAAGTTCTCAGCTGGTTGAAATACCATCATGTATGCTATGCACATACAATGAGCACATTTAGCCCAGCACACAGCATGGTTTTGGATGTTCGGCAAGTTCCATCACGAAATATAAATAATAAAAGCCGCCCAATCCGGGGCCTGTACCATGAAGGTAGCTGAACAAACTCGGGGTTACAGGATTGGTTTTGAGTTGACAAATCCAAACCGTTGCGATCAGGCTTTATTGGTACCATGATGCAGCTCATCAACTTTCTCTGTCAACTCAGGCTTTGATCTTTAAGCTATGATTACTCCACGCGCGCGTGCACATAAAAGAGTGACGTCGACACTGAACAACCAATCGCGGATAGTAGAGCGAGAGCGTTATATTTTTCCGCGGAGGAGCAAGAGATAATTATTCAGAATTACGATGAATTTAAATATGTATTTCAAGCTCGAAACAATATACGGTCTCTGCTGCCAAAGCAAGAGAAGACTGTTGGAGAACGATTGCACATTGTTAATGTGTAAGTTAAACAAATACGTTCTATATTTATGTAAAATTATGTATATGTATGTGTAGCCTATATGTTTACTATACCCTATAGCCTATTTGTATAATATATAAAAAATGTACATGTATGTACTAAGAAAGATTAATATTCCTTGATTTTTAGATGCAACCCCAACTCCAAATGTTCTTGGCAGCAGATAAAGACAAAATATAAAAATATAATTCAAAGTGGTGAGTATTTACCACAACCTTTTATTACTTTTGTGAACATTTTATCACAAACACTTGTTTGCAGCAAACAGAAATAAAGAGTTAAATTCAGAAAACCAGAATACACTGGCGGAGGAGTTGGCTCTGAGTAGGCAATAAGGGACGGCCGATTATGGATGGGATTACAGGTGCTGTACAATCTGACCCTAGTGCTGGCTCCTCTAAGCAAGTAACACTGGGTACGTGTGCAATACATTACTACTTTTAAGTTGTAAATATGGCTGACTGTATGTTCTGCAGTAGAGAGAAATACAGTGTCCCTGTTGAAGCCAGCACACATACACACACAGTCTCCCACACAGAGGTCAGTATGCAGCAGACAGAACACCAGAAACATAACCTGCTTTACAACAGTTATGCTTTACATTGGCCTATAGGGTGGAGGAAATGAAGACACTCTGGTGGTGTGTTCTCAGACAGTTGCTGATGTGAATGCACTGGGCTTTTTATTATGGCAAACATTTGAATGTGTGGCATAAAAAAGGGACTGGCCCTTACACATCTCTTTTATTGTAGGATTTTTCACAACCTGCCCCAGAAACTGAGGCCTCTACCTCAATGGGCTTCAGAAGAAATGTGTAAGGATTTAAAACCCTTGACATAAATTACAGTCAGTCCTGTGTTTGTAGGAAGTCAAGGAACTTTTTGTGATTTTGATGAGCCTCCAGAAAACTTGTAATGATCATGTTTGTGGTGGAATTATGTTTCAGGTGGAAACAGACTCAGTCAGGGCCCTGTACAAAAGGAGACTTGAACTAGACTGCACACTAAAGGAGTCTCGAACTAGACTGCACACTAAAGGAGTCTTGAACTAGACTGCACACTAAAGGAGTCTTGAACTAGACTGCACACTAAAGGAGTCTTGAACTAGACTGCACACTAAAGGAGTCTTGAACTAGACTGCACACTAAAGGAGTCTTGAACTAGACTGCACACTAAAGGAGACTTGAACTAGACTGCACACTAAAGGAGACTTGAACTAGACTGCACACTAAAGGAGACTTGAACTAGACTGCACACTAAAGGAGACTTGAACTAGACTGTTCACTAGGAGCTGACTGTGAGCTGAGAAAAAAAAATGGAGATCAAACAGCTGAATAAAACTGATCTCAGTATGTGAACTTATTTAACCAAGTAACACTTTAGTATTAATATTTATTAATGCAACTTTCTCTTGCTCTCTTTCTCCCTCTCATCCCACAAAACCAATAAAACAGTTTGAGACTTATCTGCAGTTTCAATGTGCTTTTATTAAGTGTAATATTTTATGGTGATTGCATCTACATCTGCACCAGCTGAGTGGTCAAGTGTGATCGGGTCAGTTTCATCAGGGAGAAGCTGGTTTTGTGGTGGTTCTCGCTCTGTTCTACTGGTGGCTATAATGTGCAGAATGGCACATGCATGCAGCCACTATCTCTGATGCCCGCTCTGGTGACTCTTAAGCACTGAACACCGTTGAAACGTGCCTTTAGGATGCCAAAGGTCATCTCGATCTTCACTCTGGTTTTACTGAGGGCCACATTGAAGCGGTGCTGTGGCCCTATCTGAGGGTCATGATAGGGGGTTATTGTGTAGGTTTTTCTATCTCAGTTCAAATTAACTGTTTTGTACTGTACCAAATTTAACTTGCTTTCCTCAAAGCGCTGACACAACACAGACTCAAAATTTGTGAGTCAAGCACTGGAGCCAGGCCATTTAGCATCCAAACTTGTGATCATACGTTCATGACCACAAGTCATCAGCAGATGAAATGTTTAGTAGATCATTTTTATATCTGTTAATGTTACTAATTTAAAGATTCATCTCACAGAAAATAATCATCTCACAAATTCACATCTCTAACTGAAGTGATAGGATTTCCTATTAACATCTGCCTCATGTTCTCTTAGAGCAGTGAAGACTGGAGCAATAGACTATAGGGAATCCTATCATAAGATTAACAGAATAATAATAAAGATTTAAAATAATTCTTAACATGTATTATATTGTATAGTACATTTGTGAAATGTGCTTTTTGAAAAAAAAGAAAAAAAAGTGTTCCCTATCAATACCTATATCTTACCGGCAATTTTATAAAAGCCCTCTTTTATGGACATAGTCGATAAATGTCCGGGGAACAATATTAATGAAACTATTCATGTACTCCTGCAGAGCAAGGACCACCTTGCGAATGGTTCGACAAACCATGTTTTCCCCCAGCTTCTGTGCATCACCCACCGTGCAGTATGTACCACTTGCAAAAAAACACAACGCAATATTTGCGGTACAGTAAGTGCATGAATTCGACGTGTTAAATTATTTATGTGCGGCTCAAGAAGTTCGCAAAATAAGACATTCCTTCCGCGGAAAATCTGTATCTTTCATACAAGTAACTATCAGGAAAGGCAAGGGGATTTTGTCAGGCTAAAAACTCTTTCTTTACAAAGTGCTCGTCTAACAATTTGCGCTGAGATGTCCACCGGATTTGGAAGAAAAGGTGAAGTCATTGCAACAAACACTTGGAATAAGTTACGTCACCTATATGTTTCTTTGCTCTCAGCTGATTGGTCAAACTTCAGTCTGAGATCTCGAATCCAGAACATAACCTGCCCCGGAGCAGGTTAGCCGTGCAGCGTAAGATACCATGGCAACGAACACCGATTAAAGCCGAGCTACTTTCATAGTACCTAAAACCCAGGGTTGGCGGAAACTAAGCTGAAACATAGCCGGCTAGCCACCTAATCCGGCTTCATGGTACAGGCCCCAGGTTGTGAACATATCGTATGCCTTTCATTCGGTTCGGTGTTAAAATGCCAATGTGAACGCTAAACGGACCAGGACTAAATGTTTTTTATGTGTGTACCTGTGTGTGTATATGTGTGTATATATAAATATATATATATATATAAAAATAAGTTTGTTTTTATTTTGTTTTGCTCCAGTCCAGTACGACACAGCCACAGGAAACCAAGATGCAACTTGCTAATGCAGTGGCAGGTGGTATTAGGGGGAGGGGACATTGATATTTCCCCTACTCCCTATTTTTGGTCCCTTTCTCTTGAAGAGATTGATTAATTGATACTTTTCCCCTACAGAATGTTTTTGTCAGTTCTCTATTTTTTCCCCTTTAGCTTGAGTCCTCTGGACACATCTGTTAACATACTCTGAACAAAAGAGTTAAGATGATGCTCAGCCTGCTAAAACCACAGATTCATTGACTCTTTCACTCTCTCTTAAACCGCTCCCCCAGACCCCCACATAGACTCTCTCTCACACTGTTACGTTCCCCTAACCATCTAGGGGTCGGGAGGGGAGGTAACAAAGGAAAAAAAAAACATAACGTTAAAAAGGAAGGCGAGAGCACAGTTCAATCCTCTGTCCCAGAGTGAAGACGACAGATGATATATATCAAAGAAAGGATTTTATTTACAAAAAAAGGACAGAACATTATGTTATTAGGGAGCAATGGCTCAGGGGAGAACAAGGTCTAAAATAACAAACAAAACAGCCCACTAACTAATTTTGGGAGGAGTCCTAACTAACCTAAGAAAAGTTAAAAAGAAATAAACAACAAACTTCCCTCAACTCCCTTGCTATACAAAAACAGGGACAAAAACAGTAATAAAATAAAAAGGCACTCACCAGCTTACCTCACAACAGTATACTAAACAGGTTAACAAGAACACAATACCTTCTGCTTAATTTTTAGTTGAAGTGAGATCAAGATCACTTATAACACAGGTCACTGCTAAACTCAGTTAGCCACCGCTAACTCACAACTGAATGTCAGAAGCAAACATTTCACAACAGAGGTCAATCTGGAGCAGAGGAGAAGTGCGTCTCACTGCTGCAAACACTGGACTGCTCCATTATACTCTAGTCTCAGGCACACTCACAAACCAGTTACAGGTGCTGATGATTAGGCCTGAGAGAGAAAGAGAGACCGCAAGCAAACAAAAACACAGGCACACAACCACGTCCACCCTTTCAGAAGTAAAGTAAATCAAAGAAGTTCAGAAGAAAATAATCATCATAATAATAATAATAAATAAATAAATGAATACATCCTTGGACGTAACACACACACACACACACACACACACACACACTCACACTCACACTCTCTCTCACACACACGTTGTGTTTTCATGTTTTATGGGGACTTTACATAGACATAATGATTTTTATACTGTACAATCTGTATATTCTATCCCCTTACGCTAACCCTACCCCTAAACCTACCCATCACACAAAACTTAACGCATTTTTACATTTTCAAAAATCATCACTTGGTATGATTTATAAGCTTTTTTTCTCATGGGGACCAAAAAATGTCCCCACAAGGATTTTGGATATTATCATCTTTTTGGGGATATTATGTCTCCATAACTTAGGATTTACCTGAGACACTCACACACACACAACAAACAAGCTATATTGTCTATCTTTTTTATATAGAACTAGTTATAAATAGTAATACTATATATAACCTATCCCTAACCCTGACAGAAAACTCTAAGTAGGCACACACACACACCTGGGTTGTCCATTTCACAGCCCTTCTCTAAACAAACTGTAAACAGTGCTGCAGCAGAACACAAGGAGAGATAGAAAGAGGGGGGAAGAAGTGAAAAGCAGTGGGTGGAGTCTAAACTCTGTGTCCTATGAGAGGCCTGGGTGTTGAAAAGAGGCATGGCTTGTTGATAGTAACATCTGTGCCTGTGTTCTCAGAGAGAGAGAGAGAGAGAGAAAGACAAGGGGGTGGTGGAGCATTTGTATGAGATAGGCTGTTGAACAGCAGGGAGACGCCGCATGTGTGTTTACCGGTGAGCCGAGGAGGATCGCTCTCGCTGTCTGATATGGAGGCATTCTGGGACTGATCTACAGCACGTTTATGTTCAGAATGACTCCGGTTACCAAAGTGACAACCTTGAATTTACATGCTTTTCAAGCCTTTTAGAGAAGATCCTTTGCTCTCCTGGAGCCAGTCTTGTTTCCTCTTGAGGGATGTAACATTAAACGGACCGTAAGCGAAGGCATAAAGGGTAAGTTAACACAAGCAGAGGTCTTTCCGTCTCATGACATTCTGAATGAACGATTGTGGTTTGATTTTTGTGATTTTTATTTCCCTGTGTTGTTCTTTAGCTGTGACGGCAGCTGAGCTGTTTTAATGGCTCGTAAAGCCTTGAAGGGCAGGTGTGCGTATTGCTCACTGAGCGGTGTGGACGTGGACGGCTCTGCAGTGCTGATAACATGCTAGGTTGTCCACCGGCTTCAGCCCTTGAGCTCTGGCTGATGTGACAAGGCATGTCATGCTGTCCTTTAATCATGCAAATTATGCATAAAAATAATAAATGAGGGTCGTAGGCATCCATTTTAATGTGACTGGACTGGGTGAGCGGAGATAAGGAGATTGGTGAGAACAGAGATCACCTTGAAAGCAAACTGCTCTCGTCACCTTATCACAAATTGTTGAGATTTCCTCACTGTATTGCTTGTCTTGAGTGTGTCTGGCTACGTTCTCTCTCAAGGGTTGTGCTGAAAGGAGAACCAGTTGGTTTTTTTGCTTTAGTACAGCATAAGTGATACATTTTTACTGTATCTTTTGGTTTAAAATTCTGTTTGGAGCACTACCCCACCCTCAGAGGTATCTAGGTTAAGGTTGAGGAGGCTAAGATTATGGTTTCAATGCAGCAGCCTCTGAAGCTTTCTCTCTCGTCCTTTCTTTCACCTTTTTATTCATTGATAAATTGCCATCTTTTGGCTGTAGAGATCTGAGAGGTGTCGTTCGTAATTAATGTGAACATTCGGGCTGATTTCTGCTGACCTATCAACTGTCTCAATCTCATATGCTAATGGCTCGTTTAAATATTAAATGGTTTTTAATAAGAAGGTGTGGCTCACCCTAGGGATTGCTGGATCTCGTTTAATTAAGATGACAGATTCTTATTTCACTGGCTCATATGAACATTGCTAGGTAGAAGTCATCAAATGTAAATTCAGAATTTTTTGTGGTTGTCCTTGGATTAGTGCAAGAAAAAGAGGGTTTAATGCCGGCCGGTAATACATGTGCTGGTTGCCATGGCAACAGCAGGGCAAGGGAGGGACGGATAGCATCCTCAGCGCAATGTTTGTTACACGTGTCAGCTCTGTAACATAATTCTTTGTCATTACTAAATTTATGATTATTTTGTGTCTGTCTTGTGTTGTATTTATGTTGAAAGCATATAGTGATTTAGTCTTTGGCAAATGGAAGAAGATGGCATAAAACATTTTTCTCATCATATATCAGAGTGCTTAACTCATCTGTTTCAGCGAAAAATTGTGTTTCGTTAAGGATGTCTCTAGTCTTGAGGGAAGTGTACTAGGATCAAATTAACATTCACAGTGGTCAATGGAGTCAGCGAGCCGCCATACATCTGAGTCAGGTGTCATTTCCTGTCATTCAGTGTCTCAGAGTTCACCGGTATCTCTCTGCTGAACTCCTTCCTTCTCTTATCCAGGACCAACGCAACTCTCATGGCCCCCAGGCCGAGGCAAGTTCAGACTTCCATCTGCAAACATATTGCCTGCTGTTGTTGAGCTCATTGTGGTTTACATTGACTCACCATTTCAGGGTTTTATGCGTTTAAACCAGAACAGTGAAACATAAAATCTGAATTTCTCGAAAATGCAAGGTGGGGCATAGGCCTATCAAGGTGGGGTACCAACAAAAGTGCTAAAAAGTATCACAGTATTTGATCTAAAATGCTGCTTATAACTAATAAGTGAATTAAAAATAAAACACACAAAAAATTAATTGTGAAGTATGAAAAATGTATTTGTTTTGAGATCTGAGATCTTGAGTTATTCAATTATTAGTGTTTTAACTTTAAGTATGTAACTTATAGGGTTAGTTCACCCAAAAATGAAAATTTTATCATCAATTACTCGCCCTCATGTCGTTCCAAACCCGTAAGGCTTCGGAACTTTGGAACACAAATGAAGATATTTTAATGAAATATGAGATATTCTGTCCCTCCATTGACAGTCTATGCAACTACCAATTTGACGATTCAAAAAGTTCATAAAGAGATCGTAAAACGAATCCATTTGAATTTAGTCCAAATTTTCTGAAGAGACACAATCACTTTATATGATGAACAGATTTAATTTGGTCTAATCCTTTAAGATTAACTTTAACCACCTTTACATGACAGTTATCTAAATGGTAAGATAGGAGAAATAAGCATACATCAAATATTGAGTATCAGCATATTAGGGCTGCACAATTAATCACAATGAAACCGCACACGATTTGGCAAAGGCTGTGATTATTTTATGCGCAGCTTGTCAGTGCAGCGCGGCTGATCGGTAGTAAACGCTGCTCCATCTGAACACCAGAGAGCGCTCTCGCACAGACACACCAAATATGCCCCGCTGCAGAAGTACGATAAACGCACATCATTCCAAGAAATCCCTATTGGGCATCATACTATCTGTAGCTGAATAAACAGAAGATTGAAACGATTTGATTAAACATGACTAATAAACACACAACTGCCTTATTCTATATAAGAAGCCACATCATCTCACAGAAGGATGCTCAACTGTCGTTATGAAGTGTGTTTGGAGTTTATTAGATATTGTCGTTTGTTGGACAAGAGGTTTATAAATGCTTCTCATGTTTGGAAAGATGTTAGACGCGTGTTGCTTTTTCAAATGCACGTTATAAGTGACTCAAACTCACAGTGCTTTCAGATGGAGCAGCGTTTACAGAATCGTACGTCAATGACAAGCTGCGCATAAAAAATAATCACAGCCTTTGCAATTTCAAAATTGCGATAAGCCAAATCGGTTTAAATGTGATTACATGTAAATTGCGATTAATCGTGTAGCCCTACAGCATACATTTTAAATCCAATATAGTTTATCCAAAACCAATAAATAAATAAAAAAAACTTTAATTTTGGCCAATAACAGAAATTGTGCATGCCGAGGAAAAATAAATATCTAAATTAATACGACCTAGATGCCAGTACATTGAATTTAACTGGTTTTACATGGTTTAGGATTGGTTTTTGGCCAGGGTATAGATAGAGAACCCCTGATAGAATGATCACCATTCTGTTAAACCCAGTTTAGCCTGGTCTCTCAGATGGGAGTGTCGGTGTGGAGAGGAATGCTCATGCTTTTGATTGTTGTGTGTGTGTGTGTGCGTTCTTGTGTATGCCGTTTGTGCAAGTGTCGAGAGGGGGGATGGTGGTCTCATTGTCTGTAGAACATGTTTGACAGGCTGTCTGCAAGGGGGAGCAGCTATTCAACCTCTTCATCTTCTCCTCCTGTTTTTCCTTCTAAATTACCCCTGACAGGAGGGAGTGTGGAATCTGAACCCCAGCTTTGGGTTCAATTCGAAGGAATCCCTGCCTGGCCAACGCCATGAAGCTCTCTCCGCTCTTCCGTCCAGATACCGTGTTTATTAAAACATGAGGGGGAGACATAGCGGTTAGCCTGATAGCTACCACCCCCCTCATGATTAATAAAGGGCTTTTCTCACAAACGTAGTTACTCAACACCTCTTTAGAAAGCTTCAGTCTATATCTCACTCTCAGGTCTGAGAGTCCTCATGCTGGGGAAGCACTCAATGCCAGTCCCCAGTGCTCCTCTCCACAATGTTGATTTTAAGAAGCTATTTTAGGTGCGATCAGCATTACGAACTTATCGGTGTGTGAGATGTGTGTTGGACTGAGAAACGTTTTCCACATCCCAAATGACACACTTGATGTGGACTGGCTTCGTGACCTTCACTTTTGCTCATTCGTGAAATACACAAGACCGTAGTCTGTTCCATTTGTCATTTTATCTTTCAGAAAAGTGCTCCATTGTGACCCTTTTGCTAACTTTTGTGGATTTCACAGCGGAATATTACCCAGCAATCCCATTCATCATAGTGTAGACTTGGAGGATGGCAAGAACTGACAGTGTAATTTGGGACATGTCCATTATTTCTCGATTTCTGGGCTTGGTTTGACCTCTTTTCTTTTAATTGAGAGTTTTGTACACTATTTATTGACCACAAAAGCTTTTATCAACGAGGTATCACTGCTCAATTTGCTGCTCAATAATATCAAGGCATAGTGGCCATTACTTAATGGCTGTTCACACTTAAATCGATTTGCAGCATCAAATTGAGCGGAAGCTATTCTTTATCAATGACAGTGGGTGATTTGTAGTGACATTAGCAACATCAACCATTGACAATGCATCTAAGTTGAGCGGAGGATAACTTTATGCAAATGGCCAATGAATGCAGCGACTATCGGTGGCAATGAAATCAGAAATTGAGTAGCAACTCCTGCTAGCAACCAACTGTATAGCGATCCTGTGACCTTTGCGATTTAATCAGTGTGAATACTCTTTAGTTATAGAATAAACTCTTTAGTTACATTAATAAAAACTAAATGCTTCAGACAAGTGAATTGGCATTCTTACAGCCATAAAATAGATTAACACATGGCCAGTACATAGTAAAAAGCTGCTATAACCCTGGATGCCCTGGTGTCAGCATTCTGAGAGAAAATCTGATTTGCTACTTGCTAGTCACTCTCAGAACTGTCCCAGGCCAGGACACAGTGATATCTGCACCCCAGAAATGATCTTGTTGACTATACGTTGGATACAGTGATGTACAGCATCCAGGCAACTGAATGTAAACATTGCCTACAATAATTCACATCTGTGAATTGGTGCAGACACTGTTGGACTGGAATTGCAAGTGCGTATTGTGCTTTAACTGCCACTGCGGCAGTTGTTGCAGTGTGTAGTTAATATTTACTCTTTTTTTTTTTTTTTTTTTAATGATTCTTATTTTATAAGAACTGTAAATTGTGACAGACGCGTCCTCTACTGCATCCTTTGTGTATGATATAAAGTCTTCCCTAGCTAATCTGGGCATCACTCCAGCCAAGTTATCTGATAAAGTACACTTAGTTTTTGCTGAGTAGGAGGTGAGAAAATAAACGAAAAGATGGATGGAGAGAGAGAGAAAATAGAATGCTGAAACAGTGGGACAGAAATGCTTTTGTTTTGTACAGGCCTTCCTGATGAGGGGAAGACAATCCAGCCTGTCACAGTGGATAAATTAACACCTGATATGTCCTGACACATGGCTCTCATTCCTGTCATTCAACTTTTTTTCTTTCATTTCCCTTTAATCCTGATGACCTGGCTGACTGGAAGGATGTTAATGTTGATCTCCAAACCAACAACAGACACTAAATGTCACTGTATCTCCTCCCTTTGTCTGCAGGTGTAGTGTTGCTATAGTTGGTTTAGAATGACTTGGGTGTGTGTGATAATCTCTTTAAGTTGAGTCACAATACATACAGCAGTATGTAATGAAATATGTAAACGGATACATACAAATAAGAGGCTTGTGGCACAAAAACAGCCCTTTTCAGTAAATCTGACTGAACCCAGATGATTTAAGCTGTTTACAGCTAGATTCTATTTTGTGTAGATTAAATGTCATGTGTATGTATGTACATGCAATCTCCTTCCTCATGTAAATTAGAGAAAATAATTCTCAATGGGCATTCCTGATAACCATTTTTTATTTATGGCAGTTCAGACTCAATGTAATAGCCAAAATATATATATTTTTTCATAGAAAGTGCAAAGTAAACTTTCTGTTGCTGTTCTACTTGTGCGTGTGGCGTGAAACAGCCTTTGTTAAAACAGTATTGTCTTTTACAAGGAAGATGTGACATGAAAACAACAGAAGCAGTCTAATGGGTGTTTGATTCGAGCGCAGGCTTGAACCCAATTACCATTAGTGCCCTGAGGACACAGGAAGAGTGACAAGAGTGTGCATGATGAGATGGCAGTGGCGCTGTGCTGAGTTCGGCTGACAATGTGCGGAATGTGGCCTGTCAGGACAGGCCCACGGGGAAGTTAAACCCTCAGCAGGGCCAAAGGTGATCCGAGTTGGAAGATAAATGCAGTTACTGTATTCCGTACACCAGTGGGCTTACAGTGGCGATCAACACTAAACTCCTTTGTATAAATCCCTTGACATTACCACTCCCCATTTTGAACAAACAAAAGGTCTTAATTCTTGTGAAAAATGCTTAGTAACATCACACATACTCATACATACATGAAAATGTGCTTTTTGATGATGACAAAGAAAATTATATTTGTTAGATCAGTAATTCAAGTACTCGTGAAATGCTTAAACTTCCTTCTCTGGACAGTGTTGTCAAGAGTTGGGGAAGCTACTGTGAAACTGTAACCTCGCAAGCTATGAGCTATGTGTCACTTTCATTCACAGAACTTTACCTTGACTGTTCCATGCTGGTCTAACTCAACCCCAGCTGCTGAGTCCATTTTCAAGAAACTTTTTCGTCAACACTTCAACCATTGATACTAACACTTACTATATGTATTTATAAAAAAAAAAACACACCTTGCTTGCTACGTGAACTGTGCTAGACCAACTGGGACTTGTAACAGCACTTATTGTCGCCATATTGATGGTTTGATTTCTTATATTGTTCTCCTTATTTGTAAATCGCTTTGGATAAAAGCGTCTGCTAAATGATTAAATGTAAGTGGAGTACAACAGTCGTGTTCCGAAAGTTAAAATCTCATTCGTTTTCTCCATAGGGCAATTGATTTTGAGCAATAACTTTTAAACCTTAAAAGGCTCGCTTACTGTGAGCTACGAGGTTGTTAAATCGATGGTGTATGCTTTTGTTGAAGCCATCAGCCTTGATTATTTCTACTTTTTTGTATTTTTATAATTGTGTTCAACAGTGGAAATTCTTGCAGAAACACTACATTACCCATGAGTCTGCAGAGAAATCTCCAATTATCAGAGAATCTCAACTAGCATTCCCAGTGTCATTCACAGTGCTTAATGGGACTGTAGCATGGATAGTTCTTTCCCTCATTAAAGCCGTTAAGAACACAGCTCTGTACTTTTGTCTTTTTGTCTAATTTGTAAAAAAAAAAATAATAATTTTGCTTCAAATCAAAGTAATGTGATTCACCTAATTTAATGTGTTGGTTTAATACATGGCTTATAACTCGGAAACAAAAAATACTTTTTCCATTGTAAAATGGACAGGCACTTTTTTATTACTAAACCAAATTGTCAGACAGCACTTAGCAAAATATTACACTTCAAAGAACATGTAGGCAGTGCACAGGGACTCGGGAATTGAATTGGTGAATCATTTATTTGAACCCTTTTCTTGTTAAGAAACAAACCGATTCCGAGTGCTGTTTAGCCTAGCTGTGCTTAGCCTTGCAATGTGTGCATGATGAAAAACAGTGAAAAGGTAACTTGGAAAAGCAATAAATATCTGGAACATGACAGTAGCTACGCTCATTTAAAAATAGTCTAGCAGTAATAACGGTATACTTTTAGCTGTAGTTACTCCTCAAACTAAGGTTCAGAGAGCTGTGACATGTCATAAAAGTGTTTTTCTCTCTTCACCGACTTCCTGTTTATCTTCTTTGGACTGACTAATTTTTTCTGGTGGCTCTTTTATTGTTGACATTCTTTCCATTTAGTTTGAGACATAACAACAAGGTAACAAGGTAATCAGATTTTGATCATATTTCTGTTTGAGCTATGTGTTTTAAGATTACTAAATGGAACAATTAGAGTCAGTCAGTAGATCATTTCTGATTCTCCTGATAGTACCTGTGTGAAGTCTCAAATATGTCTCAGTAAATTCTTCAGACTGCTTGTTCCTGCTCATATGTCTTCCAGCTAAGTACACCTTGCACCTCTATGAAAACAACAGGACAAGGAAGTGATTTACAGTAAACTCTTGACCCTACTGTATTTCATTCTAATGCATCAGGCACATACTATAGGCACATAAATGCAGCCTTTATCGCGTTTTTAGTCTATTGCATCAGCAGTAATTACTTATTGCTTAATCATTATCCGCCTGTAAAAGATTAAGCGGCGACCCCTGTGGCAGTCACGTGGCGGAATGGTGGTTTGTTTTTTGTTTTATGCAAAGCAGTCAGGTCACATGATCGCCTCTGTTTGTTGTGTCAGCTAAATAGGAAGAAAGAAGAGATCATATTGTGTGTCAAGTCATAACTCCTTCGGTTTCAGTTTGTAATCTGGACTGTGAAATTTGGGCTGCTTAAATGGATGCCAAATGTTAAACAGTGATGGAATCAAATATCATATTAGGATGTATGATGACAGGTTATAGCCTCTAGGTTAGATGGTTTGTTTCTTTATTTACAGTAATCTAGCATAAAAAGCATATAAGCTCTCTGCTTGTTTCTGTCAGTTTTCTTAATAGTTTGTGACTTTGCACTGATAGAACTAGAAACATGGATTACCAAGAAATAATGTTGCAATAAACATTTCCTAAGTAGTAGTATTGCATTTTTAGTATGTTAAAAAACGTTTGTCTTAGTGCTTGTCTGATGACTGTGAGAATGTCAGACTTTGTAACGGTTATCTATTCCACTTTGGTGAAAATGAAGGTAATTTGTATGTGCATTGAATCCTCATTCATTTCATTGTCTCTTACTGTTGCAGTTCCAGCCATAACTACCTTTCTCTGGTCAGGGCCAATTGCAGTGCAATTCTCCAATCACCACTTTGGAATAAACCACAGCATAGATTTCCAAAGACTGGGCAAGACAAAAAACAAAGACAGGCTGGATTGGCCATATCTGACTCGCAAATTCAAAATCCACCCAGTCTGTGTTGACCTACAACACACCACAGTACACACAGACCCTTAGGGTCGGGACACACCAAGCCGACAGTCGGCCATTAGCCAACATCGGGCAGTCGGTGAGCGCTGGTTGGCTGATTGAGCATGTTGAATCGGCGTTGGACCGTCGGGAAAAGAGATCACTCTGATTGGCTGTCAGCTTTGTAAACCAGTGCATGAAAAGAAAAAGAAAAAGTGACAAAGCAAGCAAATGACAAAGACGAGGGCACACAAAGAAGGCACTTATAAATTGACCTACATCTTCATCTTTTCGGAGCATTCCAATACGCAAATATTTTCATAACAACAACATGGTCATATGTAGCCTAAATATTATAAGACAAACTGATCAGCAGGATTTATATTCAAAATGGTAAATGAGCGCTGCTTTTTTTATGGTTTGTATATTTGCATTCCTAGTTCAAATTCCCTTTTTTGAAAGATGAACACAGACTACTGTCATCTGCTGTTGTGGACAGTTATTATCATTCACACAGGTGCAGAATGTACATGCTTTTGGCCGTCGGTTATAGTTTTTGCGGTGTTCAAGTGCAACTTTTTCGCCGCTATGTCTACCGGCCTTTTTAGAGTTATGGCACACCTCTCTTCTCATTTTACAGAGCAATAAATAAATAAATTCTAATCAGTATTTTTGTAGAAAGTAATATTTAATATTTATTTTAATATTTTAATTATTTTAATAGCATAATCAATTAAATAAATGTAATATTTTATGATACTTTTTAAAAATATTTAATATTTTTTATATTTATAATTTCTTTAGTAATGTCTTGATGAAATTTGAGAAGTAAACAACAACTAAAAATACACATAACCCTCATTGCATGAAGCTAGATTCTGTTTGAACAAGAAAAACAATGTTGCTGTGGTAAGAAAAAAAATAAGCGTAATTAAACTATAATAAAAATGAATATTAATAAAAAACATTCTCAGAAATACTGGAAAAAATACAAAATTACTTTGTGTGTGAACACAAACCATGTCGATAACTGCGCCTCGATGGCATTCCTCTTATCAGAGACACTGATTACTCACGAGTCCAAATTGTTTTGATGCTAACCTTATGGTCGAATGCTGTTAAAGGTTATTTTATTATCAGCTTTGGAGTCAGCCAGAGGTTAGACAAGAATCTGAGCTAGCGTTGTAGCATCGAGTTTCCGGACAGCAGGTTAAAGGAGTCTCGGTGTACTCCAGGGCCACAGGTTTCTACCACAGGGCACATGTTGTGATATCACACCACAGAGGGGAAGGAATGCGGGGTCTTTCATGGAGTGAGGGATGATCTCAGAGTTCACCCAACCAGATCGCTCCTGTTGGTATGCAGGATGTTAGTAAGTGCAACCAGACGTTGACTGCTGGGTGAGGCGAGTAACGGATCAGCTGGATGAGCTGATGATGTTCATGGTTGGTCAGTAAGATTTTTTTTTTTATGTTTTTGAAAGAAGTCTAATGCTCGCCAAGGCTGCATTTATCTGATCAAAAATACAGTAAGAACAGTAATGTTGTGAAATATTATTTCAATATAATTTTTTTATTTTAATATATTATAAAATGCCATTTATTTCTGTGATGGCAAAGCTGAATTTTCAGCAGCCATTACTCCAGTCTTCAGTGTCACATGATCCATATCCAGATTCATATGTCACTTTTGAACAATTTAATGCATCCTTGCGAGAAGTATTAATTTCTTCTTCTTCAAAGTGCATCTTGCATGTTTACCTCCGTTGCATTGCTAAAGACGAAACATACAGTATTAACATGTAAAACCCATAGAGATTTAAGTTGTAGTTGGGATTGGAGCAACGCTAATTCCAGGGAGGGGCAGCTGGGAATTCCACTGTGGCAACGGACTGGCGGAGGGGCGTTATGTTCAGCTGTACTCCAGCTGTGTCGATTTATATTGGTGACCGACAGGCGGTGAAGGGGCATCGGTGCCAGACTCGCCCACTCAATGGAAGACTTGGCTAGGAGCATCTATATCTCCACCGAAGTTATTTGAAAACACTTTCTCTCATTCGCTTTAATTTTTCTCCTAAGTTCCTCATTCCTCGTTTCTTATTTTTTCCTAGAATAATACTAAATCTTCTGTCAGGTTTTTATCTGGAATTGCTGGACCGTTTTCCCACAATGCATTTCGCAGTGACCTCAGGGCAGCCATCTGTGATCAGAATCATCTTCCCTGGCTCACAGCCACAGGGCAAACTCACTTTATCTGCGCTGAAATGCCTCACAGGTGTTTGCACACACCTGCACGCCTGTACGCCTCTCGAAGGCAGAGAGTCTTGCTGGTTTAGCAGATTCAAAGTTGTGAGCGTTGTGTATTCGTTGTTCAAACCATGTGTTGTTTATGTTTCCACAAATGCAAAGCCGTTAGGACAGCTGATGGCCCTTCTGCTGCTGGGCTTGAGTGGCAGATGTTACTAGTGGATTCTGTCGTACACGCACTGTTCTTATAGCAGTTGTTCATACTGCATTTTTGGAAAGTATGTCAAACATGAGAGGCTAGTCTTGGATTATTGAGTTTATTATAGAATGGCAATAGGGTCAATAATATGAAAGTCTTTTTTGAGAAAGAAATTTATCAATGTATTTAAGTACATACATATGTTACTCATGCTGTGTACATATATGGCTTGAATACACCTCTTCTTTGATGAGCATGTTCTGAATTAAAATGAATTACATTTTTGGGGGGTATAAAATAGTGATGCACGATATATTGGCCACCATATCTGTATCGGCTGATATATGTTCATTTTTAATGTTATCGTTATCGGCCCAATAAGAAAATTTTGCCAATATATTAAAGCCGATAAATAGTGGATTATTTCCTTGAGCTGAGACACTTCAGATGCACACTGTTTGCCATGATGGTTTTAAATTGCTTTAAAAATTATTGGAATCACTTCCAAAAAGGAAAATACAGTTAAGTGCAACATGTGCTGTCATATAGGCTATATACTTTTATTCTGAGAGTATAATATAAAGAGAGGTGAGACTTTTGTTTTTGTAATCAGGCTCTCAAAAATTATATACAAAATTGGATTTAGATTTATCGGCCAATACATCAGTTATCGGCTTTCAAATATAAAGAATTATCAGTTATCGGTATCGGCCAAAATTTTCATATCGGTGCATCCCTAGCATAAAATCAAAATGTCAGAATGATACATATGGTAGGCTACAACTGTCCTGATATCATAATGAAAAAGAAAGGTTGTTAATTTACATTTTTAAAAAGAAAACCATAATGAATAATTTGTCATAATAGTTTATTATTATCAATAGACTATTATTATTATTATTATATATTTTTTTCAATTCCTTATTAATATTTGGAAAATATATTATAAATTTGACATAAAAAGGTTGTCATACAAAGTCATGTGCTCCGACAAACAGGCAATAACATGGAAAATATGTCATAACAATTTAATATATTATAATAAATCTTTTTATTTTATTTTATTTTTTTACAAAATGATACAAAGATTGCATTTCCAAGATATTTTACATCTTTTAACACTTTTTTTCCCTTCATATTATTTATTGTAAACACCCATTGACTCCCCGTCTTTATCCTCTTATTTGTCAAGTTTGGATCTTATGAAAAGCTTTTTATGAAAAGCCCAGGATTGCTTTCTATTGTCCTAAATTTAGATGTGGCCCTACACATGTGGATGCAAGATGTGTTAATTTGCACAGCCTCTATAATCCAATGTAGGGAGTGATGCATTGTGGTCCATAGTCACTCCTGTGATGTGGTTAGTTGGAATGAGGCAATCAGATGATTACATGCACGTTATGAGACTACTTGTGGTGTTGACTAGGCATAGTGGAATCATTCTGTGCTGACGTCTTCATTCAGAGTTTTAGATTAAGCTGAACTGTTAGATCATTGGTTTGTTGCCTGGACTTTTTATCAGGGCTAATGAAAGTCTTTGTACTGAGAAAAGATCTCATGGCTTGACCGAAGTTTCTCTTTTTGTCTTCTTACAGGGCTGAGTGACCCACGCTTTGCTCTCACCTGGGGGAGGACCAGCACTCCCTCATTCCCATCATCCCTTAATCCCCCGCTCTGAAGCAGCCATGGCGCCACGGAAACGCGGAGGCGGAGGGCATGGCGCGTCCTTCTTCTTCTGCTGCTTCCAGAGCAGTGACCACCCAGAGATCACCTACCGTCTGCGGGAGGACTTCGCCCTGCAGGCCATGGAGCCCGCGCTGCCCATCCCCAACTATGACGAGCTGGACGCCATGTTCTCAGAGCTGGTGGTAGGTGTAAACCTTTAACATTTCTGTACAGTTTTTTTTTTTCTCTTCAGATTTCTGTCAGTGAAGACCAGTGAATCTGACATTTGATAATTATAATAACAAACTTTAACAAACCTTAATAACAAAAAACTTGTTTATTAATCTGCCAGAACTTATCATTTATATATTATATTATATTACCATTTTTTTGGTTTTTGAAAGACGTCTCTTAAGCTCTGCAAGGCTGCATTTATCTGATCAAAAATACAGCTAAATTTTTTTTGTAAAATATTCAAATTAAAATAAACCGAGAACTCTGTATAAAATGGCTCCATTTGTTAACTTTAATTAACTTAATTAGTGAACTAACAATGAATAATACATCTTAAGCATTTATTAATCTTAGTTTATGGTCATTTCAGTATTTATTTACTAATACATAATTAAATTCAAAAGTTGTATCTGATAGTATTTTTTTTATTGGACCAATTCTGAGCTAACAAAGTCTAAAATTTCAAAGTTCAAAAGAACAGCATTTATTTGAAATAGAAATCTTTGTCTTTACTTTCACTTTTAAACAATTAATGTATCCTTGCTGAATAAAAGATTTTTGTTTTAAAGTATTGTAAAAAATAAGATATATTATATTAAATTATATTATTGTCCCATTAATAATAATAATAATATTTATTTATTTAAGCTGCTATGGATATCATTTTTATATGTTGCAAGTATAGCTAATTAATGAAGAAACAAACCATTATTTTCCATATACTCAGTCCTTCTTTGTTTGCTCTCTAATTTAGGGTAACTAAAGAGCTGTAATTGATTAATGAAAAGTGTTGTCTTTAATCCATGCTTGAATAGAAATCGCAGCACTGTGGCATGCTTCAGACTCTGCCTCTCTCTCTCTCTCTCTCTCTCTCTCTCTCTCTCTCTCTCTCTCTCTCTCTCTCTCTCTCTCTCTCTCTCTCTCTCTCTCTCTCTCTCTCTCGTCTCTTCATCTCTGCCAGCTTCCACTTTGCACATCAATGGGCCCCATTGAGCGGCCTTGTGTCTTGGACTGCACTGCAGAGTAATTGCTTGTTTTTGGTCTGACCCATTCTTAACCTCTCTTTCCCTGTACTTGGGTTCGAACTGATGTACAACACAAAGCAGCAGCAGTTGCTCTTTTTTTCACAGCCCTCACAGAAAGATTTCATGCTCTCAGCACGTGCCGTTCTGGCAAGTTATTGTCGAATTTGTAAACCGTTGTTGCGTAAGTGGCAACCTGCCTGCTTATTCACATAGTTTTGCATGAAAGTAATATTATGTTTTAGTAGAAGATACCTGGCTAATTATCTGAAGTACTATAGCTGACATTTATTCTGGTTTTTTTTGGAGGTTATTATGCAAATTTTGCTTCATGTCAGAGCTTGGCGAAGTCTTCTTACAAATTTATCATATTCAGCCCACTGAGGACATTAGAATTACAAAAATACACTCAGAACAAAGGGGCTTTTCAGGATAAAGTGAAAATAATGAGGTACATGGAGGGAGTTTCCATGCGATTTAGCTATGATATGTGTCTTTTTTCAGGAGATTAGATTAGGTCTGTTGTGTTAGAATTGGCCCCAGATACATCATTTGAGTCTCATCCAAAAATCTTGCATTATAATCCTTTTATGACATAGAATTAAAGGGTTAGTTCACCCAAAAATTAAAATTCTGTCAGTAATTACTCACCCTCATGTTGTTCCAACCGCGTAAGACCTTCGTTCATCTTCGGAACACAAATTAAGATATTTTTGATGAAATCTGAGCCATGTTTCACTCCTCCATAGGCTTCCAGTGTGACCGAAACTTGCTGGCCCAGAAAAGTTATTAAAGAGATCGTTAATATAGTCCAAGTGACTCCAGTGGCTCAATCTTAAGTATATCAAGCGACGAGAATACTTTTTGTGCGCAAAAACAAACAAAAATAACGACTTTATTCCACTATTCATTTCCTTCTCTCTGGATGTCTAGTTGGTTTGCGTAGTGTTTTTGCGCAGCGCGTCTGTGTTACACGTCACCACGTAGGCTCACTATTGGCCGACGCCGGTCATGTGTGTGTTGCGTGATGACGTGCAACACAGACGCGCAGCGCAAAAACACTACGAGGCCCAGAGAGAAGGAAATGAAAAGTGGAATAAAGTCGTTATTTTTGTTTGTTTTTGCGCACAAAAAGTATTCTCGTCGCATGATAAACTTAATGTAGTGCCACTGTAGTTACTTGGACTATTTTAACGATGTTTTAATAACTATTCTGGGCCGGTGAGTTTCGGTCACACTGGAAGCCTATGGAGGAGTCAAAATTCTGTCAGATTTCATCAAAAATATCTTAATTTGTGTTCCGAAGATGAACGAAAGACTTACATGGTTGGAACAACATGAGGGTGAGTAATTACTGACAGAATTTTCATTTTTGGGTGAACTAACCCTTTAAGTTTAGTTTAGTTTAGTTTAGTTTATTTCCACAATTTCACACATTGCATTTGTTGCTACATCAGAAACAATTGTTGGGGGTAGCATATTACAAGAGTAACAAGTTACAAAATATATTACTTTTTCAGCAGCCAAGGACTACAACACATTACCCACACAAAATATGGTAATATATCAGTCATCACAATTCAAGTAACTTGAGTTACAAACAAATAAGATGCAGCGTGCCAACTCAAGCTGGATACTGTTGTACAAGATCTGCAGGAGCTTATAGCCAACGTCAAAACAAAACACGAGAGAATGGGGAAAAGGAAATCTTTGACTGCACCCCGGCTCTGTGGCATCACTACCATTTCAGTCCATATCTTGCCAAAGGTGTTAAGCAATTGAAAGTAGTTACTCAGTTACTCAGCTACATTTTCGAAGCAGTATAAATTATGCAGTACAAAACACATTACATTTCAGCTGCAGCTACTACTATAGTACACACCACAGTTCAAAGTAAAAAAATGGACTCCCAAAAAGCAATAGCTTATAAATAGGGGTCCATCCCACCACCCAACCCACCTGGCAAGGATTATGTGAGCGGTCCATTAAAGGGATAGTTCACCCAAAAATGAAAATTCTGTCATCATTTACTCATTCTCAAGTTTTTCTAAACCTGCATGACTTACTTTCTTCTGAACAAAAAAAAAGAATTTTAACAGAATGTAGCCTAATGGTAGCTCTTTTCCATACAATTATTATTCCATCCAAAGTTGCGAATTGTCTCAATGTACGAAAAATGCAAACATGTAAACATTCGCATTTGCGAAAAAGCACCGTTTCCATCTCAAGGAATCGATATCCCAAAATATGCGTAAAAATAAGTGTATGGACTCAGCTTGTGTAATTGCATGGAAAAGAGGGACCAGCACATTTTTCCAAATTTCTACTTTTGTGTTCTTTGGATCCAAGAAAGATCCATCATACAGGTTTGGAGCGTAAATAATGACAGACCTTTCATTTTCAGTTGAACTATCCCTTTAACATCTGTTTAAACCATGAAGACAGATAATGCGGTTTATGGCTTTAATACACCATTATAGTGTAAATTGTATAATAAATGACCCCTTTTACTTAAACTCTTTTCATTGGTGTAATCTGAGAGTTATCCTACTGTATTCTCCATTATAGTGCAAGTTTATTTTAATCAAGAGTTGATTTGACAGCTCAATGACTTACTGTATAGTCTACACTAGAGAGTTCCTGTTCTACAGTGGACATTTTCCTAATTTTGAGTGCTGAAAGGATTGGTATAGAGCATTGATGGATTGATGCACGTGGCCCAGGCTTTAATGTTTGTTCTGTGACTGGATGCTGGGGCTTGATGTGGCGTGTTGGGTTCAGATAAGGCAAGGTGTGGTTTTCTGCATGAATGGAACATCCTGGTTATAGTCTGGCTGCCCTTGACTGTAATGAGACACTGTATGCGTATTTTCTTCATGCTTATGTGCCGGGGATGTCTAGACTTCTGCTGACTGTGCAGCTCGTTTCCGTTAAAAGCAGGGGGATTCTCAGGAACACGAGAGATAGAAGAGACACCAGGCCGGATGAGAGGAACAGCAGCTCTTCCTCTCTCCTGCATCCCTGTGGAGCATCAGGGACATCACTGTCACCAAGAGCTGCCAGACAGGAAGCCATTACCAGTTTTGGCAGGCAGATCTCTGAGTAGCATTACATGCAGGGATTTACAGTGAGAGATGTCCGCTGAGCAGACTCTTTATTAGCTTCTGCTGCTGAAATGGACTGATCGATGGTGGATCTGTTCCTTGAATATGGTCCACTTCAGATTGGAGAGCTCAAATTCAATCAACTTTGACTGTTGAAGCTATGTCCTTTTCCACTATAATGTGTGCAGTTGTTGATGTGTGATAGGCAAGGCAAGGCAAGTTTATTTATATAGCACATTTCATACACAATGGCAATTCAAAGTGCTTTACATAGAAGAAATTTAAATAATAAAAAGGAATAAGAATAATTAAAACAGTTTAGAAAAATAAAATACAGTACAGTACAGTACAAACAGTCGGACGAACAGCGGCACAGTGCTCATTCAGTAAATGCATAGCTAAACAGAAGTGTTTTGAGTCTGGATTTGAATGTGATTACTGTAGGAGCACGTCTGATCTCCTCTGGAAGCTGGTTCCAGCTGCGGCTGGCATAGTAGCTAAAAGCAGATTCGCCATGCTTAGAGTGAACCCTTGGTATTTCTAGCTGATATGATCCTAATGATCTGAGTGATCTATTGGGTTTATATTCAGTGAGCATATCATTATTAGTAAAATACATTTATTTCATACTAAGTAGACTACAAACCATTAACATATTTACTGACATATCTCTGAGACTTGAAAACTTTACATTTCTTAATATTAAGCCTTAAAATGTGTTTAATATCATAAGGACAGTTTGATCAATGCATAATATTAGTCTTTAAATGCAAGATATTTAAAGTGAACCTAAAGTGCTACTTGCACTAGTTCCACTTTAGCACAAACAAATATACTTAAGTAAATCTTTAGTTATGGCACTATTTCCGGAAATCTAAAGTGCATTAAATACAAAATTAGTTGTTCCAATTTAGCAGACTTTAAGTATATCAATTTAGTATACCAAGAGTACAATTGCAGGGTATTTATAATAAGTACATAAATATGAAATGTATTTGTAGTATACTTAGCATAAAATAAAGTATTTCAGATACATTTTACACTGGGGTTATTTTAAAATATATACGATATTACCGTTCTTACTGTATTTTTGATCAAATAAATGCAACCTTGGTGAATATAACAGACTTTTTTCAAAAACATGAATGCAGTAATTGTTTACATATAACCTTTAACAATTATTTTACATTCACTATAGGAGACTATGGGAAAATCTTGCCATTTTGTGTCCCTGGAGGACAAGAGAATGGTGCTTTATGATGGAAACACCCTCATGTCATGAAAGTGTCTGATTGTACACTGATTCAGTTGCATGTTTCAGTGAATGGATTGCTGTTCTGTATACATTGTAATATGAATATTTTTGTTTGTGTGTGTGCAAGTGGAAAATCACAGTGGAATCGTTAGTTCGCATGGGACTCCCATGTCGAGAGCAGCTAACAAACAAACCAGGGCTTTCTTTGTGGAAACCTACACCAACTGTGGAGGACAAACCACAACACAGTGATTGTTGTGGTGTACTGCTATTTCAAGGACGAAACAAAAAGGAAATTACAAGTGGCAGAAGTTTATATGTAGTACTTTCATTGCCAAAGCCGTTGATTGTTCACTCGTCAGTCCTTTAGTGTTTCCAACAGGATTGAGCAGAATTCACAATGAATTTTGATGAATTTGAATGAAATCAGAGTCAGTGACAGAGGGATTTACTGAATTACAATTGACATAAATTCAACAAAATCTAATATTGTGAAATATTATTACAATTTAAAATAATTGTTTTCTATTAAAATATGTATTAACATGTAATTTGACGGCAAGGCTGAATTTTCAGCATCATTACTCCATTCTTCAGTGTCACATCATCCTTCAGAAATCATTCTAATATGATGATTTGCTGCTAAAGAATTTGTAATTATTATCAGTTGAAAACAGTTGTGTTGCTTAATATTTTTATGGAAACGGTGATTCATTTTTTTCACAACAACAAAAAGAGACGTTAGTGTGTGTACAAATGACTCACACAACCCTGGCATGCATGAATATATATAATTTGATTCTAAAACAAGCATTGACATTTTCATTAGTTTAGAAAAAACTTCTATTAACTGAGATATATCCAGTGTAATCCATATGATACATATCCTTTGTGTTTTTCAAACTCAAGTCAAGCAAAGTTCAAGTCAACTTTGATTTATTATCATTCCAACCATATACAAGTATACAGTGGAAAGAAATGTCATTTCACCAGGTCTGCAGTGCAAATCACCACTTAGTCTTCTATCACAGACGTTTTCTTCTTTTTCTGTCAGTTTCCTCTGTGTCCTCTCTGCTGGAGGATGGGAAGAAAGTATTTGTGGGTAGGGAGAAAGTTTAAAAAAAAAAACATTCTGTGGTTTCCACATGCTGTTATCATTGGTTTGTGGGTGGATATTGACCCTGCCTCAAGGGATTTACAGTTTGTTTTTGCCATGTCCAGGTTCAAAAATATCTAATCTGTCTTCTTTCTGTCTTTTTCTTTCATTCAGGATGAGCTGGACCTCACAGAGAAGCACAGAGAGGCCATGTTTGCCTTACCAGCAGAAAAGAAATGGCAGATATACTGCAGCAAGAAGAAGGTTAGACTTCCAACATTAGGCCTTTTTTTTGTGTGTGTGTGGGTGTTTTCCCTATCATCCTCAGTTGAAAGTTCAGTGCACCAGATTACACTGTCATCCTGTCAGAACGGTGTTTAAACATCTCATATATCAAATAGCTTGACGTAATCACCCCTCTGTCTGAAAGAGAAAGGATTCTGACTTAATGCCCATTATCTTCACTTTCCCTGCTTTAAAAATGGCTAATCTATTAAATGTTTCCATTTATCTCTTCATTATTAATTACTTGCCAGCAGAACTTTAGGATAAGTGGACATTTAGACTTCTTAAAGACAAGATGAAGAGACTTTCTCTTACATTATGTTCTTAGCAGATTCTTTCTTACCAAAGCGACCTGAAACAAAGTACATGCTGCACTTCAGGATATCCAGTTTGTTACTGCGGAGAGAATTTGGCAGTGTGTCAGTCTGTTTCTTTAGGCGTTACTTTCATCATCTGAGAACTAAAAAAAATGGTGACTCACGAGATGAGACGAGATTTTTTTAAGGTAAATGAGGAGGTATTTTCTGCTTGAGAAATACTGTTTTTTGGGTTGTTTTTTTTTGTTAGCCTGGTTTGGCCAGTAAAGCTACCACAATTTGCATTTTAGATAAACATGCATTTCATTTAACTTTCTTTTCTCAAATGTTATTTACATTTATTAGCCTTTTTTATTAAATGCCAAGCCTTCTTTATAAAATAAAGTTAGAACAAATACTATTAGGTTTTTGATTTGCAATAATAGCTGGACATTTTATTCTGCTATGTTAATAGATAACTATGGTTATGGTTAACATTAGACATTGGCCCTATGCCATACTGTTAAGCCATGCAAGATGAGTTCACCAACTTCAAGAAAAGGCGTTAGACTTGATTAGTTTGTGATGGGAATGGAGGAATTTACTATGTCCTTGTTGTATTTTGAACATTTGCCATAGACGAGGTCATCACATGGATCTGCTGTTCCCACCGCTTGATTCTGTCAGCTAATGTTTTGTTAAAAAGCAAATCCTATTTTATGAAATCACACTTATTCATTTATACTGGACATCGCTGCGTGTTTAGGAATGCTTGATACGGTGAGGCCAAGTCATACCATTTATCCTCCATGACCTAATGGAGCTCAGAGAGCAGAGAAACGCTGGAGGGGTGGGTGGTGTTTAAAATGACATCAAACCCTCCATGATGCCACAAACATAAGTCCTGCCAGCCTGTTCTTCTGATGTGAATCCATGTGTTTAACTGAAGACAGCATGAGCACTGAAACCTGGCGCACATACACAGCCAAAGACAGTGGGTGGTCAGTGGTTACCTGCCAGTGATGTGACAGCAATACAGTCAGGGTGATAGAAAGCACACTGAAGTGGCGAAATCCTGCAGGTCTATAAACTGTTTGTTCTAAGTTAAATGTTCACACTGAAGCGTAAAGACCCATTGCAACTCAGTAAGCAGACTGTAGCTGCATTTGAAACGGGCTATTTTGTGCTGTATTTAATAAAACTGTCTCTAACATCTGTTCTTTAATTATGCATGTGTAATGAATACACTTAGGACGCACTGTGTTCATGCTGGCATTTTAAATTTCAATGAACAGCAATGTGGCTGACGACATTGTAGGTCACATGACAAATATGACACCTCAACTTGGATAGTACAGTGTTGGTCAGATGTGCACAAGTGTAGATTTATTTAAAGGAATTAAATTTAAGGGATGAAAAAAAGTAATAATTCTAGGTCTAATTGTAGTCGTGAAGAAATCAATTTATTAAATGTTTGGCTACTTGCATCTTACCATGCACTGCTAAAACTAAAGCATTGCGTTGGAATTCACACTCGTCTTCTGTGAACAGTAAGGCCCCTCGTTTGAGCTGGTTGTCAACTTGTCAATCTCAATCATCAACCTACTTTTAAAACTTTTTTTTTCCCATCCAAACAACAAATAGAGCAGTGTGTAATGGAGCGCCGAAGAGCAGCATCAAGAAGATTAAATATTGGGTTGAACAATCTGGACATTTATTGTAATGCTGTAATTCTACTATGTGCATGATTTTTTTCTATTCTCTGGATATGTGATGTGGAGAGTTTTTTTCTTTTTCTTTTTTGCTTCAATAAACCATATGATGCATTAAAAGAAAGTGCCCCACTGGGATTTTTCTTAGACGTCCTTATCTATGAATTGTAGTGGTTCAAAAGCTGGTATTGGTTACAGGTTGACCATCTGTCTGGCCATTACATCTATTCCTGTATAGCCACATATGCTGTGTCCCAATTACAGACCTAATTCCTCATTGTCATGGGACACTGAGCCGAAAGAGGCCATGACGTGAAGTAGGGCGCTCAAAATTGTCTTTTGACTTCTAGTTATTAAGTGACGAGAAGGATTTTTATAAATGTTTTGTAAATGACCTGCTTTCTGATCCTGTTTTTTGGAAGCGCAGCAGTTGGCCCGATTGGGATGCCGTTTCTGTGTTTTGATAAGTGTCTGTCAGCCACATTTGATTTAGCTCTACTTGCATCAGGAGGTCATGCTCCACGATCCAACACATGGAACTAATGAAAAAGATTTAAGACGGTGAGCGGATGGATGAGATTAAGGAAGAATATGTCTGTCGTGAGACTGCCCGTGGCTGTGCAGCAGCATTCATGCAGACTCAGCACAGTGCCCAGTCTGGGACTAGTAAAACAGGGACTTGGCGCTCTTCCCTAGGGCTTCGGTCTGGGATAGGAGGGTGGACGGATAAGGGAAGCCGTGGTTGGTCCAAAGCAAACAGGAAGGCCTCCATTTGCAGGTGCAGATTATGTTATCTGCAAGAGCCGGGAGCTTTTGATGGGTCTGTCAACCCTGGGAAATTCACACCAGTCATCTCTTTCATTACCTTCTCTTTCCATGTATCAATAAGGTGTGGACATCTTGATTTTGACACAAACAAGATGTAATTTTAATGTGTTAATACATGACTCATATCTTAAAGTCCCTGTAAAGGCAATTCTACAAAAAAATTCTAAACACATTATAAGTGCTAGAAATGTATTGCTAAAACATGTTACAAAGACTGAGAACTGTGAAGTACTAAATTGTGGAGTTAGACCGTTTAACAGTTTTTCACCCTTGCTGTGAGCCGGATTTTTTGGGCGGGGCTAAAACGGGGGCTCGATGACGCACTGCGACCCCCTGAGCTTGATTGGGCCCCTACTTGATGACGCACGGAGTCACTAAGCCTATCGCTCAATCGCGAGTTACTATCAGACAGCCTACAGTTTGCTAGCTACTATGCCCACGGCTCTGGCTATGCCTTCGTCATGTAAATGCGTATTCACTGGATGCAATCACTTAGAAAACAGATCGGTGTCCTTATTTAAATTTCCGAAAAATGATCATATCAAGAGGAGGTGGATTTATCTTGAGAAGAGCTAACGTTACCTTGATGGAGAGCTGATGATCACCACCACACCGCCTCTGTAGAGATCAGGATAGTTTACTTTCGTTGGAGACAACTGGAATTCACTGATAATCCGCTGTTACTGGTGAATGGGGCCGAACCGACTATCTCCCGCTGTCCGCTTCGGCCTTCATCCTCCCGTCGCGCCGACATGCACGAGCTGTGCGCGAGTCATATTTCCCGCGAGTGGGCGTGGTTTCAGCGCAGCCAGCGGACACGCCCCCAGCGTTTGAGAGCTGAGACTACTGCTCATTTTTTCGAGATTTTGATAGCTTATTTTATTTACTTGGCGGCTTTTTTAATCATTGAAATTGGGCTGGGTGGCTAATAACACATTTTTCGGTGGTATGACAAACTCAGAACACATACTTAATTTTGACTTTACAGGGACTTTAAATATTAATTTATGCAGTTAATTCCATAATAAACAATTAATTTATAGAAAATAATTTAATCTTTAAATCATCTTAGTATCATTTTTTTTCTCATCAAGTAATGATATTAATATTAAAATCAATAAATATATACCAGCTTTATTCCATATTAGTGTTAATTTACACAAGGCTGCATTTATTTGATCAAAGATCCAGTAGTATTGTGAAACATTATTACAATTTAAAATGACTTTTCTATTTAAAATGTAATTTATTCCTGTGGTGGCAAAGCTAAATGACATTTCTCCAGTAATTCAGTGTAACAACATGATCTTTCAGAAGATTTGGTCCTCAAGAAACATTTCTTATTTTTAGCAATGTTGAAAACAGTTGTGCTGCTTAATTTTTTTTAAACCATAATATATATTCTTCAGGATTCTTTGATTAATAGAAGAAGAAAAAACAGCAATTTTTGAAATATTTGACTTGTTTGACAGTCCATAAGCTCATACTGTATAGGACGTTGATTGGTAGTTATCAGCCAGAGCTGCTAAACCGGTTGCAATCTGATCACAGGTTCAACACTGAGCTTAACAAGGTGAGTCAAAGGTGACTGTCTGACATCTCTCATATGATATCAAATGACGTGACGGAGCACAAACCAGAAAATGTGTTATTACTTGACCAGAGAATGCTAACCTCTAAAACTGACATCCCCCAAACTCGCCTGAATTGCTTTCATCTGAGTTCTAAAGTTAAAACATTATTTTATAAAGGTGTCATAATGAGGATTCGTATTTTCTTTGATCTGGTTAGATAAAAGTGAACATTGAAGAATAGGCAGTAATTGCAGGACGGGGCTGTAAAAAAAAACACATTTTTGTCAAGACAGCAAACCTGCATTCCAGGCCAGAGAGCATACGTGTGCAGTTGCTCATTACAAAACAAACAAAAAGTAATTCTAAGTGGCAGGTTGAGAATGAAAAACCAAATTATGACACAAAAATCTCCCGGCAACATCAGAGATCATTTACATGTAGTCTTAAAGATACACCATCATTCAAAAGCTTGGTGTCAAAGTAGCAAATGGTTTCAAACGTATTCAATTCTGAAGGTCAGAGGGATGGCTTAAAAATGGCCGTGCAAATCTATGACTGTGCACTTCAAGGAAAACACAAAATTTATAACTAAAAATGTGTACAAAATGGCCTCTAAGTCATGAAAGTAATTTTTTTTGTCTCTTAGTGCTTCTGGAAGGGAAGGGTAACAGAAGTATAGGGCTCTTATAACCCCTGTGAAGGGCGAGGACTATTTTAACTTTGATTCCCAAACTGTTTTGCTGACATCTCCTTCTGTACGGTGTGTTGAGCACAGTGATTATTCACCTGCGCCCTGATCTAAATGTCTCAATGCACTCAGGTGTGCAAGCTCTCCTGGCTCAAGACAAAAGCTCCAGGTACAGTATCAGCTGTCCTGCTCCTGGCAAAGGATCATTAAGAATAGTCAGTGTAGATATTAATCCGAGTTGCCTCAATTGTCCCCATTGTGGAGAAATAAACATTTGTAATCAGAGCTTTCTGATCACTACAAAATAAATGGATGCCGTTGTAATCTTACTCTCTCTTTGCTGAAGCATTCAGTGTTTTTATAAAAAAAAATAGTTAATGGTGGATGGACAGAAGAGGAAGAGTCTTGATCTTGTTTTGTTTTTTCTAAGTCAGGGGCTATCAAGCTTTTCGCCTGAGTTCCTTGGGCGGTGATCCAACAAATACATAGACAAGTGGGTTCAAATGAGCAGAGTTAATCTCTGACCCATCGCTGTCTGGCAGATGTGAAAGATTAGACCTGTAGGGCTGAAGTCAACATTGACAGTTTCCCTCCGATTTGTGAATTTAATCAACAAATCAGAATATTGCAAACATTTATTTACCAACAAAGCAGCATTTCTATCAAAATTTCCATTTTAATTCACACACACATTTGCATATATATGCATGTCTTATTATCATTGAATAAAATATGTATTTATATTTGTCGACATTTGTGCGCTGTTTTTTTTCTTCAGATGTCCTAATCTCTTTTCAACACACTGTGAAAAATCTGGCCAGCCAATAAGATTTACGCTTTTAGTCACATGCACACACTACTGCTGCTGTTACATAAAACTACAACTTGGTGGCGCTCACGGACAGACTTTTTTTTTAAGTGACAGTAAATAGCAGAGGAAGAATCCCGATCTGACTCTCTTGTCTCTATAATGTTGTATTTGGTGTTGTTTGAGGAACACCGTAGTGAATAAAAAAAATATATAAACTGCTTGAAAACATGTAAATACTGTTTTACTTCCTTTCCTCTCTATGAGTGTCAGAAATGGCGCTGCTCTGTGCACAGGGGCAGTCGGGGTATTTCTACTTTTTTAAAAGCGCCACCTACTGTCAGAGAGTGAAATACCGCCGGTCTGCTGAATTTTGTACACATTGATCTGAACAGACAAATTTCATGCAAAAATCTGACCGAATTTTCATGCAGAACATAAATTTTGGTGGGAACAGGACTTTTTTTTTTGCTGTTTTTATCCAGCATATTTATGTGATATCCCAAAATATATGCAGATAACAACCTGGAAATTCTCACTTGAAAGCTATGCGACAATTGAACAATTCTTGTTCAGGTAATTGTTGGTGCTTATTTTTAGCAATGCAGTTTAAATGCAATCTCACTCAGTTTGTTGATCATTTTTATCTGTTGATATTTGCAGATCTTTACGCTGATTCATCTTCCTCTTAACAGATTTCGTGAGATAGTAATTATGTGAACTGAACACATTGAAGCATCGATGGTTCTTAGAAAGAGCGCCTCTCCGAACCGACCTCAGCCAACAATATCACAGTCATTATGACATGTCTGTCTGAGAATGAAGTGCTCATGGGAAGAGGGCAGAGGGAAGTCCTTCACAGCATGAGAAGGAGTCCTGCCAAAGATCCACGTTAATGCTTTGCTCATTAAGGCCAAATGGTGAGTGGGGAGTTGAGGAGAAATATGCAGGACGGTGGAAGTTCACCGGTCTCCAGGCCGGCATTCAAGACTCCCCGTTTATCCCGACAGATGCCCGTTTGTGAGGTGCCATCATCTCCCAAAAGGCTTGGCAGAGCCGGGTGTGAAACATCCCACGCAGTTGCTGCAAGAAGCTCATTGCTATGCCAGATTTTTTTCCTTTCCAGTGTGTTCGGTGAACACGATATACAATTAAACTACTTATTAGTGGCTGTGCGGGCAGCCCGTGCTTGTTTTGAGAGGGAAGCTGTCACACTTCACAAGTTCCACTCGTTTTTGATTCATTACTCCCTGCGTAGCTTTCTGCTTTCCTGCTTTTCTTCTGAATCTTACTGCGTTTTCAGCTAATGTGGCATTGGCTCAATCTGTTCTCTAGCGTCTGTGAATCTCTGCTGGCCTACTTAAAGCCTGTGCTATTTCTGCCAGTGCTTTGAGCGTGATGTTCTGTTTCAGATCTGCTTTTTCTGAGTCGGTATGTTTGGGAAAGTGTGTACGTGTCGGGGGGAGGTGAGGTTCACCTGGGAATATATGCTGTGTGAATCTTATTGCATTTTTTATCTGCTTTGGTTACATATAATAGTAAGCAATGAATATACAGATACTTTGGTTAAATACCAGCTTCAAACTACAAAGAGAAATTATGCAAAGAAAAAGAAAAGAAAACCAAAGAAATAAAGAAATAAAAGGTATTGCCATTGAAAAAAGGGAAAAAAATAGCAACGACTAAATAAATGCCTCGCAGATAAGCCAATTCACACTTTTGTCAGCTGAATATTTGGTTTCACTCAACTGGCCGGTATCAAAATAAGATCATTTTCAAGATAAAGATAATTTTTCATTGCCGCAGAGTTAGGAACGTCTCATTCCCACTGAAGCGTCCAAATTATGTCATTCCCAATAACATTCCGAAACCACGTTTTCCTTCCCAGCTCATTCCCGATATGTTGTTTCACATTCCTCTATTCCCAGTGTCATGTTCCTGTTGTGTGCACTCTGATAGGCATCATGCAGAAGACAGTGTGGATTAATGGTGTGTGCTGGAAGTGAAAACAAGAGCCGTGTTGACGTTGTTTTTCAATAAACTCATGCTGACATGCTTAGATAAATGTTTTGAAGACATAATTTAAAGGTAAAGTTAGTTATTTCTGTGCCTTTTTAATACATTTGTATTTCTCTCTCAGGAAACAGAGGAGAATAAAGGTGCTACTAGCTGGCCAGAGTACTACATTGACCAGCTCAATTCAATGGCAGCTGTAAGTATGTCATTTTTGAAGACTTTTTCTTTTTTTTAAACAATGGTTATTGGAGCTCTTAGTGGTTACCCTTAGGCTGTGTGTCCACTAAAGTGTTTTAACCAGCTCGAAAACAAAAAAATATGCTAGCCTTGAAAAAAATAAATATATATATATATACTTTGGTGGACACACAGCCTAACTATATATTATACATGTTACATTCCAATTCTGCATTGTGGCGTTAAAATACATGACATGTATCAGTGCTTAGAGATGTACATCTTAGCTGGCTAACATGCGCTTCTAGTGTGAGCATGGCTTCTCATTTTATTGTGCAGAGGAAGACTCTGTTGGCCTTGGAGAAGGAAGAAGAGGAGGAACGCAACAAGACCATTGAAAGCCTTAAAACGGCACTGCGAACACAACCCATGAGGTCTGCTATGTTTTTTATAATGTCAAGACATTTATGTGTAAATATGGTTTTAAGTGTAACACTATGGTTTAAAAGTGTGGGGTCTGAAAGAATGAATACTTTTTATTCAGCAAGGATGCATTAAATTGGTCAAAAAGTACATTAAAGATAAAATGTTACAAAGTGCTGTTTTCAATTTTGATAACAATAAGAAATGCAGCATGTTAGAATGATTTCTGAAGGATCATGTGACAGTGAAGACTGGAGTAATTCAGATTTAGCATTTAGATTTAGCAGAAATAAATTACATTTTAAAATATATTGAAATAGAAAATCGTTATTTTTAATTGTAATAATATTTCACAATATTACTGTTTTTAATGTAATGCAATTTTGATCCAATAAATGCAGCCTTTCTTTCAAAAACATTAAAAAAATCTTACAAACCCCACATTTTGAACAGATGTGTAAACATATATTTTTGTCCACTTTATATCTTAAATGGTCCATATTCAATTTCAAATTTTTTTTTTTTTTTTGACATTATTGACTTGAAGCTATGCACAGCTGTCTTAAGGCAATGTTTTATTTAACACGTCATTAACTTTTCCATTGGCAAGTACCTCACTCTCTTATTAAACAAACGCTTCCCTTATGGTGTTTTGGTTCTCATTATGCAAATGAGATTACTTTCATCAAACACACATGCTCACAGGCACTTGCGTTTGATCAGTGGGTCCTGCTCTGCCCATTTGATCCTGAGGTCAGGTCATCAGCACTGACCTCTGCAGGGCTCGGGTCAAAACACTCCGACCCTCTTTGTGCCTAATAACGTTCAGGCTACATATCAAGTCATTCCTTTCACAGTTTTGGCAATTGTATTTAAAGTCAAGTGTTTTATAGGGGCCATAAATCAGTCTAGTTACTGATGTGATATATTTTTTCGCATTCGTCACCTCCCTGTGGAGTTGATCATTTTCACATGTACTAATTGTTTTCGAAGACATGGCCTAGCGGTTAGCACACATACTCCAGTCACATTGAGTTGTGGTGTTCATGTTGCAAATTTAATGAGGGTTTGAATCCAGCCCATGTCGTGTGGCAATGCCATTGCACCATCTTCTCCCCATCATATCTCTTTACTTTTGCTTATAAACAAAAATACAGAGATTACAGAGACTATTATTATTTTTACTGTTCTTTTGATATAACGTTTTCAGAAATTACCATCTAATTTTTTTGTATATACAGTAGTGGCCAAAAATGAAGTCCAGAGGGGATTGGTTTAGAGATTTGTTTTTAATGACCCTACAAGCTTGATTAAACCATCAACCATATGAGGAAAATAGTTATTATTTTTTAAATATTTTAATTATGAGGGAGGAACAAAACACTAAACTTTAATAAGGTATTTATCTGACAAAGTTATTTGGCAATAAAGGGGCAAACTACAGCTACAGGTTTTTTTGTACTGTGCAAAAAATGCATAGAAAAACTAAAAGCTCACAGGAAAAAGCATACATTGACTAGAGCACAATTATCAGGTATTAATATTTTGTTGTTTCTCTGTTGTTTTTCCATGTGTTAATAATTTCTTTGCCTTGCCAAAAATGAAGTCTGTACAGTTTAGCATGTTTCATTGTAATATCACAAACAAAACAATTGACTCCAAGCACAACTACGCAATATCACCATATAGGGTGAAGATGTCAATTTTGGTCACTGCTTGTTGTTCATAGATCTTTTATAAGTAAAAAACATTATAAATTAAAAAACATGATTAACTTTTGAAAATATTATAAATTGAAAACATAAGTTGACATCTGGGAAAATAAATACATTTTGAAAACATGTATGATATGACACCTTTAAAATGAAAGCGCTTTTTTGTCATTGCTTATACAATTTAATATGAGTGAGAAAGATCCTTAACGAACAGCTGAATGTATTCCTCATAGGTTTGTAACAAGGTTCATTGATCTGGACGGCCTGACGTGCATCCTGAACTTTTTGAAGAGCATGGATTACGAGACCACCGAGTCACAGATCCACACTTCCCTCATCGGCTGCATCAAAGCCCTAATGAACAACTCCCAGGGTCGCGCACACGTGCTCTCTCACACCGAGAGCATCAACATCATCGCTCAGAGTCTGGCCACCGAGAACATCAAGACCAAAGTGGCGGTGCTGGAGATCATGGGTGCTGTGTGTTTAGTGCCGGGAGGCCACAAGAAGATTCTGGAGGCCATGTTGCACTATCAGAAGTTCTCTTGTGAGCGCACACGATTTCAGGTGGGCTATTTTGTTTACAACCTAAAAGCCAAGTATCAAGAGAGTACGTATCAGGATAAATGCTAATCCAATTATGTCTTTTTTGTCACAGACATTGCTGAATGATCTGGACAAGAGTACAGGGCGGTATAGGGACGAGGTCAGCCTGAAAACGGCCATTATGTCCTTCATCAACGCTGTGTTAAGCCAAGGAGCTGGAGAAGTAAGACATTTAGGCTGTTTTCACACTCGCCAGTTTTGAACACATCTTAATTTACTCTTTGACCAGATCTGTGCTTTCCACTGTAAACATCTACCGAAATAACTCCTATTTGTTCTTAAAGGAATATTTCACCCAATAGTTCACCTTTAAGAACGTGTTGTGTATAAAAACCCAAGTTCATCAAGTGGTTCTTCAATTATCCTGTAGGCCAGCCTTGAGTTCCGGGTTCATTTGCGATACGAGTTCCTCATGTTGGGGATTCAGCCCATCATTGATAAACTCAGGTCACATGAAAACTCCACATTAGACAGGTAAAGTCCACATTGCTGCTAAATTTACATTTGTTGTTGAGTCTTATCCAGCAAATTTGAGCTTTTTGACTTTGCTGCATCTCTTTTTTTGTGTGTGTCCTTAGGCATTTGGATTACTTTGAGATGCTGAGAAATGATGATGAGCTCACGTTATCCAGGCGCTTTGAGTCTGTGAGTAGATCAAAACATAACGTAACATAAAAATATATATATATATAAAAAAATATATATATAATAATTTGTTTTATTATATATTATGTATAAATATGATCATTTTTATATTTCTATAATATAATTATTTTTAATAATTATGTATTATTTTAATTAAAAGATGTATATTTAAAATAAAATATCCTGTGACTTAACATTATTGTATGAAATTTGTCTATTTTTTTTTCCAGATGCATATAGACACAAAAAGTGCAACACAGGTTTTTGAGCTTGTACGGAAGAAGCTGGCCCACACAGATGCATATCCGCACTTTATGTCTATTCTTCATCATTGCCTGCTCATGCCTCGTGAGTGCCTACCTGTCCCTCCTAATATCATCTCTTTCCCCATTGTGACATAGTGACCGCATCTGTCTTTCATCCTATATTTTTCAAATAGGTCCTATAGCTTACCCACTCTTTCTTGCTGGGAATTTATTGTTTAGACTTTAGTTTATAAGTGAAACAATAAGCTATACAGACTTTTTCCACCAAATATTAAATGATATCATATAGGATAATGTACAGCTCGTCATTGATGCAAAAACGGTTTGGTTTTTGGTACAAAATTACAGTATTTGACCGCGGAATGCCACAATTGACCAATAAGAATCAAGTATATATTTAACCATTGTTTTAAATATTGTTCAAATGATTTTAAAGGAACATGCTGACTTTTTGGGACTTTAGCTTATTCACTGTATCCCCCAGAGTTAGATAAGTCCATACATACCCTTTTCATCTCCGTGCGTGCCGTAACTCTGTCTGACGCACTATTTTGGGAGCAGTATGCTAGCTGGAGCCATTTACCTCCAGTCTTTGTGCTAAGCTAGGCTAGCTGTGGGTGCGTCAGACAGAGTTACGGCACGCACAGAGATGAAAATGGTATGTATGGACTTATCTAACTCTGGGGGATACAGTGAATAAGCTAAAGTCCCAAAAAGTCTGTGTGTTCCATTAAGTGTTCTGCATGCAGGAATGTTTGAATATGCACTTTGTTTTAGATAAGAGAAGTGGGAACACAGTGCAGTATTGGCTGCTCCTGGACCGCATCGTCCAACAGATGGTCCTGCAGAATGACAAAGGTCACGACCCTGACGTCACGCCATTAGAAAACTTCAATGTAAAGAATGTGGTTCGAATGTGAGTTTGTTTTTTTGTTTCAGACAACTTTTTTTAAAATGTTGCTGTGGTGTATTTATAGGAAGCGTGCTTTTTTTAATACCCTCATTAAGTCTGCGCCAAATAAACCAAGATTATCTGTACTGGAATAATGAGTTTTTCCTTTAATCACATCGCTTACCCTCCTTCAGGCTTGTCAACGAAAATGAGGTGAAACAGTGGAAGGAACAGGCGGAAAAAATGCGTAAAGGTCAGCATATGTTCTACACATTGATGTTTCTTTTACAGCAGGCTGTTTTTGCATCCAGATTTATTGCTCTGTAACTATTGGTGCGTTCACATCATGTAGGAATTACCATTCTAACTGAACAATAATGGAAAATGTCTGTTAAACCTATAAATTGCAATTACATCATGAAACTATTTTTAAATATACTTTTTAGCATTGAATGAAATGTTTATTTATTTGTTTATATTTTTAATTTCATGAAACTATTTTTATCTATACTTTTTTTACATTGAATAAAATGTTTAATAATTTGTTTTTGCTTATTTATTTATTTAGCTGATTATTTATATACATTGCTTTCTTGTTTTCATAAATTAATTTAGGAATTACCATTTTGATTTAACAACAATAGAAAACGTCTTTGTGAAATGTATAAATTAAAACTTAAATTTTATTGTAATTTGTATGCCTTCGCCATCATGACAACATGCAAAACGTACCAGCATGTAGTGAATTAATGTAAAACTCTAACAACAACATGCATATGGGATCTATTTGGCTTTGTAAGCGTTGCCATATTAAATAATACTAACTGAAAATAAGAGTGTCATCAGCTCCGAATTGATTCTCTTGAGATGTCATCTCATAATTATGGTAATTCTGACACCGCCTGAATGCAGCCTATTTATAGATTCAGTTGGCTGGAAAGCAGCGTCTTCATTGTAGAGACATGTGACCAAAAATTTTGACCGTTGACCTCTTTGTCCTGCAGACCACCATGAGCTTCAACAGAAGATGGAGAAGAAGGAGCGAGAGTGTGACGCGAAAACACAGGAGAAGGAGGAGATGATGCAGACGCTCAATAAGATGAAAGAGAAGTTAGAGAGAGAAATGGGCGAACATAAACTAGTCAAGCAGCAGGTGACGGAAATGACTGCCAGACTACATGACCTCAGCACGGTAGGCTGATGATGTCACAAAACAAAACAATATAAATGTCTTTTTACAGAAGCAAACATTAATTAAGACATCACTTTTTGCATATCTAGAGACAGATAGCCAGTGTTCCTGGAGGTCCTCCCATCCCTGGCCCTCCAGGTGGACCTCTGCTACCCCCTCCGCCTCCTCCACCTCCACCTGGTGGCATGATGCCTCCTCCACCACCTCCTCCACCGGGCAGCGCTACGATGCCGCCACCTCCACCACCGCCCCCAGGCGGCCCCCCGCCACCCCCTGGACGCCCTCCTTTCGGTGGAGCTCCGCCTCCGCCAGGAGGTCCCATGGGACCATCCCTGAAGAAGAAAAATATTCCTCAGCCGTCCAATCCACTCAAGTCCTTCAACTGGGCTAAGCTCTCTGAGGTGAGACTGGCATGGTTTACAGGAGCAGACTGGGTCAGAGAAGAAAATCTTGTTTCTTAAGCCTCTGCTTTTAATCAAGAAACACTTTTGGAAGTCCAGTGACACAAATTAGTGTTAAAATTGTCCTAAATTTTCAGCATTTGTCATAGATTGTAGTGGACTAGATTTAAAAATAGTATGTTAAATGAAAAAAGTATATTTCATGATGTATATTTCTATATACTTTTTAGTGTTTATTTATTTATTTATTTAAATATCATGAAACTATATTTATCTATACTACTTTAGCATTGAATAAAATGCTTAAAAAAAATTAACGCATCTAGTTTTATCTATACATTTTAGCATCGAAAAAGTTTATTTATTTAAAATTTCATGAATCTGTTTTTTTTCTATACATTTTAGCATTTAATAAAATGTTGATTTATTTATTTTCCTGATTATTAATATGCATTTTTTTTTTTCGTCTTCATTTTAGATTTATTTTTGAACTTCTCAATGCATTATTTACTTTAGATTTAGTTTAACAACGAACAAAATATACCATGTGACTTACAACAAGTGACTTTAAAGTGGATGGTGATTGAGTTAAAATCTCTCCAACAGAACAAGCTTGAGGGGACAGTCTGGACAGACGTTGACGACAGCAAAGTTTTTAAAATCCTAGACTTGGTGGACATTGAGAAGACCTTCTCTGCCTATCAGAGGCAACAGGTCACTAAACAATGCTTCTTTCTCTGGTTTTCATTATTTTATTTTTTTTTTCTATCCAGGATGATCTCACAAAGCATTTACTGTTTCTCATGCATGGTATTCATACGTTTACCCATGGTAATTTTGCATCACAGAGCATGGGGTTTGAATTAGCAGACTGTAAAATGCATTGATATCACCAGCAGCTTTCTATGAAAAGCAGACATTGGCAAACCGTCCTCATTACGCCTGGTAAACCACACACTTAGTTATAAAGCGATTACATTCATTTCTTATGGCTTTACAGTCAAATTAGAGGGGAGGTTGGGACCTCATTGGGTTTGTATAATCATAACCGTAATTTTAAACAATGCATTAAGTACTGTAAGCTGCTTTTAAAAGAACTTTTTGAAGGCATGCTTAATACAATAAAATGTATATTCATTATACCTCTCCAATTTCATCAAATTCTCACAACTTTATAGATTTAATTGACTTTTGAAGCATTATGGTATGGAAGTGTATTTCTCACAGTAAAAGAAATTAAAAGATAATTGTGATTTATATCTAATTGTAATTGCATTTTTATTTCTCGCAATTGCAACTTTATTTCTTATCTTTATGTATCAAATGATATCAAATTTATTTTCTTTCTAACTTTATGTGACTATATCTCACAATCACGATACTTTGTTGTAACTATGATTTTATTTCCTTCAGTAGTGGCTATTTCGCATAATTACTGCTACCATTGCGGAGCATGTAGATTTGATACACTTGTCAAGGTGGAATTGGAGAGGTACAGTAACTTGTGATGTTAAGCTTTAACCTTTCATTCATGATCAACTAGCATGCATCTTATAGTGCACACACACATTTACACTGCATTTACAGACCTCCCCTAAGGCTCTGTTTTGATGCTCCCTCACGCTCACCATTCACCACCCATGTAATGTCATCATTATGCATATCATGCCTGTTTGAGTTTGTCTTGGCTGAATTCACTAGACTACTCTGTCTCTCTAACATGTGCTGCATCTTCCTTGCTTCTTGCCTGCATTTTAGGACTTCTTTATGGTCAATAACAGCAAGCAGGTAAGTGGTTGAACAGATCTTAATAGTCTTTGCATCATCTCTACCCCTCTCACTCTTTCTGTGTCATTCATTTTGCATTCTCGATGCATTATTTACTTTAGATTCAAAGTTTAATAATGAACAAAATATACCATCTGACTTACAACATGTGACTTTAAACTGGATGATATTTCTGGGTACCGGTAATTGCTAAACTAAAAAAAGTTTATTTTTTGCAATTTGGAATATAACTTGCTATTGCGAGTTTATATCTCACAATTCTGAGAAAAAAGTCAGAAATTGTGAGTTATAAACTCGCAATTGTGAGATATAAATTCACAAATCTGACTTCATCGCCATTGTGAGTTTATAGCTCACAACTTAGATCTTGTAATTGCGAGGAAAGTCAGAATTGCAAGATATAAACTCACAATTGTGTAGAGAAAAAATAGTGAGATAAGAAGTTGCAATTAACTTTTTTTTTTCTTCATGGCAGAAACAAGCTTCTATAGTATCTAGACAATATATAAATGTGGAAATTGTTTTTATTTTGTTCCAAATCAATCTAATGTGACTACTTTATATGAATTATGACTAGTTAATATAAACTTTCCATTGCAACTTCTTATCTCACAATTTTTTTCCTCATTATTGTGAGTTTGAAACTCACAACTCAGACAATTGCGAGTTTAGATCCCGCTATTGCGAGAAATAATGTCAGAGTTACAAAATATACAGGTAAGCTTGCAATAATGAGGAAAAAAATTGTGAAATAAGAAGTCGCTAGTAACTTTTAAAATTGTATTACAAATTTTAGCATTACAAATTTAATTAATTTTTTCTTCCAGAATCAAGCTTCCATAGTATCTAGATGGTATATAAATGTGGAAATTGTTTTTCTTTTGTTCCAAATCAATCTAATGTGACTTTACTGGTAGAGTTCATATAAATTTTCCATGTAAGTTTAAAATTCAGATTTCGGAAGAGTCTGAGTGTGTTGATTATTTTATTTGAATTCTGATCTTTAAAGTTGTTCTTGAGTGAAATGTTTCTCCTTTTTGACTGCAGAAAGAGACTGAGGAAGATGTGTTGAGCTCCAAGAAAGTCAAGGAGCTCTCTGTGATCGATGGCCGCCGGGCTCAAAACTGCAACATCCTTCTCTCACGGTGAGTGATGTGTCTGACCCGGCTTTGAGTTCACCACTGGCTGCCAAGTGTGTGTGGGACTCACTGACCTCCAGATGTAATGTCATATCCTGTGGGTTAAACCTTGTGGTTCCTCTGTCCTGGTTTGGTACTGTAACCTCCACCTTGGTTATTGTATTTCCTATCAATGAAAGAAATACCACTCTTTAGTTTCTTCATATATGTTGGAGGTGGCTTCCTTGAATTCTTTATAAATCAATGCAGTGTGTGTCTCTAAACATTTACAGGAACCATTCCTCATTAATTAAAGTTTTAAATCATTTAAAAAATATGTTTTCACTCTTGAAAACATGGTTGTCAATGCCAGGAAGGATATTTGACTTACACACAAGGAATCCCCAAGGATTCTGTGCTTGCAGAAGCTCCGCAGATTATCATTTATAGCTTTATACGTACAGTATGTGACTGAAGTATGAAAAGAGAGCTTAACACTTTAATTATCCAGGGTTCCAACTGAGTTTCTCTTCTCAGTGGTGATGTTGTCTTTGTACATAGTTTTACTAGAGGATCAAATTCTTATTTTAGGTTAAAATATCAGTTTTTTACCTCAGGACTGCCCTTTTAGTATGAAACGAATCCCACAAAGCAAACTGTAACAGTTGGTGACAGCTGCCAATCCAGACGGTCTCGGATATATGACGTCTCACTGACTGACTGTGGTTTGGCATTGGACCCAAACACCAAAGGTTCTCGTAAAACGAAACTTCAAACTACATGAAAATAAAAAGTCTCTAGATTCACTCAAACATTTTTTTAAATAAAAGAAATCCCCACTGCAAACTTGTATTAATGACAGTTTGTGAATAACTGACATTGAGACCCTCTTTAGCGCACATTAACAGCTGTCTTCAGCACCATCTGTAGATCACGGCCTCTGGTTCTATTACACTCTCATCCTCCCTAAATGGTCTCTTAGGATTCTCCACAAGCAGAGATTGGGGTGTAATCCATTGTACAGCCACCGAACGGACCACCCAAGCTGAGATTCACAGGGATTTAAATAGTTTCGCTTGTAGCCTGTAGAGTCATTAGTGTTGGTTTGGGAATGGTAAATGTGGTGCTGGACGACGAGGCGGCGGAGGGTGAGATGGTGGTCTGGAAATAGAGGGAGATGATACTGAGGAGTAACATATGTTCAATAATTGTTAATTAGAGCTCAGTTCATATTAATCAACTCAGTGTCGAACGTTTTCATTTAGAGGAGGAATTGAAACCTACTAAGCCAGTTGTACAGGAATAGGTCAGAAAGGACTGTACACTAAAAATTCGGTTTTGTCGTGACAGGAATAAATTACATTTTAAAATATATCACAATGGAAACCAGCTATTTTAATTTGTAATAATATTTGACAATATTACTGTTTTACTGTATTGTTGTATACATGCAGCCTGAGAATAGAAAACAATTCAAAAGAGACCAATCAAAAAACTCAAGTAGTCAGGTTTTTGGTTTGTAAATAACAAAAATATTTTCCACCATTAAAGGACACTTCTTGACAAATCTGATGTATGCTATTGAAACTTATGTCTTTTTATTTTAGATAGCCAATAACTTTCATTTGTGATTGCACGTGGAATTAGAGCATCATTCTCATTCTAGAGAGCATTTCATTGGACAAAAATCTATAGTATGTTGTGCAAGATGAGTCATAAATACTTTTGTCTGTTTTCCTGGATGAGGAAAATGCCTATATATCTGCTAAAAGTGAATTTTGTCAGCACCGTCACTAGCATACAGATGGCCTCAAAAGCCAACACGCATGGACTAAAGGTTAAAAAGCTTTGATTTTGATTTCATTGGGTTGCATAATGGCATCTCGCAATCCTGTTAAAGTATCTGTGTCCACAAGAAATGGAACGTCCTCTGCAAGATTTTTCCACGACTGTGTCTCCGGCTTATTATTTGCTGATTAAATAATAAACCAGGGAGTCCTGCGGTTACGCTAATGACCTCCTAATAATGACGTTGGGTTGCCTCTGAATGAACTGAGGCTGCCATTATTTCATTATTTTCCTTCCTGAGTTCAACTTCACTGACTCCTGTAAGCATGTGAACTTTTGTTAGAAAGAACTTAGTAGCACAGAATGCTAGGAATTGGAAGCTCTGCTTGGCACAAACACCTAGACTCAAACATGGAAAGTGCTCTGGCCGTGTTTCACGTCAGCGCTGTGGTTTGCAGTCTCTCTGGATCCTGGCAGGGGAACGAAGGCTGCTCTCCAGCGCTGATCTCAGACCCGTCAAACACCTGTTCTTCTTGGCCTAAAGTCCGAACATAGCTATCCCTGGATTAGATGCATCTCTCTATCATTAATTTGTTATCTAGGATGATGGGCTTGACTGGTGGATTTTCCCCTGGGCTGTTTTGACCGTCTCTGTTGGAGGGCTATTAAAAAGATCTGCAAATTATAGGAGAAAGATATTTATCTTCCTTAGATTTTCAACATGTTTTAACAGCATACTTCTCATAAATAGTTCAAACAAATTGGTGGAAAGAGCAGGAACTCATATACGACAAACTGACCACAAATGTAATGTTACTGTCGAGACGTAACCAGTGATGATCACAGATTATTTAAAGCAGGCAAATGCTGGGTTAACTTATATGAGTCATGCTATAATATCACTTCTTCACTCCAGTAATGATATATAGTGTTAGCCAGGAAATTCCTGGTAACTGGAACAAACACACGGGTTCAACATCGGGCCGCAAGATTAATAGCTCTTCTAAATAACATACACTAATTTATTTATACTGTATGCCAAAGGAAAATTGATGCAAGCGGAGGAAATTCCCTAGCAATTTCCTTTTCTCTATGTGATTAATTTGAGTTCACTGAGTTCTGTGCTGATGTGGATCTATCACTCAAATTTAATTTGTGAATTCATTTCAAATGAATTTATTTGTCCCAGGTTGCTTGATCTGTATATCCTGTGCTTGTGTTTCAGGTTGAAACTTTCCAATGAGGAAATAAAGAGAGCCATTCTGACCATGGATGAACAGGAAGACCTGCCCAAAGACATGCTGGAGCAGGTAAGTGGCAAGTGTGAGCAGACTGCAATGTGAGGGACAAAAGGAAAAGCATAGTGACACTGAGTTTAAAATGAGAAATAACGTCACATTATGAGATATAAAGTCACAGTTATGGAAAAACTGTCACGTCAAGTCAACTGTGAGATCTGCAAGTCACAATTATGGGAATAAACAATTACGGAAAAGTCACAATTACAAGATATAGTTGCATTTGTAAGATAAAGTTGCACTTGTGAGCAATAGAAAAAAAGTTGCATTTGTGAGATGTGAAGTCACAATTAGGGAAACTTTTTGAATTTGGAATTGTGAGATTTGCAAAGAGAAAAAAGTTGCACTTGTGAGATTTTTTTAAATTGACAATTGTGAGATGAATTTTCAATTAAGGAAAAAAGTCGCATTTGTGAGATATAAATTTGGAATTGTGAGATACAAAGTTGCACTTGTGAGAAATAGTCGCTATTTTGTTAGATATAAAGTTGCATTTGTGAAATATAAAGTTGCTCTTGTGAGGAATAAAGTCGCAATTATGGATGACAGTTGCAATTGTGAGCTATAAAGTCCTAAATGTAATTGTGAGATATACTGTAAAATTGCAATTATGGAAAATAAACAATTTTATAATTACAGAAAACAGTCATATTGTGAGATATAAAGTCGCATTTATGAGATAAATTATGTAATTCTATGAAACTAAGTTACAGTTCCTTTTTTTAATACTCTGAAACAGAAACGGCCTTTCAAAATAATGTCACGAGACTGGTGGAGGATTATTCTCTATTATTAGTTCTGTTGTAATTAATGGTGTTTCTTCACTGCTCCAGATGCTGAAGTTTGTCCCAGAGAAGAGTGATGTGGACCTATTAGAGGAGCACAAACATGAGTTGGACCGCATGGCAAAGGCAGATCGTTTCCTCTATGAAATGAGCAGGTATGACAGTTAATCAAACATGGGGGTTTTCACAGGTCATTGTGACAGTTAATGTCCCGTTCATATATTGGTCTAATTTGAATCTGAAAAGTATGACTGATTACCCAACTGCTAGTTGGTTGGACTAGTTCTTAAGACACAGTCTTAACATTGTGGCTATGTTTATGCAACTGGTCCTTGTTGGTATATGTAAACATACACTAGTTGGACGTCTTTGACCGTTACGATGCACCTTGAGTAAAAATAAGTAAAAAAACATGTGTGGCAAGTGTGAATAGTTTAATTTCAGATAAAACTGGACAAATGTAAATACATATGGCTGTTGAAGCCACATATGCAAATTTGACTCCTCCCAAAATGGTAAAAAATAAATAAATGTGTGAGAGCATGTTATAGGCTACAGGCTCCCGGTAGTCACATATGACAGCGCTACTGTAATACAGACATAACCTGCCACAGAAAAGTAGCCTTTCTCTTCAGCAAGCTGACGCGCAAACTGCCGCAAATGAGTTCGTCGGCACATCCTGAAGCTCAGCACACAGTCCTCTTCTTTAAAAGTAGCGAGACTAAATTATCTTGCCAGTGCTGATGCTGCTGTCTCTCCTGTTGTGGTCTTTGAAATTAGTTGATGATAAATTAATTGCAGCTCATATTTGTTGCTTTCATTGACTTGTAGCAAAGCCCCTTTAAGACAAGTCGTTTAATTCAGCGGCCATCTTTGAAATTCCTCTCGGCCATGCAAGTGCAGCTCCTTTCCCTTTTGGGGAAACATCAAATTCTCCAAAACTGTTCGCCAAGCTAACGATTAAATTTCATATTTGAAATTACCAATGAAATCTGACAACAACTGTCTCATTTTGTTTCTACACACGCTAGTGCACAATGCGCAGTCTGACTGTTTCTATCAGAACCGGAGCTTCTAACTGCAGCTGCAGTGACGAGATGACTTTACCAATCAAAAAGTCCTTTGGTTATACTCTGTTAAATTTGCATATAGCGCTGGAATTGAAGATCGGGTTTATATTCGTTTTGTGACACATTTATGTGGTCATGTATAAATGGAAGAGATTAAAAAAATTGATAGCTATCCCATAATAAAAAAAAAATGCATGAAGTGGCCGATACCCAGAAGGGCCCCTTTGCTGATTGGCATGGATTCTTTCATGATGTTGGTCTAGTACGTTGTGTGTGAGGAGTATCTGATCCATGAAGGCCACCCACCACTGTACAGTGACTTATTCAGATCTGTTTAGTTTTTTCCACACAAACACACACAGTGTCAGGAGCAAATGCGATTTCCTGCAGGAAGGAAGGAAAAGGGTTATGAATCCTGGGTGACACATTGATCTGGTCAGGCTGAGAATCCTATTCAGCATCAATATTTGCTGTAACTAAATAAGTACTATCTCATCGTAGCTATGCAGCTGCCTTACACTTTCTAACAGAGGAGCTGAGCCAAACAAAGCACAGGTGCCTTGGCTTGCTTTTTCCCTGGTGAATTTTTCACTCCGCTGTGGCTGATGTTTTTAGTATATAGAGGGTGGAAGGAGAAATCTTTCAAAGAATCAACTTGGTCGTCAGATTTTAGTCCCTAGGCTGTGTTTGGGCCCTCGGCAAGTGCGGTCACCAAGGTTATTGTCCCCGGCACAAGTGTGCTGAATGTAACACAGCAGCGTCAGTTTCAGATTCAGTTCTTTATTCAGTGGAACCATTAATGCTGTGTATACAGATCATATCCGTTTTATCGTGTCCTGAGCGGGACAATAAAGTTCTACAGCTCATTTAGAATCTATTATGGGTGATGTAGTGTGCAGTCTTTTTAATGGGCCTTTCTTTTATATTTGATGTATTCTCCCTTTTTCCCTGACCCAATCCTTTTCTATGTCCTTCCAACAGAATAAACCATTATCAGCAGAGGTTACAGTCTTTGTACTTCAAGAAGAAGTTTGCTGAAAGGATTGCAGAAATTAAACCTAAAGTTGAAGGTGTGTTCATGTGCTCTTGCATTAAATGGTAAATGCATTTGCATTGCAAAAAATAGGGCTGTTAGTAGATTACATTTTCTAAAGTTTATTTTAAACGGTCCCATTTTTAGCTTAAGAAAATACTGTATTCAAATGAAGAATATTAATTAATTATTAAGAATAATAATACCGTAATATATGTAAATTATAATGTTAAAAAATAAGGTGATGAAAAATTACGTTTCATGCATCTTATTATTTTTAGTTTCAGTTTATTGTGAAATATTATCAAAGTATTATCATAAAATGCTTGTCAAATAGGTATTATCATAAATTACATTTGTAATACAAATCTATTAAAATTATAAAATAGATGTATACATGTATAGTGTATGTGTGTATGTATATATATAATATATATAAAATAAATCTATTATAATTATGTATACATTTATTGTATATACAGATATAGATATATAGATATATATATATAGATATATATATATATATATATATAATGCTGATAAATATTATTTACAGTATAGTTCATGAACATGAAACATTTAGGATTTAATTTTTTTTTCCTTGCGTGACTATTTGTATTTCACTTTGCAGCACTGATCAAGGCCTCAAAAGAGGTGCTGCACAGTCGAAATCTCAAGCAGCTGCTGGAGGTGGTGCTGGCGTTTGGCAACTACATGAACAAAGGACAGAGAGGCAACGCATATGGCTTCAAAATCTCTTCGCTCAACAAGATTGCAGACACCAAGTCCAGCATTGACAAGTGAGAAAATCTATCTTTGTGTTTATAGAAGAATAAAGAACACACAGTGATTTATATTCAAACTTTTATTGTTGCCTTTGTCCCGTTGCAGGAATATCACTCTCCTACACTACCTGATCACTATTCTGGAAAAGAAGTACTCAAAAGTCATGCTCTTCTCAGAGGAGCTGCAGAATGTGCCGGAAGCTGCAAAAGTCAAGTAGGTATAGCTGCGGATGGGCTATAGCGTGCGCTTCTTTCGTCAGCTTTACGATTTACAGGCCTGTAGGGTCTACTTGTGCTAAATGGATTTTGGAAATAGTTTTTGCGGTGTCACTCCCGCCCACCACTGGGCTTAAATCCATGCTGTGGGTCATACAAGCTTTTGGTTACTCGCATATGCAGAGGAAAACCCTAAGTTATAGTCGGAAGAAATGGGGCCCTCGGCTCTCCTGGCTCTAGGTGCTGAAATATATAAGTGGAAGAGAGATACATGGCCACCATAGCAGAGAGAGTGTGAATACAGCTCCACTCCATGACCTCTCGAGTTCTGCGTGCCAACAAATATGGGCCAAGATGTGAGTGATACACTTGTGACACTTTCCCCCTTGGAAGATAGTTTCTAATTTTGAGTCATTCCTCATTACTTTGCCTTAAAGGGACCGTCCAAATGTACAGTAGGATGTCCACTAAACTACTTTTTAGTCGCGCCAGCGAGACTAATGTGATCATGATCGGTCCACAAGTGAAGTCACAAGACAAATTCTGCCTGTGATCTCATTTGACGGGGTAGAAAGAATTAAATGAAGAACTCTGTTTGCCTCAGGCAAATCAGTCAGTGTCATTTATTCAGACTACAAATGAAAAATATGCTGAAAGGGTCACAAGCTACAATGAGTGGACAGGTTTTTCCATAACCACACAAGTATGTCTCTGTGTACTTTGATAGTTCAGTCTGTTGTGTGTAGGGAGGAATAAAGGCGGCACAGATTGAAGACAAGCAGCTATCAGTCCCACAGAGAGGTCATTTCTGAAGCTATGAATAGCTCAGCTCAAAACAGAGCCTTTCACACACATTATATTATTAATGGAGTCACTTTAGTGCTATCACAAGGGTTGAAGTTCAGATGAATGGCTGTTATATATATATATATATCTGTGCTTCTTATCAGTGTGACCGGTTTGGAACTTGGAACAGTTTGAAGGGTAGCCTGTATGGCATATGGATATAATTGTGTTAAATGGCATAGGGGTGAATGGGGTAAGATGTGTCACCACTTAATATAGCAAACTTTGAATTGTTTCTGTTACATGACCATATATTTAAAAAGGGCCCATCATATGCAGCTGACTATGATTGAGAGATGTACATATGAAAAATATTGAAATACAAAACGCCACATTTGTATAAAATATTTTTTAAATGGTTTTATTTAAAAAATATATATAAAACGTTTAGAATATGTTAATTCATATTTAATATAACTGTTTAAATTTTAAAGTTTGGAAACTGTTTCACAACACATCTATTATTAGTATTGAACTTATTTTACTGAAAATATGAAAAATGTGCTGCAAAATAAGACTTTGGAATGGGATTGGGCATTTAGAATGATATTGTTCACATTTTCCTCAATTATTCAATCCACTTGACCACAACTAACCCCTAATTAGTTATATATTAACCCCTAATTATATCTTTTTTAATATACCATCATATATCATGCCCGCTATTTTAGATATATATATTTCAGTTTATAGCAGACATCCTAACTAAAATATTAGTTTACATCTAATTTTCCTTACCTAGAGAACAAGTTAAGTCAAAAGTGGCACAGCTTACCCCACTCTCCCCTTAGAGGATATTCTTGACTACACATAAAATAAAATGATTGTGGTGTTTTTTTGTTTTTTTTCTAGCATGACTGAACTGGAGAAGGAGATCAACAATCTTCGCAGTGGCTTGAAGAGCGTAGAGAGTGTAAGTGCTGCATGAATCCTCTTTGTTCACAAGCTTAAAAGCAAATCATCTACACTGGCTCTCTCTCATGCAGGAGTTAGAATACCAGAAGAAGAGTCCTCAGCAGTTTGGGGATAAGTTTGTGTCTGTAGTCAGCCAGTTCATCACAGTGGCCAGTTTCAGCTTCTCTGATGTCGAGGACTCCCTCGGTGAGGCCAAAGATCTGGTGAGTGTGTGCGCGTGTGTGCCGGACTGCATGTGTTTGTTTGTGTGTTTATCTTTAAGGTGCACATCCTGGTGCTCGCTGAGCTTCTTTCAAAGGCCAGCTGGAGAAACAGGCTGCAGTTACCCTGGATGTCCTGCTGCACGCCTGAGCTGACCTTCAACCTCTTACTGTGAACGCTTCCTATGTAGTGACCCTGGCACTTTCACTGGCCCTGGGGGCCCTACAGGACGTCGAGGAGGAAAAGGACATACAACTGTTACTGCTTTTGCAAGCCCCATCTGTGCAGAGGGAGGCACACACACACCCACCTTATATTATCTTCCAGTCCTGTGAGAGGAAACGAGTATATGAAATGTCAAGGTTTTTGAAAGCCAAAATGCAGCAAATTCATGATGTATTGTGCTTTTATGACAGGATTGTGAATGTTTTGTATGTAAAAATCTTGGATAAATGGGACAGCCCACCTCAAACCATTTGTATTCATGTTGGTATCTGATTCTGAACGGTTACTTTTATTTTATTTTATATATATATATATATATATATTCTTCAATAATCATTAACTAATAATGCATAGATATTATTTTCATCAAGTTTTTGGGGAGTCACACCACATGACAACCTGAATTAACCTTGCCTTGACAAAAAATTGTCAAATTACTAAAATGTTAACCAGGATAATAACTCTGTTATTTTAGTATTATTTATATACTATTGGAGTAATAATTCATCGTTTGAATTGACTTATTCTTCAATTATTTAGTTTTAAGTTTAGTTTAAGTTTTAGTTTAAATTTTTGTAATTGTATCTGTTTTTGTCATATATTTTTAATATTTCAGTAATTTAGTTAATTTAAATTATTTCAGTCAGTTGCCAAGGTTGCATTTTTGTTTTAAAATTTTCATCATTTATTTTTTAATTTCAGATTCATTTAAAAAAATGATTAATAGTTGTAGTTAACAATAACAACACTGCAAATCATTTGACATTTTAAGAGTCTTATTGACCTTGATACACAGCCATGAGGGTATGCAGGAGTCGTCTATGATATCATTTTCTGATTTGTTTTTAGGGTTTTTTTCCCCTGCATGTTGGTCACAGCGGACAAAAGTTCAAGGGTTTCAAATATTAATAAGCAATGAAACAGTTTCTTTTGTCTTGATTATTCCATCATGACAGTTTTTTTTTTTTTTTTTTTTTTTTTATGCTTATGAACGAACTGCATTTGATATAAAGGTCATGCATGTAAATACACAATAACATGCCGTGTGCACTCTATAGCAGAAAATCTTTACCTCCAACCTAACCTAGGCCTCCTGCCTGAAGTCTGAGACAGATAAGAAGAGATGTAAAAGCAGGGTAAAGGAGGAATAAAAATATGCCCCTTGGCTCTCAGGCACGTACAGGCCCAAAGAGGAGCTGTTCCATATGGCAGTGATAAAGGCACATCAAAGGCATTGTGGGAAGGCTAGGCCTCCTCCCCTGTGGTGAGACAGCACGAGGCAACAGCAGTGCCATGGCAAGACTCCAGTCCCCTGTGTTTAGGCTGTAATCAGTCACTGGAGAAACCTTGGTTAACAAGACCACTTTATGCTTTGCTACCGGTGACCGGATAACTAGCAGCGCGTCACACAGTTCATTTACTAGAACTTCATTAGACCCCCACAGTTTGTTATGCTACTGTTTGCCCATTCCACTGCAATTTGTGTTTCCTCTCGGTTTGCCCTTTTTTGCAATGTAAAAAAAATAAAAAAAATTGATGGGTTTGCCATTTGAATACTCTGTTGTCAACTACATCATTCATTGGTTTTATGACATAAGTAAAAATACGGCTTTTTGTGACAAATTGAATATTGTTGTTAAACTGTGCTGTTCATTATTTAGCAACATTATTCAGTGACGTAAATTATTTAAGTGTATTTAACATGTTACTTTTACAATTTTTCCTCTAAATACTACTTTTGGTACTTTTTTTTTTTTACTAGAAAATTGTCTCTGCATTATGGAGCAGTAACCACAATTTCATTTTCTTTCAAGTCTCAGAAACCACTAATGGTCTGGAAATTATAAACAAGCTAGTCATTTATAGCTATTATTTTACAAACAGTGCAAAGAAATACTGTATGTTGCAATCCATTGTTGTGCCACAGTAGGTTTGTGCTTAGTGTTTATTCAGGATTTTATTGAGGGATTCATGTTCATGTCACTACTCTGAATGTAAAGAGAGCAGGAAATGGCTTTCATATGACCAGTGCTTCTGTTCACCAGTTCTTAAAGGTAGTCAAGCACTTTGCGGAGGATGCTGATAAGATGCAGCCTGACGAGTTCTTTGGGATATTCGACCAGTTCCTGCAGTCGTTTGCAGATGCCCGTCAAGAGAACGAGAACATGCGCCGACGCAAAGAGGAGGAGGAACGCAGGGCACGAATGGAGGCTCAGGTCGGTGAACCTTATACATGAAGTTTTATATGAATATACTCACCGGCCACTTTATTAGGTGCACCTTGCTAGTACAGTGTTGGACCCCTTTTGTCTTCATTTTCATGGCATATATTCAACAAGATGCTGGAAACATTCCTCAGAGATTTTGGTCCATATTGACATGATCACATCACGCAGTTGCTGCAGATTTGTCAGCTGCACATTCATGATGCAAATTAAATTTCCCATTCCACCACATCCCAAAGGTGCTTTATTGGACTGAGATCTTGTGAATGTGGAGGCCATTTGAGTTTAGTGAACTCATTGTCATGTTCAAGAAACCAGCTTGAGCTGATTGAGCCAGGTAGGCTTTGGCATTTCAGCGATGCTCAATTGGACCAAATTGTGCCAACAGAATATCCAACAGTAGAAATCGAGACTCATCAGACACTGCAACGTTTTTTGTTTTTGTTTTTTTTCTCCAATCTTCTAGCTGACAGGGTTGGCACTGGTGCGTCTTCTGCTGCTGTAGCCCATCTGCTTTAAGGTTCGACGTGTTGTGCGTTCAGAGATTCTCTTCTGCGGACCTCGGTTGTAATGATATAATAATATTTGAGTTACTGTTGTTTTTTTATCAGCTCAAACCAGTCTGGCCATTCTCCTTTAACCTCTGGCATCAACAAGGCATTTTTGCCCACAACTGGCGCTCACTGGATATTTCTTTTTTTCCAGTCCATTCTCTGTAAACCCTAGAGATGGTTGTGCGTGACAATCCCAGTAGATCAGCAGTTTCTGAAATACTCAGACCGGCCGTCTGGCACCAACAACCACGTCACGTTCAAAGTCACTTAAATCACATTTCTCCCCCATTCTGATGCCCAGTTTGAACTTCAGCAGATCGTCTTGACCATGCCTGCATACCTACATGCATTGAGTTGCTGCCATGTGAAATTGTTAATGGCAGTTGAACAGGTGTACCTAATAAAATAGCCTGTGTGTGTATATATATTTAACTTTTAAAGTTAAGTAACTGACAGCCTCTGCTCAAGCCAAACCGCTTAACTCATCTCATCAGGTCCATATCTCATCTCTTCATTCTTCACCCATTTACTGCTAAATATGATGTCCTCTTTTTTTTTTTATGTCTTTCAGCTCAAAGAGCAGAGGGAGAAAGAAAGGAAGGCTCGAAAAGCCAAAGAGAACGGAGAGGACGACGGGGGGGAGTTTGACGATCTGGTGTCCGCTTTGCGTTCTGGAGAGGTTTTTGATAAAGACCTGTCAAAGATGAAGCGCAATCGCAAACGCATAAACAGCCAGACATCAGACACCGGCAGGGAGCGTCCAATTACCAAACTTAACTTCTAAATGGCAGTCATGCTGATCAACCACTGAGACGCATTTCATTGCAACCAAATAACCTCCTTGCAGTGGTGAATGTCTGGAGGACACTCATTAGCTCCTCTCCTCATATTAAACACCATCACTGGTAGCGGAGAAAACCATGCTTACCCAAAGACAGTCAGTTTATCTTGTGTCATGTGACTGTAATGGGCCACCTGTCTACATGCAGAGAACTTAAGAATATTGCTGCAAAATGAACCTAATTTAATGATTCATTTCATCAAGTGTGCTGGAGCACCAGGATTATTATCAGAGATTTTGATAAATGTGAGTTTACTGACTGGTTATGAGTCAGAAGCTTATGTTCATTTGACCACATAAACTTGCAATTCTTGTCAACCCCTTTTTTCTTACTGTAACAAAACAAATCGTCAGAAGCGTCAATGGCTCTTGGCACCCATGTGAACTACTCCATTTCTTGCTTTTCTGACTGCTTTTCTCTCAAAGTGGGAACAGATGGTTATTTAAAGAGGTTTAATGACAAGTGTCTGTATATAGGTCACTGAAAAGCTGTAAAGTGACTGTACCCCTTTAAGAGAGGGTTTTGCCCTTTCTACTAAGGGTGTTTTTTTTTGTTTTTTTTTTATACATATAGAGTGTTTTTAAGGAATATTACTGACATCAATAACCAGGGCTGTGGGTTGCTTATTTCAGAAAGTTAACTGCATTGTGATATCCGGTACAGGCTGACTGGGAATGATTTTTTAAAGGTGTGATTTTTAGGGGCCTCTGGTGCCCATGTTGTGTCTTAAACACTGTGGACGGTCATTGTACAGACTCTATGACTCTCTGATGTCAAGTGTTGGACTCTCTGTTTGAGGATGTGAAATGTAGTCATATTTAAAATGATCTGCAAGTAATCAGATCAAGGCAATACTCTTCTTCCCTTACAGTCTGGAGTCTCTCCTGGTTTTTTTATGATCAGCCTAGTTGTATGACAAAGTTTCCTTTTTAAGTGCAAGATACCTCCATTGGACTTTTATAATTTAAGGAAAACTCAGCCTTCCATTGTAAGATGAACCATAAGAGAATAAATGGAAGAATCTGAAAAGTATTTACTGTTACATGCTGTCAATTTAAGTTGCAATCGGATTTTATGATTTTTTTGTAAAAACTGTCACCACACTGTTCATTCAGTTTTTGCTGGATCAAATATAGTCAGACGATGCCTCCTGGTGGCCATTATTCACAGTTCAAACAATGTCAAAAATATAATTTAAACCAGAACTGATCTCAGCACAATGTTTATTCAATGTCTGAAAGTGTTTTCATGATTTCCTTTACAAAACATCTACATCAGAAGATTGATGTGCTCCCACGCTCAGAAACCGTACCTGAAATCAGGCAGAAATTGATAGACGATTAAATCAGCGCAGAAGGAAGCCTCCACAGAGGGGGTCGTCGCTCTCCTGGGTGAAGCTGGCCACACCGCTGTAGTGAGCATGACCTCTGACCTCTACTACCACAGCCTTGAAGTCCCCACACATGGTCTCCTTTAACAACAGAACAGCTGCAAATGACTGATTTTGTTAAAGAATCAAGCATATAAAATACATTTCTAGGACTAGTAACATATATATAATACCTCACTTATTTACAACAATAAACGGATTTGAAAATCTGTTTTTATTTGCTACAGGTACCTCTACTGCTGTTCCTGTAAATACTGATCCTGTAGCTCCGCTCTGGAAGCTTCTGGCCTGGTTCAGTGCGATCAGGCCTTTATGGTACTGAAGAGCGATACGAGCGGTGACACCAGACCCAGTAGGGCTTCTATCCACCTGACAACCCATATAACAGACATCTGTCACATAGACTGAAGAGCAAAAGAGTTGATATTATTTTAGGAGGAACAGTATTTAAGGGCAGAACTTCCTGTTTATGGATTGATATAAACATGTCAGCCGGTCACTGCTGGTTTTACCTGCGCGTCAGCAAACACACACACATTAGTCGTGGGCTCTTCAGAATAACCATCTTTGCCGTCAGTAAGGATTGTGCCATAGAGGAAGGCCAGATCCTCACTGACTGGATGGTACAGCTTTACCTAGGGTCAACAATAATTAGTCCACTAAATTATGCGAATTATAGATTAATAAAACACAATGTGGAATAAAGTATGTTTGTGTTTCTTTCTTTAGAAAAAAAAACCCTTACATTTTAATGAAAGAATCAAATAAGGTCTTATTCGAAACCAAACCGAAATAAATACTTTCATCCAGTATCACCATATTCAATTAATAGATTAATCTTGTTTGATCCCATTGGGATTAGTTAGAAAAGGTGATTCTTACAAGTCCCCCTTGTAGTCAATAATTTTATAACTAAGATTTGATCACCAAAATTACATTTTAATGTTTTTTTCCTGTGAAAATTTCTATTCATGCCTTCAAATAGCTTGAATGTAACTCCACACCATTGCTTCATTAAGAACATGCAGATCCATGAATACGCAAATTAGTCCCGCCTCCACTCACTCGCAGCAGCTCAGAGATCCACTCGCTCAACTTTACTGTAGTAAACACTGCACAATACCAAGTGGAAATACTGGTTTAATCCAGCCCTATATGTTTGAACCAGAACCAGATTCAGAAGAAGAAGTGGAAGAGTGAATTATACAAGCTCGTCTACAAGTCGATCGATGTATCAGAATGGTAATGCAATTTATGTACAGCTCTCTACAACGTCGGACACATAACAGTAATTAATATGATTAACCTTTGGCTTGACTATGTTGTCAAACAGATAATAATGTGTTGCTAATGTTACAAAAACCATGTTCCCGTTCACCATCTCAGAGTTGGACAGCTGCCTTCTAAAAATGAGTATCCTTAAAGCTTTGAACAACTCAGAACGTCAGTGGAGAAAGTAAAATTGTTTATAACATCATAATCTTATACATAATTAACTCGCTATATTGCTAAATGTGCCCGATTTTTTATATCAACAGAAAAATATACCGGCATAACCTGGCTTCTCTTAAGACTCCCCTGCTTCACAGCATAGTAATGATGATAGGCTAAAGCTCCTGCACGTTGATGTGATTGGATTCATTTGACCAGTTCTCTTTATTAACCACTTTTATATTTTTAGTCTTAGTTAAGAATAACAACACTGGGTCAGTTACCTGGGATTTGACAGCATCACTCACAGCAGTGGCTGCATCCACCAAATCTCTAGTTTTGGACTTGTTGACATCCAATCCAAACTTCTCAGCACTCACAAAAGCATAAAGAGCTCCACCATAACTGATGTCCACAGTGATGGACTCATATCCTGGTACAGAGACACTCACATCTAGAAAAACAAAGATAGCAAAGAATTAAATTGACTAATATAATAATAAAATTCAAACGTGCAATTTCTTTTATGATCGCATTGCCATGCTCTGGTCATAGTTGTCTATACCTGTAGCGAAAGCAAAGGCTGGCACACTGAGAAATCTGACAGCTCCGGTTTTCCCATTGGAATATTGTGTAAAGGCCTTCACTAAGCCACAGGGGCAGTGTATGTTTATCTGCGTCTCGGGTGAAGTGGGCTCTTTAATCAAACCATAATCCACCGCATAGCGCCCGAGCGCAATGACAGCGTGGCCGCACATAGTGCTATACCCTTCATTGTGCATGAACAAGACGCCGAGATCAGCCTCTGCTAACTCACTTCTGACCAGAAGGGCTCCGTACATATCATAGTGACCACGGGGCTCAAACATTAAGACCTTGCGAAGATGATCGAGATGCTCTCTCACATAACGTCGTTTGGAAAGGATGGTGTCCCCCTTCACTTCTGGAAACCCGCTCAGGATAATGCGCAGCGGCTCTCCACCTGTGTGCATGTCCACTACTGATAAAACAGACCCGGAGTGAGGGGGCAGCTTTGGGAACTCCATAGATCACGCTGTAGAAAAAAAAAATTCATGAATACATAAATAATGAAAAACAGATTTGCAATAGTCTCAAAACAACTGTATCTTTCTGATCCATCTTTTTTAGGGTACTTTGATTTAACATGCAATGATTTTTTAAATGTTGCAGATTTATGCTAATGAGAACTGTCACATGAAATTTAGGACAAAAGACAGTGCACATTTTTTTGTGCCACCAAGTATATATAAAAAACTTAATAAATAAAGTCAAAGTAAAGTAAATTAAATAAAGTCTTCAAATATGACATAATTGTACATAAACAATAAAAATGCTCAAACATGCGTAAATAGTTTATTAGCTTAAAAAAATTAATTGGTTAAAGTAAAGCTGACAGGTGACATTGTAAAGATAACTCATAATACTGAAGAGGTACATTAACCAAAAAGATTTTATGATGTTCATTGTAATGGACTCTCAACGTACAGTAATCAAAACTGTACTGTCAAACTGCTAAATGTGATTTTAGTAATAATCCTCCTACAACTGTTGTCCAATCATCACAGTTACATTAATATCAGACCATTATTGACAAAAGTGGTCAAATGTAAAAGTTTTACATTCGGCAAACTATATAACAAGAAGCTATTGCGATGCTTTGAATCTGCATTGACACTCAACCTTATGTAGGCTATGTCTTTCTGGTAACATCAAAGCTGTCAGTGGAATATGGTACTATGATTAAAATCCCTGAGATCTAAGAAGGCCATACGATTTTTAGTACTGTAGCTCTATTACTGATGCATGGACAAAAGGATTGTCCACATTGTCCAAAATCTTCTTGATTTTTTTGGTACCATAAACAAACAGATTTTCCTAAAAGGGGAACTTAGCCCCATTGTACCCTAATCCTAAAGCCTTTATGCAGAAATACACAGTAACACAGTTGTCAGAATTGTGTCCAGCGCTAGTTTTACTGAAATAATTTGAGATATGAAGCAGCATCTTACCGTCACAGCTTTGCACTGTTGATAGGCTACTTATGAGAAAGACAGAAAGTTTAGTAAACACGTCATCGGAAATATTATCTAATGTTTTATGTTTTTACGACTGTTTATTAAAAAAACTGTTTATTTACGACTGTTTATTTCAATGTACAGTGGCTCTTTATGGATGTCCCTGCATGTTTTCTGTTGTACTGAAGGGTTAATTCTAAAACCTGTAGAAATGTCAATGTATTCATATTGTAAATGTATATACTTGCAAATATCCTGCAGCAAAAAAAAAAAAAAAAAAAAAAAATGCAGGTTTCCTGTAGGTTATTTTTGTAAGGAAAACGGTTTCATTCACACCTGATTACATATGAATGCACCTTGCACTTCTCTTACATGTTCGACTTACATTCACAGATTTTCAACATTATATATAATGTATAATAGGGCCCTATAACCTCCTTTAACAGGGCCGCGTGCAAATCGCGTTAGACAGCTCTGGAGTTAAACGCTCACAATCCCACAAATTATCATACTATGATAAAACCATAAATTTCCACATCTTATTCCATATTACATACTACAGTATATACTTACCTCTCAAACATTTGCATGCCACGCATCGAGAAAAACAGAGTGGTTTCTTCTCTTTCAGCATTGGCTTATTGGCGACTCGCATATATCGCCACCTATGGGTTGTTGAATATTAAATTATGTTATGTATATTATTTTCCCATCCCTTCCAGGTATCCAACACTGACTGCACAACTGATTCATTTTAATTTCGTTAATCTTGCCAGTTTAGTTAATATTTTTATTTTCTAAAGTTTATATATATAACTTAGATCTCTTTATTTTATTATTTTGACTTATACTTTTATCACTTTTTGACAAGGTAACGCAAGGTATCATCATATAATGTATCAAATATTAATCTCAAATTAAATGCAATTAGTTGAAATTAAGAGTGATTTTTTGGAACAACTTAAGTGGGACTTTAATAAATTTTTATATGAACTTTGAAATATGATAAAAGTGTACTTCCAAATATACTGACAAGCAATTAATATGAACTCAAATATACTTTAATGTAATATACATGTACACGATTATATAATTAAATACATTTGTAATTAAAATGAATAATAAAGTTACAATTTATTTCAAATTTGAATAAAAAAAATATCTTAACCTAGTTACAATCAACAAAAAATCAATTTAAAACCCTCTACGTACATTTACTGACGAAATCTCTAAAATAAATACATAAAAACCTTTCTGTTGATGCACAAGAAAAACCAAAGGAACACTATACATAAACAAACAGTTACAACACTTTAAAGGGATAGTTCACTTTAAAATGAAAATTCTGTCATCATACTCACCCTCAAGTTGTTTCAAACCTGTATTAATTTATTTCTTCTGCTGAACACAAAGGAAGATATTTTGAAAAATGTCAGTAACCAACCAGTTAACTGGTCCCAACTGTTTGGTTACTGACATTTTTCAAAATATCTTCCTTTGTGTTAAGCAGAAGAAATAAATTCATACAGGTTTGAAACAACTTGAGGGTGAGTATGATGACAGAATTAATGTGAACTATCCCTTTCGTTCGTTCGTTCGTTTAACTTTATTGTCCCCCATGGGGCAATTTGGTTTACAGCAGCAGTTACATAAAACATACAGAACACATAATAATACAATATGTTTACTCAATCATTTAAAAAACTAATTGCTCTTGGGATCATAGACTTTTTAAATCTGTTAGTCTTACACCGTGGAACATTATAGCGGCGCCCAGAATTGAGCATTAAAAACTCTTGACACAAGGGGTGGGAAGGATCAGCGATAATAGCCTTAGCCTTCTTCACACATCTAACCTTGTACACCTCACTGAGGTCGTTTAAGGCAGTTCCAGCTATTTTCCTACACACTTTGACTACAGCAGTCAGGCTATTCTTTTGCTTCTCCAAGAGGGAACCATACCAACAAATAAATGAAAAAGTAAGAATTGATTCAATAAAACAAGAGTAGAACATTTTCATAAAAACAGTATCCAAGTTAAAATTTCTAAGTTTACGGAAAAAATACATACGTTGATGAGCCTTTTTGCAAACTGCATCTACTTGTGACTCAAAGCGCAGCTTGTTATCAATGACTATCCCCAGGTATTTGTAGGTCTCTACCTGCTCCACAACTTGACTGTTAATAAGAGCTGGAGTAAGAGGCACAGATGACCTACCAAAGTTAATAAGCATTTCTTTAGTTTTGTTTACATTTATTTTGAGAAAGGAAGATTCACACCATTCAACAAAGTCTGATAAAACAGGGCCGTGCTCAAAGTTTTTCTGACTTAAAAGTGAAACGATGACAGAGTCATCTGCAAATTTAACAACATGATGACCTGGGTAGCTACTCTGACAGTCATTAGTGTATAAAATAAATAAAAGCGGTGACAGGACACAGCCCTGTGGAGATCCGACTGATGATGAAAGAACATCCGAATGGACCCCGTTCACCCTAACACGCTGGGGCCGCTCTGTTAAAAAGTCCATCAGCCAACTGATCAGGCCAGGATCGATATTAAAGTTTTGTTTTAGTTTATCAGCTAAAACATAAGGCTTAATACAGTTGAACGCGGAAGAAAAATCAACAAAGAGCAAACGGACCAGAGAACCTGCCCCCTCAAGATGTTTTAAAACCAAGTTTAAAAGTGTTCCTGTAGCATCATCCACACCCCGACCTGGCCTATACGCAAACTGTAAAGGGTCTAATTTGTCCTGCACAGAGTTCATTATGGCAGTCTTCACAAGTTTTTCAAATGATTTCATCACCAAAGAAGTGAGTGCTATAGGTCTAAAGTCGTTCAATAGCTTGGGGGCTTTTATTTTTGGGACTGGAACGATTATAGAGTCCTTCCAGAGACGGGGGACCATATGCAACTGTAATGATAATTGAAAGATATAAGTAAAAATTTCAGCCAGCTGCACAGCACAGTTTTTAAGAAGTCGTCCTCCAATAAGATCAGGACCAGGGCTTTTCCGCTCTTTAACTGATCTAAATACTTTGATAACAGCACATTTGTCAATATGGACATTAGGGGAAATACAAGCAGAGTCATTAAAAACAGACACCTCATTACAAAATGTATGCTCATCATAACGATTAAAAAAAACATTAAATTCATTTGAAAGTTGAAGGTCATTTGTCCCATTAAGTGAAACTACGCTCTTCTTTGTTGGCATACCCATCATATTTTTTACCCCTTCCCAAGCAGGGCATGCATTCCCTGCACTCAATAAGTTTACAACTTTATCTTTATAAGCAAACTTTGCAAGTTTAAGTTCTCTCTTAACTTGCTTAGAGAGCTCCCTGTATTTTAGCATGTCTCCTTGATTAAAAGCAATATTCCTTTGGTTAATTAGTTGCTTAACGGATTTTGTAACCCATTGTTTATTATTAGCATAAATCAAACGGGATCGCTTGGGAACAATTATGTTCTCACAAAAGGAAATATAACTAGAAACAGTTTCTGTTAGTTCATTTATATCTGTAGAGATGTTCTTAAAAACGTCCCAGTCAGTGTCTGCAAAACATTCTTGTAAATCCATCACCGATTCATCCGACCAGACCGGCACCAAAGTTCTCTCAAGCTTGTTCCTCTTCAGAACAGTTTTGTATTCCGGGACAAGATAAACAACACTGTGGTCGGACGCACCGATAGGAGCTCTCGGGAGCGATTTGTAAGCTCCTTTGACTGTCCCAAAACAAAGATCAAGACACCTAGAATGCCGAGTCGGGCAAGTGACATATTGAAAAAAGTGACCAAGCGCTTTCCCAGGTTTACAATGGTTAAAATCTCCCATTAAAAAAATCGGAGCATCTGGCGCTCGTGCTTGGAAACTCTGCACTGCTTTGGTCAGGGATTGTATTGCAATGTCCGCATTAGCCCTGGGATGTATATAAACCACAGTCACAAATAATTGGGGAAATTCCCTCGGCAAATAGAATGGCCGTAGCGACACTGCTAAAAGCTCGATATCAGGTGTGCACAAGGACTCACGAATGATGACTGTGTTGCACCAACGTTTATTGATGTATAAACATAAACCTCCGCCCAGTGACTTACCGGTCACCGCAGGGTCTCTGTCTAAACGAAAGGGTGCTCCAAAGCCCTCGATTTCCATAGTGTCCTGGGAGACGTGATTTTTGAGCCATGTTTCTGTGAAGGCGAGGATGCACGCGTCTCTATACTCCTCCAAAAACCTCACGTGTGCTCGAACTTCATCCACTTTATTGTGGAGAGACTGTACATTCGCTAACAATATGGAGGGAAGAGGGATTCTGCGATGTCCAAGTCTTTTAAGCCTTTGCCGTACACCTCCACGTCTCCCTCTCTTCCTCCTCACCCGAGGCAATATCCAGCTCTGAGCCACGGGAATAGGAACCGGCGGTTGAACGATCTCCTCAGGGAAGACCACATTTGGATCCACGGAACCACCTCTTGCATTACAGAGCAGGAGAAGAAATTCCCGTGAATACTGCAACGTTTCACCGTGTACTGGGAGACGGGCCAAAAAATGACAGAGCACACTCCACAGGAGAAAAAGTCCAGCTCCACGGTAAATCCACATGTTGATCCCTTTAACTCATTTAGAAAGAGTCTGGAGGACAATGATGCTTATTATGCACAATCATTTTCTCCCTCATACAAAGGTACCTAAACCTATCCATCACAGAAAACATTTAGCATTTTTACATTTTCAGAAAACATCATTCTGTATGATTTATAAGATTGTTTCCATGTAATTTACTGGTATTACTATACTTTTGGGTTAATTTGGTCCCCATAACCTAGGGATTACCAGTATACACATCATTTTAGAAGCAAACACACAGTACCTCAAACACACACCCCATGAATTAATACAAACAAAATGTGAAGAAAAGTATCATTCCATGTACAACACTAAGATTCACACGGGTAATACTTTACAAAAAGGTATTATTAGTTAATTACTTCAGTTAACATGAACTAAGAATGAATAATACTTTAAGCATTTATTAGTCTTAGTTAATGTTAATTTCAACATTTAATAATGTATTATTATATTCAAAAGTTGTGTATTACAATTAGGCTAGTTAATGCACTGACTGTGAACTCACATGAACAATGACTATAAATTGTATTAACTAACTTTAACAAACTATATTTTAATTAACTAATATTAACAAAGATTAATAAATACTGTAAAAAAAATGCTCATTGTTAGATCATGTTAGCTAATACATAAATTAATATTAACAAATGAAACCTAATTAAAGTGTTACCAAACCTTGTTAATTTTAGCTCTTAAACCTTTACATAGCACCAACATTAAACAGGACAAAATGCTTACGAGCATTACAGTGAATATAAGTTTGTCTAAAAACAAAACAAAAACTGAAGAAATCCAAAAGGCCAAGTTGTTGGAAAGTGCTGTTTATGTCAATGTCCCAGGTGCTCTCCAAAGTAAATGTGAATGGAAGTGTTCCAAAGAGACAGGAAAGTCAGAAAAAATACCTTGAGAAAAAAGAAAAAAAAAACAGAAGGAAAACATTTGTTTATAAAACAGATCCAGTCCATTATTATACAGTGGTGGTCAAAATTGATGGCACCCCTAATAAATATGATAAAAAATGGCTGTAAAAAATAAATCTGCATTGTTTATCCTTTTGATCTTTCATTCAAAAAAGTCTAACCTTTCATTGAAGTAAAAGAATTGAAATTGGGGGGTAAATCACATTATGAAATAAATGTTTTTCTCCAAAACACACTGGCCATAATTGTTGGCACCCCTAGAATTTTTTTATGAGAAAAATATCTCTGAAGTATATTCCCATTAATATTTACCTTTATTTAGCACACCAGGGTGACTAGGAACATGAAATTGTCTAGCTATGACTTCTTGTTTCACAGGAGTTTAAAGGAGAACTCGGCAACTCTAGCGAACTCTAGTCACTTCTGCGCTGATTTTCCCTTTTGTTGTCGCATGTTTTCCCCACGAGCTCCCCCTACAGCTGTGGGGGGGCGTATATTTCACAACACGGTGGTAAAAAACTCACTTGCGGCGGCCTCCTCCCCCTCTCTACCGCTGCTCATGTGCGCTTGTTTTGATCGGAGCAAGCCAACTGTATCGTGTGGAGCTATGTCTACCGAGGTGGGTAACTATGGGTAATACATCATACATGCGTTTGTGTTTATGTCAAATTGCCGTAAAGCAATTCGTGTTTCGCTCTCGTTCTCGCTTCTCACGAGACTTCCAATTTCTATCTTGCCGGGACGGTAGTCCCCAAGTTGCAAGGTTGGTTTTCCGCCTGGGAACGCTGGGGGGAGCGGGAAAAGTCACCAATATCACCAGAACAGGTTGTTTAACCATCCAAATGATTTCTAGACAGTTTTATTAAGTTAAAAAAGTTACCAAGTTCTCCTTTAAATATGAGGAAACACAAAGGCCAAATTCCCTGAATCATCCATCACAATGAGTAAAACCAAAGAATATAGTTCTGATGTGCAGCAAAAGATTGAGCATCATAAAATAGAAAGTGGCTGTAAGAAAATATCTAAAGAATTGAAAATCCCCATTTTGACCATCAGGGCAATAATTAAGAAGTTCCAATCAACTAAAGATGTTACGAATCTGCCAGGAAGAGGACGTGTCTATATTGTCTTAATGCACGGTGAGGAGGAAAGTTTGAGTGGCCAAAGACTCTTCAATAATCACAGATGGAGAATTGCAGAGATTACTTGAGTATTGGGGGTCAGAAAGCCTTAAAAAAAAAAAATTTTTTTTCCTACATCCCCACATGTTGTTTGGGAGGGTTTCAAGAAAAATCCTCCTCGCTCCTCCAAAAATAAACTCCAGCATATTCAGTTGTCAGACACGACTGGATCTTCAAAAGGGACCGGATTCTGTGGTCAGATAAAACGAAAAAAAGGGCTTTTTGGCAGCAAACCCAGCAGATGTGTTTGGTGCAAACAGGGATGAAGAGTCCCCCATGCCTACGGTTAAATATACTGCTGGATCTTATATGTTGTAGGCCTATTTATTTGCTGTAGGTCCTGGACATCTTGTTCAGATACATGGTATTATGGATTCTAGCAAATACAAACAGATAAAAAAAAAAATCAAAAACCTGACGGCCTCTGCTAGAAATCTTATAATGGACCGTGGTTGGATTTTCCATCAGGACAACGATCCAAAACAAACATCAAAATCAACACAAAAATGTGTAACTGAGCACAAAATGAAGCTTCTGCCATGACCGTCCCAGTTCCCTGACCTGATGAGTGGAGTGAACTGAAGAGAAGAAGCACCAACATGAACTTGTGAATCTGAAGGATCTGGAGAGATTCTGTATGGAGGAACGGTCTCTGATCTCTTGTCAGTTATTCTCCAAACTCATCAGGCATTATAGAAGAAAACTCAGAGCTGTTATCTTGGCAAAAGGAGGTTGCAAAAAGTATTTAATAACAGGGTGCCAACAATTATGGCCAGCGTGTTTTAGAGAAAAACATTTATTTCATAATGTGATTTACCCCCCCACTTTCAATTCTTTTACTTCAATGAAAGGTTAGATTTTTGTGAATTTTTTGAATGAAAGATCAAAAGGATAAACAATGAAAATTAATTTTTTACAGCCATTTTTTATCATATTTATCAGGGGTGCCATCAATTTTGACCACCACTGTATTTGGCTCAAATGAATGAAAGTGATAGATATACAGTTGCGCTTTAAGGTTTATATACACCTTGCAGTATCTGCAAAATGTTAATTTCAGCAATAAGAGGGATCACAAAAATGTATATGTTCTCTTTTTATTTAGTACTACCCTTACGAAGCAGTTTATTCTGCAAAGCGTACATAAACTTTTGACTGCTAACTGTTGATGAATGTGTGATGTGATGAATTACCTCAGTCATCAGGGTCACATCATAGTGCTGGGCAAGGTTCCTTCTAATTCCCACAAACACCAGGATTCCACTGACCACGCCATCTTCACTGACACTGGGCTTAAAGTGATTAAAAATAGAGAACATTTGTATTGCTACTTTACAGGGAATTAAACATAACTATCAATTACACAAATATAGATAAATGACCCATGCAAACCCAAGACCCATGCAAACTGAGAAAGGTAATCTTGAATTTTAAACTCGCCGCACATAGCCATCTTCATGAAGGATTTGACTGGCTATTTACCACGGTTGACACAGCAATAGAGAGAGCGCAACACGTCATAATCTGAAGACCACGCCCACCGGGGTGGGACAATCCAACCATCTCCGTTGACTTTGCATTGCGAGAGGCTGCCTCGTCATTTATGACTTACAACAAAAGACAGAAAAATGCCTAAAAGCTGCTGTATGACAAGGTGTACAGCAAACAAGCTAAAAAACCCAGAAATAAGTTTTTACAATCTGTCGACCCCAAAAAATGAGTGTTTAAGGACACAAAAGTGGGTACAGGCTGGAACGAATGGGTAAATTGGGATCCTGACACTCAGTATGCACTAAAAAAATGCAGTAAACATTTTGTCACTGGGAAGTCAAATATCCAAATGTCAGTTTTATATATTATATTTTTGTAAGCTAAGCTATAATGTCGCCGATGCTCCAGTCGACGTAGTTCTCAGAGTAATATGACACCTTGCGCTCCACTTTTGTGTCCTTAAATGCTTGTTTTTTGGGTTCGACAGATTATAAAAACTTATTTCTGGATTTTTTAGCTTGTTTGCTGTACACCTTGTCACATAGCAGCTTTTCGACATTGTTTTGTTTTTTGTTACAAGTCAGAAATGACAAGGAGGCAGGCTCTTGCAATGCAGTCAATGGAGACGGTTGGATATAAACATATGTAAACCATACATATTTAACATAAATTTTTCTTTCTGCAGCAGCAGGAAATAACACAGTATTACATCGGCTGAATGTATGTCTGAAACATTTGACTGAGAAAGTGCATCCGATCTTTATATGTATACATAACTTAATAAACCAAACACAATTTTAAAGCAAACTCATAATGCACACTATAACCTTGTAACTGGAGTCAATTTGAATCGAATTAAACGCATTTCACAATCACCTCGTGTTACAGCTTTCACGAAATGGCGGACAGTCTGCATAACGTTATCGACATATTCACAACCCGACCGTCATTACTCGAAATATCTGCGGCATATACATTTGCATTACAGATCTCGTGTGCATATTATTAAGTTGTTGTATACCTGCAAAATAACAGGAAAAATTGATAAGACAGGAGCCACTGTGTCATGTCGCACCAAATCCTCAGCAGAGAGCAGATGTGAGGGCGCAGGCGCACACACCTCCTAAATAAGAGTCCTCCTTTCAGTTTTCATAATAAGAGTCCCGGTTTCTCATAACAACAGACTATATTCTTACACTAATCCTGTAAGTTAATGATTTACTTTCACATCTCTTACAATTCACATAAATGAAAATAAATTTCTGCTTAATGTATAACAACTTTACACAAAATGTGCACATACTTTGGGGTGTCACAAAAGCATCAAGATATACTTACTTGACTGATTATTTGCAGTATAATGTCTCATCTGCAAACACCCAAACGTGGCGCTCCTTTTGTTCTCTTCTTGTTTGGGTTGGGAAGCTTGTAAAGATGAGATCAGATATGAAATCGGCCATCCGTCATTCATATTATTCATATTATTAATACCACTTCATTTAATAATATTTAAATATGTAATAATATTAATATTGTTTTTTGATAACAATAATATTAATAATTATTATTTTTATTTCAATCATTATTGTTAACAGTGTTAATAATAATAATTATTAATAGTATTACTACTACTTCTACTATTAATAACAAATAAACTGAAATAATAATAAATAAAATACAAATAAAAGTTATTAGTATTATTAATACTATTCATAATAATGATAATAATAATTACTATTATTATTATTATTATTATATTTTATTATTAGCCTACTGTTAACAGTATTAAGAATAATAATACTAATTAATAGTAGTAGTAGTAGTATTTTCAAGAATGAAAATATATTTTACTGACTTAATATGGTTTCTTATTTGTAAAGTCGCATCAGATGCATTGGTGCATTCTTCTCAAGCATTTTTAGATTCAAGAGCCTTTATTAACTTTTGGAATTTATACCACAATTATTCAGTAGATGATATAATTTTCATTTATGGGTGAACGTGAACTCATATAGCTTATTTGTTCTTATTTTCAGATCTTATACAATTTATACATTTGAACCTTTTTATGATTTATAAAATAATTATTCTCTTCTCTCTTTTTCAGCTTCTTCGATTTCCATCTGCTTGTTGTAAGTCATACATACCAGTCATCCTACATCTCAGCTTTGCCCCATGCATCTAACAGAGTTTTGTTATACGTTCTCCAAATATTCAGTGTTGGTTCTGGGAACGTGAAAAATGTCCAGTTTTCTTGACGTTAGAGGAACGTGTTTTAAAAGGTATAATGTTCCTCAAACGTTCTTTCAACTTAATTTTGATTTAAAATTCAACATTATAGGAATGTTGATTTCTAACATTCCAAGAACATTAAAATGTCCAGTGTCTTTAATGTTAAAGGTTAGTGTGATGTTCCTGAAACATTCTTTCAATCATCTTTCTAAAGAGTAATAAGAACACAAACTGCAACTATATTCAGACACAGCCTTAGATAAACTGAAGATAAAAGACATTAACTCTCTCAAGATCTGATTAAACAACTCCACAAACAGCATTACCAGCTTCACTTAATACTAACCAGACTGACTTTATTTCTGTCACACGTCTATAGAAGTTCTTATTGAGAATTAACAGAGGTTTAGATGTTGATGTCTTATTGAAAATGTTTCATTTGAGGTTACCATTATGGGGATCAGTGTTTGCTTTAGTTGGCCTCTTGACCCTTGACTTTAATTAGGTTTGTGCTTTATCAGCAATTGCAGGTGTTCATGGAGAACATTTCTGCATTGATAAAGCAGATCAACATGTCTGTTAAAATAATATTATATTATTATAATATTATTATTATATTATAAGATATATATTACTGTCATAAATATGTATTTTATGTGTTTTAACTCAATGCACTTTTTTAAGCAAGATTATATTTTGTGGCATTTCCTTCCTTATAATGACAGTCGTCAATAGCAACGCATTATAACACATGTATCGCAACGGACGAGCTCTCTCGTTCACCTCAGATTTGGTCCTCTTAAAAGCAGCGCAGTTTCGCGCTTCAATCTATAGCCGTTGCGGAGACTTTCTATTCGTTGAAATCTTACAAAACAAAATGCACACAAAAGCCCTGCTTGATATAGCCTACAACCACTGATGAACATATTCGGTTTTGATGAAAAAAATAAATATACAAGTGTGGATTAGAACCCAGAACCTCTGACACGCATGGCAAAAGTTGTACCACTACTACACCATTACAATACACGATTTTTGGATTAAGTATCAATGGATTTAGTCACGTAGAAATTCTCAAATGTACCCAAAATGACCCAATGTACTGAAATTGATTTCTGGACACCGTAATGTTATTTTTTCCCGAAAATTGTTATTGTACACATGTATTCTATCTGATTTAACATTATATAGCAACCTAAAGTTCATTATAGATTATTTTTGACCGACAAGCTACAATTTTGTAAAAAAATATAAAAAAAATTTCTTAAATTTAAAAAATATTTGTTGGTAGCATTGATTTTGGGTGAATTGCATGGAAACCAATTAGGGTAAATTTGACCCGCAACTCAAAAGGCGTACCTAGATTTTCAACATAACTCTGGGAAAACCTATTTGTGAGTGTGTCTGTGGAGATGTTGGACAAAATTAATGTTACAACCTATTGTGATATGCAGTTTAGGTCTCTTTACAAAATGTATGTACTGAAAGTGACTAAATGAGTTTCTACTCAGGGTGTCCTAGGTACTGGCAATCATGGACATCCCAATCTCCATCAAGATGACCACTCTGGCCATCCAGAACCTCTTCAGCTACGTGGAAGAAGAAAATCTGGCTGCTGTAAAAGCCCATCTAGATAAGTTCAAAGTGGTGGATGGTCGAAGCGATGTAAGTTGCATCGGAAAAAAGTCAAACATGATTTAAGATGTTCAGCTAAATTGTTAAGATATCAAATATATGTCTTTCTCGTTGTGTCGTTGACAGAATGGACAGACTCCTCTGATGTTGGCCTCGGAGCAGGGCAGTCTTGAGATTGTTCAAGAGCTCATCCGAAGGGGAGCAGACGTCAACTTGGAAGATGAGGTGAGAAAATGCCCACATAACTGCTTTACATATATATATATATATATATATATTTACATTTATATTTATATTTATATGTATGTATTATTTATATATTTATAAAAAATTCACATGAATTTCTGATTTTCTTTGGTAAAATTTGTCCCTTTTTTCTTTATTGACACCAGCAGTCATCTTCATAGCATTTCCCTTTATTATTTATTCAATATCCTGAAATATCCTGAAGCCTGTTTATATCCTTATTTTATTTTCAGACTTATCTTTGTTATATATTTATAATCTGTATAAGGTGAAGTGCCCATTATAACTGTGCCATAGGGCTGTTTTTTGTAGTGTAGTTCCATCACTGTTCCCATGGCGACATTGCCAGTGGTTCAATAGTTTCCATAGCGGCCCATCTTTGTGCCTTTCCCTGATAGGACTGCTGGTCCGCGCTGATCTCTGCAGCTAAAGAGGGGCATGTGGAGGTGGTGAAAGAGCTGCTGGAAAACAGTGCCTATATTGAGCACAGAGACATGGTGAGAAAATCAAAAAGGAATACATCTACTTTATCTAGTACCATAATCACATTTAAAAAAGAACACATTCTTACCTTATCAACTTAATGAGGTGGCTTTGTGTCGTGCAGGGGAATTGGACCGCCCTTACTTGGGCGTCATATAAAAATAGAGTTGAGGTGGCCAAGATCCTGCTGGACACTGGGGCAAACCAAATCACCACTGGAGTGGTAAAGATGGAAAAACTTATCAATTGCCTTTCCACATTTGAGAAGCACAGACATACAAATCATACAATGAATCCAAATGTAATATATGCAATCATTGATTAAAATTGATCATACTTTTGATGTGGTTACCTTAGCAATACAGAGTCTACCCCATTATCTGGGCAGCCGGTAGAGGCCATTCAGTATGGAGGCAGATTAGTCTCAAATATAATTCACGCAAAAAACATGATTCACAAATGCGTAGACAATTTCACATGCATGAAACCTAATTCACGTACACACAAAAAAAATCCACGTGCGTGAAAAAAATATATATTCACAAAAAGCAATTCACATGGGCAAAATATAATTATATATACTCATAAAATACATTTCACAAATGCAAAACACAATTCTTAGATACACAACTGTGCACAAAAACCTTTGAATGTTTAAAATGTACGAGTGTATCCTTGCATTTGAATGTGCAAATCGTCATTCACGTACGAATCGCCTTAGATATGTGTGTGTGTGTTTTTGAGACTTTCCTGGCAGCATAACACTCATAACACAGAGCAGTCGTACTCTTTAGCCAATCAGATTTAAGCTTATCAATCGACCAATCAGTATCAGGTGAGGGCGGGCCTACCTACATGTTACGTCATCAGCTTTCGACCAGTTCATGGCTGAGCAGCAGAGGTAAGTGCAGTTAATCGTTCATTTCTGTGTTCAGAAGTTAGAGATCATTTGAAGCAATAGTTTATTAACTGCTGTTTAGTCCACATGTGAATATAAACATTTATTTTTAGTATTGATGGATTTTCATGTCCTGTCCACCACACATTTAACCTATGATAATGTATGTAATGACGTGCATATATAGGAGACATGTTTTGATCTGCATATATTATGTAGTTTTATTGTTTCAGATTTCCAAGACAGATGATGTATGAAGTTGCAGACAACCAGTACTGTGATCTTACCATTTCTACTGTAATTCTTTGAAAACAGTCATGTTGCAAGCCATCCATTTTGAGTTGTTTCAACAAGTGGTTGAAAGTGATGCATTGTTACTGTATTCATTTGTCTCCTGCGGACTATATGTACACGCTTTAGGAATAAAGCCTTGCTATGCATGCATTATTAAATGTTCTTGTAAGAATTAAAAGATTCAGACAGTTCAATTTGATGTACACGTTTTATTAATTTGAAAGTTTCTGAATCCTTTGGGAATAAAATATATAAAATGACTTGATCATGATTAATGTTCCTGTTACATATGAAGATCATGAACTGACAGTCTAAACTGTGAAGCACAATATTCAGTACAGAGAAATATACGTCTCTTCAGGAGTTGTGAGATCCAGTCAGAGTGTACTTTGCTTTTAGAGTATATAAATATAAGTGCAATACATCAAGTGAAAAGTTAACAAATGAATTGTGTTCAGTCCGGTCATCAGTAGACCTCTCTGTTAGGACATATAAGATTTTGTCCTGATATTTAAAGTACTAAAAACCCTATAGTACAAGAGGTGCAGACAGAGGACGTGGGAAATTAAGTGATGGTATTTGAATAGAGTTTACGAAGTAATCTTAGTCGCATAATCTTAATTGCCTCTCTATGATAAGTACCTTTGTCTTATCAGCATAAAATCTGATTTGCCTATTTTACTAGGCAAAGAAAAATTAATGCTTCACAATATTGTCCTGAGACCTTAAGATGACAATAAAAAACCTTATTTAAAAACCTTGAGATCACAATACAGCACAAAACATAAGGAAATGCATGTTGAATATATTGCTAACACTCTACAATAAGGTACAATAACTTAGTTAACATTAGTTCATGTATTAAATAACCATGAGCAATACATTTGTTGCTGTGTTTGTTAATCTTTATTAACGTTAGTTAAAAATACAGCTGTTCATTGTTAGTTTACAGTGCATTTACTAATGTTAACAAGATTTTAATGAAGTATTAGTAAATGTTAACATTAACAAAAAATAATAAAGGCTGTTCACGTGCAGTTCATTATTAGTTCATGTTAACTAATGAAACGTTTTAATAAAGTGTTACCAATTAAGACATAAATACAAAAAAAAAGTATAAAAGAGAATAAAGAAACAACATGAATTAAGATGTTCGTGACTGCTATCCAGATGTCACACCAAAGGTGAGTAATCCTGATAAAATGCAGGGAAACAAGTGTTAATAATAATTTAACATCATACACAAATGGCAAAAAACATTGGGTCCTCATTAAAATAGGTCTATTCACTATTTAAAGAACAATCTCGATGGGTATTGACCACAGATGATTGTTTTGCACTCATTAGCGTGATTGTAGCTGTGAGAGCTGTCTGTACCTTCAGCTAAAATACAACAAAACAAGCATCATTCTTCTTCATTTTTGACACGATATGGGACATCTGATTACAACAGCACTTGCTTACATCAGTTAATAGTTCTTAAAGTATTGCTTCAACTGATCTCAAACTTCTTTAACTTAAGTTAACACAGAAATTAACGATTAACTGCACTTACCTCTGCTTAGCCATGAACTGGTCGAAAGCTGATGACGTAACATGTAGGTAGGCCCGCCCTCACGTGATACTGATTGGTCGATTGATAAGCTTAAATCTGATTGGCTAAAGAGTACGACTGCTCTGTGTTACGAGTGTTATGCTGCCAGGAAAGTCTCAAAAACACACACACACACATATCTAAGGCGATTCGTACGTGAATGGCGATTTGCACATTCAAATGCAAGGATACACTCGTACATTTTAAACATTCAAAGGTTTTTGTGCACAGTTGTATACCTACGAATTGTGTTTTGCATTTGTGAAATGTATTTTTTGAGTATATAATTTTATTTTGCGCATGTGAATTGCTTTTTGTGAATATATATATTTTTTTCACGCACGTGAATTAGGTTTCATGCATGTGAAATTGTCTACGCATTTGTGAATCATGTTTTTTGCGTGAATTATATTTGAGACTAATCTGCTTCCATAATTCAGAGATTGTGAAACTCTTGCTGGAGCATGGAGCTAAAGTCAACTGCTCTGATGAGGTGAGCTAAACCAATCCTGCCTAACTGCGATTAAATGAATATTCTGAGTTGAAAACAAGCTTCCATTGTAAGTGCATTGTTCTGTTTTTCAAGCTGAAGTCAACATTACTTTCTCTGGTAATCGACAGCATGCCACAGTTGCTGTTGATAGATTTAATTTGAGTTAAACTTGTGTTACTGGTAAAAATATTAAAGGTAAAGACCAGCATATTTAACTTTAAACCAGCATTTTTGTACTTTTTGTACTTTTAGTTTGGCACCACCCCACTGATCTGGGCTGCTAGAAAGGGCCACTACGACTGCGTGATGCACCTGTTGGAAAACGGAGCTGATGTTGACCGGCAGGGGGCGGTATGTGCTCATCATTCACTCAGCCTTTTTGTCTCTAGGGCTCCCGATTTGTCCACAACCATTTTCAAAGGCCATATGACTTTTCCAATTTGTGATTTTACTGGATAAGGATACATAAATATTTTGCTTACCCTTAATTTCTACCGTATAAAATATTTGAGCTTTTGTTTTAACTAGAAAAACTGATGTACTGCTGTGCTGATTTAGAAGCATTACATCAGTGGCCTAATGGACTGTTTCTTATTTTGTTCATCTTTCCCACTCAGAACTCCATGACGGCACTGATCGTAGCTTTGAAGGGAGGATACACAGAGGTGGTTGAAGAGCTTCTGAAGAGGAACCCCAATGTAAACTTGACTGATAAGGATGGAACCACAGCTCTCATGATCGCAGATAAAGAGGGCTACACCGAGATTGTGCAGGACCTGCTCGATGCCGGCACGGTGGGTTGAGCCTCACAATAAACCGTACAAATGGATATTTGTAAAACGGATATACTGGATGAGAAAGTATTTTCATTGTGTGTTGTGTTTAAAACTCTAGAGTGAAGACAGTGTGCTGATTAGAGCTGTGAGAGATGGGAATGTTGAGATTGTGAGGGAACTACTGCATAAGTATACAGACATCGACATTGGAGGCCAGGTAACATGCCTGTTACATCATATGCATTAAAATACTTTAAACTAGGGCTGCATGGTTAAACAGATAATCACGATTATTTTGCTCAAAAATGATCATTCGTGATTATTGAGAAATTTCCTTTTACATTTCATCAGAATTATTGCACTTTAATGAAAGTACAAAACAAGAGAGTATGGCAAAAATATCATATCACAATTTTTTCAGGAAAATCACGATTCATGATTTTATCACAATTCTTTTTCATGTTGGTTTTACTACTTTGCAAGTGACTGAGCATCACAGCCAAACTAATTTCCCTATTTAAACATAGCCCCTATTTAGACATTTAGGCCAAAGTGGCGAAGATAAAAATCTTTGTCATTATTTTCTTTGTTATTAAAAGATAAGAACAAAAATACACATTACATATACACAACATATAATATACAAATGAAATAAATAGTGCTTTATTTTTTCAGCCACAGTAGGTGTATTTAACAGAAGCATTCAAGAAAGAAATTAAATGAACAAATATACAAACAAAACACTACATAGACTTCACTGTATAAATTATACATTGATACTTATTAAAGCTACTATTAAAGTTCTCAGAGCAGTGAGTGATTTTCTCTTTGTTTTTGGTTGTTTTATTAACATTAAAGGGAACAGACCGGAACAGAGATCGGGTTGCAGAGCCGGATTATCCATAAGGGCACTTGGGCCAGCATTCACAACCACTAGGGGGGCACCACATGACACAAGCTTTAAAAATATTTTTCGTAAATTGTTATATTATTAACTTGAAATTCTTGAAAGACCATACATAACTCGTTTATGAACACTAATTTAACAATAATAATAATAATAATAATAAATTATAAATAAATAAAGATTACATGACCACTATCACCCCCCCCCCCCTCCCCCCCCCCCCCCCCTCCCTCCTCCCTCCCCCCTCCCCCCTCCCCAATCTGTCAGAGTTGAGTTGGTCCACAACAAGTACATGCAAATGTGTCATTTTTTTTTAACGGCTACAGAAAATGAATCTAAATCCAAAATGGACAGATGTCAGTTGAGTGGTTTTGCAGTTGTTATATATGTGTTAAAGATTTTATTTGGGATGTGTTCATTGTGATTATATTGGCTGGGTTTATAAAAGTTTATAAAATTGAAATGATCTTTGCTTGGTGCATTTGGAAACAAATCTTGTCTATTTCTAAATGTAATCGCGTGCATCACTGATGATTATACTGTCCGTGTGTTGAAAAAAACTTGGATTAAACACACTCGCAACCAAAGCGGAGACGTTACAGCGTTGCCAGTGCACTGAGCGGAGTTTTGCCGCTGTAGTGGACACGCACCGTAGCCTACTAGGCGTCGGCGATGACCGCCAGGCGAATGAGGATATTCTTCTTGGCGGAGACAGGAGCGAGGAAGTATAGTGGTGAGGTATTGAAGTATAGTGCCCTGTCCGGTTGCCGATCATGTGTTTGGAGCAAAAACTGGCCAGTTCCAATTACGACAAATACATCTCTAATTTTATCTAATTTGCTTTAATATATTTATCATAAACATTAACACACTCTTTACATTTTTTTTTTATTCATTCCAATAATTACAAACTATGTTAATGTCTTTATTATTAAGACAACAAAAACTATTTTGTAGCACAGAGGATGCATAAGAGCATTTATTCAGCAAACACATTTGCAAACTATGTAGTCGAGGCCTTGTGAGGAAATACTGACTATATTAAACTTTTATTTGAGCAGAATATTGCTGTGGAGATCAGTAAACGCCAACATAATTGTTTGTTGATGTTTCAGATGATCAAAGACTGTTTGGAAAATGTACAATAATCCATTTAAGTGAAAAGCCCTGATTGGGGGATTAAGACATTTGACATCTGGCAACCCCAAGTTTAAAAGCTTGTGTAGGCTTGGTTCCAGTGCAAGATAATTGCTCATTACCAGCGGTTCAGTATCGCAAATGATTATGCTTAATTAATCGAGAAAAGCAGAAATTGTGATCAGGATTTAAATGATTAATCGTGCAGCCCTACTATAGTATAGACAACAAATGAGAGATGTATAAAAGTTATGGGAAACTGAAATGACTGTACTGTTGTTGTTGTTTTTTTACAGAAGAATAAGACTGCTCTCTATTGGGCAGTAGAGAAAGGCAATGCAACCATGGTTAGAGACATACTGCAGTGCAATCCAGACACAGAGATCACCACTAAAGTAAAGAAGACTCATGTTCAAGAGATTGCTTTGCTGTTATGAGCTAGTGTTGAGTCTGTATTTTTGTGTATTTAGGATTCTGAGACACCACTAATTAAAGCCACCAAGATGAGAAACAGAGATATAGTGGAGCTGTTGCTGGACAAAGGGGCCAAAGTCTCTGCAGTGGACAAGGTAAAACATCAGTCACAATTTCATGTACATAATTTACATTAACATGATGAGACTATATTGCACTTTAAGTCTCTGCTCTCTTTGGCTACAGAAAGGGGACACCCCTCTTCATTTCGCCATACGTGGACGGAGCCGCAGGCTGACTGAGCTCCTTCTCCGTAACCCTAAAGATGTCCATCTCCTCTACAGGCCCAACAACGTTGGAGAGACACCCTACAAAATCGACTGCCGTTACCAGAAGAGCATCCTCACCCAGAATTTTGGAGTCCGTAAGTCTGGGACTAGATTAATACTCATCATTCGGAATGGGTATCAATACAGATTTCCTGATTCAGTTACATTCTGATTCACAAGATTCTATTTAATTCCATTCTTATTCATTTGAGTTTATTCTGTGTTTGATTAAATTCTCATACATTTGGGTTTATTTCAGTCATCATGTTTATTTTGCTTGCATATAAATTCTCTCTCTGCAAATACACGGCAGTGTTTCAGACTGATTCAAATCATTAACTCATCTTTTTAAACTGTTCATTTAAAGAACCGACTCAGAGTCATTCATTTTGGCAGTAAAATGAAGTGGATAAATCTTCATATTTCTTTCTCAGATGAGATGAAGACACTTGCAGATCAGCAGGTGTAGTCGTTGTTCCAGTTTTCCTGGCTGGTTGTGTTATTATCTGTCCTGCTGTGCGGCTCTGTAGCGCTTGTGCTCGGCTTCACTGTGGATCCCAAGCTGGCTATCTCCATCTCTCTCAGCATCCTAGCACTACTTTATGTGTTCTTTCATAAGAAAAACTGGTCCATTATTCAGTGTTTCAACATAAGTTCTTAAAAAATCTGTACTTTTGGTCATAATTAAGTTATGATTGATATCAAATTAAAACTAGATGCGAAAGTTCGTCGAGACAAACTTTAAGTTGGCTTGAGAAAGTTTGGAGCAGAACGTTTTTTGCTAGGCGGTTGCAAGGATGTTATGGGTGGTTGCTATGGTGTTGCTAGGGTATTTTGGGCGGTTGCTAGGGTGTTCTGGGTGGTTGCCAGGTGGTTGCTAGGGTGTCCTGGCTGGTTGCTAAGGTCTTTTGGGTGGTTGCTAGGGTGTTCTAGGTGGTTGCTAGGGTATTCTGGGTGGTTGCTAGGCGATTGCTAGGGTGTTCTGGGTGGTTGCTAGGCTGTTTTGGGTGGTTGCTAGGGTATTCTGGGTGGTTGCTAGGCGGTTGCTAGGGTCTTTTGGGTGGTTGCTAGGCGGTTGCTAGGGTATTTTGGGTGGTTGCTAGGGTGTTTTGGGTGGTTGCTAGGGTGTTGCTAGGGTATTTTGGGTGGTTACTAGGGTGTTCTGGGTGGTTGCTAGGCGGTTGCTAGGATATTTTGGGTGGTTGCTAGGGTCTTTTGGGTGGTTGCTAGGCGGTTGCTAGGGTATTTTGGGTGGTTGCTAGGGTGTTCTGGGTGGTTGCTAGGCGGTTGCTAGGGTGTTCTGGGGGGTTGCTATGGTATTCAGGGCGGTTGATATGGTGTTACTAGGTGGTTGGTAGTTGTCACAGATGGTTACTATGGAGTTTTTATAGAGTTCTTAGCATGATCTTGGCATGATTTAACACTTAACTAATCGCTATTAGCATGTAGCTATTCACTGGTAGCATGTGTAGCATGTTGGAAGTGCTGTTTGCTAGCATGAGTCAAAAGAGCCAAACCTCATCTCTGTACGATGTTCTGATACAGAGATATAGGTCTTGCAAAACGGTTGCTAGGGTACTCAAGTTTGGTTGCTATGGAGTTGCTTGGGAGCTGGGAGCTTTAAACTTAAGAAGTTTAAATTGGTTTAAAGTTTAAAGTAGTTTGAAGTTTATGACAGAGATAGATAGATAAATAAGTTATATAGATACACACACACACACACACACACACACTCACTCAGACTACCTCGCTCACACACTCACTCAGACACACACACACTCACTCAGAGTTTATGAGTTCAGAGTTTATAAGTGTATAAATTGATGTGTTTATAAGTGTATGAGTTTTTGAGTTTAGAGTTTATAAGTTTAAATGAGTTTAAGAGTTCAGAGTTTATTAATTTATGAGTTTAAGAGTTCATAAGTCTATGAATTCATGAGTTTATTAGTTAATTAGTTATTAAATTTAAGTTAATTAGTTTATAAGTGTATGAGATTAGAGTTTATTAGTTTAAATGAGTTTCATTGGCTAATATATATAGAACGGCAGTTTGGTTTAGTCTTCAAGGTGTTTAGATTTAAATTTTTGTCGGTTGGTGAGTTTGAATCTGGATTTGAATTTTTTAGAACTCCCCAATGTAAGTCAATGGGAGTTTTTCCGAGTTTTGATCGTCATTTTTAGGAAAACCGTAAGTCCGATCAGTCTGAAAAGATATAGCACACCGAGTCAGATCTGTTTGAGTGTCTGAGCCGATTTTGGAGTATGTAGAGTTAAAGCTCTAGGAGGAGTTTGAGTCAGATTTTTTAGTAAGAAGAATAATAATAATATTAAGTTTAAATAGGATTTCAGTAAGTTGGCTCTCTCAAGCCAACTTAATTTATCAAAATCAAATCAAATTAATAACCCTTGAAAGGTATTGTGAATGAGTGAATGTGTGTATATTCTGTATCTCTACACAGTGGTTGTGTACTTTGGGAGCAGGCGTGAGGGCGAAAGTTGGAACTGGGCATGGGTCATTAGCACCTGTCTGGCCCGACATATTGGATACCTGGAGCTTCTGCTCACCCGTGCACTGCCAGTCAATTGCCCACATTCTGCATAAAACTGTAAAACCTTTAAAATGAGGTCCTGTGACCTGTCCTAAAGAGTGGATGTGGTGTATTGATTTCCACAAGAGGGCTGTAAGGGTGGAATTCCTGCAGTGGTTCAAGCTGCAAGAAATGCCGAATGACTAAAGAAATGTTATTAGCAAGATGGTAGAAAACTGCACATTTCTTGTCTATTCCACCCACTGACACTTATACCAACGACGGAAATAAGCGCAGTTACAATAGCTTAATATTTGTGGGAGAGCGTTGCTATAGAGAGTGACGATATTGCATTGCAATAGGTAGCACTTCAAAGTCAATACCAAATCAAAACTAGTTAGCACGTTAGTTGTAATTGAAAAGGTTTAATGACAAAATATGGTTTTATGGTTACACTTAAAATAGTTACAAAATAGATGTATGAGATGATGATAACTTTATCCATTTTATACCATTAATTGTACCCAGCATATATGAAAAAATGTTACCTGAGAGAGAGAGAGTCAAAGAAAAGAGGATGCAAAAGGAGAGAGCCCCAAGAAAGGGACCCAGAGAAGAAGAGAGCCAGAGCATCCAAGAGCCAGAACAACAGTTTCAATATTCTTTTATACTTTCCCTGACCATGTGACTAAAACCCAATTGTGAGACATTCAAATTGACCAATCAGATAATTACACTTCCACCACTGTACTAAAGGTGTGACAATTCATCGACCCCCAAAGTACAAACAGTTTGGCTACAGGCCTTGATCACTATCTGTGTCTTTGGGAACTCCAAATGGTCACTGTGGTAGAAAGAGGGGGTAGAAAAACAGTCAAGCAAATATCTTTGTTCATTTAAAATATCTTGGATTATTTTCAATTCTACAGGGCAGGGGTACAGAACTCAGTTCCTGGAGGGCCACAGTCCGGCAGATTTTAGCTTCAACCCTATTTAAACACCTCACAGCTAGTCATTCAGGATTTTTTAAAAACTACAGGTGTGCGTGTTGGAGCAGGGTTGGGACTAAACTCTGCAGGACTGTGGACCTCCAGGAACAAGCGCGCGTTCAGAATGACAACACTGAAACAGATCTTGGCACAGATACGGCCCGGGGACTGGTTCGCCTCAGTGGATCTAAAAGACGCGTACTTTCATATTCAAATAGCGACGCGCCACAGGCACTTCCTGAGATTTGCTTTCGAAGGCACAGCTTATCAGTATTCAGTGCTTCCGTTCGGCCTGGCCCTGGCCCCCCGCACCTTTTCAAAGGGTGTGGACACAGCGCTTTCTCCCCTCAGATCGAGCGGAATGCGCATCTTGAATTATCAAGCGAGTCTCCTGTTTTGGGCGGACCGACACTTTCTCTCCATAAGAGCGGCGCACATCCCCGGTATCCTGAACCGTGGAGCAGACATGCTTTCGAGGAACGGGATTCCTGAAGGAGTGCTTCACCCAGGATCAGTTCAAATGATTTGGGATCGATTCGGGAGGGCGGAAGTGGATCTGTTTGCCACAAGCGAGAACACGCACTGTCAGACGTTCTTCTCGCTATCTCACCGCTGCCGGGAGATGCTCTGACATCGCGTTGGCCAGAAGCCAGGCTTTATGCGTTCCCTCCGGTGAAGATTCTGCCAATGGTGTTGTGCAAAATCAGGGAGGAGAGAGCGTCAGTAACACTCGTGGCCTCGAACTGGCCGAATCAGCCCTGGTTCACGGACCTTAGAGAGTTAGTGGTGGCTCCCCCATGGCAAATCCCCCTCAGGAAGGACCTGCTGTCTAAGGCGAACGGCACGATATGGCACCCCAGCCCCGAGCTGTGGAACCTTCATGCAGAGCCGGCTCTCCCTATAAGCAAACTAAGCGGCTGCTTAGGGCCCCGCCGCCACTAGGGGCCCCCTAACTACAGATGGTACTCGCCGGTGTCGCTGCGGTTTAACAGTCAACCAACCGTGTAAAATCGCTGTCTTCCCTGGACTTAGAAATTTGACCGCAAAAATGAAACAAGTCTATCCATCGGGTGAAGAAAAAAGAAAAAAAAAAGGGGAAAGAAATCCCATTATAGTAGAGCTACTACTCTAACAAAATCCATATTTTAAGCAGTTTTTTTTTTCTGTAGAATTATTTTTGTATGAACTACATGTAACGTGTAACAATGACACTGTAAAATGTAAAAAGTGTTACCTAGAGTTTTTATTAGATTTATGTATATATTTTATAATTAAACATTTTATATACACATTTGGCTAATGATAGTTCACTGAAGTAGGGTTTTTGTATAAAAAATAAATACCAACTCAAACTCAAAATCTTTTGTAGAATTTTTAATCTGTTTGATACATCAATATAGAAGAAATATGTTTAAATTACTTTAGAAGGAAGCAAAGAAATTACTGGTCCAACTTCTCCCTCTTTTTAAAGTGTGGAATAGGGAAAAGAAGTTCAAAGATCGAGACTCCAGCAACACCTGTAGTGTATATGCAACAACTTTATTGAAGATTTTTTTAATACTAAAGGTTTTAAGCCGCCTAGTGGACAAAAACAGTGCTGTTTTAAAATTTACAAAGCATTCAGACAGTAATTAAGTAGATGTAGAAATTTGGCAAATCTGTAATCTTTACTTTTACTGTTTCAGTGAGTGTAGCCTACTTTAATAAGCAGTAAAATAATTGTGGGCGATCATGTTAAAAGAGGTACAGATGAAATGTGTAAGGGTTAGATTGTATACAGTTACTGGTTTGCGGTGGCAATACTCCATTATTCACTGCAAGGCAGGGCCCCAAAATTATCCTGCTTAGGGCCCCCAGATTTACAGAACAGGTGTTGTGCCGAATTTCGACCCCCTGCCAAATTATTACCCCCCTTGTTGAAGTCAGAACCTGATTGCCTAACCCCACCCCTAATCCTAACCCCTCCCACACAACTAATCCTAAACCTACCAATACTAGGGGGGTAATAATTTGGCGGGGGTCGAAATTCGGCACAACACCGGCGCTGTCTGCGGCTCCCTGTTTCTCTGTGGGAATTGATATCGGTCAAGGAAATCTGTCCTAGTTGATTTCGTGGTCTTCTGACGTTAAACTGGACCCGGTAAATATCACTACTACGAAACTACCACCAGTAGCCAATAAAGACAATGCATCGATACAACAGCCAATTAAAAGGAAACTCTTAAATCCTGCAATTATTAAGCGCAAGAAGTGGAAATTCGTACAAACTGTAAATCAGGCTCGAATGCTGTGGGATCCATGAGCAAAACCTAAGGGATTACTTGGAGGACACATAAACATTCGTAGTGTCACAGGGAAAAGTGAACAAATTCAACATCTTATTGTAAACTCTAATTTGGATTATCTGTGTCTATCGGAGACCTGGCTACATAAAAACTCTCAAAGTGCAGCATTGAGTGTCCCAGGCTACAATATCTTTAGGAGGGACAGGCCTGAAGGAAGAGGAGGGGGGTTAATGTTTTGAGATAACATCAACTGCCGTCAAATCCAGTGGAAACATGACAATGGGCTTGAATGTATCGGACTTAATATTACATTGTCTCCACAAATGTCCTTCAGCCTTATTGGGTTGTATAGACCACCCTCTTCCACATTAGTTTTGTTTTTAGACCAACTAAAGAGTATACTAAAAGAATGTAATTCTGGAAAAGAGGTAATTTTAATGGGGGATTTTAACATAAACTGGGAAGATAAATGTAATAGAAGTGCCCTTAAACGAATTACAGATATTTTTGACATGACACAGCTAATTAAGGGACCAACAAGAATAACACAGAGGTCAAAAACACTGATAGACCTGATATTCAGTAATAAACCAGAGAGAATTGTTAAAACTGTTATTATTGTAACATTCTAACATTGCATTGTATGCATGATATGAGCGTGTTTCTTTAATCTCATCACTATAGACTATTCTTTGCTCTATGATGGTTATATCCTGATATTTGCATAGAATAGTGTTTTCTTTCTATTTGTGTCGATGCAATGTAATCTTGTAATGTATTTATCGATTTGAAGTTTTGATGTAATTTATGTTTTTTGTTTTCAGTAGACCCTATGCCTAAGGCTATACTTGATATAGGCTATGTTGAACTACATTTCCCATGTTCCCTATCCCTGTAGCCTTATGGTGCGTTCAAGTCATCTCGTATAGATCGTATTTACGAGTTGAACGCACTTGAACGCCACCACAATGTCGTAAATACCAGTGGGGAGCTCGGGATTTTCTCTAAGCTCCGATCTTTCCGAGTTGGGGGCGTGTCAGTGATTAACATGGCGGAATACACAATACGTAAAGGTATTTAGCTGTGATATTGTCAGGCTTTTCTATTAACAGCTCAGTTAGCTAATCGCCAACACAGAATATGATAGTATTATAATACAACAATGCAACATGTAACGATGTGTTGGCAGTGGCTTCATAAATGAATTAAAAACATAAAAATACAAAGTACACCTGATGCACATTTCTTTGTTCTTCATTTTCTAGAACTAGAGTTTAAGAACCTTACTGTATTTTTGTGTAATTAATTAAGAGAAAGTACTCCGCCATTTTGCTCCGACGAAAGTGACTTGAACGCACATGCCGTTATAAACACGACTTCCCACCTCGTACGTACGAACTTCGCAGGAGGACTTGAACGCACCATTAGCCATGTTAACACAGGTGTCTGGCATTATGCAATCAGGAGAGGTGATTGGCAAGAGCCCTTTTGTATGGCCACATTCACTTTGTTTGTATGCCTGAAGAAGGTCGCAAGACCGAAAGCTTGCTAATAAATTGATCTTGCACAGTGTTTGAGTGTGCAGCTGCTGTATTTGTACAATTTTTAATGATGATTTAGTTTAGCAGCACCTCACTAAAGACTTTCTTGACGGATGAGCGGTGGCTTTTTCTATTTTGTAACATTCTAACATTCAAAAACATATTATTGTAACAGGTACAGTGTACCTTAAGTTATTTTACAGTGTCATTTCTATTGTAGTTATATTGTAGTCAATTTGCCATAGACTTGTAAATGTATTTTCTTGTTCGTATTTTAATGCTTTTTTTACATCTTGGCCAGGGGACTACAGATGAAAAATAGCCTTTTGGCTAATTCTGGCTTTTTTAACCATGTTGGTTCATGTGTTTTATGAAATTGCACTGTCCCCTTTTAAATAAACCAATAAATCAAATCAAATCAAAACATTCAATTTGATCACTGGGTTATCCGATCATAATTTAACACTTGGGGCCCTATCTTGCACCCAGCGCAATTGACTTTGTACACCGACGCATGTATCATTCCTATTTTGCACCCGCGCAAAGCGGACTTTTCCCTCCACAGACGCACGTCGGTTAACTAAGAAATACACTTGCGCTCCCCGGGGCGGTTCAGCGCAAAGAGGAGGCGTGTTCCGGCGCAAACGTTCCCTCGTGCTATTTTACAGGTTTAGAAAACAATTCCGCCAGTGACCGGAAAAAACTGTTTAAAGTCTGTGGCGCGTTGCGCATGTTATTCATATGCTATTTTAAGGGCGCATGCTTGGCCTTAATCAATGTAGCGTGTGCACAATGCGCATACACTTTGATTCTCTCATCTACACACAGACGCAGCAGTTATCATTTTTGCAAATCATACATTATTACGATAGATAGATAGATAGATAGATAGATAGATAGATAGATAGATAGATAGATAGACATTTTATTATAAAAGCATACATCTAGCTTACACATTTACCCAAATTATCATACGCCTGTTTAACCGAAGTTAATTTGGGTGTGTTTCTCCATCCCCAACGTCCCTGACGGGAACGTCGGTCTCCTCGGCTGTGAACCGCTCCTCGTGTGCGCCTGGCAAATCCGCCGTTATAATAGGAATCCGCTTTAGAACAAGCGCGCCTGCTCTTAAAGGGAATGTGAGATGTCGCTCTGATTGGTTTATTTCACGTTACGCCCAAACCACACCTATGAATAATGAAGCTACTTCAGACCAACCCCTTTTAGATTTGCGCCGGGCGCAAGAGTCATTTATCCCGCCGGGAAAATAGCAACAGCGCCCAAGACCCGCCCACAAAGTTACTTGCGCTTTGACACTTGCGTTTCAGATCGTTAAAGGTGCTATAAGCGATCTCGTTTGGCGTAACCCTTTTGTTGATGTTTGAATTATTATCAAACAAAACGGAGGCTAGCTAGACCCTCCCTCCTCCTCATCCGCGCACTAACCCCCGAACCCCACCCCCACATCATTCTTGTTGGTTATTGGCTGGAACAGTTTGTTATGTTTCGTGGTGCGGGTCGCTCTGTTTGTTGCTCAGTTTGTTTTTGCTGCAGTTTGTGGAGCGTGGGCTGTCTGCATAGACCGTGTTTTTTTACAGTGTGTTCCGGGGACAGGCAGCGAGCGGATAGTGAGGAGATGTTTGCGGTATGTGAAAAAAAAAGTTTTAGCCTAAAAAACGCGTGAGATCGCTTATAGCACCTTTAAAATAGGGCCCTTGGAGTTAGGAAATTGACAAAAATGCGTTTTAACTGTTGTGTAAAAAAGCATAGTCAGCTCAGAATACCTAAGGGACAACAAAATGACTTTGAAAATGCAATTAAAGAAATTGAATGGAATAATATATTGTCTTACTCTGATGTTGACTCTGACTGTCAGATTTTTTTTCTCCACAATCCAACGTACAATTAATCATTTTTTAAGGAGAACTAAACCTGAAAAAATGCTTTTCCATGGTTAAGTAGTGATGAAACTGATGAAAGAACGAGATTCGGCATTGAAAGCAGCCCTAAAATCAAAACTAGTTACTGATAGATTAAAGTTTGTAGGCCTACGAATTAAGGTAACAAAAGAGATTAGGAAAGCAAAAGCGAAATTCTTTCTTAATGTCACTGACCAAGCAAAGGGAAATACCAAACTGATTTGGGAGAACATAAAGAGGTTGACAGGAAAACATCATAATGGTAATGAACAGCCCCTGGAAATCTGTGTTAATAATAGTATTACACAGGACGAAGCTCAAATAGTAGCAACTTTTAATTCATACTTTGTAGAATCAGTATCGACACTGACACATAATCTATCCACCAATCCACTAAATATGATGCCTGCAAACTACAATAAACCTGTATTGGAGATCCAGGAAATTTCCGAAGCCAAAGTGAGAATGATAATAAGTTCCCTAAAGAATTCCAAAGCTAAAGATGTGTATGGACTGGACAAAATGTTTCTGAAAGTGTTTAATGAGTGTTTGTCTAGTCCATTAACACATATTATTAATAGATCAATCAATGAAGGACTTTATCCAAAAGCATGGAAGACAGCTATAATAACACCGATCCACAAAACAGGTGATACATCTAAGGTTTGTAACTACAGACCAATTAGCATAGTACCCATAGTGTCAAAGGAAATTGAAAGATATGTAGTAGAACAACTTACTAGCCACCTCAACAATTGCATCCTATGCAGTTTGGTTTTAGATCGAATCATTCAACGGAAACGGCAAGCTGCTTTTTCCTGGAGAATGTGAAATCTAAATTAGATAAAGGAGGAGTTGTTGGGGCCATATTCTTAGATCTAAAGAAAGCTTTTGACACTGTGGATCATGGTGTCCTACTCAAAAAGCTTTCATGGTTCAATGTCGCCCCCAATGTTATTAAGTGGATGCATTCCTATCTGGAAGATCGAGAACAAAGAGTCAAGATAAATGATGGGGTATCATCGGCCATCAGTTGTAATATTGGTGTACCTCAGGGATCAATTTTAGGGCCCCTGTTGTTTAGCATATACATAAATGATCTTCCCACTGTATGCAATGAGTCTGAGATTCAAATGTATGCTGATGACACTGTCATTTATGTACATGCACCGACCAAACAGCAAGCAGCACTTAAGCTTACAGCAGTGATGGCCGATGTCATGCAATGGCTTAATAATTCCTGTCTTCATTTAAATATAAAGAAAACCACTTGTATGTTTTTTACGAAGAGGTCAACAGATAATTTCACACCAGTATTTATTGCAGGGGAACAGCTGTCAACAGTATCTGATTTTAAATATCTAGGTATATTAATTGATTCTAATCTAACATTTAAAAAAACAAATTAAAAAAGTTATTAATACAGTAAAATTCAACTTGTCAAATTTCCGTCATATCAGAAATTGTTTAACTACAAAGGCAGCTACAATATATTTTAATGCCATGATCATGCCACATCTGTTATACTGTTTGACTAGCTGGGCAAAAGCCTCCAGTACAACACTTAAACCTGTGCAGCTACTCTACCATCAAGCTTGCAAGGTGCTTGATAGGAAGCCAAATACCTATCACCACTGTTACTGCTTAAAAAAACATAATTTAATGACCTGGGACAATCTTATAAAATTTACAGATGTTTCTCTTGTTTATAAAATTTTACATGGCTTAGCTCCCCCCCACTTACTGCTTTTATAAAACAGAAAACAACTGTTGTTAGACACACCAGGTCTGTGTCAAGAGGTGATTGTGTAATAAAAATGAGGAGAACTGCCTTTGGACAGTCAGCTTTTTCTGTGAGAGCAGCTCGCACATGGAACAGTTTGCCTACGTCTATCAGAGACTGTGATTCATATTGGTCATTTAAAATGAATTTAAAATCATGGTTAAAAGACAATCAAGTGTGTGCCCATACTTTTTAGTTATTCAAATCACCTGAAGCGTGCTTTGTCTTGTTTTATGTTTTGTTGTCCTTGTTTTAATGTACTTTATGTATTTTATGAAATGCGATTTAATGTATGTATAAGTATTGTTGATTGTTTTAATGTATTTTATCTGACATCACACCTGCCCAGGGACTACACAGTTGAAAATTAGCCAAGTTGGCTAAACTGGGACATTTACATAAATGTTTATTAATGTGCACTGTCGATGTAACTTTAAACTGTATAAATAAATAAATAAATAAATTCTGCATGCATCTGCGGTAAAAAGCGCCCGTTTCCCACTAGAGACTGGACCAGTGAAGTCAGGTGGTTGATCTTCATGTCCATTTTCTCTGGGGTTTCCAGAATTGCCCTTTTCTACAGCTGCAATACAGAAGATCATTTCATTTGGCATTTAGCTTTGATGAATAAAATAATGCATTTTACAGTTTGCTTGTTTTTTCTGATATTTTGACAGAAAAAAAACACAAGCAAGAACAAAATTTAGACTTAGCCCATTTTCTCTCTCTGTGTGCGCGCGTTTGTTAGAGAGCTCGCGCAGCACTGAGACAATGGTAAGCTATTTTTAAATCCAGTAATTAACACGCTAGTTTTCATACTAAATGAATATGTAACATAATTAGGTACTTTAGTTATTATTAACACAATAACATTACACATTCATGCTACATTTCTCAACACTGAGAATGAATAAATAAACGCCTGTTTCTCCAGACTTGCAGTTGTCAGTCATCCACAAGTCAGAGCACTTTCATAATAACTAGGCTAGCCATAGCGATTTCAAGTTTATTTAGATGATATTGTTCCGAGTGACCATGAATGACAGAGCGTATTTTTAAAGTTAATCCATGCGATCATGCAGAGGATTATGTTAACTCCATTCAATATTTCAACTTTCCACATCTCCCCCAGCCTGTTTACCGTAAGGAGTCAGAAGTACCGAGACTACTGTACTGTCTTCACTTAAGAAATCCGTCGGGAGTGGAAGGGGGATCGAGCGGGATTCTGTATTGCTGTCAATTTACAGTCTCTTTTTAATCATAAGCCTTACGCATTTGTCAATCATCCTCGCTTGCTATTTGGGGAATGAACCAGCGCTATGACCGGTCGAACTCTTCTTCTTCTGCTGTTGCTTGATTTGAGCGCAGTGCGTGCACCAGGTTTTTGCGTGGTTTAGAGTGACAAATCGTACCAGCGTACTTTTGAGTTCAAAATGCGTACAGGGTGGCAGGTCTGTGCCTGTTCTATCTCAAATAATGTATTTTTGATTTAAAGGCCTGAATTGATTAAACAAAAAAACATCTCTTTTTCTTACTTTTTTGGCTTCTTTCTTCTTCATTCTCTGGGTATCTGCAAACCAGGGATGATCTAAAATATTCTCTAAGGTGTAATGTTGCCTCTGTCCCTCAAGCTGCCGATGAAGCAGCCGACGAAGCTGCTGACATTCTGTGAAAGTTTTCAGAAGAGAGCGGATTAATCACGTTTGACCTTTCTGTAGTACACGTAAGGTGTATGTTACCATGAAATACAAAGCATTTGTTGCTGCTACTATGACATGAACATTTAATCACTGCTAACATTCATTATCAGTCCCCTGTGTTTTATACTTTGCTCATTTGTCATCAAGGTTTGACACATAGGGCCCTATCTTGCACCCAGCGCAATTGACTTTGTACACCGACGCATGTCTCATTCCTATTTTGCACCCGACGCACAGCCAACTTTTCCCTCCACAGACGCATGTCGGTAAATTAGGGAATGAACTTGCACTCTCAGGCGGTTCAGCGAAAAGAGGAGGCGTCTTCCGGCGCAAACGTTCAAGCGTGTCTGCTTTTAAAGGGAATGTGAGATGACGCCCTGATTGGTTTATTTCACGTTAAGCCCAAACCACACCTATGAGTAATGTAGCTATACTTCAGACCAACCCATTTTAGATTTGCGTCGGGCGCAAGAGTAATTTATCCCGCCGATATAAAAGCAACAGTGCCCGAGAACCGCCCACAAAGTTACTTGCATTTCACGTTTGATACTTGCGTTTCAGATCGTTAAAATAGGGCCCTTCTCATTTTACTGTCACTTTATGTGCCAGAGCTTTATATGTTTTCCAAGCAATGTTATTTCCACTTCGTTCTTGTTATCAATCTCACCTCTGGACAGGTTTACTTTTTTCCCCAGACGGATGTCTTATTTGATTGACATCCGTCTAGTCAAGTCAAGTCAAGTCAAGTCATCTTCATTTATATAGCGCTTTTAACAATGTAGATTGTTCCAAAGCAGCTTTACATTGAGAATAGGAAATTAAAGTAAAGTGTTTTGTCTTTATAGCAGCTCTAGAATAAAGTTATTGTCCAGCTAAAGTTAGTTTGATTAATTCACTTCCGTCGCAACGATCATTAGTTATTAACTTAGGGGCCGCTAGCACGACACCGTTTTAACAGAAAACTCTCAAGTTCTTTTTGCGCAAACTTCAAAAACGCGAACCAGTGAGAACGCCGATGGCGTGCACATGCGTATTACGAGTTCAGTCTATAGGTATGTGCGTTTGAATATATGTGCGCAGGCATGTAGTCCTTCCCTACAAATCAACCCTCAACATACTACTTGTCTGGCCTTAAAATTAATAATACAGAATTTTATCGCTTCCACGTAGCCACGCGAACCGGATTTATCCCGACAACGCTTTATCTGTAGATAGGTAAAGGGAGGGGAGGGAGACCTTCACAGGGAAGAGCCTAGTTGACATTTCAGAACTGCACTGTCGTCGTGTCCAAGCGCAGGTCCTACATCAGATCTGGATACAGCCTGGATCCGGCGGACTGCGGTAAACCTCGGGATAAACAGAGAGACTAATATTAGCGTAGACGCCATTCTTCTTATGATGTAACGAGTACATCAGGATTTATGGGAAGTGTTCCCGGTTCCGGCTGACCTAAACCTAACATTGAATTATAACAGTCTATAATGTGTTATGTGTATGCTAGGTCAAAGAGATGTGTTTTTAGTCTAGCTTTGAACTGACAGAGTGTGTCTGCTTCCCGGACAATGTTAGGAAGACTGTTCCAAAGTTTTGGTGCTAAATAGGAAAAGGATCTACCGCCAGCAGTTGATTTTGATATTCTAGGTATTATCAACTGGCCGGAATTTTGAGATCGCAATAGACGTGAAGGACTATAATGCGTTAAGAGCTCGATCAAGTACTGTGGAGCTAAACCATTTAGTGCTTTGCAAATAATCAGCAATATTTAAAAATGTATACAATGTTTAATAGGGAGCCAGTGCAGTGTTGACAGAACTGGGCTAACATGGTCATACTTCCTGGTTCTGGTAAGAACTCGAGCTGCTGCGTTTTGGACCAGCTGTAATTTGTTTATTAAGCGTGCAGGGCAACCACCCATAATAGCGTTACAATAATCTAGCCTTGATGTCATGAACGCATGGACTAATTGTTCTGCATTTGTCAAAGAGAGCATATGACGTAATTTAGATACATTTTTATGATGGAAAAATGTGGTTTTAAAGATACTAGACACGTGACTTTCAAATGAAAGATTGGTATCAAAGAGCACACCCAGGTTCCTAACCGACGACGAAGACTTGACAGAGCAGCCATCAAGTGTTAGACAGTATTCTACATTATTACGTGAGGAAGTTTTTTTGTCCAATAATTAGAATCTCTGTTTTTTCAGAATTAAGTAGTAAGAAATTACTAGTCATCCAATTTTTTATATCACCTATACATTCCGTTAATTTAGTGAATCGGTAAGTTCCGTCAGGGCGTGAAGAAATATAGAGCCGAGTATCAATCGGCATAACAGTGAAAACTAATTCCATGCTTCCTAATGATATCTCCCAAGGGTAGCATGTACAGAGTGAAAAGCAACGGTCCTAGTACTGAGCCTTGTGGTACGCCATACTGAACTTGTGATCGATAAGACATCACTTCATTTACTGCTACAAACTGATAACGGTCAGATAAGTATGATTTAAACCATGCTAATGCAATTCCACTAATGCCAACATAATTTTCGAGTCTATGTAAAAGAATGTTGTGGTCAATAGTATCAAATGCAGCACTAAGATCGAGTAACACTAATAGAGAGATACAACCATGATCGGATGATAAGAGCAAATCATTTGTAACTCTAATGAGAGCAGTCTCAGTACTATGGTCCTGACTGAAAATCCTCACAGATATCATTTCTTTCTAAAAAGGAACACAGTTGTGAGGATACCGCCTTTTCTAGTATCTTTGACAGAAAAGGTAGATTCCAGATCGGCCTGTCATTGACCAATTCTGTACGATCAAGTTGCGGTTTTATTAACAAGCGGTTTAATCATTGCTAGCTTAAAAGTTTTTGGTACGTATCCTAATGACAAAGATGAATTAATGATATTAAGAAGAGGATCTATGACCTCTGGAAGCATCTCTTTCAGTAGCTTAGTCGGTATAGGGTCTAACATACATGTTGTCGATTTAGATGATTTAACGAATTCTTCCTCTTCTATAGCAATGAATGAATAAAATTTTTCCTTACGGACACTACAATGCACTGCCTGATGCGATACTGTAGTAGACGGTTGCATAGTTATAATTTTCTCCCTGATATTATCAATCTTGTAAGTGAAGAAGTTCATAAAGTCATTACTGCTGTGCTGCTTGGAAACTTCTGGGCTTGAAGCTTTATTTTTCGTTAGTTTAGCCACTGTTTCAAATAAATACCTAGGGTTTTGTTTATTCTCTTCTAACAGGGTTGAAAAATAAGCAGATCTAAATTACAGCAACACCTCCCCCTTTGCCTTTCAGACGAGGTTCATGTTTATAACAGTAATCTTACGGGGTGGTCTCATTTAAAGTAATGTAATCGTTTGGTTTTAGCCAGGTTTCTGTCAAACACAGCACATCTAGATTATAGTCTGTAATCATATCATTAACAATAAGTGCTTTTGAAGTAAGGGATCTAATATTCAGCAACCCGAGCTTTATCATTTGCTCATTTGTATTATATCTGTTTTTTATTTGTTGAACATCAATTACATTTTTACCCTTAGATGGGTTTGGAAGTTTTTTGCATGTCCTAATTCGGGGACCAGACACAGTCTCTATATGATGATATCTAGGTGAAAGAGGCTCTATGTGATGGGATTTATCTGACCTTGGTGACGTGAGACAGCTAGCAGACGGTCGGTTTAGCCAGTCTGTCTGCTTCCTGACCTGAGCCCCAGATTGTCATGTTTGAGCTCTAAGACTATGTGCCATATTACTAGAGAGAAGAGCAACACCATCCCAGGAGGGATGAATACCATCTCTTTTCAACAGGTCAGGTCTGCCCCAAAAACTTTTCCAATTGTCTATGAATTCTAGATTATTTTGCAGACACCACTTAGACAACCAGCCATTGAGTGAGGACAATCTACTACGTATCTCATCACTCCTGCGAACAGGAAGGGGGCCAGAGCAAATTACAGTGCTTAACATCGTACTTGCGAGTTCACACACCTCTTTAACATTAATTTTGGTGATCTCCGACTGGCGGAGTCGAACATCATTTGCGTCGACGTGAATAATAATCTTAGAGAATTTACGATTAGCATTAGCCAGCACTTTTAAATTTGCTTTGATGTCAGGCGCTCTGCAAACATGTGACAACATTTAAAGACAATCTAATACTTATATATATATATATATATATATATATATATACAGTATATATACAGTATATATATATATATATATATATATATATATATATATATGATCATCTTTGTTCCAGCTGGTCTAGGTCTTCAATAGATGCGAGTGGAAAGACGTCATCCTCTTCATCATTCTGCATGCATCTGCGGTAAAAAGCGCCCATTCCCACTAGAGACTGGACCAGTGAAGTCAGGTGGTTGATCTTCATGTCCATTTTCTCTGGGGTTTCCAGAATTGCCCTTTTCTACAGCTGCAATACAGAAGATCATTTCATTTGGCATTTAGCTTTGATGAATAAAATAATGCATTTTACAGTTTGCTTGTTTTTTCTGATATTTTGACAGAAAAAAAACACAAGCAAGAACAAAATTTAGACTTAGCCCATTTTCTCTCTCTGTGTGCGCGCGTTTGTTAGAGAGCTCGCGCAGCACTGAGACAATGGTAAGCTATTTTTAAATCCAGTAATTAACACACTAGTTTTCATACTAAATGAATATGTAACATAATTAGGTACTTTATTTATTATTAACACAATAACATTACACATTCATGCTACATTTCTCAACACTGAGAATGAATAAATAAACGCCTGTTTCTCCAGACTCGCAGTTGTCAGTCATCCACAAGTCAGAGCACTTTCATAATAACTAGGCTAGCCATAGCGATTTCAAGTTTATTTAGATGATATTGTTCCGAGTGACCATGAATGACAGAGCGTATTTTTAAAGTTAATCCATGCGATCATGCAGAGGATTATGTTAACTCCATTCAATATTTCAACTTTCCACATCTCCCCCAGCCTGTTTACCGTAAGGAGTCAGAAGTACCGAGACTACTGTACTGTCTTCACTTAAGAAATCCGTCGGGAGTGGAAGGGGGATCGAGCGGGATTCTGTATTGCTGTCAATTTACAGTCTCTTTTTAATCATAAGCCTTACGCATTTGTCAATGATCCTCGCTTGCTATTTGGGGAATGAACCAGCGCTATGACCGGTCGAACTCTTCTTCTTCTGCTGTTGCTTGATTTGAGCACAGTGCGTGCACCAGGTTTTTGCGTGGTTTAGAGTGACAAATCGTACCAGCGTACTTTTGAGTTCAAAATGCGTACAGGGTGGCAGGTCTGTGCCTGTTCTATCTCAAATAATGTATTTTTGATTTAAAGGCCTGAATTGATTAAACAAAAAAACATCTCTTTTTCTTACTTCTCTGGGTATCTGCAAACCAGGGATGATCTAAAATATTCTCTAAGGTGTAATGTTGCCTCTGTCCCTCAAGCTGCCGATGAAGTAGCCGACGAAGCTGCTGACATTCTGTGAAAGTTTTCAGAAGAGAGCGGATTAATCACGTTTGACCTTTCTGTAGTACACGTAAGGTGTATGTTACCATGAAATACAAAGCATTTGTTGCTGCTACTATGACATGAACATTTAATCACTGCTAACATTCATTATCAGTCCCCTGTGTTTTATACTTTGCTCATTTGTCATCGAGGTGACACATAGGGCCCTATCTTGCACCCAGCGCAATTGACTTTGTACACCGACGCATGTCTCATTCCTATTTTGCACCCGACGCACAGCCGACTTTTCCCTCCACAGACGCTCGTCGGTAAATTAGGGAATGAACTTGCACTCTCAGGCGGTTCAGCGAAAAGAGGAGGCGTCTTCCAGTGCAAACGTTCAAGCGTGTCTGCTTTTAAAGGGAATGTGAGATGACGCCCTGATTGGTTTATTTCACGTTACGCCCAAACCACACCTATGAGTAATGTAGCTACTTCAGACTAACCCATTTTAGATTTGCGTCGGGCGCAAGAGTAATTTATCCCGCCGGTATAAAAGCAACAGTGCCCGAGAACCGCCCACAAAGTTACTTGCGTTTCGCGTTTGATACTTGCGTTTCAGATCGTTAAAATAGGGCCCTTCTCATTTTACTGTCACTTTATGTGCCAGAGCTTTATATGTTTTCCAAGCAATGTTATTTCCACTTCGTTCTTGTTATCAATCTCACCTCTGGACAGGTTTACTTTTTTCCCAGACGGATGTCTTATTTGATTGACATCCGTCTAGTCAAGTCAAGTCAAGTCATCTTCATTTATATAGCGCTTTTAACAATGTAGATTGTTCCAAAGCAGCTTTACATTGAGAATAGGAAATTAAAGTAAAGTGTTTTGTCTTTATAGCAGCTCTAGAATAAAGTTATTGTCCAGCTTAAGTTAGTTTGATTAATTCACTTCCGTCGCAACGATCATTAGTTATTAACTTAGGGGCCGCTAGCACGACACCGTTTTAACAGAAAACTCTCAAGTTCTTTTTGCGCAAACTTCAAAAACGCGAACCAGTGAGAACGCCGATGGCGTGCACATGCGTATTACGAGTTCAGTCTATAGGTATGTGCGTTTGAATATATGTGCGCAGGCATGTAGTCCTTCCCTACAAATCAACCCTCAACATACTACTTGTCTGGCCTTAAAATTAATAATACAGAATTTTATCGCTTCCACGTAACCACGCGAACCGGAATTATCCCGACAACGCTTTATCTGAAGATAGGTAAAGGGAGGGGAGGGAGACCTTCACAGGGAAGAGCCTAGTTGACATTTCAGAACTGCACTGTCACCGTGTCCAAGCGCAGGTCCTACATCAGATCTGGATACAGCCTGGATCCGGCGGACTGCGGTAAACCTCGGGATAAACAGAGAGACTAATATTAGCGTAGACGCCATTCTTCTTATGATGTAACGAGTACATCAGGATTTATGGGAAGTGTTCCCGGTTCCGGCTTACCTAATCTATGCAGCCTAACATTGAATTATAACAGTCTATAATGTGTTATGTGTATGCTAGGTCAAAGAGATGTGTTTTTAGTCTAGCTTTGAACTGACAGAGTGTGTCTGCTTCCCGGACAATGTTAGGAAGACTGTTCCAAAGTTTTGGTGCTAAATAGGAAAATGATCTAGGATCTGGCCGGAATTTTGAGATCGCAATAGACGTGAAGGACTATAATGCGTTAAGAGCTCGATCAAGTACTGCGGAGCTAAAGCATTTAGTGCTTTGCAAGTAATCAGCAATATTTAAAAATGTATACAATGTTTAATAGGGAGCCAGTGCAGTGTTGACAGAACTGGGCTAACATGGTCATACTTCCTGGTTCTGGTAAGAACTCGAGCTGCTGCGTTTTGGACCAGCTGTAATTTGTTTAAGCGTGCAGGGCAACCACCCATAATAGCATTACAATAATCTAGCCTTGATGTCATGAACACATGGACTAATTGTTCTGCATTTGTCAAAGAGAGCATATGACGTAATTTCGATACATTTTTATGATGGAAAATGCGGTTTTAAAGATACTAGACACGTGACTTTCAAATGAAAGATTGGTATCAAAGAGCACACCCAGGTTCCTAACCGACGACGAAGACTTGACAGAGCAGCCATCAAGTGTTAGACAGTATTCTAGATTATTACGTGAGGACGTTTTTTTGTCCAATAATTAGAATCTCTGTTTTTTCAGAATTAAGTAGTAAGAAATTACTAGTCATCCAATTTTTTATATCACCTATACATTCCGTTAATTTAGTGAATCGGTAAGTTCCGTCAGGGCGTGAAGAAATATAGAGCCGAGTATCAATCGGCATAACAGTGAAAACTAATTCCATGCTTCCTAATGATATCTCCCAAGGGTAGCATGTACAGAGTGAAAAGCAACGGTCCTAGTACTGAGCCTTGTGGTACGCCATACTGAACTTGTGATCGATAAGACATCACTTCATTTACTGCTACAAACTGATAACGGTCAGATAAGTATGATTTAAACCATGCTAATGCAATTCCACTAATGCCAACATAATTTTCGAGTCTATGTAAAAGAATGTTGTGGTCAATAGTATCAAATGCAGCACTAAGATCGAGTAACACTAATAGAGAGATACAACCACGATCGGATGATAAGAGCAAATCATTTGTAACTCTAATGAGAGCAGTCTCAGTACTATGGTCCTGACTGAAAATCCTCACAGATATCATTTCTTTCTAAAAAGGAACACAGTTGTGAGGATACCGCCTTTTCTAGTATCTTTGACAGAAAAGGTAGATTCCAGATCGGCCTGTCACTGACCAATTCTGTAGGATGAAGTTGCGGTTTTATTAACAAGCGGTTTAATCATTGCCAGCTTAAAAGTTTTTGGTACGTATCCTAATGACAAAGATGAATTACTGATATTAAGAAGAGGATCTATGACCTCTGGAAGCATCTCTTTCAGTAGCTTAGTCCAGTGGTTCTCAAACCTGTCCTGGCGTACCCCCAACACTGCACGTTTTCTTTGTCGCCCTAATCAAACACACCTGATTCAACTCATCAGCTCATTATAACATGGGTGAATGAGCTGATGAGTTGAATCAGGTGTGTTTTATTAGGGAGACAAAGAAAACGTGCAGTGTTGGGGGTACGCCAGGACAGGTTTGAGAACCACTGGCTTAGTCGGTATAGGGTCTAACATACATGTTGTCGATTTAGATGATTTAACGAATTCTTCCTCTTCTATAGCAATGAATGAATCAAAATTTTCCTTACGGACACTACAATGCACTGCCTGATGCGATACTGTAGTAGACGGTTGCATAGTTATAATTTTCTCCCTGATATTATCAATCTTGTAAGTGAAGAAGTTCATAAAGTCATTACTGCTGTGCTGCTTGGAAACTTCTGGGCTTGAAGCTTTATTTTTCGTTAGTTTAGCCACTGTTTCAAATAAATACCTAGGGTTTTGTTTATTCTCTTCTAACAGGGTTGAAAAATAAGCAGATCTAAATTACAGCAACACCTCCCCCTTTGCCTTTCAGACGAGGTTCATGTTTATAACAGTAATCTTACGGGGTGGTCTTATTTAAAGTAATGTAATCGTTTGGTTTTAGCCAGGTTTCTGTCAAACACAGCACATCTAGATTATAGTCTGTAATCATATCATTAACAATAAGTGCTTTTGAAGTAAGGGATCTATTCAGCAACCCAAGCTTTATCATTTGCTCATTTGTATTATATCTGTTTTTTATTTGTTGAACATCAATTACATTTTTACCCTTAGATGGGTTTGGAAGTTTTTTGCATGTCCTAATTCGGGGACCAGACACAGTCTGTATATGATGATATCTAGGTGAAAGAGGCTCTATGTGATGGGATTTATCTGACCTTGGTGACGTGAGACAGCTAGCAGACGGTCGGTTTAGCCAGTCTGTCTGCTTCCTGACCTGAGCCCCAGATTGTCATGTTTGAGCTCTAAGACTATGTGCCATATTACTAGAGAGAAGAGCAACACCATCCCAGGAGGGATGAATACCATCTCTTTTCAACAGGTCAGGTCTGCCCCAAAAACTTTTCCAATTGTCTATGAATTCTAGATTATTTTGCAGACACCACTTAGACAACCAGCCATTGAGTGAGGACAATCTACTACGTATCTCATCACTCCTGCGAACAGGAAGGGGGCCAGAGCAAATTACAGTGCTTAACATCGTACTTGCGAGTTCACACACCTCTTTAACATTAATTTTGGTGATCTCCGACTGGCGGAGTCGAACATCATTTGCGTCGACGTGAATAATAATCTTAGAGAATTTACGATTAGCATTAGCCAGCACTTTTAAATTTGCTTTGATGTCAGGCGCTCTGCAAACATGTGACAACATTTAAAGACAATCTAATATATATATATATATATATAAACACTGCTCAAAAAAATGAACGGAACACTTAAACAACACAATGTAACTCCAAGTCAATCACACTTCTGTGAAATTAAACTGTCCACTTAGGAAGCAACACTGATTGACAATCAATTTCACATGCTGTTGTGCGAATGGAATAGACGACCGGTGGAAATTATAGGCAATTAGCAAGACACCCCCAATAAAGGAGTGGTTCTGCAGGTGGTGACCACAGACCACTTCTCAGTTCCTATGCTTTCTGGCTGATGTTTTGGTCACTTTTGAATGCTGGCGGTGCTTTCACTCTAGTGGTAGCATGAGACGAAGTCTACAACCCACACAAGTGGCTCAGGTAGTGCAGCTCATCCAGGATGGCACATCAATGCGAGCTGTGGCAAGAAGGTTTGCTGTGTCTGTCAGCATAGTGTCCAGAGCATGGAGGCGCTACCAGGAGACAGGCCAGTACATCAGGAGACGTGGAGGAGGCCGTCGGAGGGCAACAACCCAGCAGCAGGACCGCTACCTCCGCCTTTTTGCAAGGAGGAGCAGGAGGAACACTGCCAGAGCCCTGCAAAATGACCTCCAGTAGGCCACAAATGTGCATGTGTCTGCTCAAACGGTCAGAAACAGACTCCATGAGGGTGGTATGAGGGCCCAACGTCCACAGGTGGGGGTTGTGCTTACAGCCCAATACCGTGCAGGACGTTTGGCATTTGCCAGAGAACACCAAGATTGGCAAATTCGCCACTGGCGCCCTGTGCTCTTCACAGATGAAAGCAGGCAGCAGAACGTTGTCCATGGCATCTCCAGACTCTGTCACGTCTGTCACATGTGCTCAGTGTGAACCTGCTTTCATCTGTGAAGAGCACAGGGCGCCAGTGGCGAATTTGCCAATCTTGGTGTTCTCTGGCAAATGCCAAACGTCCTGCACGGTGTTGGGCTGTAAGCACAACCCCCACCTGTGGACGTCGGGCCCTCATACCACCCTCATGGAGTCTGTTTCTGACCGTTTGAGCAGACACATGCACATTTGTGGCCTACTGGAGGTCATGTTGCAGGGCTCTGGCAGTGTTCCTCCTGCTCCTCCTTGCACAAAGGCGGAGGTAGCGGTCCTGCTGCTGGGTTGTTGCCCTCCTACGGCTTCCTCCACGTCTCCTGATGTACTGGCCTGTCTCCTAGTAGCGCCTCCATGCTCTGGACACTATCCTGACAGACACAGCAAACCTTCTTGCCACAGCTCGCATTGATGTGCCATTCTGGATGAGCTGCACTACCTGAGCCACTTGTGTGGGTTGTAGACTCCATCTCATGCTACCACTAGAGTGAAAGCACCGCCAGCATTCAAAAGTGACCAAAACATCAGCCAGAAAGCATAGGAACTGAGAAGTGGTCTGTGGTCACCACCTGCAGAACCACTCCTTTATTGGGGGTGTCTTGCTAATTGCCTATAATTTCCACCGGTCGTCTATTCCATTCGCACAACAGCATGTGAAATTGATTGTCAATCAGTGTTGCTTCCTAAGTGGACAGTTTGATTTCACAGAAGTGTGATTGACTTGGAGTTACATTGTGTTGTTTAAGTGTTCCCTTAATTGTTTTGAGCAGTGTATATACAGTATCTATACAGTATATATATATATATATATATGATCATCTTTGTTCCAGCTGGTCTAGGTCTTCAATAGATGCGAGTGGAAAGACGTCATCCTCTTCATCATTCTGCAGTAAAAAAGCGCCCGTTTCCCACTAGAGACTGGACCAGTGATGTCCATTTTCTCTGGGGTTTCCAGAATTGCCCTTTTCTACAGCTGCAATACAGAAGATCATTTCATTTGGCATTTAGCTTTGATGAATAAAATAATGCATTTCACAGTTTGCTTGTTTTTTCTGATATTTTGGCAGAAAAAAAACACAAGCAAGAACAAAATGTAGACTTAAGGCCCGTTCACACCAAGCACGATAACTATAAAGATAACGATAAAGATAACTATATATGCGTCCACACCAACGAACGATAACGGTCTTTTTATTCTAAGCACGCGCGCGCCCGCCCCATTTTAAATGCGCGAGACCTTTAAATTAGAATGGATTCTGATTGACTGTCAGTGTTTTATCGTTTGACAGCTGGAAAAAAATCGTTCTGAAAGTGATCCCAACGATATCGTTCCTCATATCTTTATCGTTATAGTTGTGGTGTGAACTCTGTTATTCTTTAATATGGAGAACGATTTTTAGAATTATATCTTTATCGTTATCTTTATAGTTATCGTGCTTGGTGTGAACGGGCCTTTAGCCCGTCTTCTCTCTCTGTGTGCGCGCATTTGTTAGAGAGAGCTCGCGCAGCACTGAGACAATGGTAGGCTATTTTTAAATCCAGTAATTAACACGCTAGTTTTCATAATAAATGAATATGTAACATAATTAGGTACTTTAGTTATTATTAACACAATAACATTACACATTCATGCTACATTTCTCAACACTGAGAATGAATAAATAAACGCCTGTTTCTCCAGACTTGCAGTTGTCAGTCATCCACAAGTCAGAGCACTTTCATAATAACTAGGCTAGCCATAGCGATTTCAAGTTTATTTAGATTATATTGTTCCGAGTGACCATGAATGACAGAGCGTATTTTTAGAGTTAATCCATGCGATCACACAGAGGATTATGTTAACTCCATTCAATATTTCAACTTTCCACATCTCCCCCAGCCTGTTTACCGTAAGGAGTCAGAAGTACCGTGACTACTGTACTGTCTTCTAGAGGTCGACCGATTTTTTGCATTTTTAACATAATCGGCATCGGCCAATATCCAAGTGTATCAAGCCGATTATTAGGCAGGCGCATCTGTGGGCAGCCTAGTGTTGTTGTTGTGGAACACGCGTTCGACGCATGCTGCGCCTAGAGTCATTCTCCAGCAGAGTGAGCAGACCTCATCCAGTGCTTAAGGAAGGAGCTAAGTTCCTTGGAGAAAACTCCTTTATATTTAATTAAAAACTTTTGATATGTTACTGCCAACTTAGAGAAAAAACATGAATAGGCGACATGACGTTCGGCTACTTTGAAATTGATAGCGTAGTTGAGGTTGCATTAGCACAGCAGAAGGGTTGCGATCATGTCACAATAAGTAAGCAAGAATTTACAGACAGTGAATATGAGACTTTTATTTGTTCTGTTTGTGTGTCTTATATTTGAGAGGGTTGTCACTCAATGCAGAGAAATAAGTAATAAAAAAAAGAGACCAACTATATGCTAGTGAAGGACTGGCTTTGCTTTGCTAGGGTTGGGTAGCTACAGACAGACCCAGTGCTAATACGGCACTGGTGCCTTAACGACCGTTATTTACCGGACCGAATATCAACGCGCATTTCTGTGCTTCATATCAGTGCTACTGTTATGTCTGTGCTTCTCTTGGATGCTCTGAAAACGGACGTTAGAATAACAGAAACATCGCTTCGCTGCACTTGACACTAGTCAGCAGTTAACTTTAACATTCCGTTAGCTAGTAGCTGGATTAAACACGGTTAAAATGCTGGCCAAACAGTAACTTAGTGTAATGTGTGACTGTATTTCACTGTAGACTAGGGGTGGAACGGTACATGTATTCGTATTGAACCGAAACGGTACAGGCGTCACGGTTCGGTGTATAAATTTCCACAGAGAATACACCCTATAAAAATAAATTAAACTAGCGTGCAAAGTAATGCGGAACTACTGTTAGATACGCGGGTTCTTTAGGGACACCTAATCTGTAGCTCCGCTTTAGCTCCGGCTGCGATGTAAAGATTGCAATGCTGGAATATGTTGTGTGTGTGTGTGTGTGTGAGAGAGAGAGAGAGAGAGAGAGGCGCGGGCGCGATCGAGATCGAAAAGTCGCGTGTGTTTAAAGTCGCAAAGTGTTTACTTATATTTGTGTGCAAACGCGCGCGCGTGTGTGTGTGAGGCGCGGGCGCGATCGAACAGTGGAAACATAAAAACATACTCGTCATTTTGTTTATCAGGACATCATTCAAACTGCAAAGTGTTTAAGTTACTGTTAATTAAAATGTTAAGGAAAACAAATATATTAATCTGAAATGTAGCAAATAAATTTTCAATTCATTCAGGTACAATTACCAAACATATCTCAAGTTCTTTTTGTCTTTTGTACAAGTGCAGATTGGTAAAGTGTTCAATAAATGTTTTTGTTGAGAAATCTTGTCTATCTTAAGTAATTATTTGTGTTACACTTTATCTTTCAAATAGAGGTTAAAAACAAGCACATAATCGGCCAAATATCGGCCAAAATAAATCGGCAGCATTTATCGGCCATCGGCTGACCCGGATTTCAAAAGATCGGCATCGGCATCGGCCTGAAAAAAAAACATATCGGTCGACCTCTACTGTCTTCACTTAAGAAATCCGTCAGACGGCGGGAGTGGAAGGGGGATCGAGCGGGATTCTGTATTGCTGTCAATTTACAGTCTCTTTTTAATCATAAGCCTTACGCATTTGTCAATGATCCTCGCTTGCTATTTGGGGAATGAACCAGCGCTATGATCGGTCGAACTCTTCTTCTTCTGCTGTTGCTTGATTTGAGTACAGCGCATGCACCAGGTTTTTGCGTGGTTTAGAGTGACAAATCATACCAGCGTACCAGGTTGGCAGGTCTGAGCCTGTTCTATCTCAAATAATGTATTTCTGATTTAAAGGCCTGAATCGATTAAACAAAAAAACATCTTGTTTTCTTACTTTTTTGGCTTCTTTCTTCTTCATTCTCTGGGTATCTGCAAACCAGGGATGATCTAAAATGTTCTCTAAGGTGTAATGTTGCCTCTTTCCCTCAAGATTCCGACGACACTGCCGGTGAAGCAGCCGACGAAGCTGCCGACATTCTGTGAAAGTTTTCAGAAGAGAGCGGATTAATCACGTTTGACCTTTCTGTAGTACACGTGAGGTGAATGTTACCATTACATGAAATACATTTGCTCATTTGTCATCAAGGTTTGGCACTTATAATTTTACTGTCACTTTATGTGTCAGAGCTTTATATGTTTTCTAAGCAATGTTATTTCCACTTCGTTCTTGTTATCAATCTCACCTCTGGACAGTTTGACTTTTTTCCCAGATGGATGTCTTATTTCATTGGTGAGACAATTCAGTATGCAACTAGAGAAGTATATAGTTTTTTTCAATTCGGCACGCTGTCTTTCACTTCCTGCAAGCAATACATTTCCAGTGTTTAGTAAAACAACACCAGTCATCACCAGTCATCAGTGATCTGTGTTCAAAAAGCCAACTCACTTGCAAAGTAAACTTCGGAAAAGTTTACTAATTTTAGCTGCATGGTTTTTGGGTTGATCAGTAACGATTCCATGTCTAATTCGTAAAAAACATCACGATCCATGGAGTGACGCATTGCAACAAAGATTTGCCACATGATGTGTTTCACTGTCTCTTCAGTCAGGCACCCTCTGTTTCTGCTGATGAACTCACTCAAGATCACACAGTCAGGAAGATGTTCCATTATCAGGATGTATTGGTTTTCCATGATGAAACGGTTGTATAACCGTATGATATGGTCGCAAGCTGGAGGCTTTTGCAATTTCAGCAATGTAACCCCATCTTTGAAAATCTCAGGCTAAAGAAAAGAGATTGACAAAACATTTGATAATTTCAAATCTCATTAAAGAGTGAGGGAAATGAAAGATGAAAGCATTAGCTATGTTTCCATCATCCTGTTTTTATGCACATTTTGAAGTTTCGCATCAGAAACAAGTGATGGAAACGGCAAATGAAAAAAAAAGTCGGCAAAAAAATTTCACAATCGCTTGAGGTGGTTTTTGACTTGTGCGAAAAGGATTAATGCGAATAATGGGAGATGGAAATGCATTTGCCAAATTAATTAGATTTATATTGAACTATTCAAAATAAAACCATTCTCATCACACTTAAACCAGAACACATTTATAAGGTTGTCAAAGGTTGCTTGTTCCTGCGTGATATGACAGTTTCACTTTACAGATTCTACGTTCTGCCTTTATGTTGTCTGTTATTAAAATGCATTCAAATATTACTTCGTTTTCTTGTGTTACTGATCTTGTTTTCTGACCTGATATTAAGGATGAAAACAAATCAAAATAACATTAAGCTAGTGACTACTTGTCGTGTGGCTGAGCAGTGTAGCGAAAGGATAATCATATTATCCTTACTTGTATTAACATACAAAAATACAAAAAGGGAAAACGGCTCTCAGACGGGAACCGACTCTCACAGTTCTCTTAAAGCTGTTGCTCAATGAGTCGAACGACACACGTCACAACTGTTTCCGCTGATGGCATTTCATTGTTGGTTACTAGGTTACCAATACCACGTTGTCCGCTCAAACAACCTGATGGAAACGCGCCTAATTCACAAATGTTTTTTGTTTTGTTTTATTTGAAAAAGATTTGCTTTATGTTAAAACTTTACATGAACTTTATAACCGATGCTTCTAGGCTTTGGTTGTGTAATTCAGTTATATCTCATACTATCTACATACTGAATTTAACAAACCAATTCTTACTAGAGAATTTCATCAAGAATAAAGAATTGTCAACTTACTCCGTCACATGTGTCCAGAAATCTCCAAATATGTTTGATGGTAACCTAAAAAATAAAACATTTTTTTGCAAATGCAAGTTAAACTTGTACATGATCATCTACAGTCTTTACATGTAAAAAAAAAAAATTGATCAAACCTGTCAACACTGAAACAAGAGACAAAACTTTTGGTTATGGAGAAAGAGCCACATACTTTCCGGCCGTCCGATCTTCTAATTCCTTTGTGAACACCAAAATCAAATCTCCAAAACTCTATAGTCTTTCCCACTTTATAAAGAGACTTAAAGTATTTACGTTGCAGTGTCAGTTCATTAGGAAACATCAAGGTCACTGAAAAACACACAGAAACAACGTGTTAACATACAGCATGAGACTGAACGCACCTGTGCAGATCAGGTGAGGAGCCAGTATGAGTGGAGATTACAAATAAAACCAGAACAACAGATTGAAATGGACAATCAGTTTACTCGCTACAAAAAACTAGACTACAGCACTGCATGATAACTGGAGACTCACGGTCTGTTAACTCTGTGTGCTCCTGCGAAGGCTCTCGGTCAGGCACACGAGGACACACTTTCCTTATAAGGTTTTGGATGCCACGCTTTACAGCTTTCCCTGCTGTCCGGAAACAAGAACGGCCTTTCCTCCCTTTTGTGTGTTTTTCTGAAAGCAAAGAAAATTGATTATGTAGGAGCCATTTATAGGTTTTTCCATATTGTCTTATATTGTCTCTTCTTGTCTGTTTTCTGGAGTCTGTGTGCGCCCTCTACAGGACGAACCATAGGATAATGCGACAGGTGTCTAAAGCCTGGTTCACACGGGATGATTTTAAAATTGTCGGCTGATTTTCCAAACCTGAGAGACCCCACACACAGCGATAAAAAATCATGGGTCTAACAGTTTTGGTCGTACAGTGTGTGGTGCGCAGCCACACGGCAAAATCACACACATCACACACAAACCGATTTGACTCCCGAGCATTCCCAGGTCAGACGGGAAATCTCGCAAAATCCCTCGAGATCAAACGTGACTTCAGAGTAAACAATCATGGCGGACGAAGAGGATGCAGTGGCGATAGTTTGTAGTTTGTTTTTAAATGAAAAAAAAACGTTATCAAAAGAAAAGGCGATGGTCAAAGAAGTGGAGACTTTCTGGTGCGCCATGCCGCCGGACGTATTTATTTTGTTTCCCGGTGCTTCCTCGCCGCCTCGTCACCTCGCTTTCTGATTGGCTACACGCCACAGTCCACAGGCTCGTTTGTCCCCGGGGGACACCACACACGAGGAGAAATCGGGCCCAAAAAATCCAACATGTTGGATATCCCCGATTTGAAATCGGAGCGATCCCGACGTCCTTCCGAGCAGACGAGAGCAGTCTTAACACACCACACACGGCAGGAATATCTGATCAGATTATTTTACGATAATCGGAGCATCCTTAAGATTGTCGGAACGGGTGAATCGGGGCTAAAATCGGCCTAATTATCCTGCCGTGTGAACCAGGCTTAATGAGATGGCGTGGTTTGTTGGGAGCACACACACAGTCTTTAACAGGGGAACTGAATCAACACTGAACTGAATTCAGCTGAACAATGACACTATTTTCTTTTTAGAGCAGCTTTACAGCCAAATTGAACTCTGTTTGCATCATTGATCATTTTCCTGTTTAACCCTGTAAAGCTGCTTTGAAAAAGTCATTACTATACAGTATATAGCGCTATATTTGTAATGGTGACTTGACATTTGCAAAAGATTTTTGCAATTTTAGTGTTAAAGAGAGTGAAAGAGAGTTTGTGTGCGAAAGAGAATGATGTTTTTCTTTTAATCAAATACAGTAAATATAATTTACTTGTTATTTTGTGGTTTAAAAATTGTGTTGTTAATAAATGTTAATATAGTGTAGGCTATTTGTTCATTGTTAATAGATGTTTATATTAAAGTGTATTTGTTAATTTTATAATAAAAACCCTTAATCTTTTTAAATGGTTTCTTTTTAAATGGTTTCTGGGCCACATCTGGCCCGGGGACCCAGCCGACTCTCAGCCAGATCTGTCTTACAGTGCCTGGGCCAGACCTGGGCCATATCAATAAATAAGAGTCATTTTAAAGGGTGTGGGCCACATCTGGGCCAGAGGAAGTTGTTTGAGTCCGTTTTCAGTGTGTTGGGCCAGTTTTGGGCCGGGGACCCAGCCAGAACTGGGCCAGAATTAAAGCAAGGATGAGGGTCAGAGGTGGGCCAGACAAATTTTGCTATCTGGGGTGTGTATTTGACAGCATTAGCACAATAAGACTCGAAAGATAACTTAGTCCAGAATCCAGGTGCTGTTTGACAGGCTTTTAGTGCGAGCTCTGGGTGTACGTGGCTACGCGCTCAGAAAAGCGCATGTTAGAACAGCAACAGCAAGCGAATGAAATGTTCAACCGGCAAGGCTTTAAATCACATGCAAATAATGAACTTTTGTGAATGGCAGTGTCTCTTGAGTGTAACTCTACCTCTCCCTTAACATGATGTGAATGTAACAGAACTGCAACTGATAGAATGTGCACGAAACTACAAAATTTCTTCAAAAGCAGATTGTGGAGACATTTTAATCTTCCACGATCATATATTGTGATATCGCACACCCCGTGTCCCACTGTTATTTCTGCATACATGTGAGTAATATTGATTTGTATTAATGTCCTCACTTACCTGTTGGGTTGTTCTGCGCAGGCGCATCTTTTGGGCTGCTGCTGGTTTTTCTCTCAGATAACACAGCAGTACTGGTCGATGGTTGAGCGTAACCGAACATTGGCTCTGTCTTAAGCGCATCAGTGCCTGGAGTCGGCTCTTGTCCAGGTGTCTGTGTCTCGGTCTCAAGCGCATCAATGCCTGGAATCGGCTCCCGTGTTTTTGTCTCGGTCTCAAGCGCATCAGTGCCTGGAGTCAGCTCCCGTGTTTGTGTCTTGGTCTCAAGCGCATCAGTTCCTGGAGTCGGCTCCCGTGTTTGTGTCTTGGTCTCAAGCGCATCAATGCCTGGAGTCGGCTCCCGGGTAGTTGACGTGACGTGGCTTTTTCACCGTCACAGAAGATAAAAAATTATTTATTTCACATTTTCATCATTTAGAATACTGTAAATGGTTCAACATTTTCTTGTTTTACATGAATTTGTTGTTTTAATACCCAAGTTATTTTTTTACAACTTTGAGCCAAATCTCAAAATCGTCCTATGGTGTGACGGTAGACAAAATTATTTCATAAATATTAACTTTTATAAATAAAGAAAATAATGTTTAAAAATCTTAATGAACCTGGCATAATTGTGCAAGTGTCTATTTCACTAAGTGGCTATCACTTTTAGGAATTTCTTAAAGTTTGTCACAGAAAGAAATTATGCAATAACCTGATATTAAGTTGGGCAATATCATGGACAACTACATTTAGTTGAAAGACCCCATTCAAGTTCATGTGACTGAAGACCCCTATGAAGCCCATGCACATGGTAAGTATTTCTCTCAGAATTGTTCAAATATTTAACTAGGCCTATGTTTTCAGACCACTGAAGTTGTTAAGTTTTTTTGTCCTTTGGTGTATAACAAGTGCATCTATCCATTATAAAAGTGCATCTATCCATTATAAAAGTGCATCTATCCATTATAAAAGTGCATCTGTCCATTATAAAAGTCCATCTGTCCATTATAAAAGTGCATCTATCCATTATAAAAGAGCATCTATCCATTATAAAAGAGCATCTATCCATCATAAAAGAGCATCTATCCATCATAAAAGTGCATCTGTCCATTATAAAAGTGCATCTGTCCATTATAAAAGTGCATCTGTCCATTATAAAAGTGCATCTATCCATTATAAAAGTGCATCTGTCCATTATAAAAGTCCATCTGTCCATTATAAAAGTGCATCTATCCATTATAAAAGTGCATCTATCCATTATAAAAGTGCATCTGTCCATTATAAAAGTCCATCTGTCCATTATAAAAGTGCATCTATCCATTATAAAAGTGCATCTATCCATTATAAAAGTGCATCTGTCCATCATAAAAGAGCATCTGTCCATCATAAAAGAGCATCTGTCCATCATAAAAGTGCATCTCATAAAAGTGCATCTGTCCATCATAAAAGTGCATCTATCATTATAAAAGTGCATCTATCCATTATAAAAGTCCATCTATCCATCATAAAAGAGCATCTATCCATTATAAAAGTGCATCTATCCATCATAAAAGTGCATCTGTCCATTATAAAAGTGCATCTATCCATCATAAGAGCATCTATCCATTATAAAAGTGCATCTCTCCATCATAAAAGTGCATCTGTCCATCATAAAAGTCCATCTATCCATTATAAAAGTCCATCTATCCATTATAAAAGTGCATCTATCCATTATAAAAGTGCATCTGTCCATTATAAAAGTGTATCTATCCATTATACAAGTGCATCTGTCCATCATAAAAGTGCATCTGTCCATCATAAAAGTCCATCTATCCATTATAAAAGTGCATCTATCCATTATAAAAGAGCATCTGTCCATCATAAAAGTGCATCTCATAAAAGTGCACCTCTTTATCATAAAAGTGCATGTCTTCATGTTCATTTTATGAAGTATACTTAAGTAATTTTCAAGAATATTTTTTGAGTATACTTTATGTAGTAAGTATACTAATATCAATGTGTACTTGTAGTAAACTTGTGTACTATTTCAATACTGCTTGGGACTAAATTGGCCCACTTTTAGTATTTTTAGTATTTGTAAGAGTAGTAAACTAAGTACACAACTAGGTTTCTCATTTGTAATGCATCTGTACTACAAGTGAACTTATAAGTATACTAGTAGTTTACTATTTTAATACAAGTAGTACATTTTTTAGTTTATGAAAGTACACACTGAAGTGTACTCTCAGGAAACTACTAGTTTCGTAGTTTATACTGCAAGTATACTTGTAAGTTTTCTTTACGTGAACATAACATTATACTTATAGTTTACTATTTATATATCATTTTTGCACTTGAAAAATACCTTTAACTCTAATTTTAAAAACATTTTATTAGCTTCATGCATCCTTTTTTAATCAACACTTGAATGTCAGTAAGTTTCATAAAGAAAGGCAACATTTTAAACAAAAAAGTAGAATTAGAGTAAATTGCTATACACTACCAGTGGACTAGCCTACACAAAAATTCAGATATGCAGAATTAGAAACATATCTGTTTTATATCAATATTCTAATCAATATTTTCAAACAATGTAAGTTTCATAAGACTGTATATGAAAAACTATGTAAAAAAAAGTATATTTAATTGACTACTCAATCAAAAGAGTTAACACAACTACAAGACAAGTATACTTTGAATTCTTAATTATTCTTTTAAGTATATCTGGATCAAAAGATTGAATTCAAGTACAGGCCAAATATACCTGGGCCCGTATTCATAAAGAATCTTAATGCAAAGAGTAGCTCCTAGTGACAAAATTCTAAGAAAATTCTTAGAAATGTGGGCGTTTACTCGTAAAATTAAAGCAAAAATCCCAGGAAAGAAAAAAGTAATTCAGAAAGCATCTTAACCCTTAAAAGAGGTCTCAAGGTCAAAATTGTTAGGAGCACGGACGAGGACTTTTCAGAGGCTGAAGAGTTTCTTTAGCAGAGAACATGGCAGAAAGACGAAGAGGGAGAAAAAAAATGTGTTGCAGCCAATGGATGACAGTGAGTTAATAAGACGCTATAGATTAGATTGTGCAGGGATCATGTTTGTGACTGATCTTATTAGAGACGCGCTAACATCTCCGACACAGCGCAGAAATGCCATAGTGCCAGAAATGAAAGTAATCACTACATTACGATATTTGGCAACTGGGAAAATGCAACAATGCAGCAGTGTGTAATGTACACAGTCGCATGTAATTTCAAAGTGAAGGCTTAGAATAGACCCTATACTTAAAATCACTCTTTTTTTCCTTCTTGGACAACCAGCCAATCACAGTCTTCAAAAGATTGCGTCATACATAGCAACGGGGTCAGCCCCGCCTCCTCACTAAGATGAAAGTTTTTGTCTTTTCCTTGCTCAGAGTTGCTCTCAGATTGGCCCTGAATCGCTCTTAAGCTAAGACTCCTATGTAAAAGTTTTTAAGCTAAATTAAAGGACAAGTTCGGTATTTTACACTTAAAGCCCTGTTTTCAGATCGTTTCTGATGAAATAGAACAGTTAAGATTGATATTTGGACACATGCTGCTGGCCCGAGCTGCACTGTAGCAGTTACTGTTACACTGTTTAACCTGCAAGCTAGCTAGCCTGCTAAAAACACCAAGAATATCAAAATACATGATAGAAACATTTTGTTAAACCACTTACAAGTGTTATGTTGACAACACTATTGAAACAATTACTTTTTATTACAACTGTACATGAATAAATAGGCCATTTGGCCCTGGACTGATGTCCATTCTATTGGCTCTATTCTATTTTGAAAGGCTCTCACAAATAAATAGTATGGGTATATTATACATTTTCTGAGTCATCAGAGTGCCTTGAGTATTGAAGTTGTTGAGTTTTGTGTCTGTGGTGTTCTTTCATGCCACAGGGATAAAAGAAAGCATACAGTTTAGGCGGAAATTGTGAAAAAATGTGTGTTATTTCTGGTTTAAAAAAGTCATGTGACCTCTGTGTTTGTCAGACAGATTCAGTACTGGGCTTAATTGAAAGCCTAAAAGGTCCCCTTTCCAACGATACCAAGCACCATATTATAGAATATTGACAATATCCCTAGCATGAGCCTAAACCAGATATAAACCAGGGCCCGTATTCATAAAGAATCTTAATGCAAAGAGTAGCTCCTAGTGACAAAATTCTAAGAAAATTCTTAGAAATGTGGCCGTTTACTCTTAAAATTAAAGAAAAACTCCTAGTAAAGAAAAAAGTAATTCAGAAAGCATCTTAACCCTTAAAAGAGGTCTTAAGGTCAAAATTGTTAGGAGCACGGACGAGGACTTTTAAGAGGCTTAAGAGTTTCTTTAGCAGAGGAGAAAATGGCAGAAAGACAAAGAGGGAGAAGAAATGTGTTGCAGACAATGGATGACAGTGAGTTAATAAGACGCTATAGATTAGATCATGCAGGGATCATGTTTGTGACAGATCTTTTTAGAGACACGCTAATATCTCAGACACAGCGCAGAAATGCCATAGCGCCAGAAATGAAAGTAATCACTACATTACGATATTTGGCAACTGGGAAAATTCCATGTTTGATACATTAAAACCAACATTCAAACCACCACTTAAATAGACATGCCAGCAATCAGTGTAACTGGAAAGAGTGGAACAATTTTTATCATTCTAAGCCAAGCAAATACCTTATAGGAAATCAACAGCATGGTAAATAAAAAAAGGATTTATATACACATATATAATGCAATAGTGTGTGTGAGAGAACGATCAAATAGGAAAAATTACGCATGTAAGTTCAAAGTGGAGGCTTAGAATAGACCCTATACTTAAAATCACTTTTTTTTTCCTTCTTGGACAACCAACCAATCACAGTCTTCAAAAGATTGTGTCATACATAGCAACGGGGTCAACCCCGCCTCCTCACTAAGATAAAAGTTTTTATATTTTCCTTACTCAGAGTTGCTATCAGATCGGTCCCGAATCGCTTTTAAGCTAAGACTCCTACATAAAAGTTTTTAAGCTAAATTAAGAGTTTTCTGAGAGGATTCTTAGAATCTTTATGAATACGGGCCCAGATTTCAAAAACGGAATTTATTTTAGGGGGTTAACGTTAGTAACTTCATGAGCTCAAAAAAGTGATTTCGCTACCACCGCTGCACTGCTATCGTGATTTTTCTAATACTAGGGGTGTAAGTTATACCTTGCCAAAAAACAATGATAGCATTTGCCCCCCCCCGTTGATACCGATGGACCCCCCTGGCTCATGGACTAAATATCACTTTAAGAAAATAATGTTTTAATAATGTGAACAATTCTGTCTCAAGTATTTTTTGATGTTATTTAATATAATTTCTTAGTACTTTTTAAATGTCACACCATAGGACACATTTACAGTACTGTTGAATGAAAAAAATATGTAAAGTCATTGACAAAATGAGTGACCACTACTATTTTCTGAAACTGCACTTTTCATACTCCATAAATATATGTATTTTTTCTTAAAAAGTAATGTTTTCCAAAAAGAAATTACCTTTTCTTGGCCATTTGACAACTAACGTTACCCTCCCGTGTTTGTGTCTCGGTCTCAAGCGCCATCAGTGCCTGGAGTCGGCTCCCGTGTTTGTGTCTCGGTCTTGCTGCTATCCTCTTCAGGTAAACTGTACTGTACTCAAACACTTGAATACTGCTGCTATCACCAATAATAATGATAATAATATGAACGAACGTTTTGCGCCAATAGACTGCTTGTTTGCACTCAGGAGCGTCTCGCTGGACTGTGACGTCATTCACAGAACTGGCGCGCCTGTGACGTCACATGACCCGTCGTCTATGCCCTTCATGCCCGAAGCTTCTTTTTTTATTTCTTTTTTTTTATTCAATGCCATAAGAACAAGAGAGGTATTACATATTCACAATATCATATTAACATTAGCTGCCAGGAAATGAAAAATAAATAAATGTTTTACATAAAATCCAGTGCTTTCAAAGCATTACATGTTTTCATTGCTTTTTTATTTTTAGCTTGTTCCAAAAGATGTATATATAATGTAAAGTCATTTATAAAATGTGGACAGTTTGGTTTACCTTGAGCCCACTTCTTTTTATGTATATGGTATTTTCCTAATAAAATAAGTAACTGTATAATATGTTGTTCTTTACATTCCAAATTGTCATTCTGAATATAAAAAACACATCAATTGAGTAAATACAGTGAAAAAACAGGTGCAAAATTGTTTTTTTTTTCTAGTGCACAAAATTCACAAGTAAATTAAATATTAAGCTTAAATCTTTCCAAACCATGCTTAGCTGGATAAATACTGTGAAGTATTTTGTAAGACACTTCCTTAATTTTGTTGTTGACAAAACTTATTTGGCAATTTCCATGCTTTAACCCAAGAGATATCACCAAATAAAGAAGACCACACAGTAAAAAATTTAAACATTTAAAGTGTTAATTTTAACACTACCCCGGATCATCCCAATCTATCTAGTGTAAAAAGTCCACCGTTTGTAGTGTTAAATTTAGAGTGTTAATATAGCACCTTTCAGTGTAGAAAAATTACACTCCGAGTGTAAAGTGTTACACTAACAGTTGTGTTTAAGTTTTAAACTATGGGGTTTTAACACCCCTGGTGTTGATTTAATTTCATTGGATTACACTATATTAATTCCATTGCATTACACTATAAGTGTTATTAATAAAGTATTCTGTTCAGTGCAAAAAAAATGTACACTATTATATGTCAAGAGTCTTCAGACAGATGTATAAATCCAAAGTTTATTAACAAAATGGCTCCTTTAAAACATAATACCAGATGTGTAAAGGTCAAATTATCACATTCACGAGGTGTTGCACAGAAGGAAAAAAAGTCAATAAAACGCAAAAAATCATTAAATTTGCCTAGACATGAACAAATATGACAGGTAGATTTGAACAAGATTGCAGAAAACGTCTCTGGTTACTATTGTAACCTCGGTTCTCTGAGAGGCGGGAACGAGACATTACGTCGTCTATGACGTATATGGGAACTCCTCCCTTCTCCACTTTCACTGAAATCTTATGGGCTAACGCCAGCTGGGGACAGCTGGCCAATTGACGCGAAGCATGCAAATACTGACAGGTCAGCGGGCTGTATAAAATGCATGGGCGCGAAAATTACGTCAGAATCACGACTGAACGATAGCACAGCTGATCAAACAGCGAGCACGGCGGCTAACGTAATGTCTCGTTCCCGCCTCTCAGGGAACCGAGGTTACGATAGTAACCGGAGACGTTCCCTTTCAAGGCGGTAACTCAACATTACGTCGTCTATGACGTATATGGGAACTGTATTAAATCCCGCCGTGAGAGCAGTGAGGATAAGCCCTGAACGGGGTAAAATCACGCCCACACATAAGCAAGACAGTTCTAGCCAACAGCTGCGTTGCTAAGAGTACTCGCATCTGATAGGCGGAACTAGACCAATGAGACATCTGCTCCGACCCTAACAAAATTTGCATATCTTAATGCAATGAAGCGAAGGCTGCACTGAATAGGGCAGACACATCACAATAAGCACTCAAGCACGAGAGTTAAACACAGAGTCGATGGCATTTGCGGTGACAACTGCATAAACCTTATAAACCATAACACAGAGTTAGCAGCCATGGTAACTACTGTATAGCTGGTTATAACAGTTAAAACACATGAATAAAACTTAACTCACCGAAAGTACATGTGACGCTACAGAGGGTACATCCAGCTTGTAAAAACTGGCGAATGTGTTCTGAGAAGACCAGCCAGCAGCAAGACATAAATCCTAGATAGACATACCTCTAGACCAGGGCCATGAGGAAGCAATTGCCCTCGAAGAATGAGCTCTGATGCTGAGGGGACAGTCTTTCCCCTGGCATTCGTAAGCCAAAGCAATAGCGTCCACAATCCAGTGAGAAAGTCTCTGTTTTGAAACAGCACGTCCCTTATTACATCCACCAAAGCACACGAACAGCTGGTCCGACTGACGAAAGGCGGCCGAGTTATCCACATACATCCGCAAAGCCCCAACAGGGCAAACAGCACTCTGAGCATCAGCGTCACGCGAGGCTGACGGCTCAGCAGATAAGGCGGGCAGGGAAACAACCTGTGCTCTAAATGGTGTATTGATTGACTTCGGGACGTAACCTGGTCTTGGCCGGTGAGTGACATTACAGTCGCCAGGTCCGAAACAGATGCAAACATCGTTCAACGAAAACGTGTGTAATTCTCCAATACGCTTCGCCGAGGCGATAGCAAGAAGCAAGGCCGTCTTCAGGGAAAGCTCCTTAACCGCAATCGAAGCGAAGGGCTCGAACGCTGGTAGAGATAGAGCCCTCAAAACTAGAGCTAGATCCGCCCTCTGTGCTGCCGTGAAGGACACAATCTCCTCGCTCCCCCGAAAAACTGATTACCAGAGCGTGCTTACCAATCGATTGCCCGTCAACCGGGGAACAAAAAGCAGCAATAGCGGCCACATACACCTTCAGCGTGGATGGCAAACTCCCGCAATCCATTCTGTGCTGTAGAAAGCGCAAAACATCCGACATGGAACATGTCCCCGGGTCAATACCAATGTCCTGGCACTATTTTGTGAAAACTCCCCACTTCAGAGCGTAGAGCCGCCTGGTAGAAGGCGCGCGAGCCTCCGTAAGTGTGCTCCGTAAGTGTGCGTAAGTGAGCGTCCCGCTCATTTAGGGTCCCCGCAACGGCCACACATGAAGGTTCCACAGCTCGGGGCTGGGGTGCCATATCGTGCCGTTCGCCTGAGACAGCAGGTCCTTCCTGAGGGGGATTTGCCATGGGGGAGCCACCACTAACTCTCTCAGGTCCGTGAACCAGGGCTGATTCCACACACAATTAGAAAAGGTACGGCTGAGCGTGCGTTTGTGAAGTGCTCGGTTGATAGGTCTCAGGTCCAGAATCGGACGGAGTCCTCCATCCTTCTTTGGCACCACGAAGTAGCGGCTGTAGAATCCACTCTCCTGCTTGCTCGGAGGGACACGCTCTATCGTTCCTTTCTCAAGCAGACTGAGAACTTCCTGTCTCAGAACGTGAAGGTTTTGGGGCAAAGCCAGTGACGGGACCACGCCATTGAAGCGGGGAGGTCTGCATTTGAACTGGAGAGAATATCCGTGCTGAATTATTCCCAGTATCCACGGTGAAACACCCGGGATAGCCCTCCATGCGTCCAGGAAGTAACACAGCGGACGCATTAGCTCTATGGCCACCGTCGCCACTGATGGCGTGTTTTGACCGGAGCCCCGACCCCGCGAGGCTAGAAGCACTGGCAGGAGGGCGGTTTGCGGCGGGCGTTGTGTGGTGGTGGCACTCTCGCGCCCTCGAGAGACTATTATAATCATGGGTTGTGGCTCTGCGCTGCTCTGACACAGGGCGAGTGACACATTACAGCGGGCGCGTTAGCTCTACGGCCATTGTAGCCACTGATGGCGTGTTTTGACCGGAGCCCCGCCCCCACGAGGCTAGAAGCACTGGCGGGAGGGCGGCTCGCGGCGGGCATTGTGTGGTGCTGGCACTCTCGCGCCCTCGAAAGACCATTATAATCATGGGTTGTGGCTCTGCGCTGCTCTGAGACAGGGCGAGTGACACAGTAATGGGTGCAAGTGGAAGAAAAAGGTCTTTTGTGAATGGATACATGTTTCTATTGTGGAATTCCTCACACAACCAGCATTTAAACACACATAGCAATCGCTGCCCATAGGATCATGGGGGACATGATGCATTTGAACATGGCGCTTGGGGGCGGGGCCTCCAGCGCGCTCTCTCTTCCTCTTTATCAGACCATCAGGAAGACGGCTTGGTAGCCGGGGATGGCGCGCTGGCTCTCTGGCGGCGCAGGCTCCTCCTCTGACCCTGACGTTTCCTTCCAGGCCATAACCACTGCTTGTTTCGGCTGAAACGAGCGTCCGGCAGTGGGCCTCATCCCCGCTGTTGCCCGAGCCAATCTCCTCTGGCTCTGAGAGCGCGCACTGGCAGCTCGGCGCAGTGGGCGCACGTGTCCAGAACTGTTTTTTTTGAAGGTCGGGCGGGTCAAAGGAACCCGCACATATCTGGCATGTAGCAGCCATCGGATGTGGAGAGGAAAACAGGGGTGAGTAGTCCTCTATTGCAACTTCCTTACGATGGCTTAGATAAGATTTCTAGCGTGAAGAAAGAGATTCTGACGTAATTTTCGCGTCCATGCATTTTATACTGCCCGCTAACCTGTCAGTATTTGCATGCTTCGTGTCAATTGGCCAGCTGTCCCCAGCTGGCGTTAGCCCATAAGATTTCAGTGAAAGTGGAGAAGGGAGCAGTTCCCATATATGACGTAATGTTGAGTTGCCTTGAAGGGGACTCTACATTTACACTGACTACGTTTACATGCAGCCAATATCCGGGTTATGGTCGGGTTAGGGTCACTATTTGGGTTTCTGAAACATTCGGAATAACCCGTTTACATGCGTGAGCAGAGAGAGTTACTCCTGTATACATGGAATTTGTAATCAGTTGGGAATATCCCGATGTAAACGGCGACGCACGGTTAGCGTCAGGACGTACGGACAACCTTAAGACGCAATATGCGTCATTTCCAATTCTTCTTCCTGTATCCAAAGACAACAACAACAGCAGCAGCACCCGGATAATGAATAGTTCGGGGCAGATAGCGATCGCCTTTGTTTGCGCTTTCCTCCTCGCTCCAAAAGTGTGGTGCTGTGCTGCGTCTCGCCATGTTAACCTCTACTTCTTGTTTACTTCCGGTATACTGCACGCGGGTTTCTGTATGCGCCGTCTCTACTCAAAAGACCAAGATTCCTTGCGAATAGAACATGCGCAGAACACAAATCAATGTTCCTTTTGATGGGGATATGCCGATACGCGTTTACATGACCAAATATTCGGGTTAGAAAAGGGGTACCCCAGGGGTAATATCCGGGTTTTTAAAAACCGGGATATGAGCATATCCGGGGTTTTGCCGGTGTTTACATGGCCGTGCGCGACCGGGTTATTGCTAATATCCCGGTTTTGAACGGGTTATTGGCTGCATGTAAACGTAGTCACTGAAAATGTAAATTGCCTTGAAAGGGAACTACTTGATGACAGTTGTGTGTCATCCATGAATGCAGTTTCTCTTTGTCCCATCAGCGAGCAGGATGTAGTAGTAGTCTTTGAGTTTATTGCCATATCAGCATCACCGGCAGCGAGCAGGTATGCTGTGTGGTCACTTTAATGCAATCAAGGTGTTCTTGTATGCTGGTCCCTGCCAAAGACACACAAAAAAACACTCAAAGTCAGCTCTCCAATTGGCCGTCTTTATATTAGTTTTCCACAATACAATCAACCCAAATAGAAAAAAATTTAGGCAGACAATAGGTCCAAATTTACCTTTTTGAATAAGACAAGGTGTTGTCCGGCTTGATATGAGGACATCTTTCCAGGTCTCTTGCAGCCTTGTGATGATGGTGGGATCAAATCAAGGAAGAGACAAATCAATGCAAGATCGCTGCCCCATTCTAAATAACAGATTTGACAACTTCAGCAAAAAATGCATGAACACGTATTAGGGCCGCAACGACTCGTCGACGTCATCGATTACGACTATGAAAATAAGTTGACGCGTCACATTAATTATTTACGTTTAAATATCGAGTAATGGGGGCTTCTGCTCCCGCTCATGGTGAAAATGACAGACCACGATCATCCAAAGTATGGGAATACTTTAAACTACGGCCGAACAGAAAGGTGCTTTGTTCACTATGCAAACTATGCCCCATTCGGCGACAATAAAATGGACTTTATAACTTCAACTTAAATCTGTCAACGAAGCTTTCAGTGCATTTGCCAGTTTTTAAAAGTTGTGTATGCACATGTAGATTAGAGACCTGCACTCCCGCGGGACCCAACGCAACAGAGTGCTGATGCGGCGCGGGCGGTATAAAATGATATAAAATGAATAAAATGATTCGCAGGACTCCCGCAAAATAGAATTATCTATAAATTGAACATCTAAAAATGAATAAATTGTCATTCATCTGTTGCACAAAAGCAACAAGAACAACTAAAACAAAATAGAAACGATTTACAGGCCAGAGTCTCTATTTATAACATGTTTGCAGCGTTGAACAATGTAGCCAATCACAGACATATGTTGATTTCTTGAACGCAATGGCCAATCAGATGCATTTAATGGCGCTTTTCCACTGCATGGTACGGTACGGCTCGGTTCGGTACGGCACGCTTTGGCGCTTTTCCACTGCATGGTACGGTACGGCTCGGTTCGGTACGGCACGCTTATGGCGCATTTCCACTGCATGGTACGGTACGGTACGGCTCGCTTCGGCTCGCTTTAAATGGTACCACCTCTGTTGAGGTTCCAAGCGTACCGTACCGGTACTAAAATGTGACGTGAAAACACTGAAGATCACTGATTGGTCAGACAGAATCGTCACTACCAGTGTCATTGTATTTGCGACACGAGACCATGCACGAGACAAACCCGCTAGATTTAAATAGCCAGTAGACAACAGCCAACGCTGTAGTGTCTTGCAGTTAAAAAGTTTCTTGTAAACTGTTTCTTGCAGTCAGGGGCGGCGCCGGATAATTTTTAACGCATGTGCTGAGGGCACACACACACATATGTGTGTGTGTGTGTGTATATATATATATATATTATTAATAAATGAGCAAAACTTGGCCACAAAATATTTAATATTCAATTATTTTAATGATCACAATTAAAGTTTAAATTTTATTAAATTGAACAAGCGCAAAATTCAGCATTCAATCAAATATTCAAAAAGACTTAATAATAATGTTATTTCTCTCTATAGGCGCGTTTACTACGAATATGGCGATCGTCAACTTCATCTTTGCCAGACACTGACAGAAAACACTATTTTATAAATACAAATCAGTGCACGCGTCCCCGGATTTAAAAACGCACATCTTGCTTGTTGCACGCACATTATGTCAAAATAACGAGATATTATGTTGAAATAACATTATTATTATTAAGTCTTTTTGAATATTTGATTGAATGCTGAATTTTGCGCTTGTTCAATTTAATAAAATTAGGCCTATATATAGCCTATATATATACTATTAATAAATGAGCAAAACTTGGCCACAAATTATTTAATATTCAATTATTTTAATGATCACAATTAAAGTTTTAATTTTATTAAAACGCGTGCACTGATTTTTATTTATAAAATAGTGTTTCCTGTCAGTGTCTGTGCATGGCAAAGATGAAGTTGACGATCGCCATATTCGTAGTAAACGCGCCTATAGAGAGAAATGCACATAATGGATTACATAAGAGAGTAGCCTATTTCTTTTTGTTTTGAATTATTTCGTTTAAAGACATTTCAAGCTTTGTGTATTTGAGGATGAGATGCGCTCCAGTTAACGTACAATGCAAGTGACCGCTCGGGCGCCTCAATGGTTACATTGTCTATTTTGCATCTTATTCAATCCAGGCAATTGTTTGATGAAAAAAATATTAAAATTAAGATACAATTTATACAAAACGAAATTCACTTTAAAGAAAACAAAGTGAACAAAACTTAATGAAGTGGTCAAAATTATGTCTGACTCGCTCCATGTCTCTCTACTCGTCTCGTGCTGTTCACTTTTCATAATCAACATAGGCAGATGGAAAAAAATAACATAACATTAACATTAAATGCGCTTTTTTAATGGCAGTAGTTTAAAACAGTAGGCTACATAGGCCTAGACTCTCTATTTGTAAAGATTGCTGCACATGCATTTAATTCTGAATTTTGCACACACAAGTTGAAAGGCATTTGTTCAAATCAAGTTCACGGATAATTGTGCGTGCATTTATTAATCATTATGATACTAAAATCATAAAGTAGGCTATGCTATGTACAAAAAATCAGATGAGCCCAGAATATGAACGCAACGTTTAATTACACGTTAAGAATTTTCCTTCCATATAGTAAACCATTATAAGAACGTTTAATTTAATTTAAAAACATCCACATGCCGAGAATCAAGAGCACCATCCACTGTGTTGTGCGTTTGAAATGTGGCGCGTTTACGATGATGTCATGGCAGTAGAGGCGGCAACTATAACGATCAGTCCCACCCATTTTGAAGCGGTACTAACTGCAATGGAAAAGCAACCGAGCTAAAGCGAACCGAACCGTGCCGTACCGAGTCGAGTCGTACCACGCAGTGGAAAAGCGAAGCGAGCCGAACCGTTCCGCGCCGAGTCGAACCGTACCGAGCCGAACCGTGCCGTACCATGCAGTGGAAAAGCGCCATAAGATAGAATCCCCTCACCGCTCAAAATAGACTTTTTGTTCAGTGCTGAATTCTGCATACTGGCAAATCATCTGATTATAGCAAACAAAGTGTATATATTATGAAAGATTCATTTTGCAGCCAGTTTCATTGATAATAACAGAGATTTGTGAGATGTCAGCTTTTTAGGAATTATTAAGGGAGAAATCCGTCCCGCACAGGTAGACTTTAAAAAAATGACTAACGTTATATTTACATTAACAGTAGCCTAGGCTGCAATCTAGTGTATGTGAACCTTTTTGCAGATAAACAGATAAAAAGTTAATTGAGTAGCCTAAATCATACTCCCACTACGGTAATTAATAACAGACTGTAGTAAACACATTTCCTCAATAGACCTGTGACTGTATACATCTTATATTTTATGAAACAGTTCCATTAGTTAAAAATAAAGTTTAAAATGCTTCCTGTTTGCACATTTCATAATAAAATGACAATTACCCTTTCAGAAATACATTTTTGTTGTCATCATTCATAGATTTCATGTTAAAATAATATACAGATGCGTTACCCTCTTCAAAATACAGCTGATATATTGTTGTACTATTTATTTTTTGGAAAGTTTGACAATGGATAAATCAGCTAATCCCAAAAATAATCATTAGATTAATCGGAAAAATAATTGTTAGATTAGTCTAATCGAAGAAATAATCGATAGATTAATCGACAACAAAAATAATCGTTAGATGCAGCCCTAACGCGTATAGATAATCTTATTCTGAACTATATCTAACCTGAATCATCAGTTTTGTCATCTTTCACAGCAGATTCTGCAGAGTCAATCAGGTCCTTGAAGGTCTTGGGAGAAGCCTTTTCAGGAACTTAGCTGAGGTCTTTTAACCAAAAATCAAAACAAACAAAACAAAAACATCAAACAGTTACTTAGCATAATGACAACCATATCTCTCTCAGGAACCATTCTGTTCAGATGATTGTGAGATTCACGAGATTCACACTTACAAATAAGTCGGATAGATTAAATTGGTAAACGTATTTGGCGTGCTGTCCGGGGAGAGGGCTCTGATCTTGGTAATTGGCCCGAACACAGAGTATTCCCCCAAAAATGCAAAATTAGCTTATCCGGACAGCAGCCAGGAACTGTAGCCTACCCCCAAAAATAGAAATAATAGGGCTGATGTTTGCGGTGTCCGACGGGAGTTCAATACTCCCTGCGATCAGACAGGTAAGCTTCCGCTGACAATTAGGTGGACGTTTATTTATCATATTAGATTGGGAGGGCTTTTTGCGGTGTCCGACGGAAGTTCAATACTCAATGCGATCGGACATGACATGAGGGTGAGAAATGACAACAATTTTACACTTTTGGGTCAACTAACCCTTTAACTTTTTGTTATAGTGATTGATGTGTCATCATGAATTATGACAATCAAGACACATCAATCACCCAAGACACATGTAAATTCCAGGTCTGAACAAAGGCATTGTGTGGTTGCCCAGTTAGGTTTAAATTTTTCATGTTCATTCGTAATCTATTAAAATTTGTACTGCACAAAGAATAAAATATAATGACACTCACTATTCTGGATTCATCTTCAGCATGTTGCTTTCTTCTTCATTTCTGTTGCAATCTCATGAGAGGAGCTTTCTTCACTTGACTAGTCTAGGCCAAATATATTGGAAAAGGATTTGAAAAAAATATGTCAGTTGAAGCTAATATTTCCAAAATTCAGTAATGCACAATTTAAATTAGGGCTGTAAATATGGTAAAAATAATTGTGATTAACCTTAATATTTATTGTGTTTATGCTGAGAGCTTTCTATAAAGCATGGGTGTCAAATTGTAAAATTATTTATATTCATATATTCGTACATCCACACTTGAATATTCACATATTCAAGTTAACAGCCACAAAACCTTGTGCAATGTTCACATGGAGGCCTGAGACAGTTTAAATATGCATTTAATCTAAAGTAAATTGAGTAATAAGGCATCTTAAATTGAACTTGGTGTACTACATTAGATTTTAAGACATGTTTAGAATTTATTTAACTCATAATTTATTAAAGGTAGGGTAGGCAGGATTTTTCTAAAAAACTTTTCCCAAAATTTATTTAAACTGTCTTTATATACCAATACATAATTAAAATGTAAGTACTCTGAAAAAGAGAGTATAAAAATAGAGTGTCTCTAGTCCTCTCAGGGCTGCAATAAACACAGCTACTTATTCCATTCACTCCCACCCCCTCCCTGCTGGGCTCCTTCCAAAGCCACGCCCCCAAAACACATGAACGCGCGATGCCGACCGCTCAGCTGGAGGACGCGTTTGCCAGCGCCGAGCGGAGAGGAGCGCAGTGCATGTAGTGACATCATGTCAGAATCACATGTAATAAAATACCTAACTTAATCATCATTATGAATATAAACAACTAACATGGCTGTTAGTACTCACTATCAAGCTAGCATATCGATACTGGTAAAGTTTAAAATATATTGAGTTTGATTCGGTAACGAGCTAGTAACATAAGGCAAAGCTAAAAACAGGTTGCATTGATATACGTTTTCCCATTACCATCAGTTACACTGTGATGAAGGTGAATTTCGTGTAAGATTTGTAATATATGTAGCTAAATGTTGTGCTATATGAAGAGTGACCACTAGGGCGCATCAGTGTTGTGTAGGACGCAAATAAACCAGTTCATGAAGAAGTGAGTAAACAGTAAAATATGTGTGAGTGTTGCTCTGTGTGCGAATATAAAATTGTTTATATAAGACATTAGCAAGCAACATAACATAAACTGGCGACGAGTTGTGTAGTCCTGAAGACTTTTCACGACATCGGCGAGTGAACAGCCAGTGTTGGTCAACTTATATATAAAATTTTTTAAAAAGTAGAACAACCACGCTGAAAACAACTAGCTAGTGAGCTAGTGTTGGCTGTTAAGAGGTAATGAGTCGGTCTTCTTCCGAAGAGTCTAACGTTACAGTGCAAGCCACCAGAAGCAGACACATCATGGCTGGAATAATTGGACATAAGGATCCCTTTGATGAGGCTGGTGAGCAGTGGGCAACGTATATTGAACGTTTTGAACATTACATCCTGGCTAATGAGATAAGGGACACAAAGAAAGTGCCTGTGCTGTTTAGTGTGCTGGGATCAAAAACGTATGGACTACTTCGAAGTTTGGTTGCTCCCGACAAGCCAGGAGATATGGATTATGACGATATTGTGAGAGTGTTGCAGGCCCATTTCGCTCCAAAGCCGCTCGTGATTGCGGAGAGATTCCGGTTTCACAAGCGAAATCAGGGGGAAGGGGAAACCGTTCCACAGTATGTCGCGGTATTAAAAAAACTTTCGGAACATTGTGAGTTTGGTGCTTACTTGGAAGACGCACTAAGGGACAGATTTGTTTGTGGACTCAAGAGTGAAACTGTGCAGAAGCGCCTTTTGACGGAGAAAGATCTCACGTTTCAGAAAGCAGTCGATTACACTGTATCTGCAGAGACAGCAGCGCGCGACGTGCAGCAGTTAAGTGGCTCGCTCAAAGTGAACACAGTGTTTTCCCAAAAATGCAGCCGTTGCGGGAAAATTAATCATACTGATGAGGACTGCTGGTACAAAGATCGTGATTGCCACCAGTGTGGGAGGAAAGGCCACACTAAGCGCATGTGTAAGAGCAAAGCCAAAAGCAGCCAAGACAGATAATGGAAACTGAAAGTGGAAAAACCTGAACAGAAAGGTAATGCAATGAAGCGCAGTGTAAAAAATAGAAAGAAGAGAATTTATCACGTTGAGGCAAGAGGTGATGAAAATGAAAGCGAGGAAACTAAATCTGACACTGACAGTGAGTTGGGACTGTATTCCATGTCGCAAAAAGGGAAATATTCACGAATCTCAGTGCAGCCTGTAGTAAATGGAAAGAAAATGGAGATGGAATTGGATACAGGGGCTGCTGTGTCGTTGATTCCTTGGGAACAGTACAAAAGCATGCTGGGCCAACTGCCACTGCAACCCACTGATATCATGCTCAAGACATACACTGGTGAGCCCTTGGCACCAGAAGGGGTCATCAAGGTGCAAGTAAAATTAAACAAGCAATGTGCTGATTTGCCCTTGTATGTAGTGAAAGTTGATGCACCCGCACTGTTTGGTAGAGAGTGGCTGAGAGTTATTAAACTTAACTGGAAAGACTTAAAGACTGTGCATGCAATTGAGCAAAGAGAGAAAGACAATTTGGAGACAGTGTTAAAGAGACACTCAGCTGTTTTCTCTAAAAACCTAGGCACAATGAAGGGAATTAAGGCCACATTGACTATTAAACCTAACAGTGTACCCTTGAGGCCGAATTAAAACGACTGACTGAGCTTGGGGTGATCTCACCAGTGGAGCATAGTGATTGGGCCATGCCCGTGGTGCCTGTCAGCAAAAAGGATGGCACAGTGAGACTTTGTGGAGATTTCAAGGTCACTCTCAACCCAGTTCTTTGCGTGGATAAGTATCCAATTCCACGCATTGAGGACCTTTTTGCCTCTCTAGCAGGGGGCTAACGGTTTAGCAAGTTAGACTTATCAAATGCCTATCTACAGATGGAGGTAGAAGAGAAGTCTAGAGAGCTGCTGACTATCTCTACACAAAAAGGGCTATTTCGTTTTAACCGGTTACCGTTTGGAGTAGCATCATCACCCGCCTTATTTCAGAAGGCTATGGACCAAGTGCTTCTCGGACTGCCGTACACGCACGGTTACCTGGACGACATTCTTATCAGTGGTCCTGACGAACAGACTCACCTAAAAACTCTGGATGCAGTCCTGGGCAGGCTAGAGGAACAGGGCCTGCATCTCAAGTCAGAGAAGTGCCTGTTTTTCCAGGAGTCCGTGGAATACTTGGGCCATATCATTGACGCAGCTGGACTCCACAAGTCACCAGAGAAGGTACGTGCCATTGTGGAAGCACCAGCACCAGGTGATGTCAGTCAGCTACGTTCGTTGCTAGGGATGCTAAACTATTACGGACGTTTCATTCCCGACCTAGCCACTGTCATGAAACCACTGAATGAACTGCTAAACAAAGGGAAGAAATGGCAGTGGACGTCAGCCTGTGAGTCAGCGTTCCAGACATCTAAAGCACTACTTGTATCACAGGAAGTATTGACTCACTACAATCCTAAGCTGCCCCTCCACCTCGCATGTGATGCTTCGCCTTATGGGGTCGGAGCTGTGCTCTCGCACATCATGCCGGATGGTGAGGAAAGACCTATAGCCTATGCATCGCGAACTCTCAGCAAGGCGGAACAAAACTATGCTCAGATCGAGAAGGAGGCGCTAGCGATAGTCTTTGGAGTACGCAAGTTCCACCAGTACCTCTATGGTAACAAGTTCACCCTACTCACTGACCATCGTCCGCTGACTTCCATCCTGAGTCCATTGAAAAGTACACCGTCAATGGCTGCAGCCCGAATGCAGCGTTGGGCGCTTCTCCTGTCAGCGCATGATTATACCATTCAATACCGGAAAGGTGCATTACACGCAAATTCCGATGGACTTTCACGGTTATCACTCTCCTACACTCATAAAGAGAAGCTGGGCGCAGTAGAGGTATTCTACACATCTCAGTTGGACACACTACCAGTCAGTAGCACCGAGATCAGATGTGACACCTATGTCTGACCCCACCTTGTCTTGTGTCTTAGAAATGGTCTCAACTGTTCGTTTTCCAGCTGCAAAGGGCGCAGGGGAAGAGCTGTCGCCCTATCTGTTGTGTCGGCATGATCTTACAATACAATAGGGATGCCTCATGTGGGGTGTGAGAGTGGTCGTGCCACCTAAACTGCGCCCCCGGGTTCTGGTAGAGCTCCACTCAGCACATCCAGGTGTAGTGAGGATGAAGAGCTTGGCACGCAGTTATGTGTGGTGGCCTGGCATAGACTCTCAAATTGAGCTCCAGGTCAAATCTTGCCACTCCTGTCAGAACGTACAAAAAGAGCCTGGGCTAGCACCTCTACACCCTTGGATGTGGCCCTCCAGTCCGTGGGAAAGGATACATGTGGACTTTGCTGGTCCATTTGAAGGACATATGTATTTGGTCGCAGTAGATGCACATTCTAAGTGGCCTGAATGTGGCATATCATGGACAGCACCACTGCCAGCATGACAATTCAGGTGCTCAGGGGCCTTTTTAGTCGCTATGGCATTCTACACATCCTTGTGAGTGACAACGGACCTCAATTCTGTGCGGAAGAATTCAGTGCATTCCTGAAGTCCAATGGAGTCAAACACATCCGCTCAGCGCCATACCATCCTGCCACCAATGGCTTGGCCGAACGGTTTGTGCAGACGTTCAAACATGCCTTAAAAGCATCCAAAGGCACAGCACGTGTGCGACAGAGACTTGAGGCATTTCTACTGACATACCGAAACAAGTCAAGTCAAGTCAAGTATATTTGTATAGCGCTTTTCACAATACAGATTGTATCAAAGCAGCTTTACAGTATTAAATTAAAATAATACAACAAGGTTTGTTTCTAGTGGAATTTATTGTTTGATAAAATCAAATTAAATATCCCCAGAATATCCCCAACTGAGCAAGCCAAAGGCAACACCCCTCATGCAACAACGAATGAAACGCCGGCTATGTTGTTCCTCGGACGCAGGCTGCGCTCTCGACTGGATTGCCTGAAACCCAGTGTTGCTGGAGCAGTACACAGGCCACAGGATGCCCAACAACAACGGCGCCAACTTCACTCTAGGGCCAGACAGATTAATGTCGGGGAGCCAGTCCTTGAGCGTGATTATCGGAAAGGGGAGGAAAAGTGGGCACAAGGTGTGGTTATGGAAAAGACTGGACCTGTGTTGTACAAGGTAAATGTGGGATCACCAGGGGCATGGAAACGCCATGTGGACCATATGCTGACACGCCAGGATCCAAAGCCTCAGCAGACTGCAGTGAACCTTCCTGTAAGCCCACAGGTGTTACTTCCTCAGGGTGATAGTTGCACCACACTGCCCCTTAATGTACCTCCACAAGAAAAGGGAGGGAGAGTGACAGTCGCCCAGCCAATTATTTCATTCGTTCCAAATGGAAATAAGTAGCTGTGTTTATTGCAGCCCTGAGAGGACTAGAGACACTCGATTTTTATACTCTCTTTTTCAGAGTACTTACATTTAAATTATGTATTGGTATATAAAGACAGTTTAAACAAATTTGGGAAAAAGCTTTTTAGAAAAATCCTGCCTACCCTGCCTTTAATGATATTTATAATGTGAACAAAGTACAGATTCATATTAATAAAATACAGACAGATAAATAGTTAGGACATAATTTATCCCAAAATAACATGCAGTATGAATTGATAAAGACTGATTTCAAGCTAAAGTACCTGTATGCTCTGCCAGTGCTTACGCAAATACCTGTAAACCGAATTGGAAGACAGACCAATTCTCTTTCAGACAGACTCTTTCATCATCTCGTTTCGAGATCCACCTATGGGAAGGGCATCCGCACCTGACCTCTGCAGAAGTATCCAATTGCACCAAGTCTGGCCTGACAGACAGAAGCGCGTGACCAATGCCCGGTAAGGGACCCGCCCCTTACCAAGTGTATAAACCACTACCACTTCTACGTCTGATTCGCAGTTGCGTGCATGTCCTGCCGCCTGCGGTTCACTCATCGCCGCGAGGGATACCCATCCCTTTTGCGTGGTTTGCACGGAATTAAAGCACGCGGAAGAAGCGCTTTCACTCCCGGAAAACTGCAGCCATTGCCTCGCCCTGCCTAGGAAGCTTCTCCGACGCAGACTTAAGGTTGCGTCCACCCAAAGCGCGGATGATCAGTACGACTCGGATGTGGGAGTAGGTGAAAACGTTGCAGCTCCGGGGGCCTCCCAGAGCTTGCCTTCTCTCAGCTGGGCTGACCAGTCTGAGGGTTTACTCGAGGAATTTCTTCCCGGTGCTTCCTTGCTCGACGAGGACCCCGCTATACTTGATGGAAGAAATAACCGGCATGCACAGCTTCAAGTCAGCCGCCGATCGGTCTGCGCAGAGCTGTATGAAGTCGAACAAGCCTTCAGTGTCAATGTGAGAGGAGGAGGGGCCAGCTGTGCTCACTCAGTGTGCAGTGTGAGAGGGGGAGTGGCCAGCGCTGTGCTCACTTAGTGTGCAGTGTGAGAGGGGGAGTGGCCAGTGGCTAGAGCAGCAAAAGCCAGTGTGTGCTTCTTTTACCAATATATATTTAACGATATATTTTGCATTTCTAATCCAAACAGCATCAAACTTGGCACTGCACTTACTCATGCCGTAGCAAGACACCTGTCAAGTTTGAAATCTATCGGACTAACAGTTCGAGAGATATGCGAATAACACACACACACACAGACAGAAAGACGTTCACGTAATTTATAGATAGATATAATATACAGAAGTAAACAGTGTAGGTGACTTACAGATTCAGTTAATATCCACAAATGAATAACATCCAGAGCACATCCAGAGCAAATCTGAAAAGGGGCATCAAAGAGGCCAAGCACTGCTACAAGCTTAAGATAGAGGGACACTTTTCCAACGCTGACCCTCGGCGCATGTGGCAGGGCATTCAGGCCATCAGTGACTACAAACCCTCTCACTCCACCCCCGCAGCCACTGATGTCAACTTCCTGAACGAGCTAAATGACTTTTATGCTCGCTTTGAAAGAGACAACAGAGAAACTGCCACCAAGCTCAAATCCTCAGTTGACCACCCACCGATCACACTCTCCTCCACAGATGTCTGCAATGCACTGAGCAGGATCAGCGCGCACAAGGCTGCTGGACCAGACAACATCCCTGGACGCGTACTCAGGGCATGTGCGGAGCAGCTCGCTGGGGTTTTTACAGACATTTTCAACCTGTCTCTTGCCCAAGCAACTGTACCAACATGCTTTAAATGCACTTCCATTGTGCCAGTGCCAAAACACTCCAGCCCGAAGTGCCTTAATGACTACCGCCCTGTAGCACTCACACCCATCGTAATGAAGTGCTTTGAGCGGCTGGTCCTGGCACACCTAAAAGACTCTCTACCATCCACATTGGACTCACACCAGTTTGCCTACCGTAGCAATAGGAGCACAGAGGATGCAGTCTCCATGGCACTGCACTCTGTGCTCACACATCTGGACAATAAGAACACTTATGCACGCATGCTGTTTGTTGACTTCAGCTCAGCATTCAACACTGTCATCCCAACTAAGTTAATAGCCAAACTTGGAGACCTGGGCTTCAACACCTCCATGTGCAACTGGATTTTGGACTTCTTGACCAACAGACCCCAGAATGTTCGATCAGGCTCCAACTGCTCCACATCCATCACACTCAACACTGGTGTACCACAGGGCTGTGTGCTAAGCCCGTTCCTCTACTCCCTCTTCACCTCCGACTGCAAGCCTGTGTACGGATCTAATTCCATCGTCAAGTTTGCGGACGACACTACGGTGATTGGTCTCATCAGCAACAACGATGAGACTGCCTATAGGGAGGAGATCAAGCACCTGGCCACATGGTGCACCGAAAATAACCAGCTCCTCAACACCACCAAAACGAAGGAGCTCATCGTGGACTTCAGGAAAGTGTCAAGAGGCACACACGACACCATCCACATCAATGGAATGGCTGTTGAGCGTGTCTCCAGTTTCAAGTTCCTGGGGACCCACATCTCGGCGGACATGACCTGGACAACCAACACCTCCAGCCTGGTCAAGAAGGCTCACCAGCGCCTCTTCTTCCTGAGGACACTGAGGAAGAATCAGCTTTCCTCCACTATCCTGGTGAACTTCTATCGCTGTGCAATAGAAAGCATCCTGACCAACTGTGCTACTGTGTGGTATGGGAGCTGTTCTGTTGCAGAGCGCAAGGCACTGCAGCGGGTGGTGAAAACCGCCCAGCGCATCACTGGGACTCCACTACCTGCCATCGAGCACATCCAGAGGAAACGCTGTCTGCATCGAGCTCGCAGCATCCTTAAGGACTCCTCTCACCCAGCCCACAGACTGTTTTCTCTCCTGCCTTCCGGCAGGCGTTTCAGGTGCCTCCGGACCAGGACCAGCAGACTAAAGAACAGTTTTTTCCCCAGAGCTGTCTCTTTATTAAACTCTAACCCTCATTGATCCCACTCCCCTCATATACTGATTGACTCTCCTCTCCCTCCTCACACCTGCCTCCATTTTGTTATTTGTTATTTGCAATACTATAATGTTCATTTGCACTGCTGACTGTTATTACAGTAACAACTGTTTACATATGCATCTTGCACTACTACCTTGACTGGAATATGCTCATTTGCACTGCCGACTGTTTATTTACAGTACCGACTGTTATATATACATTGCAATATCGTACCTTAACTGTAATATGCAATTACTTTCCACTGCACTCACTCGGATAGCTTCTGTCCAAACTTTATTTGCACTACTTTAAACCCATTGTTATACTGCTCATTAGCCTAACTTATACATATATCTATTTGTAAAATTCTGTTTATAGTAATATCCATCTGTATATTATGCTCACATTCTGTTTATAGTAACAGCCATCTGTATATATATTCATAGTACATATCTATCTGTAAAATTATGTTTATAGTAACAGCCATCTGTATATTATATTCAGTACATATCTATCTGTAAACATTCTGTTTATAGTAATAGCCATCTGTATATATATTCATAGTACATATCTATCTGTAAAATTCTGTTTATAGTAACAGCCATCTGTATATTATATTCAGTACATATCTATCTGTAAACATTCTGTTTATAGTAATAGCCATCTGTATATTATTATATTCAGTACATATCTAGCTGTAAATTCTGTTCACAGTAATAGTTATCTGTATATTATATTCATAGGACAATCTACCTGTAAATTTTTATCTATCTGTAAATTTTTGTTTATAATAGTATTCAACTCTATATTTATTCAGTACATATCCATGTTCTGCACTTATGAACCACTGTATATCCTGCACTTGCTGCTATTGCACTTCTGGTTAGACCTAAACTGCATTTCGTTGCCTTGTACCTGTACTTGTGTAATGACAATAAAGTTGAATCTAATCTAATCTAATCTAATAAGTGTGACGATTCAGGGAGCAGGCTACACAGCGAACTTGACGATTCAGGGAGCAGGCTACACAGTGAACTCAACGATTCAGGGGGCAGGCTACCGTAGTTTGTGAATAGGTTACTACAAATGATGGTCATGAATAAAATGAAGAGTTTGGTTCCAAAACGCAATAAACAGCATTTTTCATAAAATTGAGTTCCTGCAAAAATCAGTATTGTATAGACCATTTCAAGGACGTAAACAATAACAAACGCGTTGGAATGCTACTGCGCATGTCTGGCCCTGAAGCACTTCCGGTGGCGACATTTTTAAACCACAGAGCTGTCAAAACAAAATGACTAGCACATACTTTTTAAGCCCCTCCTTGAACTGCCACCTTACCGTGGTGGAGGGGTTTGAGTACCCGAATGAACCTAGGAGCTATGTTGTCTGGGGCTATATGCCCCTGGTAGGGTCTCCCAAGGCAAACAGGTCCTAGGCGATGGGTCAGACTAAGAGCGGTTCAAAACCCCTTATGATGCCCAAAAAAGGAGGACCGTGACGTCGCCCGGTATGGCGCAGCCGGGGCCCCACCCTGGAGCCAGGCCCGGGGTTGGGGCTCGTATGCGAGCGCCTGGTGGTCGGGCCTCCCCCTATGGGGTCCGGCCGGGCTCAGCCCGAAGGAGTGACGTGGGGCCACCCTCCCGTGGACCCACCACCTGCAGGAGGGACCGTAAGGGGCCGGTGCTAAGTGGATCGGGCCGCAGTCGAAGGCGGGAGCCTAGACAATCCGATCCCTGGACGCGGAATCTAGCTCTAGGGACATGGAATGTCACCTCTCTGGCGGGGAAGGAGCCTGAGCTTGTGCGTGAGGTTCAGAGATTCCGACTAGAGATAGTTGGGATCACCTCTACGCACGGCTTGGGCTCTGGAACCACACTCCTCGAGAGAGGATGGACTCTTCACCACTCTGGAGTTGCCCATGGTGAGAGGCGGCGGGCTGGTGTGGGTTTGCTTATAGCCCCCCAGCTCAGCCGCCATGTGTTGGAGTTCACCCCGGTGAACGAGAGGGTCGCTTCCCTACGCCTTCGGGTCGGGGACAGGTCTCTCACTGTCGTTTGTGCTTACGGGCCGAACGGCAGTGCAGAGGACCCGGCCTTCTTGGAGTCTCTGGGAGGGGTGCTGGAAAGTGCTCCGACTGGGGACTCCATCGTTTTACTGGGGGACTTCAACGCCCACGTGGGCAGCGACAGTGACACCTGGAGGGGCTTGACCGAGTGGTGTTCTGTTATTGGACTTCTGTGCTAGTTACAGCTTGTCTATAACGAACACCATGTTCAAGCATAAGGGTGTCCATCAGTGCACATGGCACCAGGACACCCTAGGCCGGAGGTCGATGATCGACTTTGTGGTCGTTTCATCCGACCTCCGGCCGTATGTCTTGGACACTCGGGCGAAGAGAGGGGCGGAGCTGTCAACTGATCACCACCTGGTGGTGAGTTGGATCCGATGGCGGGGGAGGAAGCTGGACAGACTCGGCAGACCCAAACGTACTGTGAGGGTCTGTTGGGAACGTTTGGCTGAATCTCCTGTCAGAGAGATCTTCAACTGCCACCTCCGGCAGAGCTTCGACCAGATCCCGAGGGAGTCTGGAGATATTGAGTCCGAGTGGACCATGTTCTCCACCTCCATTGTCAATGCGGCCACTCGGAGCTGTGGCCGTAAGGTCTCCGGTGCCTGTCGAGGCGGCAATCCCCGAACCCGGTGGTGGACACCGGAAGTAAGGGATGCCGTCAAGCTGAAAAAGGAGTCCTATCGGGCCTGGCTGGCTTGTGGGACTCCTGAGGCAGCTGATGGGTACCGACGGGCCAAGCGGACTGCAGCCCGGGTGGTTGCGGAGGCAAAAACTGGGCCTGGGAGGAGTTCGAAGAGATTCTGGCAAACCGTCCGGCGCCTCAGGAGGGGGAAGCAGTGCCCTACCAACGCTGTTTACAGTGGAGGTGGGCAGCTGTTGACCTCGACTGGGGATATCACCGGACGGTGGAAGGAATACTTCGAGGATCTCCTCAATCCCGCCGTCACGTCTTCCATTGAGGAAGCAGAGGCTGAGGGCTCGGAGGCGGACTCGTCCATCACCCAAGCTGAAGTCACCGAGGTAGTCAAGAAACTCCTCGGTGGCAAGGCACCGGGGGTGGATGAGATCCGCCCTGAGTACCTCAAGTCTCTGGATGTTGTGGGGCTGTCTTGGCTGACACGCCTCTGCAACATTGCGTGGCGGTTGGGGACAGTACCTTTGGACTGGCAGACCGGGGTGGTGGTCCCTCTTTTCAAGAAGGGGGATCGGAGGGTGTGCTCCAACTATAGGGGGATCACACTTCTCAGCCTCCCTGGGAAAGTCTATGCCAGGGTACTGGAGAGGAGAATCCGGCCGATAGTAGAACCTCGGATTCAGGAGGAACAGTGTGGTTTTCGTCCCGGTCGTGGAACACTGGACCAGCTCTATACCCTCTACAGGGTGCTGGAGGGCTCATGGGAGTTTGCCCAACCAATCTACATGTGCTTTGTGGATTTGGAGAAGGCATTCGACTGTGTCCCTCGCGGCGGCCTGTGGAGGGTGCTCCGGGAGTATGGGGTCCGGGGCCCTTTGCTAAGGGCTATCCGGTCCCTGTACGACCGGAGCAGGAGCTTGGTTCGTATTGCCAGCAGTAAGTCAGACTTGTTCCCGGTGCGTGTTGGACTCCGGCAGGGCTGCCCTTTGTCGCCGGTTCTGTTCATAATTTTTATGGACAGAATTTCTAGGCGCAGCCAGGGGCCGGAGGGGGTCGGGTTTGGGGACCACACGATTTCATCTCTGCTCTTTGCGGATGATGTTGTCGTGTTGGCCTCATCAGACCAGGACCTCCAGCATGCACTGGGACGGTTTGCAGCCGAGTGTGAAGCGGCTGGGATGAAAATCAGCACCTCCAAGTCCGAGGCCATGGTTCTCAGTCGGAAAAGGGTGGCTTGCTCGCTTCAGGTTGGTGGAGAGTTCCTGCCTCAAGTGGAGGAGTTCAAGTATCTTGGGGTCTTGTTCACGAGTGAGGGAAGGATGGAACGGGAGATTGACAGGCGGATCGGTGCAGCTTCTGCAGTAATGCGGTCCCTGTACCGGTCTGTTGGCATTAACATTAAACAAGCTTAATAAGTGATGAAAATGTTGTTTATAATGCTGTCAGCTGAATGGATTGCTAGACAACTAATGTACGGCTACTTTCCTAATTACAGCCCACAGAACATTTAGAAATTAAACGGAAATAAAAATCTGGCTTTTTCACTGCAAACGTATCAAAACGCTAATGTTAGCTATTTAACGTTACATGCTATCTACATATGAAAACAATGACGGAGCCAAACTGCTTGCTCAAATAATGATTCAACAAACTTAACTAGTTAAGTATAGACCTTTTCAGAATGTTTGTAAACAATAGGCACCGAGTAACTTCCGGGTGGCAGAACGCGAGCGGCTTCCACTGACTAACTGAAGAGATCCAGCCGGCGACTGCAACAGTTACATAGTTTAAAACATTGTTGTTGATCAAAGTTGAAATGATGATGAAAACGTGTTGTGTTTGGGGTTGCGCTGCCAGATATACAGCAAAAGGTGTAGGGGTTTCATCGATTTCCTGTGGGTGAGGAGGTTATAGCGAGTGGATGTCGTGTCGTCAAAAGTAGGAAATCTTAACGATCCCCTAAATTATATGATTCATCCAACGTTTACATTTCTGCTGCCAACCCTGCTTGCCCTTCAACTCTGCTTCGTGTATTCTCAAAACGGTCCATCTACAAAATCACAGAAGAGCATTTATCTTCCGCCGGGGAAATTCGAGACTAATATTAGTAAACTTGTCTCTTTTGATTAAGAGACTCATTGCCAGTCACTGCCTGAAGTAAAAGAGGGCTGCCCACTCTCACGCATTCACCGTGAGACTCACGCAATTGTCACTTTTCACACGCTCTCACACCACACATCCATTTTCTCACGCAACTTACCGAAATGTATATTCCTCATACATAATATCGACCAATCAGTGTTTTTCAACCGCGCAAAGGTCGATATAACAGCTGGAGAACAATTGTCACATAACATTTACCTCAGGAAAGCCATTTAATGACCATGATAGGCTATATAGCACGTTATTTTGGCTAGAAAAAAAGAGCTATAGAGAGTATTTTGCTAATTATGTGTAGGCCTACTATATTACATATTTATTATATTTTTTACTTATATCATTAAACACAGTTGTTATTATGATAAAAAAATGCATTATATTTAATTACATTTTTTATTTTAATAATCTAAACGCTTTGATTTCCGAAAGCAAGTTAGTTCCGGGCCTGAGAGAACAGCCAACAACCGAACAGCACGCTCCTAATTTAAATTTGGACATGTTTTATCATGTAAATAATCGAAAAATTGGCATAAAAAAACGCCTCCCGTCTGTTGTTTTGAATGCGCGCGATAACTAACCGGAACCGTCTGAGGGCCAAACACGTCACTTCCTTCCATCTACAAATAGCCGTTGAAATGGTCTATAGGGTCAGTATTGAAAAGTACATTTTTAATCTTACTTGAAATGCGATATCCGCTGTGTTATTCTGTCATGTTTTCTCCCTTTCTTTCCAAACCGCGACAAACGCCAGTCTCCTTTCTGTAGAATGCGATAAATCACAGCGCACCATTCCACGCATTGTAAACAGTAACGGCGGCGCTTTGAATACACCCGGCATCCTAGATTTCCTTATCTACTTTGCACTTTTTGATCAAAAAACAAACAAACAAAAAAATTTGTACATTTAACGGCATTGATGAACCTGTACGCCATCGAAATCTAATCATTTACTTGAGGAGATTAAGAAGATGAGGCACACGTGAGGAGGAAACATTCCGACTGTTGCTTGTGTTCACATGACAGCATCAAACACGTTAACCCGTTACCCCCAGGGGATCTTTTAAAAAACGTTCAATTCTTGTACTCACGAAAACTGAGCAGGACCAAGCCATTTTACAGCTGATCGCTGTCAAAAAAGTTCAGGAGGTATTTCTTAGCGATGGCTGATTGAAAGTATGTTTAGTCCAGTACGTTCCTGTATATAAGATTAGTATTGACTGAGTTCAGAGGCTGTCATGTGTGGATCACTGCGTAAGTATCTTACGCTAGGGGAAAATCCCTTTTCCGTGAGATATTGAAGCCAAAAAATTATCCTTAATTTTGTATTATTGTAAAACGCGTTGCGGCAGCATACAGACATAGGCAAGACGGCTCGTGTGCCTATTGGCTGTTCTGCGGCAATTGCAGCAGCCTATCGGGCGAGGCCTAGCGTGACGTCAGACCCAATGAGGGTGCTTCGCGCCCACTGCGTCACGTCCCGCCGAAACGGGCTCGTTTATCAGTTATTGATAAATATTATCAACGATGGATCGCCGTGCATTAGAAGCAGCAGATCGTACATTCCAGTGGCTCAGAGGTTCAGACAAGCCATTTGGTGGCATCACAATGGTTTTCAGCAGTGACTGGAGGCAAATCCTTACTGTTGTTCCACATGGTAGCCAAACCCAGATTATAGGGAGGTGTTTCAAGAGCTCATGGAAAAATGTTGAGATTCTTCGTCTAACAGAAAACATGAGGATCACTCAAGCTGCTGGAGATCAACAAACAGAAGTAGATTTTGCCAAATTCCTTTTGAACCTTGGTGAGGGGAAAATTCCTGTGGTTCCAGAAGAGGGTGAATTTGCAATTGAACTCAATGAATCACTATCAATTTCTGGCGAGAAACTTAAGGACATTGTCAATTGGGTATATGATGACATGACAGTCAACATTTCCAATCCAAAGTGGCTATGTGAACGTGTCATACTGTGCCCAACCAACTCTGAAGTTGACAAAGTGAATGAATATATGACAAAGAATTTTCCTGGAGAAGAGCATGTTTGCAACAGTGTGGACACTGCAGAATCTGAGGGTCACCATATGTACACAACTAAGTTTCTAAATACCCTCTGCCCATCTGGTATGCCTCCCCATCGCATCACTTTAAAGGTGGGAATGGTGATCATGCTACTTCGAAATTTCGACCAACAAAATGGACACTGCAATGGATCGAGATAAATCATTGAACAAATCCTGCCTCATCTTTTGGTTGCGAATTCTGTGATCGGGTGTCAATGCTGGACGCACATTACTCATTCCACGCATCATCCTCACCCCATCTGACAACATATTTCCATTCACCCTGGGACGTAAGCAGTTTCCGGTGAGACCCTGCTTTGCCATGACAGTGAATAAGTCACAAGGCCAGTCTTTGCAACGTGTTGGTGTCTTCTGCATAAGAGACTTCTTCAGTCATGGTCAATTCTACGTTGCAGCCAGCAGAGTTGGCAGATCAAGCAGACTTCGTATTCTTGCTCAAGATGATGAAACAAACAAAAAGCACCACTTTCTGAGCAATGTTGTCTATAAAGAGGTGCTGACACAATAACAACATGTAATCTTCAAAAACAGCCAGTCTGCACTAACAAAACACAAAAATCCACTCTAAAGGGGGTCGCACACCGGACGCGCAGCTCAGCGCCACGTCTTTTAAATTCGAACACATTATTCTCATGAGAGTACACACACCGGCGCCGCCTTTCGGCGTCTGTCCGCGGCGCCCAGCAACAGCTCAGGACCGTGTTCAAGATCCTGCCGCGCCACAGAGCGCCAGTTTTATATTAAATTTACATTTATGTGTCTCAAATCGTAGTTCATGTATATACAGACTTCACCCTGTGCTGCAATATACATTTAGTTTTATATTTATTTACAGAAATCAGAAAATTGCTGATGTTATCGGATTTTCAGGTGAGAGTTGTCCTAGACGTGGCGCGGCGCGCGCTGAGCTGCGCGTCCGGTGTGCGACCCCCTTAAATATATCCTCCAATGCGTAATTATGTCAGTATCAGTATTTGCTTTCTACCATGCACAAATAAAAATGTCACTGAACTTTTGCTGTGTAACTGTAACAATGAGCACTTAAAGGTGAACTAAGTAACTTTTTTACCTTAACTGAACAGCTTCGGAGTCATTGGAATGGTTATATTACTTATTTCGGGTTGAATGGTGGTCGTTTCGCACCCCCCTGGTGCCCGTGAGCGGAAAATCCGCACTTGCAACTTTGAGCCGGCGGGCCGCCGGCCGCCGCGTCAAGAAGTATCGCGTGATATCAGGTCTCGCGATGTAAACAATTGCTTTACGGCCAGAAGAAATCTGCTAAAATGCTGTCATTATTGCACTCCCTCACGCTGTTCGAACCCGAATGAAGAAGACGTTTTAAAGAATGTCCCATCTGCTTTGATGTCGTTGATCTACTAGCCTCTGGTGTCTGAGAATCGCCAACGAGTTTTTACAACAGTGTTGTCAAATATCTATTCCGAAGCTGTGGGGGGAGCTCTAGAGAGAAACCTGCGAGCAAAAAGCGAGAATACAGCGAAGAAATCCCGAAACTACTGAGCCCCGCTTTAAACACACCAAATCAACAATTACTAAAAACACACACAAAAGCTGATTTTGCATGGGCACTTTGCACTAGTCTATCTATAAATTACAGAAATGTCTGTCTGTCTATCTGTTATACGCACATCTCTCGAACCGTTACTCTGATGGATTTCAAACTTGACAGGTGTCTCGCTACAGGCACGAGTAAGTGCAGTGCCAAGTTTGACATTGTTTGGATGAGAAATGCAAAAGATATTGTTAAAAATACCAGTAAAAGAAGCACTTAGAAGGTTGTGGTTTAAAAATAAACATTCTGATATAAACATTCTGTCAGGTGCAAGGAGAGAGGACCCAAAAGCAGAAGGCGATTCGACAATATTTAATAGTTGAAAAACAGTTCAGGCAAAATAACACAGGTGGCCGCAAGGCATGTAAATCCAACAGAAAGTCTCTCAGTATTAAATCCAACAGAAGATAATCTCAGCCAAAGAGAACAGAAAGTCTCTCAGCAATAATGCAACAGAAATACACGGTCAGGGCCGGCAATGGGAAATCCCGGAGGTAGAGAGAGAGAGGCTGAGTCCGACTCCGCAGAGAGCACGGGAACGCCAAACCGTGGACCACTCACGTAGCTGGAGGTTGGACAAAGCAGAGGCGAGGTAATTATGTAGTCAGTCAAGAACACGCACCAGACAGGACACGACAAGACAGGGGTTGGAATAGCAGGCAAACAGGCAGGTACGTAACATTTGGCAATAATCTGACAAAGAACAAAAGAAAGGAAAGCCTAGAAATAGAGAGTCTAATCAGAGAAGGTGGGAAACAGGTGGGGAGAGAGAGTGAAGAGATGAGGTGATGAGAAACAGCTGAGAATGAATGAGATAATGAATGAGGATGTGTGTGCGTGAAAGGATGTAATAATGAGTGTGTCCAGAAGAGGGAGGAAGGCAAGGCAAGGCAAGGCAAGGCAAGTTTATTTATATAGCACATTTCATACACAATGGCAATTCAAAGTGCTTTACATAGAAGAAATTAAAATAATAAAAGAAATAAGAATAATTAAAACAGTTTAGAGAAATAAAATAAAACACAGTACAAACAGTCGGACGAGCATTGGCACAGTGCTCATTCAGTAAATGTACAGCTAAACAGAAGTGTTTTGAGTCTGGATTTGAAAGTGACTACTGTAGGAGCACGTCTGATCTCCTCTGGAAGCTGGTTCCAGCTGCGGCTGGCATAATAGCTAAAAGCCGACTCGCCATGCTTAGAGTGAACCCTTGGTATTTCTAGCTGATATGATCCTAGTGATCTGAGTGATCTGTTGGGTTTATATTCAGTGAGCATATCTGCAATGTATTGAGGTCCTAGGCCATTGAATGATTTATATACCAGTAATAATACTTTAAAATCAATCCTAAATTTAACTGGGAGCCAGTGTAAAGACCTGAGGACTGGTGTGATGTGTTCATATTTTCTGGTTCTGCTCAGAATCCTGGCGGCAGCGTTCTGTATGAGCTGCAACTGTCTTATGGTCTTTTTGGGAAGGCCAGTGAGGAGTCCATTACAGTAATCCACCCTGCTGGTGATGAAAGCATGAACAAGTTTCTCTAAGTCTTGTCTGGAAACAAAGCATCTAATTCTTGCAATATTTTTCAGATGATAGTATGCTGATTTAGTTATTGCTTTGACATGACTACTGAAACTAAGGTCTGACTCTAGTGTCACACCAAGATTCCTGACTTGATGTTTAGTTGTTTGACCCCTAGAGTGAAGGTATGCGTTCACCTTGAGAACTTCATCTTTGTTTCCGAACGCAATGACTTCAGTTTTGTCTTTGTTTAACTGAAGAAAGTTTTGACACATCCAACTGTTGACTTCATCGATGCATCGGCACAGGGAGTCAATGGGGCTGTAATCGTTAGGCGATAGGGCTAAGTAGAGCTGTGTGTCGTCTGCATAGCTGTGGTAAGCAATTTGGTTCTTTCTCATTATTTGGCTTATTGGGAGCATATACAGGTTGAACAGGAGTGGTGCATGAATTGAGCCTTGAGGGACTCCGCATGTCATGGGTGTCCACTCAGACTTATGGTCTCCTATACTCACATAATAACCTCTCCCATCTAAGTATGACCTGAACCATTTTAGTACTAACCCAGAAAGCCCCACCCAGTTTTCCAGCCTGTCCAGAAGTATGTTGTGATCGACAGTGTCAAATGCAGCACTGAGGTCTAGTAGTACCAGCACTAATAATTTGCCTGAATCAGTATTTAAGCGAATATCGTTTATTATCTTTATGAGCGCTGTCTCTGTGCTGTGGTGCGGTCGGAAACCAGACTGAAAATTGTCAAAGGATCCATTCAAGCTCAAGAATTTGTTCAGCTGATTGAAGACAACTTTTTCAATGATCTTGCCTATGAAAGGAAGATTTGAGATCGGTCTATAGTTGCTTAATATGGTCTTATCCAGATTGATCTTTTTCAGGAGGGGCTTGACAACTGCAGTTTTCAGGGAGTATGGAAAACTCCCAGAGAGAAGTGAAGCATTTACCACTTCTAGAAGATCTGCTTCTAAACTGTTTAACACACTTTTGAAAAATGATGTGGGGAGTGTGTCAAGAGCGCAGGTTGATTTTTTTAAGGTGCTGTACGGTTTCTTCCAAAATTTTGCCATCAATTTCTTTGAAATCAGACATAGTAACTACTTTCTCAGGTGGTCTGATCTGTCTGACCCCAGGGCAACTCAAGGATGTGCTGATCACCTTTCTGATATTATTGATTTTCTCAGAGAAGAAAGAAGCAAACTCACTGCACTTGCTGTCTGAGAGCATTTCACTGGGAATCTGGCTTGGGGGGTTTGTCAGTCTCTCTACAGTAGCAAAAAGAGTGCGTGTGTTGTTTAAATTGCTGTTTATAATATTTGAGAAGAAAGTCTGTCTAGCTTTGCCTAGCTCCATATTGAAAGCATGAAGACTGTCTTTGTAGATGTTATAATGGACTACAAGTTTTGTCTTCCGCCACATGCGCTCTGCTTTTCTGCATTGTCTTTTCATATTTTGCACTGCTGTTGAGTTTCTCCAAGGTGCTTTTTGTCTGCCTGACTTTAACAGGAGCAATATCGTCAATTCTACCTTTAACTTTTGAGTTAAAAGAATCAAGGAGAAAATCAACAGAGTCTGCAGATATGCTTGGTGTTAAAGATATAGCCTTCATAAATAGGACACTAGTGTTCTCATTTAAGCATCTCTTCTTGACAGACACAGATCTAGCTTCAGTGGCAGGAGAGATCAATATATCAAAGAAAATACAGAAATGATCAGACAGTGCTACATCCTTAATAACAATTAATGAAATGTTTAGACCCTTACTGATAAGTAAATCTAGAGTGTGTCCACGATTGTGTGTGGGTCCATGTACATGCTGAGTCAGATCAAAAGTTTTTAAAACAGTTTTGATTTCTTTTGCCATATTGTTCTCTGCATTATCTATGTGAATGTTAAAATCTCCTGCAATGGCAAAACAGTCAAACTCTGAGGTAATTGTTGATAACAGTTCTGTAAAGTCCTCAGCGAAGGCTGGAGAGTATTTTGGAGGCCTGTAAATAATGATAAGTAAAATGCATGGAGCACCTTTCAACACAATACCCAGATATTCGAAAGAAGGGTAATTCCCAAATGATATTTGCTTACATTGATAGATATCTTTAAAAAGAGCAGCTAGACCCCCACCTCTCTTAACAGCTCTGCAGACACTCATAAAAGTAAAGTTAGGAGGGGCTGCTTCATTGAGGATTGTTGCACTGCAGCTGTCTTCTAGCCAGGTTTCATTTAGAAGCATAAAATCCAGGTTGTTTGTGGTTATTAAATCGTTGACTAGAAGTGATTTATTTTTAAGTGAACGAATGTTTAAAAGTGCTAACTTAACAGTCTTACTTTTTGTCCCCACATCAATCTTTCTTTGACGTGTAATAGGCACCAGATTAGTTAGGTTTGCTGTACGGCTATTGAAGGCCTTAGATTTTCTATCTTGTAATAGAGCAGCAATAGAGAAAGATACAGGCACACTGGGTTCCCGCTTGTTCTGTAAACATTTGAGAAAGTTACTGTTATCAGAGCGGGGACCCAAAACACATCACTGAGAGCTGGTATCAGTTGTTTTTGGTTCACCTCGAGCAGATGGAGGAGGGTGTGGGCCCTGGCGTTGTGGTAGAGGCCGAAGAGCTCTCACAGGAGGGGGAGGGCGAGCTTGGCCCACAGGCTTTGGTGCGGGTGGTAATGGTGCCTGTCGTTTTTTGGTTGGTATCTGGGGGCTTGCAAAAGAGTGGGATAGTCTGGTTCCAGCATACACCAGTTCTTCCATTTTCTGTGAGAAACACAGTAGTGGCGATGCTGGAGAGAGGGATAGCGTGTCTGGTGAAAGGGGCTGTTGCTCTGGTGTTATAGGAGGTTGTGATATGCTGTCCTGGCTTCCCTGGCGGTTTTCCAGGAAGTCGTCCTTGGGTGTTGAATCTTCAAGCAGTTCTGATGTTTCTCTGTGGGCAGGGCTCAGCTGAGATTGTGTCCGTGAGCAGAGGTTGTTGTGGTGGAGTGGTGTTATCATTGTCCTTGTGTGATATGTCAACCGCATGTCCATTTTGCTGCTGAAGTGAAGACCTGAGGTCATTCATACTGTGTCCATGTGTGTGTGTGCCGTTCAGATTGAGTGGATTGGCACAAACTGCAGAAGGATGATTGAGGGAGAAGTAGAAGTTGTCCTTTAACACTCTTGAACCAAGTTTGTTTGGGTGATGGCCATCCCGATGAAAAAGTTGTCTCTGACTCCAGAAAAGATTGAAATTGTCAATGAAGTTTACTCCTTTTATATTGCAGGTTTTTTGCAGCCATGTATTTAGCCCAAGCAACCGTGAAAACCTGTTTGTTCCTCTTGCTGGGAGAGGTCCACTGATGAATGTTTGAACTTTCAGTCTTTTAAGTGTTTCAAAAAGTTCATTGAAATCCTTCTTAAGGAGTTCTGACTGCTCTTTATGAATATCATTCTTCCCCACATGTATGATGAGTCGATTTGCAGTCTTATGTTTCATCAGAATGTTCTGAAGTTCCCTGTTTACATCAGAAGTTGTTGCTTGTGGAAGGCAGCACGTAGTTGTATCCCTGCTGCTAATGTTTCTGATTATGGAGTCCCCCACTATCAGAGTCCTGGGCCCGGCTGCGCTCTGAGCTGAGTGCCGCTGTCTGCTCGACCTTGAGCGCCAGTTAGCATCAGTGTTAGCTACTGGCCCATTCAGTCTGTGTTCGATCACATTCATCACATTTGGGGATTCCTCATTTACATTCATTAGTACTTCAAATCTGTTCTCAAGATGTATAGGCGGTGGTAGAAGACCAATGTTTGCAATCCTTGTCAGAGCTGTATTTGGGGTAGAGGATGCTACTGCGGCAATATGTGATGCTCGTGACAATCTGATGTCTCGAGTGCCTTTGGGTCTCGCTCCCTGTTTGTGCCATCGATTAGTAAGTCGATCGGCTTGTTTCTCTACCTGTCGAGGAGCACTAGTTTCATGGGACTCACCGGCTGTATGCTGAGGCTGTCCATGACGAAGCTCTGTTGTGTGCTCTGTCTGGTTTGGTGGTCCCGTAAGTAACTTTGTTTCGAGAACTGCAATCCTTTGTAAAAGTCTGTGGCAGTTGGTGCAGCAAGTAGATTCTTGAACCTGAAGAGGCATTTTCTCTTATCCTGAATGCAGGCAGTTGTGTTTTCCTTTCCAGGAATGTAAGCTGGTCGGGTAAAAGAATTCTGCGTTTTTGTAGTAATCCAAACTTTGTTGTCTGAGCACTGTGCTGTTTGCTGAAGTTAAAATTAGATGATAAAAGGAAATAAAATATAAAATATAGGAGATAAAATGTAAAAGCGATAGAGCAAAGCGCGGAGCAGTAAGCAAGAGCGTCCGAACAGTAGCTGAGCAGGAAGAGTGTAAGAGAAGGACACCAGGATCATGACACACTCTGTCAGCTACACTGTTTACTTCTGAATATTATATTTTATTCACGGCCATCATTTGTAGTAACCTATTCACAAACTGCTCAAGCGTAGCATTTTTTCGGAGTTCACTGTGTAGCCTGCTCTCTGAAATCTGTAAGTCACCTACGCTGTTTACTTCTGTATATTATATCTATCTATACATTATGGCAGGGTTCACCAATCTCGGTCCTGGAGGGCCGCTGTCCCTGCAGAGTTTAGCTCCAACCAGCTCCAACACACCTGTTTGAAATTTCTAGTATGCCTAGTGAGACCTTGATTAGCTGGTTCAGGTGTGTTTAATTGGGGTTGGAGCTAAACTCTGCAGGACAGCGGCCCTCCAGGACCAAGATTGGTGAACCCTGAATTATGGGAACGTCTTTGTGTGTGTGTGTGTGTGTGTGTGTGTTATTCGCATATCTCTCGAACCGTTAGTTAATTCACTTCCGTGTTGGTTTCAAGAGAGAGACAGGGCAAGTTGCCGCTTGGTTACTACAAATGATGGCTGTGAATAAGTGCTTCTTTTACTGATATTTTTAACGATAGCTTTTGCATTTCTAATCCAAACAACGTCAAACTTGGCACTGCACTTACTCGTGCCCGTAGCGAGACACCTGTCAAGTTTGAAATGCATCAGACTAACGGTTCGAGTGATATGTGAATAACAGACACACATACAGACAGACAAACAGAGGTTTCTGTAATTTATAGATAGACTAGTGCAAAATGCCCGTGCAAAATCATTTTTTGTGTGTTTTTAGTAATTGTTGGTTTGGTGTGTTTGAGTGCTCATTGTTACAATTGCACAGCAAAAGTTCAGTGACTTTTTTATTTGTGCATGGTAGAAAGCACACAGTGAACTCCGAGAAAACGCTATGCTTGAACAAACAGTTTGTGAATAGGCAACTACAAATGATGCCCGTGAAAGAGACTGTGAACGCATTGAATAGGATGTTTAGTTGGTGAATAGCATAGGCTACTATTACACAGTAGCGATAACGTTAAGCGCACCAGAATGAAATATAATATTCAGAAGTAAACAGCATAGCTGACTTACAGATTCAGTTAACATGCACAAATGAATAACCGCGTCGATTCAGAGAGCAGTCCAAAGTGTGTGCAAAGTTTTTGTGTGTGTTTTTAGTAATTGTTGGTTCGGTATATTTGAGTGCTCATTGTTACAATTACACAGCAAAAGTTCAGTGACATTTTTATTTGTGCATGGAAAGCAAATACTGATACTGACATAATGACAATAAATTACAGAAACGTCTGTCTGTCTGTCTGTCTGTCTGTCTGTGTGTCTGTTAACCGCATATCTCTCGAACCGTTAGTCCGATGGATTTCAAACTTGACAGGTGTCTCGCTACGGTCACGAGTAAGTGCAGTGCCAAGTTTGACGTTGTTTGGATGAGAAATGCTAAAGATATCGTTAAATATATCATTTTTAAAAGGTTGTGGTTTAAAAATAAACAGAGAGTTGTATCGGTCAAAGAAGCCCCAAGAAGGTTGTGGTTTAAAAATAAACATTCTGACAATCTGTCAGCTACACTGTTTACTTATGAATATTAGAGTTTGGTTCCAAAACTTGATAAATCCATTTTGATTCTTTTGAGTAAAAATGTGTTTTCTTTACCAAGAAAGTGACAAGATGAAAACCACTATTTTCTGTTTCAAACTTTCACATAGCATCTTTAGGTTATAATAACATAAAAAATTTCAAATCCAGATTTTGATTTTCAAAGATTTATTATAAAAACGGATTATTTTCCCCAAAAATGCAATAAATTCATGACACTTTTTTTTTTTTCGAAATGCAATTAATCAATTGAATCAATAAAAAAGTTATTTTTTTATCATATTGAAACTGTTGAAATCAGCCATCGCTAAGAAATATCTCCTGAACTTTTTTGATGGCGATCAGCTCACAAAAACTGATTTTGCACGGGCATCAGCCTATTCACAAACTGTTTGCTCAAGCATAAGCGTTTTCTCGGAGTTCACTGTGTGCTTTCTACCATGCACAAATAAAAAAGTCACTGAACTTTTGCTGTGCAATTGTAACAATGAGCACTCAAACACACCAAACCAACAATTAGGCTACTAAAAACACACAAAAACTGATTTTGCACGGGCATTTTGCACTAGTACAATAAATGTGGAAAATTTAACTACACGATTTAGGGAGCAGGCTACACAGTGAACTCCGAGAAAACGCTACTTAAGCTCCGCTGCTTTCTTCAACCCTCTCTGTCTGTGGTCCTGCGCTGTGCTCACTCAGTGTCAGTGTGAGAGGGGGAGTGGCTATCGGCTATAGCGGCAAAAGCCAGTGTGTGCTTCTTTTACTGATATATATTTACCGATATCTTTAGCATTTCTAATCCAAACAACGTCAAACTTGGCACTGCACTTACTCGTGCCCGTAGCGAGACACTTGTCAAGTTTGAAATCCATCGGACTAACGGTTCGAGAAATATGCGAATAACACACACACACACACACACACAGACAGAAAGACGTTCCCATAATGTATAGATAGATATAATATACAGAAGTAAACAGCGTAGGTGACTTACAAATTCAGTTAACATTCACAAATGAATAAGCGCGAAGATTCAGGGAGCAGGCTACACAGTAAACTTGACGATTCAGGGAGCAGGCTACACAGTGAACTCCGAAAAAACGCTACGCTTGAGCAGTTTGTGAATAGGTTACTACAAATGATGGCCATGAATAAAATATAATATTCAGAAGTAAACAGTGTAGCTGACAGAGTGTTTATGTCAGAATGTTTATTTTTAAAACACAACCTTCTTGGGGCTTCTTTGACCGATACAACCCTCTAATGTCAGAATGTTTATTTTTAAACCACAACCTTCTAAGTGCTTCTTTTACCGATATATTTACCGATATCTTTTGCATTTCTAATCCAAACAACGTCAATTTCTAATCCAAACAATGTCAAACTTGGCACTGCACTTACTCATGCCCGTAGTGAGACACCTGTCGAGTTTTTGAAATACATCGGACTAACGGTTCGAGAGATATGCGAATAACAGACATACACACACACAGACAGACAGACACACAGACAGACATTTCTGTAATTTATATTCAGATGAGCACTCAAATACACCAAACCAACAATTACAAATATATCTATCTATAAATTACAGAAACGTCTGTCTGTCTGTATGTCCGTCTGTCTGTCTGTGTGTGTGTGTGTTAACCACATATCTCTCGAACCGTTGGTCCGATGGATTTCAAATTCGACAGGTGTCTTGCCACGGGCACGAGTAAGTGCAGTGCCAAGTTTGACGTTGTTTGGATGAGAAATGCAAAAGATATCATTAAATATATCATTTTTAAAAGGTTGTGGTTTAAAAATAAACATTCTGACACTAGAGGGTTGTATCGGTCAAAGAAGCCCCGAGAAGGTTGTGGTTTAAAAATAAACATTCTGACAATCTGTCAGCTACACTGTTTACTTCTGAATATTATAGTTTGGTTCCAAAACGTGATAAATCCATCTATCCATTTTTTGCACTAGTATTTTTTAAAACACAAAAACTGATTTTGCACGGGCACTTTGCACTGCTCCCTGAATCGACGCGCTTATTCATTTGTGGATGTTAACTGAATCTGTAATCTATGCTGAATCTATGCTGTTTACTTCTGAATATTATATTTCATTCTGGTGCGCTTAACGTTATCGCTGCTGTGTAATAGTAGCCTATGCTCTTCACCAACTAAACAGATCCTATTCAATGCGTTCACAGTCTCTTTCACGGGCATCATTTGTAGTTGCCTTTTCACAAACTGTTTGCTCAAGCATAGCGTTTTCTCTGAGTTTACTGTGTGCTTTCTACCATGCACAAATAAAAAAAAGTCACTGAACTTTTGCTGTGCAATTGACCCTTCGCTAAGCCCCGCCCTCCTTAGTTACTGTTGCTACGCCTGTCAAGCTTTTGCGCCTGGCACGTCTATTACAGTATGTATGCACCAGTTTCAGACATTCCCAAGGAGATAATTAGTCATTTTTGGCGAACAGGTGAAAATCTGAGAGAGCAAGACAAAAGGGACTGCAGTATGCATTCGAGGGATATATCCACGACATAATATGCAAACGATTAGAGAATAATTTCATCAAAATTGAAGCTAAAGCCTAGATCGTTAGGTCCCAGCGCAAGCAGCAGCGCCTCATACGCTGACCATTCAAACAGACAATTGAGGAACAGCTATGTGCATGCACAGCAGGGTGAGTGAAATTTGAAAATCTAATATTTATAAATCAAACAGCTTATCCATAAGTATTGTGGAATAAACACAAGACATTAGCCTGACCACTTTGCAATGATAACATTCTCCCGCTTATATTTTCAGTGCGCCAGGCTAACTTACAGCTCACACGTCGTGGGTCACATAAGTGACTACTGTTTATGAACTGATTAAGTTTGCATACCAACCTTTTCCTTGGAGATCTCCGGCAAGCCCCCTGATGTTCCCTCCTTTTACTAACTAACGTTACCTTTTACTTATACTAGAACTAACACTGGGAGAGTCGCGATCGGATTGGGGTACTAGTTTAGCCGTCGATTAACAAAATGTTGAAATATATTTTTAAGTAACGTTAAGTTATGTCAGTGAGCCTCCGTCTTGCCTTTAATCACACTGCTTGATCCACGAGCTGGACAATAACTTTATTCTAGAGCTGCTATAAAGCCAAAACACTTTACTTTTAATTTCCTATTATCAATGTAAAGCTGCTTTGGAACAATCTACATTGTTAAAAACGCTATATAAATGAAGATGACGCCCGGCATTTCTCCCCTTTGGTTTTAGGTTTCGGGAAGGGAACAAAATCCACCACCCCGTCCAAACTTTTAGGATACCGGGTATCAGATTTGCACAATCCATACGCATAATGCTTGGGCATGTTTCCCTCACTCGAAAGCTTGCCAGACCTCCCGCGCCTAGTTACGGTTGCTAAGCCACGATTGGCCAGTGGTGGTTTTCGGGCGTGGCTTAGCGAAGGGTCAATTGTAACAATGAGCACTCAAACACACCGAACCAACAATTACTAAAAACACACACAAAAACTGATTTTGCACGGGCATTTTGCACTAGTGTTTAAAATTAGGGGGGAGAAATACGTTTTATCCAGATATCAATAGCTGTATTAGTATCAGTGAGACTGGCCTTTATGTTGTCTCTACATTCATTTGTAGATTAACTGTGAAATTATTACATTCTAAAATATATAAACTAATATACAGTGGGTACGGAAAGTATTCAGACCCCCTTACATTTTTGACTCTTTGTTATATTGCAGCCATTTGCTAAAATCATTTAAGTAAATTTTTTTCCCTCATTATTGTACACACAGCAGCCCATATTGACAGAAAAACACAGAATTGTTGACATTTTTGCACATTTATTAAAAAAGAAAAACTGAAATCACATGGTCCTAAGTATTCAGACCCTTTGCTCAGTATTTAGTAGAAGCACCCTTTTGATCTAATACAATTCAATTCAAAATTATTTGTATAGCGCTTTTCACAATACATATTGTTTCAAAGCAGCTTTACAGAAAGTGCATTTCAGAAATGTACATTGAGAAATACAGTTAGTTAATCATGTATTGATTTAGGGCATGAACATATCGCCAGCGTCGAGTCGTCTCTTCACAGGCGTCGAGTCGTCTCTTCACAGGCGTCGAGTCGTCTCTTCACAGGCGTCGAGTCGTCTCTTCACGGGCTTCAAGTCGTCTCTTCACGGGCGTCGAGTCGTCTCTTCACGGGCGTCGAGTCGTCTCTTCACGGGCGTCGAGTCGTCTCTTCACGGGCGTCGAGTCGTCTCTTCACGGGCTTCGAGTCGTCTCTTCACGGGCTTCGATTCGTCTCTTCACGGGTGTTGGGGCATCTGTAGTTTCCATGGGAGGCTGGATACAAACTGGAGCTGACGATCTGTATTTACCTCGGGACTAGCGTCCCGAGATAACAACAGAAAAGCAGATGGGAAATAATTAGCGTAGCTGCTGTTCATAATATTAATGCATTCAATCTGATTCAACTGTAGTATAAAAGGTAAGTATTATGTGAATGCTTGGCTAAAGAGATGCGTCTTTAATCTAGTTTTAAACTGGGACAGCGAGTCTGAGACTCGAACAATATCAGGAAGGCCATTCCAGAGTTTAGGAGCTAAATGTGAAAACGCCCTCTCTCCTTTAGTGGACTTAGATATCCTAGGAATGACCAGAAGCCTCGAATTTAGTGATCTTAATACAGCCATGAGTCTTTTTGGGAAAGATGCAACAAGTTTTTCACACCTGGATTTGGTTATCCTCTGCCATTCCTCCTTGCAGATCCTCTCCAGTTCTGTCAGGTTGGATGGTAAACGTTGGTGGACAGCCATTTTCAGGTCTCTCCAGAGATGCTCAATTGGGTTTAAGTCAGGGCTCTGGCTGGGCCATTCAAGAACAGTCACTGAGTTGTTGTGAAGCCACTCCTTCGTTATTTTAGCTGTGTGCTTAGGGTCATTGTCTTGTTGGAAGGTGAACCTTCGGCCCAGTCTGAGGTCCAGAGCACTCTGGAGAAGGTTTTCGTCCAGGATATCCCTGTACTTGGCCACATTCATCTTTCCCTCGATTGCAACCAGTCGTCCTGTCCCTGCAGCTGAAAAACACCCCCACAGCATGATGCTGCCACCACCATGCTTCACTGTTGAGACTGTATTGGACAGGTGATGAGCAGTGCCTGGTTTTCTCCACACATACCGCTTAGAATTAAGGTCAAAAAGTTATATCTTGGTCTCATCAGACCAGAGAATCTTATTTATCACCATCTTGGAGTCCTTAAGGTGTGCTTTCATGTGTCTTGCACTGAGGAGAGGCTTCCGTCGGGCCACTCTGCCATAAAGCCCCGACTGGTGGATGGCTGCAGTGATGGTTGACTTACTACAACTTTCTCCCATCTCCCGACTGCACCTCTGGAGCTCAGCCACAGTGATCTTTGGGTTCTTCTTTACCTCTTTCACCAAGGCTCTTCTCCCCCGATAGCTCAGTTTTGCCAGACGGCCAGCTCTAGGAAGGGATCTGGTCGTCCCAAACGTCTTCCATTTAAGGATTATGGAGGCCACTGTGCTCTTAGGAACCTTAAGTGCAGCAGAATTTTTTTTGTAACCTTGGCCAGATCTGTGCCTTGCCACAATTCTGTCTCTGAGCTCTTCAGGCAGTTCCTTTGACCTCATGATTCTCATTTGCTCTGACATGCACTGTGAGCTGTAAGGTCTTATACAGGTGTGTGGCTTTCCTAATCAAGTCCAATCAGTATAATCAAACACAGCTGGACTCAAATAAAGGTGTAGAACCATCTCAAGGATGATCAGAAGAAATGGACAGCACCTGAGTTAAATATATGAGTGTCACAGCAAAGGGTCTGAATACTCAGGACCATGTGATATTTCAGTTTTTCTTTTTTTTTTTAATGTGCAAAAATGTCAACAATTCTTACATACATACATATAATATCCGTGGTTAGTCATGGGTCGTGTATGGCATTAAAAATGAAAAACAAAATGGCAGTAAAAAGGCATTAAAAAGCATTACATTTAAATTGAAGATCCCTGCAGAAACCCTGGTTGCTATGCCAACCATGTTTGCTATATCCAGCGTGTTAGCTTGCAGAAAGCAGATGATAGCATCCACAATCCCATTAGCATCAGCGTCCAAAAGTTCAACAAGTCCCAGGTAAGTGCTCACAAACCGACTGAGTGTCTTAGAACGATATTTTACACATATGCAAAGTAACTTGTTTACGGTAATGTCGGTTGTTTCGTCCAAGTAAAGAGAGTAAGGTGAGTCACCAATGTCCTGTCGAAGTTGTTCTCTAAAATATGGTGCAATAACTGACTTAATGACGGTCGTACATTTGGTTCTGTGCATCTGGAATGCTCCGATCTCATCCTTCAGTATATCCGATAAGTCATCCATGGCATTAACTGATGTGTGGCAAGCAATGTATGCTGCTATCCACACATCAGGCTTTAGGTCCAAATCACTCTCCCAGTCCTTTCAGTACGTTTTTTTATATTTTGCCCACTTCGACATCTTTTTAATTCGTATTTCCCACTGAGTGCTGCTGACTGAGTCCTGACGCAGCTGCTGCTATCACTCGATTGGCTCGTGAGTTGTGACTCGTGACGTTGGCATCAAGCCATCAACTGTCAACATCACCAACACAGCTGAGTATGCAGTGGGTGTGTTTAGTTACATTACAATGACTGATTAGATGGAGTACATGCACACTTGGTTTGTGTTAAATAATTAGCCTATCATTTTTTTGAAAACCGCCAAACTGATCCCAAGCCCGCCCAAATTTTGTCCACCCGCCCAAACCAATTTTTGCCCGCACAATCAGATGCAAAACCGGCCAATTGCAACACTGCTCTCTCTCTCAAAAGGGGATTTCCCTCAATCACCAGCAGCACATACTCTCATTGGTTAAGAGCAGGCGCATACCATTGCAACACGTTTTTACCGAACTTAAAACATACACACTTGTTACAAAGCTTACATTGACAATTTTTGAACAAACCTTTTTTTAGAGAGAGAAAAAACGTCACGGAGTCAACATCTAAAGCACCAGGGGCCTCATTTATAAAACTTTGCGTAGGATTTTCGTCAGAAGTGGTGTACGGATGAAACATAGGACGTGCGTACGCACAGAAATATTCTGATTTATAAAACCGTGCGCACGCACATCCTACGCAGTTTTCCCTTAATAAATCACAGTCAATTCTAAATGTAGCACAGCTTTTGCAGCTTCATGTCACGCCCATAGTTGTCCATAAATAGTCCGTGAAACGCCCACAAGTTAATATTCATCGATTGCGAAATCATGGTAAACACAGAAAACCAAGAAACGTAACTTCACTCAATGTGAAGTAGAAATTATCGTTGGCGAGGTGGAAAAGAGGAGTAAAATGTTGTTTGGAGGGCACACTGTGGGCATTACTAATGCCAAAAAGGCACTTGAGTGGCAAAAGGTTGCAGACGCCGTTAAAGGGATACTCCACTTTTTTCGGAAATAAGCTCATTTTACATCTCCCCCAGAGTTAAACAGTTGAGTTTTACCGTTTTAGAATCCATTCAGCTGAACTCCGGTTCTGACGGTACCACTTTTAGCATAGCTTAGCACAGATCATTGATTCTGATTAGTCCAGTAGCATTTCTTTCAAAATGACCAAAAAGTTTCAATATTTTTCCTATTTAAATTTTGACTCTTCTGTAGTTAAACCGTGTACTAAGATCGACGGAAAATGAAAAGTTGCGATTTTCTAGGCTGATATGGCTAGGAACTACTCTCATTCCAGCGTAATAATCAAGGAACTGTGTGTCTGTACCATGGGTGCAGCAGGCGTAATGATATGACGCAGCGCCTGAAAATAGTCCCCAGCTCGGTAACTTCTTCCAACGTGACCGGGACTAAGTTTGTCTAACCTATTAGACCTATTTTCAGGCGCTGCGTCATATCACTACGCCTGCTGCACTCATGGTACAGCCGCACAGTTCCTTGATTATTACGCCGGAATGAGAGTAGTTCCTAGTCATATAGGCTTAGAAAATCGCAACTTTTCATTTTCCGTCGATCTTAGTACACGGTTTAACTACAGAAGAGTCAAGTTTTAAATAGGAAAAATATTGAAACTCTTTGGTCATTTTGAAAGAAATGCTACTGGACTAATCAGAATCAATGATCTGTGCTAAGCTATGCTAAAAGTGGTACCGTCAGACCCGGAGTTCGGCTGAATGGATTCTAAAACGGTAAAACTCAACTGTTTAACTCTGGGGGAGATGTAAAATGAGCTTATTTCCGAAAAAAGTGGAGTATCCCTTTAATGCTGCAGCCTCACAACCTTGGACCGTGGCCGAAATAAAAAAGAAATGGTCGGACATCAAAGTCTTCTTGCTGTCTGAAGATGCATTCACTTCGAATCCTTCCATTTGCCACATCTTCTAAGAGCGCAAGATCAGCCATTGTGCGTCATTACGCATTGTGATGGCATCATGGCATTTTATTACCATCCATTTGATTGCATCTGACAAGCTACAGATGTGTTATGAGGATGAATTGCATAACATGCCAATATTATTGCAGAACATATTTCACTTTTCTTTTTGCAAATATGTGTTAATTTGCATTTCTGTTGTAATCTTCCTTTGATTTTGTTTGTTTTACACTGCAGATTGATCAAACGGGTGTTCGTGTAGGCTGTTAATTGTAAGACTTTGTGAAGTCTTCATGGTATTTATGAGAGGCAGTATTGCCATTTCTTTTACACAACAGTCTACAGTTTCACACATTTCACTTTCACGTGTTTCTTCCATCTGCCGACGGTGTCGCCATTTCTCATTTCACCCGTTTTTGTGCGTACGCCTGGGTCAGAGTTTGCGTGAAGTACCGCACATTTTCCTGTCAAGTTTGCTTTTTATAAATACCAATTATTGCGTAGAGAGCGGCGTACGCCTTCTTTTGTGCGTACGCAACGTTTATAAATGAGGCCCCAGACCTCTACACTCTGCCCATTCGTTCCCTGTCTCCTGAATACTAATAGGTTTTTGGTACACACATCAAACAATGCAGGTTAGATGGGGTAGTGTGATATCAAGACCTTTTTCTGTGACTAATGGGGTGAGGCAGGGTGGGATCCTGTCACCCATGCTTTTTAACCTTTACATGGATGATCTCTCCCGAACATTAAAAACCTGTAAGACCGGCTGCATGATAGGGGAAAGACTATTAAACCATCTACTTTATGCTGATGACTTGGTCATTATGTCACCCTGCTCTGCAGGCCTCCAGCAATTGCTTGATGTGTGTACTGAATATGGTGAACGCTATGACATCAAGTTTAACCCGAAAAAGACTGTTGTGATGATTGTGAAGACTAGAGAGCAGCGTAAGGCTGTATTTCCCATGTTTCATTTGTCAGGAGGGGATCTGGCAGTTGTGGAAAAAGTGAAGTACCTCGGTCACATTATAAGGAGTGACCTCTCTGATAATGATGACATCCAGAGGCAGTACTGTAAATTGTATGCACAAGCTAATATGCTGGTACGGAAATTTGGAATGTGTACAGAGAATGTAAAAATAGTCTTGTTTAAAGCCTACTGCACACCACTCTACACTGCCCATCTGTGGTGTTGCTACACAAAAGCAGTATTTCACAAGTTACAAGTAGCATACAATGATGCTCTTAGGATTCTTTTGAAAGCCCCTCGCTGGACCAGTGCCAGCCAGTTGTTTGTGCAGAATGATGTGACCACACTAAATGCTGTAATAAGAAATGTTGTTTATAAATTTATGATGAGACTCATGGACTCGCAAAATGAAATTATAACTGTTTTTGTATGGCCTGACCAGAGCAGTACTAGGTACAGCTCGCTGCTTTGGAGGCACTGGAGAAATTGTTTATATGGATTATAGTAATCCTTTGTTTTTATTTGTCTGTCTGTCTCTTTTGCATGTTTTATTTTTTATGGACCTTTTTTTTGAGTCTGAAATAATGACCATCACCTGTCACCACCACCTGCCTGCACTCAGCACCACTAATCACCAGTACTATTTAGTCACCATACCCACAACACTACATTGTCTGGTCTCGTCATTCTGCACTGAAAGACTTACCTGACTCGTCATTTGAGTATAGTATACTTACCTCTTTATGCCATTCTTCTACTGAAGTCCTCATCCAGTCTGCCTTTATCTGTCTACTGTCCAGATTTTCATCATCTACATTCAATCCAACCAACAGTGCTCTTAATTAATCTTCAAACACTCACCTGCTCTTCTGCTGAAATACATCTTACGTTCAATAAATCCTGTTTACAAATATTACTTGTTTGCATTCTTCTGTCCTGACAATATGATCATCTTTGTTCCAGACGGTCTAGGACTTAAATAGATGCGAGTGGAAAGACGTCATCCTCTTCATCATTCTGGATCTGCGGTAAAAAGCACCTGTTTCCCACTAGAGACTGGACCAGTGAAGTCAGGTGGTTGATCTTCATGTCCATTTTCTCTGGGGTTTCCAGAATTGCCCTTTTCTACAGCTGCAATACAGAAGATCATTTCATTTGGCATTTAGCTTTGATGAATAAAATAATGCATTTTATAGTTGTTTTTTCTGTGATATTTTGACAGAAAAAAAAAACACAAGCAAGAACAAAATTTAGACTTATCCCGTCTTCTCTCTCTGTGTGCGCGCGTTTGTTAGAGAGAGCTTGCGCAGCACTGAGACAATGGTAGGCCATTTTTAAATCCAGTAATTAACACGTTAACAAATTAAAAGTTGTGATTTTCTAGGCTGATATGGCTAGGAACTATACTCTCATTCCTGCGTAATAATCAAGAAACTTTGCTGCTGTACCATGAGTCCAGCAGGCTTAATGATATGACGCAGCGCCTGAAAATAGTCGACCCTATAGTCTAACGAGCCGGGGACTATTTTCAGGCGCTGCGTCATATCATTACGCCTGCTGGACCCATGGTACGGCAGCAAAGTTTCTTGTCTCTTTTTAATCATAAGCCTTACGCATTTGTCAATCATCCTCGCTTGCTATTTGGGGAATGAACCAGCGCTATGATCGGTTGAACTCTTCTTCTGCTGTTGCTTGATTTGAGTACAGCGCGTGCACCAGGTTTTTGAGTGGTTTAGAGTGACCAATTGTACCAGCGTACTTTGAGTTCAAAATGCGTACAGGTTGGCAGGTCTGAGTCTGTTCTATCTCAAATAATGTATTTTTGATTTAAAGGTCTAAAAACATATTTTTCTTACTTTTTTGGCTTCTTTCTTCTCATTCATATCTGCAAACCAGGGATGATCTAACACGTTCTCTAAGGTGTAATGTTGCCTCTGTCCCTCAAGCAGCCGACGAAGCTGCTGACATTCTGTGAAAGTTTTCAGAAGAGAGCGGATTAATCACGTTTGACCTTTCTGTAGTACACGTAAGGTGTATGTTACCATGAAATAAAAAGCATTTGTTGCTGCTACTATGACATGAACATTTAATCACTGCTAACATTCATTATCAGTCCCCTGTGTTTTACACTTTGCTCATTCATCATCCAGGTTTGACACTTATTATTTTACTGTCACTTTATGTGTCAGAGCTTTGTTTTCCAAGCAATGTTATGGCCACTTTGTTCATGTTATCAATCTTACCTCTGGATAGGCGTTTCCATGGTGGGATTTGTTTGATGAAAGCCTCCAGCACTTGATTTAAGCAAGATAATGCTGTTTCCATAGCCATCTCCCTGGTGACTGACACTTTATAAACTGCATCACTTACTGTAACCAATACATTTCCAGTGTTTAGTAAAATATTATCAGTGAACTGTAGTAAACAAGTCAGTAATCTGTATTCAAATAGCCAACTCACATGTTTCTACAATGTACCGTGCGTCTCTAAAGCCCACTATCTTTAGTTGCAGGGTGTCTGGGTTTACAAACAAGTCTCTCAAATTCTTTGGATAATAAGAAACATCACAATTGTGGAAATGATGCAATGAAACAGCGAGTTGCAGCAAAATCTGTTTTGCTGCTCTTTCAGTTATGGGTCCAAAGCTGTGTTGAATGTAATCGTGCAAAGACATGCTGTCAGCTAGGGACTCCATAACTATGATGACGTAACCATCCTTGTAGAACCAGTCATATAACTTTATGACATGGTTGCATGGTGGGTTGGTTTGAAATTTCCTCATTGTACATAGCTCTTGATACACAGGCTAAAGAAAAGAGATTGACAAAAGGTTAGCTGACTCCAAACTAATTTCAAATTTCCTACCGAAAGAGTGAGGGAAATTGAGGATGAAAGCAATTAACTTTATAACCGATGCTTCCAGGCTTTGGTTGTCTAATTCAGTTATATCTCATAGCCTAGTATCTACATACAGAATTTAACAAACCAATTCTTACTAGAGAATTTCATGAAGAATAAAGTATTTTCAACTTACCAGATTGTCCAGATTTTTGTCACAAAGAAATGTGATGGTAACCTAAAACATAAATACAATTTTTGAAAATGCAAATTAAACTTGTTCATAATCATCTACATTCTTTACATTTTTTTAAACACTTTTTGATCAAAACTGTCAACACTGATGTTTATGGCAAGACTCAAAGCTCACAGAAGGAAACAAGACACAAAATGTTTGGTTATGGAGAAAGAGCAACATACTTTCTGGCCGTCCCATTTTCTAATTCCTTCATAGACAGAGACATTGGGTCCTGATTCAAGTATCCTTACTGTTTTATAATGAGTATCTAAAAAAAAAAAAACACAGCAAGATCATGTTAATATAGAGCATGAGGCTGAACTCCAGCAGCAGCTGCTTGTGCCTGAACACATCTGTGCAGATGAGGTGAGGATTCAAACTAAAACCAGAAACAGGCTAGAACTGATATAAAGAAATATTACCTAGATCATCTATTGTGCTGATCTTGGGTTTTCTCTCAAATAACACAGCACCACTGGTCGATGGTTGAGCATAATCGAACACTGGCTCTGTCTCAAGCGCATCAGTGCCTGGAGTCGAAGGCTCTCGGTCAGGCACGGAAGGACGCACTTTGCTTATAAGGTTTTGGATGCCACGTTTTACAGCTTTCCCTGCTGTTTGGAGACGAGAATGGCCTTTCCTCCCTTTTGTGTGTTTTTATGAAAGCAAAGAATATTGATTAGAAATATCTTTTTTATTAGCATAGATTACAGCTAAACCTCCTGAACAGCTCCTCAGAATCACAACCTGTAAGTAGCACTAATTATTGATGTAGGCTATATATTTTCTACCGGTGTTCAAAATACTTAGTTTTGAGTTTTGTATTGTGTAGGTCTCCTGCTAACTGGCTAACTCGCGTTATTATTCTTACCGAAATATTTCTGGTAATCAGCTGTGGGCCACTATTACCTAAAACTGCGTCTATTAACCATGTTGTAGGAGACTCCAAACAACATTAGGAGCCTTTAAAATAGCATGGGCTAAAAGGGGCCCTTTATGGACAAGCGGCAGCATGTTTAGTATTAGGCTATTTTTCACCCGTTTGAGCAAAATTTGCGGGTCACCCGTCGGGTACCCGAACCCGTGCCAGGCCTCTAGAGCACTCAAACACACCGAACCAACAATTACTAAAAACACACACAAAAACTGATTTGGCACGGGCACCTGCACTAGTGTGACTAATATTGATTTGTATTAATGTCCTCAGTTAACGTTACCTGTTGGGCAATTGTTCTGCACAGGTGCTTCTTTTTTGCTGCTGCTGGGTTTTCTCTCAGACAACCCAGCAGTACTGGTCGATGGTTGAGCTTTGCTGCTATCCATCTCCAAGTACTCAAACACTTCACATCTACTGCTATCCATTCCTTCGGGTGTGCGTGTTTGCACTCCTGTAGAAGCATAAACTCTGAAGATCGCTGGACTGATCTCTCACACACTCTCACATAATCACGCCCGCCTGTGACGTCATAAACAGAACTGGCGCGCCTGTGACGTCACATGTCCCTTCATTCGCGAAGCTGCTGCTAAAGCGAGATCAACCTAAAGTGTAAACCACTTTTAAACAGTCATCATTTACTCACCCCTGTGTTGTTCCCATCACAAATAAAGATATTTTGAATGAAATTTTTGACTGACAGTCAAGGTACAGTAACTACCAGTAGCCTTCAAAAAGTTCATAAAAAGATCGTTAACTAATTCTTATGAATCGAGCGGTTTAATCCACGATTTCTGAGGAGACCCGATCACTTTATGTTGAACAACAGAATGGATTTATTCTCTCATTCTCTGTTGTTAAAAACAAACTCTAAGATACACTTAAAATGTGCAGGCTTGTTCCTGTAAACATGTTTCGTGCACGTGAAGTAAACCACGCTTTTCTGAACCTAGAATAAACCTAGAACAAAACACGCATTTGCTGTCGTTTTTAGAAATACATTTATTACTAATAGGAAAAATAATTATGATTATTAATTATATTCATTACCACTTTTAATTAATTATAAAAAGCCACAGCAGAACGCCATATTAACATATATTCAAACAAAACAATACACTTTATATTTATAATATACAGATATGAATAGCATTACACCCTCTAAAAATTAAATGTGGCATTGTTGTTTATTGCATATTTAGCTGATATTTTTATGGAGTAATTCTAAAAATCGTTTTGTGCTGTGACATTAGTCAACATAAATAGTTGAACCAATGGAAACAAAATGTTGGTCCAAATTATATTTTGAATGGAAACATCACTTTATTAACACATCAACAAAGGATATTTGTTGAAAATACATTATGTAAACTCTGAATACATTCAATAAGTATTCTGCACAACAGGATGTCGATGTGGCGAAGAAAACTTGCAAGTACTACATGGATTTCTTAGGTTGAAAACCTACACATAAAGGCCCGGTTTCACAGACAGGGCTTAGACTAAGCCAGGATTAGACCATAGATCAATTAGGACATTTAAGTAATTTTTATAAACATGCTTAGAAAAAAACATTACCGATGTGCATCTTAAAACTAAAAAGGCACTGATATATTTTTAAGATCAGTCAGTGCAAGTTTATTTCAGTGGAAACAGCTCAGACTTACATTTTAGTCTAGGACTAGTCTTAGCCCTGTCTGTGAAACCAGGGGTATATGTTTTATTAGTTCCAATGCATCATGTGATCTGACAACTGGGCTGGGTGAATATACTGTATATGGTGACAATATAAAGCGCCAGTCGACAGAGATTTTGCTATTGTTAATATCACTGTATGTATAAATAAGATATTTTGAAGAATTTAGGTAACCAAACAGTTGATGGAGCCCCAATGACTTCCATTAGGCTATTTTTTCCCCCATATATGTGACATCTAAAATAATAATCTGTGATCTTTTGATTTAAATAATCTGTTTTTCTCTATCAGTATCATTGATATGACTGGTCATATCACACCATCTGCTGGTCATAAATGCATGCATCAGGTCACTGTTTTGCATCCCTATAGACAACAGGGGGCTCCACAGACTCACTGAACGGTCTGCTCTCATATCACATAAGCCCAATGCAAGTGTGTGGTTAGGCTGCGTTTCCACACACATTGTATATCACTTTATAATAGTGTTTTAGTGGGGTAATAATGCAGTCAGATTACAGTTGTTGACGCCATGGTTCATACCCAAGTGGAGGCAAACATCAGTTTAGTAATGGTATAGCATATTTAATCAGTCATTAATAAAGACTGTTGTCAGTTCTCAGATGATCAAATAATAAAAGCAAGCCTAGTGGTGTTTCAAAATAGTTTACATGATCCTATTCCTATTTCGCGAATGAATGGTTAAAATATCGGTTAATTTTTATGAACCATTTTGCAAAAACGTTAACTTCAAGAGTTAAAACTAGAATTTAAATTCTGAAATCACAAACAACAACACACATATACAAATAATAGAATGCTAAACAGCAGGATGTATAGGTAGCATTTAAAGTACACAGAAACCAGAACACCTAATGCCACGCGCTCACACGTGATGATTCAAACGATTCTTCTTTTTGAACCCGTTCATTGAAACGAACCGTTCGGACGAGCCGATTCTTTAAAATGATTTGAACTTCGCATGGCTCAGAAAGGTGTGTGTTCAACTTCAAGTTCGAGAGGATTGAAAGGCGGAGTTAAAACACTTCAAACAAACCATTGCCGCGACGCCGCACTCAGCGTTTGTTTTCATTTCGATTTCCAATTCTTCCAGATGTGCAATTTGAGAAATAACTGAGAGGAATCGTCAACAACCTGAGACAGCAAACAGCGTTCATTCACTGTAAGTTTGCAAAACATTCTATTAAATGAACGTTTGAACTGCCATATGTGCCAGTCTACCTTTACTGTCATGTACTAAAAGGCATTCAAATGAACCACAACATTAGTTCATTGAGGTTTTCACATCTCATGGTTTGAATCATTTTTGTTAAAGAATTATTATTTAATTTTATGCAAAAGTTTTGACTATGCAGACGTAGTGTGAGAGGCGACTTGTATTTTGCCTGACAGTGCAAGTTGCAACAATGCTAATTATCTGTATAATACAATTAAACTGTATAATAGAGCATACAGGTTGTCATTAGTTTCACATTAATAGACTAATGGTGATTTCCAATGTTAAACAGTTAGTGTTTTTGTGCTCATTTTCTTTCTTTTTTTTTCATTATTGACTGTATGGCAGTCTGATGAACAGATTGTACCAAACACATACACCAGGAATGGTCAGTGGTCACCCACCCCATGTCCTATGATATCCTGTCTTAGTATTTTTGCGAGGGCATGAGTTTAACAGCACTGTCCTTGTGTCTAAGTAATTGTGATTATCAATGCCATCCCCACCCATGCCTGTGTTACACCGCACCTAACAGGTCTTTTCAGTGTGAGGCTTTGTCTGGTCTTGCTGTTCCACTAATTAGCTAGGCTATATGTTTTAGGGCACTGTCATTGTTATTCTATAGATGTTCTAAGAGGATGCACAAGCAGGATTTCTGCTTTTGCATTATGACTCAGAAATGTGTGTTTTAGTTAGTTGTGTCTTGTGTGTGAAACTGAAGCAACCTTTGAAAGAGTGTCACATTGGAAACTGTGTCCTTGCAATAATAATAACACCACAGGCAGTGTCATCTGATACAGTTTCACTCAAAGTCGAACAGTAAGAATGAGGACGTGTATGTCATGTGGCACGTTATGAGTTGCATTTACAAGACCCCAAAACAGCTGTGCTGTATTGTCAGTCACTCATGTATAGCTCAGCTCTGTAGTTCATTAATGAAATTAAAATTTAATTAGCACGTAAATGCCATTTGTTTGACTGAACATAAGGACTTTTAATTGGTGATTCTCACAACGCCTGTCAAGAACATTTCTGGGTCATATTTTACCCAAAAATCAAAAGTAAAAATTTTTTCATAAAGAGAATGAAGGCTGTGTTTAGGACCATTATGAGTGGTTTATTAATGGTAGTGTTTTGTTGTTGTTTTTTGTATTTTAGGCTACTTTACATTCAAAAATATTATATTGAATTAATTAGAATATATAATATTAGAACATATAATCTAATAATTATATTAAAGGACTAAAGTCAGTCGTAAACTGGTTTTTGCTGGACTTATTCTCATTTCTCGATAAAGGAAATTATAAAAAAAAAAAAAAAGAAGAAAGTCGCCACACCAAAGCTCCAATTCCAAATATACAAAAATATAATAATGGACTCCCACACCAGTAATTAAATGTAACAAATTGATAATATTTTATTGGGAAATTAAACATTTTATCAAACTTTGATAATTACCTTAATCTTTTAAACAACTTTCCAAATCTTACATCTGCATATGAGTATAGGGGCTCATCTCAAGATCACTAATTCAACAGTTCATCTATTGCCAAAATTATGAAAAAAGATCAGTCAAGAATAGAATATTATTGAAAGTATTAAAATTTGGGAATGCGTAGTTTGTGTATAAAAAATGTCCATTCAAATATAACGTACATTTTTCTGTTCCTGTCAGCAACCAACACACGTTGAACGATGTTCAGTTCACTAACCCATGCAGTGAAGTTTTTCATTTGGATTGGCGTTTATTCTCTTTAGCATGCAGTGTGATACTGTATATACTGTGTATATACAGTGTATACTTGCATGCATAATGCGTTATGGATTAGGTACGTTATCATCTCTGACAGACAGCATGTTGAAGCCCTCTTCTCAGAAAGAATACAATTAGTGTCAAATGGGAATTAAGGTAAATGAAGGTGATTCACATTTACACATATGTAGTACACACAGTGCAAGTATTGGCTGACACAGAATGCTTTTTACGGGTCATCAATCTATCCTATTAATAGCATCAGATTCCTCACCGGTCTGTCCATCTATCTTGCCCTTTCTTTTTCTCCTCTCCCAGTTCATCTGTGCACGTATGTGGAAAAAAGTACATGGGTTACCGGTAACAATGTCTGCATATTCCCAAGGCTTTATTTGCCCTTTTGATGTCAGTATTGGCAGCAGTGAGTGAGGCTGCTGTTTCCACACCTCTTTGGTTGTTTTAGATGGTGACTCTGAATCTCATCCAGAAACAACAGGTGTGTGTGTGTGTGTGTGCGCGCGCGGAAAGAGTGACTGTATTCTGGAAGAATCAGGAGTGATTCAGACAGTGCCTTCTTAGAACTACTTAGTAATTTTAACATTGATTAACCAGGTCATGAATGTTCAGGACTGTCCTTCCCTGTGCCACTACCTGTTATCCTTACAAGTAACCCATTCAAAGTTCAAATGAAGGATGCACTAGCTTTTGTTTCTGTGTTGACATGCAAGAACAGCTTTTTTTGTGTGTCCCATTATCAAGCTTTTTAGACAGTATTTACCTTTTTTCCTCTATAAAAAATTAAATAAAAATAAAAATATATATTTTTTAAATATTCGGTCTACCTGGTGGTTCTCTATAAATATAAAAGTGGAAAACAGGAAACAATAGAGGTAATGTCAAGTGGTGTTTGCATACTTTTTTTTTCCCCAACAGCCAAAAATGTGTTACAGAAATACTTGATATAACATATTATATTATATTATATTATATTATATTATAGTGAATAATAATAGTATTTTAATAAGTATAATACAAATGTATTATATTATATTGAATAATAATAATATTAATAATTTAAAAAGAATAATAATAATAATAAGTATTATTATTAAATGATGATTGTTTATTATTATCAGTCATAAAAACAGCATGGAAAGATACAATTAAAATAACAATTAAAATCTAATCAATTAAAATAATTTAAAATACCATCTGTATGAATGTTTAAGCATATAACCCATCCTGCATATGCACTTGTCAATGTAGCATTTCAGCAATGATAATGATTAGATTAAGTCATAAGCCCTCAGGCTGCCCGTGTGTTTATGTACTTCCCTTGAGTCATACTTCCGTCTTAATTCACTTAGTAACAAACTCTTCTGTATTCATTTATTAGACTTTAATGGTAGGCAGTATTATGTGTGGGTTTGAAATATGATTAGCCTAATCTCCCCAGGGCACTTCCTTTTTTGATTTCCTCCTTCATGTTGGTACTTTATGCTGATGTTGTTTATCTCAAAAGCCCCTTCTCCCTCAACCTAATTCACAGTGCCATCAGAATTATTTGTGTAACTAAGAGTCTGTTGACGAAGCTCAATATGTTGTATCACTGCCATGTAAAATTTGAGACACCGCCTCAGATGTTTGGTTTTGGCATTTTTAATGTATACATTATTAGATGGGTCAACCTCTGTGTCATATGAAACTACTGCTGTCTTTGCTGACTAATGCTGAAGTCATTTGACACTTTATACTTTGCAACTACATGTCAACTAACTCTCATTAGAGTATTAGTAGACTGTCTGCTTAATATCTGCTAACACTATTTTGATGCTTCCCAACAGATCATGTCAACTTATTCTACTAACCCTAACACCTATAAGGGGTAGGCAGTGTCGGTCCTGGAGAGCTGCTGTCCTGCAGAGTTTAGCTCCAACCCTGAAAAAATGACCTGCCTAACCTGAAAACTTAGGCAGCTGACTAGCTGTAGGCATTGTTTGCACACGAAGGACAGAATTCTATGGCAACAAAATAGTGCCGTTTTTTTTACCAAGCCGCACTGCGTTACCCCACAATTTTAATTCGTCACATTTTTGCAACTACATTTTTGAACTCTACGATTAGTAATTCAGAACTTGCGGCTATTTCATTAGAGTTAAATAAATAATGTGAATTTAAGTGATCAAACGTAACCGTAACAGAGGCAGGAACAGCGTTTATTCGTAAAAATAAACATGGAAGGAGCGACAGCGACTGACTACGGCATATTAAAAACAGCAACGTAAGATGTCCTAGGTCTGGTTCTCTCTCGCCCTTCACTGTCATCATTCCTTCTTATCCACCTTATTCCTGACGACCTTACTGCGTTATGATTATGGGTGGCACTTCCGGTTTGGGGAATTTCCATTCAAAGAGGCTGAAACAAATCATTTCAAATCATAAGGTTGTCCTACAAATAAAGCTGATCCGTCAGTTTGACTGGATGAGCTGTCAATTTTCCTTCATGATTTATTTTCAGACATCTTGAGAATAACGTTATACTTGGTAATTTAACGTGACATGTTATAAGAAGAATATCTATAAGAGCTCTTTTCGGTCGCTGCTTTCTTTTCCTCGTGATTATTTTCTTTTTTCCCTTTGTAATCTGCTGTAAAAGTATGAAAAAGGACAACATATACTGCACATTTGTGGTCTGTTCCCCCGAATTTAATTTATGATATATTCCATTAATAATTCACTGGAATGCACGAAGAATCTCTCGTTATTCTCCTCAAATCCTCTCGTCTCTTTCCTGGTTTGTTTTCACAGGTAAATGCGATTTATAATCTGTCAAAATGACGGAAATCACTTTGAAATAGTATCACGTAATGCTGAAGTTAATGAACATTTTTGATTAAGGCAACATAAGTTACATAATACAGATATATATATATATTACTACAGTGATATTTAACCCATCCGTTGTTGCTGTGGAAAGACTCGCGCTTTTGGGGTTATTTGGTCTGTTGAAAGTACCTTGTTGATGCTTTACACTTTTAAATTTCCTTTTAATGTTCGATGGTTGAAGGGTGAGTAGATTAATGTCATCTCATTGAGACACTTTTTAACGTATTGCGTTCATAGAGCGAGCCTTTTCACTGATTGTTTACAGCTTAACGGAAGTTACACCCATAATTCACGCAAAGCGTCATGGGGCGTAGGAATAAGGTGGATATCTTTCCGGAGTTCCTCCATGGGACTCGAGACCAGTGTCTTGCTCAGGTGTCTCATTAAAATTCGCTCCACCGGCCTCGATCCTCTCCCATGGCTCTCGGCCCTGCCCTGCTTTATACGACAGTTACGTGAATAAAACTTTAATACATTAGCTCATCCGTGAACATGATTCATCGTCATCAAGCTATCGCTATGTTTTGAATAAGTGACCTCTAGCGGTCAAACTTACTTTCTGTGCCTTCTGTGCCATTGCAGTGTGTTTATGATAATAATAGCAGAATACTGTATATGAATGCACATCATCATTTTGTTTTCCCCCCTACCATTTCAGTGGGAATGAGTGTGTGAGAGTGTCAAGACAACAGTCATGGCATCAGGAGGAGAAACCTGTGCTCCTGCTGAGGATGAGAGGGGTGTCCTGCTGGACATTGATGATGTACACTTGCTATTACAAGGTCAGTCTTAACTCTTATACACTTTTGGTGTTTGTTTTGTGTGTTTTTTCTATAATAATGGTTTTCTTAATCTGTCTAGTTAGAAGTTCTATCTGAACAAACAAACAAAAAACGGACAAAAAGTCACACCTTCACAAAAATGAATGGGAAAGACCCTAACACAGCAATTGTTTTTAATGTGTAAAAATGTATATATCAACATGTTGAACGAACACGCACAGAAATGAAGTGGTGACTCGCAACCACCCACACACACTGTTACACAGACAGAGAGACAGTGAAATAATTGGGCTACTGTCTGTACGGCTTACTGCATATATACACCAAACTTTGATATGATGTGGGGCTGATTTTCATATATAATATATATGTATAATAAATCAAGAGGATAAGCATTGACATCATTTAAAAGGAAATAATTTGAAATGAATGAGGAGTTATTTACTGAAATGATTCTCCGATGTCTTTTGGGTAAAATATCTATCCCATCATAAATGTGCCTATCACCACCTGAGATAGACTGTGTTTGCTTTGTTATTTGTTCTATGGTCTCCTCTTTCTGAGGTTTAGGGCGGATTCCAGGCTGCAAGAGACATTGTAAACTGTTGACTCACTAAGTTTTCATACAAAAACATGTTCTGAAAGGGTGTGCTAGTAGTTTAGCATTTTCACACCACACAGACAAACGCTAACAAACACAGAGAATCAAGTTGGCCGTTGGATTTAGAATTTCATGAAAAATAACTGTCATGTTCACACTGCCCCAACAGACAGAGACAAATATTGAGTCAGAATGTCTCTGTGTAATTTTTCACCTGAAAAGACGGCAAACTAAATGAAAGAGGTTGTGGGTGAAGCTGTGTTTGCTGTGATGGGAAAGACAGGGTGCTTACTTGAATTTATACAGTGAAACTGCATTTCATCTGGACAAACGGTTTCATTAGAAAGATTAAATACTCAGCTTCAATATTTGTCCACGGTTTATGATAAAATTCGGTTGCAGTGACAATAATTTCTTAATTGATGTCAGGAGTGCAAAATAATAAATCGAATATGAATCAGAATTCAATTGGTTTGAATAGAATAACAACACACATTCATATTCAGTCACGTGTGCTGCGGTTTATTTGTGTTCACGTAGCTGCACTGAACAGCCCATTAGAGCTTTAAGTCCAAAAGTGTGCATACTTGATGAAATATTGATTTTGATATTTACACAAGCTTATTGTTATTAGACAGAATCATAATTTCTATTCATTATCCGCTGATTTATGTGATCTGATGACCATTAGTGGCTTCCTGCGCTGTCTGTGTGTGTTTTCACTTCCCAGAGAAATGTTTCTACCCATGAAACCTGAAGCTAATAAACACATGATTATGATAGTATATGATTTGATTTTCATGAGATTTGGAGTATTTTTATGTCTGTAAAGGATGTTTACATTAGAGTACATCAGAGTTTGCATCACGCTGCTCAGACATTCCAAGACCCGACAAACGGCGATTGAACATGTTCAGTCGGGTGAAAACAAACCCCGACAAGCGGTATGAATTGGCCTTAAGTAACTCGTTTTCCTTTTTCTGGAACCTGTTGATTACCATCTTGAGTAAACATTTTAGCGAGTACACACTAATTTTACAGTTAAAGTATGTAATTTCTGCTCCATGAAACCCGTTGCAGAAATAATGATTGTTTTCCTGAACACTCTCCGTGTCTGCCATTGGTTGGCCAAACAGTTAGTCCCACTGAAAACTCACAGCTTTTCATATTTAACACCTCAGGCATCAATTGTGAGAACAATAATATGTATATTTTCTTTTTTAATGTATTGTTCTTTTTTCTGAATGATTATTCATTTACCACCTTTCCTCAGTTCAACTGTAGCTGTTTTATGAAGCAAAAATCCCCTTGAAGACCTTTGAACCGGATGTTGTTGTCTCTACTTTCATTTCCTTTTCCACTTTGTGTGTCAGTATTTCTGTCAATAAAAACCATTGCAGTGTTTGCTCGACTCAGTTCAGACAGTCTCTGCTCACTGGTGCATGGTTTCAAGGCAGCCAAATGTTTGCTATGACGACAGTTTGTCTGAAATCATGTTTGAGTGACATCACATGTTTCTTTCTTTAGTGCGATGATGACACTTATGTCATTTGAATAAAGATTAGCTCACATTACTTTCAACAAGTTACCAGTTTGGGTTAGTTCTAACTAACAGATTTTATGAATGCAATGGAGTTCTGAGATTAAATGCATATATATTTTTTTATATGACCCTCTTTAATTTATAAAGCTAGTAGTACATTCAAGAGCACATTCAGTAACACTAAAACTAAGCACTTATAAAAATATTATACATACACATATATCTACATATGTCATGACAACTCTCTGAAGATTTTTAAAGGTAATGGTTATGGATATGACAATGTTAATGTATTTGGTCTTGGCGGAATAGGTCTGCTACACTGCTGCTGCCGTTGATTATTTGAAGTTGTTGTAGATTATTGCTGCTGCTGCAGAGCAAGTACAGGAACTTGCTACTGCCAATGCATACACTGATACGCTGCTGTGAGCATTTAAGACATACTGCTTCTGCACAAATAGTGTATGATCTGACTATATCTATATCATATTGAGGGAATGGGCCAGTCTACCTTTAATAGCATGGGAAGAAGTTTAAATTAAATACAACTGTGGTGGGTGGGTGATTGAGCCGACTGAGCGTCTTCAGGGAGACACTTAATGAAGGAAAATTTCAAACAGAAACGAAGGAATATGGTGTCTCTCTAACCCTTGTTTGAGGTGGAGGCTGTTGGTGGCTCAGAGATCGGTAAGTCGAGCCAGGTTTCCAGTGGTCATGCAATTGCTCTGCTTATAAATAGTTATGTATTAAGACATGCTGTGTTTTTGATGTGCTATAAACCAGAAAGCCCCAAAGCTGTTCTCTGGCAAGATGTATACATATTTTTGCATGGATGTATTCTAGTTATGCCGATGTACTCATACTGATTCCTACACTCACACACACTGTTTTTCAACTTGTGAGTTTGGTCCAGGAATAAATCATTTCTGATATTATATTTTTTTAACAGTGGAACAGGAGCAGATTCAGAAGAGGACGTTCACAAACTGGATCAATGCACAGCTTTCCAAGGTAAACCCAAGAACAACTCATAACTTCCGTTAATGACTCTGACTCTGGAGTCTACTGTATGTTATCGGGTTAAACTGAGGCCATGGCTGAATCGCTGACTCACTGGTCAGTACGGAAGGTCTTTTCTGCACCGTCTGCCTTTGAGCTTTGCATATGGCAAGGAGCTTGATTTATTTATAGCTCTCCGCCCAGCAGCGGTGCACTTCAACAGGCTGTAACATGAGCCATGTAGCCCATCCATTGCCACTTGGCCTCTTTTTAAACACAGGTTCCCTAAACTTCCTGCAAGTGATAACCTGTGGAGATCTCCAGCTACAGACTTGCATCATTTTATATCAGATTAACTCATTACTCATTCCCAAACTGCAACGTTTTTAGTTTAACATCAGTCTTCTGCAAGAGAAGATAGTAGTAGATATTCCAAAGGTACTTGGTGCATCACTACTGTTGTCAGTCAGTTTGCTCTTGCATTCATAACAAAACAGTGCCATATAGAAAGAACGGTCATACTGAATTAGTTATTATGCATTATTATATTTTAACATGGAACATATTATACACTTAAATACTAACCATTTACAATTAATTAATTAATACATAAATAAATATTATTTAATAAAAAAAATTATATAAATGTTTTTTTTTTTTTTTTTTTTTAAATCCTTGATCTTTATTTTATTATTTTTCTACTTTTGCCACCATAGTTTGACATCAGAAATGCTCTATGTATTGCCATGTGAACACTATCAACACTTTCAGATAAAATGCTGATGTGTGTTTCAGAGGAGCCCTCCAACCGCTGTCCAGGATCTGTTCTCGGATCTTCGAGATGGGACTCGACTACTTGACCTACTGGAGGTGATGAGCGGTCAACGCATGGTGAGTGCTAAATATCACTGTCATAACACTGAGATTCAGCTAAGAAGTTATTTATTTACAGTGAATCATAGAAATGTTTTGCATGCAGTCACGATTAGCATACAACAGAGTTTGTTTGTTTCTCTGTAGAAGCGCGAGCGGGGTCATGGTGTGTTTCAGCAGAGAGGCAACGTCGAGACCGCTTTGAACTTCTTGAAGAATAAATCTGTAAGAGGGTTTTTGTGATTCTCACATGACTGATGATGATTTTCCATCTGTTTGGACATTAAGATTTATATACAAATGGCATAAACAGCCGTTTATGTTCTCTCAGATCAAGCTGGTGAACATAAACATCCCAGACATCATCGAGGGAAAACCTTCCATCATTCTGGGTCTGATTTGGACCATCATCCTGCACTGTCATGTGCGTATATCAATGAAGAGACAATGTGTCTTTACGAAAACATGCATTTCATATATACATGCATCTTTCTTTGCCTTGAGCTGTTTTTTTTTTTTATCGTTTACTTAAAGACCTTTGTTTGAGTTCAGAGAGGGGCTGTACTTTTTGAGATTCCTCCAGATGAGAAAAGAACATAAAAATAATGACGCATACAGGAAACATAGTATTATGTATCCTTCAGAAGATTCTATTATGTCAGGGAACCTGGTTTGAATGAGTTTAGTGGTTTTATTTAGTCATATAGTGCTTTTAGTTTAAAGTTGTGCACAGTATGAAAATAATAAAATGTATGTCATTATATTTTATATACACTGCAGTTTAAAAGTTTGTGGTTTGTAAGATTGTCTCTTTGTGTTCACCTATGGATTTATTTGATCAAAAATACAGTAAAACAGTAATATTATTACAAAAAAAAAAAAAAAAAATTAATATATATTTCAAATATTTTAAAAGTTGTGGCCTAATGGTTAGAGACATGTACAGGGACAGTATGGGACACCATAATTCACTTTCACTTAAAAAGTGATGGGAAAGCTGAATTTTCAGCATCATTACTCCAGTCTTCAGTGTCACATGATCCTTCAGAAATCATTCTAATATGTTGATTTGGTGCTCAAGAAATTTTTTTTATTATTATTTATCAATGTTGAAAATGGTTATGCTGCTTAATATGTTTGTGGAAAATGTGATAATTTTTCCAAGATTCTTTGACGAATAGAAAGTTCAAAAGAACAACATTTATTTGAAATCAAAATCTTTTGTAAATGTATAAATGTCTTTACTGTTTTGATCAATTAATATGTCCTTGCTGAATAAATGTAAAACGGTACTGTACAAATAAATTATGAAGTATATTATATGCATATTTTTATGGAAAAGTGATCCAAAATCTACTGCAGAAATGATGATCCTTCCTTGTTGCCTTCCTGTGAATATTTTCCTGAAAATAAATATTCTTGCTTGCTTTTTGCCAATATATATGTGTTAAACATGCTCACTTCTCCTCATTAATACAGATAGAGGAGCTAGCCAGCACTCTCTCGTATGGATCCCGTTCATCCTCCCTGGACTCTCTGTCCAGTCTAGATTCTGTTCCTGGGTCTCCAGGCAGTAGTCCTGTTCCTCGAGGAGCATCACCGCTCCACAACCGCTTCCGTCTGTCTGCTAAGAAGGCTTTGCTCCTGTGGGTTCGGGACCAGTGCCAGAAGTGAGCTTCATCTAGCTAATGATTTCAAGCACTTTGAAAGTTTGGTCAAATTGTTTAGTCTATTTGATGGCCACTCTAATTGTTTCTCTAAATATATTCTTTCTCCAGAGTTGGTTGCTCAGCCAGTGTGAGGGACTTTAAGTCCAGCTGGAAGAGTGGTGAAGTGTTCCTGGCCATCCTCTGCTCCCTTAGACCTGACGTGGTGGACCTCTCCCAAGCCCAGACCAGCAGCCACCTGGAAAACCTGGAGAAAGCATTTCACCTTGCTGAGAAGGAGCTTGGAATTCCTAGACTGCTTGAGCCAGAAGGTGAAAACTATTAGCACTAGCAGCATCCCAGTTTGTCTCAGTCCCAAATGCCACCCTCAGTCCTTGTTACCCTCCTCCAATTCCACACTTTGCATAGGCTGTTGGGTAATAGTCTGCTGTGAAGTCTGTATTTTCAAACTGGAGTCTACAATGGAAATGCATGTTAAAAAAGTTAAATGCTTCTTTATGGTTTTTGAAAGTTTATGCACTTTTAAAATCTCTTCTCAGACATTGATGTCAGCAACCCCGATGAGAAGTCCATCATGACATACATTGCTCAGTTCCTGCAGTACTCCAATGATCTGCCCTTAGCTGATGATGGTTTTGAGGTGAGGCCAACTAAATCTCCCAGCCAGATCTGTGCTTTTGCTGGTCTGTCTTTCTTTATATATTCACTTTCTCTCTCTTTCTAAACCCTGGCCTTTATTATGGCCCTCCAACTTTGCTTCCTCTTACTCTGTCACCCCCTCCTGGTTGGATGCAGCTCCAAACTCTGCTCTTTCCCACATGCCTCTCTCCTGTCAACCTCCCTACATACTTCACTCCTGCTGTACTGGCCTCCCCACTGCACCAGGTATAGGCGTCACGGAGGGCTTATGAATTCCTCAGTATCATTCCAGAGTCAGCCTTTACTTGTTTCAGCATGTTTTCTGATTTGACAATTAATCTCTGATTCAGTTCTGTTTCCTTGCCCTGCCCTAAGGCTTCACCCAATCAAAAAGCCAGAGAGATGAAATGCTGGCTACAGCGAGCCTATCAGGAATTACTGGAGGCATGGGCCTCTGCAGTGGGTGAAGGATATGCAGAAAGGCATCAGGTATGCTGAATGTTAAATCATAAATCATCACTTCCTTATGTAAAACAGAAGTCTTATGAATAGCCCTGAATGAGTGACTTTGTTTTTTATTCAAGGCATTTCAGAACTTTGTGGGAACTTATTATGATCAGCGACGTCCAGTTATTCCAGTGCTTAGTGCAATGAGACGCTGCGCTAAACCCAGTGAGGAGCAAATGGCACTGAGAAAGGCCTGGGACACAATGGAGGAGAAGGTAAATTCTGCTGATTAAATATGTCTCCAAATACATATTGAAACTGTGTCAGTTCTGATAGTCTTGGTTCGAATTGTTCGAAATTACCAACAAATTCCCATATACCATTTTTTCCTGCAAAAGAGTTTATGGATTTAAAGCAGACATGGAAAAACCATATAGTAGTATGGGTTTATTTGCTTTAAAACATAATAAATAAAAGATGAATAATGTAATAAACATAACAAGTAGCAACCTAAATAAAGTAACCTAAAAAAAAATATTAAAAAACCCCTAAATAAATTAAATAAACATGACAACCTACAGTAATCTAAGTTTCTAATAAACTTCTGCATTGTGTACTATGAATATTGTTGGGTCTGTGATGAATTTCTTGTTTCTCCATGTTTTGGATAAAAGGTATCTGCTAAATGCATAAATATAAATGTAAATAATAAATTATTTAAATCTAAATTAATCCTGTAACATTTAATTTGAAAAAAAATTCTAATATATTCGTAAAAAAAAATCGTAAAATTTTTGCTTTTTTTTTCTTCCTTCCCAGTTACAAGAGTATAGAACAGAGCTCGATGTTGGTTTGCCAGCCCCTCTGAACACATTGGGCCGGTGGCTCCAGCATATGGAGACTGTGCTCTCTGAAGACAGCGGGAGAACAGAAGATCATGTTCTTGCTGCCAGAGATGCCAGACACAAGCAAGAACAGCTGAAGGTCAATGTGCTGCCATGTATTATCATGCTTCAATGTGTATTTCTCAATTAAATGTGTCTCTCTGTTTTTATGCTTTCTGTTTCTTTAGGTCTTGGTTGAGGACTTGAGTCAGCACTTGAACACCCTTCATCTCTACCGTAACACAGATGATAATGGCTGTCCTCAAGTTCCAATCGAGAAGCTAGAGGAAATCAAGAGACGGTTGGAAAACAAAATCTATTTAGTCCTCCCTGCTGAAAAGACCAGCACATGTTGTGTTTTGAACATGGGATGCTGGTGTCCCTATCAGGCTTCTTAAATAGCTTAAAGACTCCCTAGACTAGCACCAAACCAGCACAGTTTGCTGATCTAAAAAGGTCTTTTCAGCAGGGTCATCCTTCATTTTTTCTCATTGTTGTCCTCTTCAGAAATCCAGGTTCCTTCCTAATGTTCCTTATTCTCTCTGTTAGTTTCACCAGTGCCAGAGTGACAGCCAAATACCACGGCATCAAGCTACAATACAGAGAGCAGATGCACCATGTTCTTGACCTACTGGGACAGTTGAAGTCTAAGCTGAGCTTGTGGAGAGGACCTTACGGCTCCCAGGAGTCTGTCCACTCTCTGCTACAGGATTGGCATGTATGTGGCCATTTATGGGTTTCCTTCAGTAGATTTTTTTTTTAATGAATTTTAAAGCCTAAATACAATGTTCAAAAGTAAAAAGCAGTAGTAAAGTTAGACTATAACTACACCACAGTTGCCCAACTTAAACATCACCACCACTAAACTTCCTACATCTCTTTTAATCTTCGTGAGTAAAGTAGTTTTCTTGTTCGCCTGATGTTGTTTAATGTCCCTGACAACCGCTATAGTCCCGTTTAGCCACTTATTAGCAACTGCCTTTTTCAAAGCATGTAAAAGCTTTTAAAAAATCTCAAGCGGACTATTACTGATGTATTTCGTTGTTGTTGATGAAATTTCTTGAGCTTGTGTTCACCACAGGCCTTATTTCAAGCATTTAACCAAAATCCAGTTAAAAAACCACAGGTTGAATGGTTTTAGTAAGTTTTAAAATGATCAATTGTTTCCGGATTTTAGGACTCATTCCTATAGCACTCTATGTTCTTTAATTACTTGACTTGTAAGCAATGTGTATATGTCCAATTAGGACACTGTTGACAAGCGAGGCCTAGTGTGGATGTTGAAGGAAGCACTTCATAAGTTGAAGGACACAGCAGTCAGTTATACAAGCAAAGCAGCTTTGGGTAAGATTGTGTTGATGGAAGTTCTGTCATACTTTGGTTTGATGAAAGCCGTTTGCTGCTTCCTGTAACTTATGTCTGATTTGCCCTCTCTTCTCTTTCTTTTTCAGCAGACGATACACCTGTGGTGAACAGGCAAGTAAAAGAGGCTGAAAGTGAGACAGGTGTCAGTGCAGAAGCTGCAGAAGTTGTCAGATCCACCATGGAGCGTGTGCTGGCTGCGTGGGAGTCCTACAAAGACTGCCTGTATCGATTACAGGTCTGGTTGGGGCAGGAGGGCCAATCACAGGCTCAGGGGAAAGAGGTACAGCATTTGTCATTAAAAAAATATCAAAAGACAGTGGCCACAAAAATATCTGGACACCTAAGCTGCGTTTAAAATGTATTGATGTCCTTTTATTAGACACCAAAATATTAAAGCACATGGCATTTATCTTTGTTATGATGTTTGTTTGGTTCAAGTCATGAGGGTGATAGCTTAGGTTTGGGCATGATTTTTGTTCACGGTTGCTTTTTCCAGAGGTTAATTTGTCATTCATCTTGTGATCTCTTTCATAATGCAGCAGAAGCATTTTTCCGCCAGCCTGAATGAGTGGAGTTCACATCAAGCACAGTTGAACGAGGCGGGAAACTTTCTCATTGAGATGAGTGACGCCTCCACCAGCCACTCTCTGACTGAAGAGCTCCGCAGACTCAACATGCAGTGGGCTGACTTCATAAAAAGGACCAAGTTTGTGAGTTTGTAAAGACAGACCCATCTAGTTTTCAGCAGGGTCTAAAATAGCACTTGCCAAGCACCAAAATGTGAGTAAAAGTTGTCTTTGACAAAGAAATAAAGCAGTTTCTGGTAACTTTTATAAGAAACTGCAACATAATACACTATCTCTCGCAACATGAACTTCGACACCAACATTTCAGTGGAAAGTTCACCATGCATTTATCTAGGATGCCTGTTAAAAAAATTAACACACATAGTGTCACATGACTATTCACAAGATTTCTTACTATGAGAACAAAACATTTTTGTATTAGTAGCTGCAAAACACGATGATACAATGGGCTGCATTGTTTCTCACAACTGTTTAAGGAAAAAGGCTAAATAATCTTAATGTCAAGGACAAAAATAATACAAAATAAAATGTCATAGCTGGTAAGAAATATTTATGGCTGGTGAATTACATTTACATTTAATCATTTAGCTAACGCTTTTGTCCAAAGTGACTTGAAGAGAACAATAGAAGCACCAAAACCAACAAAAGAGCAACAGTATGTAAGTGCTCTGACAAGTTCCAGATAGTCTAGCACAGTACACATACCAAAATGTTATATAGAAATAGAATAGAAAGTGTTAGTATTAATGGGTCAAATGTTGATGGAAAGGATGCGTCTTTAGCTGTTTTTTGAAAATGGCTAAAGATTCCGCTCAGCTGCTCGGGTGGAATAGGGAAGTGTCAAAGTAATGGTCTGTGAAAATGCCTCTTTGTGATGGCACCACAAGGTGACATTCACTTGCAGAATGCAAGCACACAAGTCTGAAGTAGTGAGTTTAGGTATAGGGGTTGCAGAGCCAGTGGTTGTTCTGTGGTTGCAAATTCATTCGCAAGAAGGTGTGGCAAAAAAGGTTATTTTGGATCCTGGCAATTTTTCAATTAAAACTTGTTCTACTGAATTGAGTAAAGAGTTTTGTCTTTAAACCTCCAACACCCAGCCTTTTCTTATCCTGTAAGTTGCACAACTTGTTGGTGGATCTTTTCAAACTATTTTTCACTTTCTTTGAGTAATACACTGACAAGCCGGTACTTTAGTCTATTGTGTTTCAAAAACACAGGAGCATTCTGTTCTGTTTCATCACCTGTCCTTACTGTTGATCAAAGCATGTGTATAAAAAATATGAAGGTAAAATTATGTCATAAAGAATTACATGCGCAGGGTAAGATGTGTGAAAGTGTACATAAGATTGCAAGTGTAAATTAAAATTGCATGCGCAAGAGAAGATTTGTAAAGGTGTAAATCGCCTTTCAAGAGTAAGAAAAAAATATTTGCAGCATTTTACTGTTATTCATAAGTGTAATTCATGTATTGTGAAATAACCCGATACACCTAAACTTTTAAAAAGAAAGACGCCACTGTACAAATCGGGTTATTTCAGGGACTTTTTTGCCCCATGCACCCAACAAGCCATTTAGACATTTGCAACAGTTAATTTTTTTACACAAACGCAATTAATTACGCAGTTAATCTGTTTTGCAGTTCCTGACTCTGTTGCTTTCGGTTGCAAATTGCTGTTCACAGGCCTGCAGTGCTTTTGGCCGTATTTGTGCACAAAAACCATGCCAAAAGTGTAAGCGTGGAAAAATGAAAGTCAGAAGAATACAGATCCTATTTATTTTGCGTTAGCATGAAGCTGCAGTTTCACAATACATGAATTACACTTACGAATAACAGTAAAATGCTGCAAATATTTTTTTTCTTACACTTGAAAGGCGATTTACACCTTAACAAATCTTCTCTTGCGCATGCAAATTTAATTTACGCTTGCAATCTTATGTACACTTTCACAAATCTTACCCTGCGCATACAATTCTTTATGACATCATTTTACCCTCATAAAAAACGTTTTGTTCTTTGTTCTTTTAACATTCTACACCATTGAAAAGATTATGGTTATTGATTTTTAATATATATATTCTTGTTTAACAATGAAAGGCTTATGCTATTTTTAATGGCATGTTTTCAGACAGTGGCCCCTGAGCCCATCTGTGCAGTCCTGGGTGTTCAAGCTGCTCAGGGCCTAATGCAGGAAGCTGGCTGGATGCTTAGAGAGACTGTGGCTGTGTCATCTGCACCTCTACGTATTTACAGGAAAAAACTACAGGTATACTGATCTTTCTGTCCTAGCTATAGTGCTTCATGCAGTTCGCACTGTTATACTAGATGTTTCTTAATTGCTTTGTATGTCTTTCTTAATTTTTATGTTTGTTTTATCCTTTACTCAGGGCATAACTAAGAAGATTTCCCAGTTTGATTTGCACTCTTTATCTCCATCTCCAGACTGCAAAGAGGAAACTATTCAGAAACTCAGACAAACTCTCCCAGAGGTTAGGCAATATTCTGTCCAGTGTTCAGGTTAAACATATTAGATGTGTTGTAGATGAACAAAATTGTTCACTCAAAAATAAAATGATTTTGTCATTATTTACTTGACCTTAGTTATCCTGTTGAACACATAAATAACATTTTAAAGAAACTTCATTTTAAGTCGGTCTTTCAAAAAAAACAGTTAATCAGACATGTTCATTTGTACATGTCCGTTTATTTGGATTTTCACTAAATGATTATCGTGGCCAAAAGAATTAGGACAACAATATTATCGCAATATCTATAGAAATTTTGTAAGTAAATAATAAAACATTAATAAAATAAACCTATCAGTAAAGTTAATCTTCTCTGACAGGATTTTGTATGACATTAGTAGCTACACACTGACTCAACGTCTTACAATAAGTTAAGGTGCAATGCCGACTTCTATGTTGAAGGTCAACCAGATAATTACTGGTGCTTGATTATTTTCATTATTAATATGTAGTATTAACGCAATATATTGGTTATCGTCAAGATGGGTAAATTGCATCACCCTTAATTTGGAACATCGTGAGGGCGGATAAACAATGACGGAATGTATAATTTTGGATTAACTATCTATTTAAAACACCCTGTGTCTGTAATGAGAGTCGTTTTTTTAAACTAGGAACTGAGCAAATCTGTGTACATGTTTCTGTGCAGATATTTGAAACTTTAAACCGGGTGGATCAGGTGTGCAAGAGACTCCAGAGAGCGGCCTCTCTGCTCGAAGGCAGGCTGGCTGAGCTTGAAAATTGGAGCTCAGAGGCCCAAGAGGTCTGGCATCTCCTAAAAGAAAGGCAGCAAAGGGGCCACTGGGGGCCACATCTCAGGACTAAAGTGAGCAGAATCAACAATTCTTGAGTTCATTTGGTTGATCAAAGCAGAGATTTCACATTTGTCATCTCTTTTGATTCCCATTGCAGGCGCTGATCTCCAGAGGTCTACAATTGGAAGGACAGGTGGTGACAGAAGGTGAGGACCTTCAGGTCCTTGTGACATCGGTGCAAAATAAATCCTCCTTGCCTTACCTTAGCACATCAGCCCTACAAGACCGACTGAAACGGACTGTCTCTCACTGTCAGGTGCATTTCTTTGCAGACCACTATCAGTTTGGGAATGTTTAAAATCATGATGTTGTAAATTCTCACAACTTCCCCTGTCTTTTAGGAGGTTACTGAGATGCTCAGTTCTCATGGAGTGAAGCGTGAAGGACAGCCTGAAGGTGAACAGCCACCTACCAAAGTTTTTGTCCATGCATATTCTCAGCTTGAATCCCAAACTGAAACCTTTCAAGACAATTCGGATCAGGCATTCTCAAAAAGCAGCAAACTTTCTCTAGAGAGCACAGTAGAACCTCAAAACCAAGAACATAATTCCTCTCAGCTGCAGTCAGAATTGGAAGCCACCAGTGGCTTACATCCCCAGGTTCTTCCTCAACTTCACGATAAATCTCCCAGTGACCATTGGAAAGATATATACCAAGTACAGCAAGCAGAGGTAAAACAGCCTTTGCTTTCATCTGTTGTTGTCAGGAAGGTTCAAATGAAACCCCAGACTGAAGTTCATCTTATCTCTGTAGACTCAAGCCAAACCAGTAGCTTTGGACCATCAAACCTTCAAGTTGTCTCAGTAAAGTCAAGCCAAACCAGTGGCTTTGGACCATCAGGCCCTCTCCAGGTTATCTCTGTAGAATCAAGCCAAACCAGTGACTTTGGACCATCAGGCCCTTTCCAGGTTATCTCTACAGACTCAAGCCAAACCAGTGGCTTTGGACCCTCAGGCCCTCTCCAGGTTATCTCTGCAGACTCAAACCAAACCAGTGGCTTTGGACCCTCAGGCCCTTTCCAGGTTAGCTCTATAGAATCAAGCCAAACCAGTGGCTTTGGACTCTCAGGCCCTCTCCAGGTTATCTCTGTAGAATCAAGCCAAACCAGTGGCTTTGGACCCTCAGGCCCTCTCCAGGTTATCTCTGTAGACTCAAACCAAACTAGTGGCTTTGGACCATCAGGCCCTCTCCAGGTTATCTCTGTAGAATCAAGCCAAACCACTGGCTTTGGACCGTCAGGCCCTCTTCAGGTTATCTCCGCAGACTCAAACCAAACCAGTGGCTTTGGACCCTCAGGCCCTTTCCAGGTTATCTCTGTAGAATCAAGCCAAACCAGTGGCTTTGGACCCTCAGGCCTTCTTCAGGTAATCTCTGCAGACTCAAGCCAAACCAGTGGCTTTGGAACGTCAGGGACTCTCCAGGTTTTCTCTACAGACTCAAGCCAAACCAGTGGCTTTGGATCAACAGACCTTCAAGTTATCTCTACGGACTTGGGACAAACCAGTGGCACTGAACCATTAGAACTTCTCCAGTCTACATCTTCAGCTACTTTCAGCCAAAGCACTTTGCCTAAATCTTCTGCTATTCAAACCTCTTTGGCATCCCCAGACAAGAGAAGAGAAAGGGTTCTAGACAGAAGCCTCAGCTTTCCCCAGCCCAATGAGCCATCACAAACCCATTGTCCATCCTCACCTTTATCCTGTTCAAGCACTTGTATGGATAGACCGGTTACAGTGACTCAACTAAGAATGCCAATCAAACAGCACATTTGTTCACCAACAAAATGGCAACCTCAGACCTCAGTAACAACCCTAGACCAGAGACAAATTGTTCTAGCCAAAAGTCACAGCTTTCCACAGCCATCAGAGGCTCCAGGTGTTCCTCATGTCCCAGTACGAAATGAGGTGTATGCCAGAGCTCAGGCTTTAACCAGGAGCAGACTGGATAAAGCCAAACAGCACCTGCATGAACACATACAGGATGTCATCACTGTAATCAGCACCACAGACAAATCTAAAAAACAATCTAAGAAAAAACAGGTGAGACCATTTCAAAATCTTGTGAATTTTCAATCCAATAATTATTTGCAATCAAATAATGACATAAAAAAATAAAACGTATGGTTGGCCAAAACACATTCACACTTGTCTTAATGTCTGCTGCTGTCTTTATGTTCTATAGACAATATCACGTCTTCTGAGGCCTGCAGTGTTGGAGATGTTTCTAGAAGCTTTGAAAGGAATGGGTGATTTCTGCTCTGATGCCCAGCTCAAAGACATGGACCTCCTGTCTCAGTCAGTCAGGGCCCAATGGGAGGTAAGGGTAGTTTTATTTCCAAACCATTAGTATATTCTGACACTTGGTGAACCAGCCGGCAGTCTGGGTGGCCAATAGGATCTGGCTGCAGACTTGCCCCTGCACTTTCCGACTTGCACTCTCAGTCACCTGCACCTCCTTTGTCAGTGACATCACTTGCAAGTCTGCAGCCAGACCCTTCTCCTGGGTGGCCAATGCCACCATGACTCTTATGTGACCTTGTCCCAGCATAATTGATTAAATCAACATCCCTTTGATTGAACTACTATAAATATGAACTATACTTTTGTGTATGTTATTTAAGCAGTATAATACTGTGCATGCAGCTAACACATGCCTTAATCTACATGCCTCTGTATGAGAGCATAACTGCATTAAATCTAAATTAGTTATTAAACCTTATTCAGTATTTAAAAAAAAAAAAAGCCTTTCTCATTTATAATGGTTGAATCATCAAGGATTGATTTGTTGTGAAAGGGATCATTTATTGACTGCATGCATGTTTGGACAGGTTGATATAGACAGTTACATGTTTTCCTTTCAGCTATTTAATCACATTTTGCCTGCTTTTCTCTCTAACCAGGTTAGTCAAGTTAGCAAGCCTTTTCAGCACTCTTTCGAAGTGGCCATTATAAATGCACCACAAAGAGGACTCTTTTGATCTGATCTAGATCTGATACTAGAATATTAACTCATATTAGCTGAAACGTAGTTGTACACTACCAGACAACAGTTGTAGTCAAAGTTTTTATATTTATCTGTATAGATAAAAATACATTTTATTATATAATTTTATTGTACTTTTTAATATATCATAATTATATATTATATAATTATTGTGGAAGAGTTTGGAAGTAGTTAATTAATGAAGGATCTGGGTTCAAATCTCAGGAATGTGCCAAAGCATCTGAGCGTTCAGTGCATCTGGATGCCTTGAGAAGAATTAAAGAGAGTCTGCAGCCTGCAGAGAGTGTTCTTCTCAGCACTGCCCACTTGAGGACAGACACAAAGAGAGTGGAGAGCCTTCAGCACCACACAGACTCCACAAGTGACTTGGCACCATGCCAAGATAGGTGAGAAATGGAGGGCAAATTTTGGTTGTATATACTGAAGTTTTATGTCACCATATTATATTAATAATATATATTTAAAATATAATATAATTATAATAATATAATATATATTATATTTAATTAATATATGATTTTCTAGTACAGTATACTGTATGCTTTAGAAAAAAAATACTTTCTAAATTTAATGCAAATTTTATTGTTCTAAGACCTGCCTCTTAAACTCTGGCCTTTCTTATAGCCAGACTACACTAACCAATGTGGGCTCTTAAGTATTTCTATGTTTGTGTACTGCACGTATTTAGTCATAGTATGTATATAAACTATAATTATAATTAGCTTTATATAAAAGTCTGCTAAGTGAACACGTGCATGTGTGTTCTCAGCAGGGGGGGAGCAGTCAAGGATTGTGTCCTGCTGGGAGAGACTTTACGGCTAGATGACCTAAGCCTCGTCCACTCACAGGTACACGTGCTCATGTGTTGCATGTCTGTGTGTGCGCGACATGACTGTTTTATCTCTTTTTGATCAGTGCAGTATTTTTTTAAGAGTATTTTTTTTCTTCTCAGTCACTCAAACCAACATGACTTTACACTAACAGAAACTAAAGCATCTGTTTTAGCGTTATATCTGCCTGGTGTTAACATGGCACGTTTTCTTGGCATGGTCGAGAGTTTGCTTGTAGCCAAACATGGAGCTAAACCTTGTGAGAACTTCTCAGCTCTGATTGGATGTTGTCGACCTTCTTAAGCACATGGACAGCTCAGAGGAGTTAATCTGCTGAGATTGGTTAGGGCTGCTGAAGAGTGTATTTGCTTGTTCTGGGGTAGTTTGACCCTACTTGTAATGACACTGTGGTCGTTCTCTCTCAGGCTGTTGTCCAGACCAACATTGTGGAGATTAAACAGATACCAGAGAGAACCATCATCCACCCCTGTTCAGAACAGGAACATAGGGTTACTGAATCTAAGAGCAGGTAAGCCCTTTTGATGCAAGTCTCTGCCTTAAAGTTGTTTAAAGAAGTATATATATTTGGAAATGGAAATGGCTTAGGACCCTATATGTAGCTTATATGTTGCTACATTTTAAAATGCTTATTATGATTACTTAATGAAATAAGTAAATAAATAATTTAATTAAAAATATTTTTTATATAAATAACACATTATTTATTTAAAAAAAAAAAGATATTTACAAGCATTTTATATTTATTTATTTATTTATGGTTTATTTGAATAGGGACAGATACAATATACACAGATAAACCTCAAAACAACAGCCATCCAATGCAATTATCATAATGTTTGTAGTGAAAGCTAATACCTAAAACCTAAACATGAGTACAAGTTTGTAGCTGAATTAACCGTATATGCATATGTTATAGTTGGAACTGTTTTTTTTGTTTGTTTTTTTCTAGTTACTGTGCTGCACTGTCAGTCCTCCATCAGAAGTTGTTTAACAACAGTCAGCTACTGGGATCAGAGTTTCCCATCAGCCCCGGCAGCAGCACCAGTATCTCTGCTGACTCACTGAGAAGTCAACTCAAGCACCTACTGGTAAGTCTCACGCACCAATCTCCTGCATTCAGGGTGCATTTTGTATACAAATGGCTGTGTGCTCATTTAGGCTCTGAAGGACCAGAAGGAGGGTCTGTGGTGTGAGTTTGAGCTTCAGTATTCCCAGAGCTATCAGCACATGGAGGATGGCTGTAACATGGAGCAGGAGAGAGCTCAGCTCATTCAACAGTGGAGGGAACAACAGATGTGCATTCAGGCCAGGTAAGACATATGTACATGGTCTCTTTCAAAATCTGGTGAGCTGCCTACAGATGCTTTGCATTATGAAGTCTGTTTAGATTTGTTTCAAAGTTAACAACTAAATAATGCTGCCTGTTAAGATTTGTTCTTTTGTCCAAATTCTAAGGCATCACTCTAAGGGCCAGATTTACTAAACAGGGAAAATTAGCGAGAGCGCAATCCCATAAATGTGCCGATGGGAGTGGAAAGTTGTGCGCTTGATCTACTGACGACGCGCAAATTAAAGAACACAGACGCTGCCGGATAATTTCCATAGTGACCAACACAATTTACCCAGAGCAGCACAAATTAGGTTTAAGACATGCTTTTTTGGGGGCGGTAAATAATGGCGCAAATGCCAGTAAATTGAGGTCAAACCTTAGTAAATCACCTTGCATGATTCATTTAAATACTCTCCTCCCATACATCTTGCGTCTGAAAGGGAAACTCCTACAAATACATATGCAATATGCAAGGTCAGCCGCAACAACTGTGTACATGGCTTTTCAGTGCTAATTGTTCAAGGCTGTCTTTAGTAAATCCTGACAGTAGTTTTTTAATGCCAAAAGAGGGTTTGTTCTGGCGCAAGCTGTTAGTAAATCTGTCTCATAGACTACAGTTCAAAAGTTTGGGGTAAGGTTTGTTAAATGTTTTTGAAAGAAGTTTCTTACACTAACCAAGGCTGCATTTATTTCTTCAATTTGATTCTACAATTCAAAATAACTTACAAATTTTAATGTCATTTATTCTTGTGATAAAGCTGAATTTTCTTCAGTCATTACAGTCTGTAGTGTCACATGATCCTACGGAAATCATTCTGACATGCTGATTTGGTGCTCAAGAGACATTTCTTATCATCATCTATGTTGAAAACAGTTTTGTCAACATTTGTCATTCATTTCTGAAAAGTATTAATAAAAATAGTTTACAGTAAATAAAAATAATAAATATTTATTGAAAGCATTTGTCAGGTCTCTCATGTGCTCTATTTGTCTGGCTTACAGAGCTGTTGTCTATGTAAATCAGGTCCAAATCTGTCACTTATGAGGACATTGGGCTATTGGGATACTGCAAGGGAGCTCACTAGGTTGTGGAACAGAGATACTGTTAGCCATAAGTAGCACAATAATAATATTATTTTATATATTGTTCAGGGTGAAGTCCCTTGAAACTGCAGTAAAGCTGCTGGAGTCAACTGACATACAGATCAGACTGATTTCTGATCAGCTCAAACTGATCAGTCAGAAACCTCTGAATATTAGAGACTTTGCAGTTGCTGATGCCAGAAATCTACATGAAGACCTAAAGGTACAAATTAATGTTCATGCTTTTAGACACTTGTATATCTAATGTTTTTCTCACCTCCAGCTGGCATATATTTTTCAGAGGTAGTTGTGTATTTTAGATCCTTTCATTTAGATGCCCTTATTTTATTTGACGTTATGTATTGTAGAACATCTACTGTTAACATCATCACATGTGGAAGATATCTAAAATGCTAGACTTTCCTAAGAAAATAGGACATTTGAAATCTTTGTGTAATGTACTTAACATTGATTGATGTAAATTTGCTTGTTCAAACTCATTGTGACCTCATTGTTATTTGTTCAGCGTCTAGATGAAAGTATTGAGAAAGAGCTGTTTCTGCTTAAGAGTGATGGTTCAGTTAGTGACGATGCTGATCTGAGTCACATTGAGCTCCAAGCCCGTCTACCCCTGCAGCAAACTCTCCACGACCGCACGAAATGCCTGGAGAAGCAAAGACAATGTCTGAGAAAGAGTGAATCGGCCCTTGTGGCCCTCGAGAACCTCCTTTTCCAACTCCACCAGGTAAATGACAACCTTACTACAGCTCACAGCACTTCAGACCGCAGCTACAGCTTAGTCTCCATCCAGCAAAGCCTTCAACAGGCCAAGGAGGAATCGGTTCAGCTAGACCGATTGCTAGATGATGCTGGTATGGGAGTAACTTTGAATGATAAACCAGGCAGCTGTCATGAGATGGTGTCATCTTTGGCTCTGCATGCAGAAGAAGTTGAGACAAAAATGGCTGTAGGGCTGAGGAGACCTGACAGAGGTGGGAAAGGAAGAAAAAAGGGAGAGCAGAGAGTGTTCGGTAGGAAGAGGATGGGCCTGCAGGTCGCCCTGAGGGAGGTACTGGCGGCACTGGAAAGACACGGGCTGAAGGAGCCCACACTTCCTGCACTACAGCACAGGTGAACATACTTCAAAATTTGACTGTTTCTCTGATTTTTATTCTTTCATGTTTTGCATACTTGCATACAAGATTGTGAAAATGATTAAATTAAGTTAAATTTAAATTTAAAAAGGTGCTAGTCATGTTAAATAAAATAACAACTGCAATATACAATATAAAATAAAATGCAATAAAATAAAACAGTACTGCTTTTTTTTCTTTGTTTTACACAGTATTTCTAAAGTAATTATTTTATTTTATTTGATTGAATTTGTTAAACAAGGAGTTATGTTATTTAAAATAACAATTGTAATACACAATATTAAATAAAATGCAATATAATAATAAAATTAATCAGGACTTCTTTTTTCTTTGTTTTTCATAAAATATTTTAAAGCATAGTTTATACTCAAATAATAAAACAAGGTCCTAGTTATGTTAATTACAATATACTATATTAAAATTATCTACAATATAATTGAAATAAACTATCACCACGATATATACTGTATATATAGACATGAAGACAATTAAGAAAAATATCAATGTAAATATAAATAATGCTGTGAATAATGCATGAGTTCTTTCTCACAGTAACACCTGCACTTGATCTGTTTCAGAGAGTTAAAAAAAAAAAAAGTGAAATGACTTCTGAGATTTTTGTAAAAATTATTTCTCTCTTATATATAAATGTATTACAATAAAGTAGATGATACGTCTCAGTCTCACCAGTGTCTCTCTTTTTCAGGTCGCGCTTCCTGACAGACATGGAGAGTAAACTGGTTGCACTACGCTCAGAGATTCAGGATCTGAGAGATACATGTGCAGAGACAAGTATCTCAGACACAGGCCTCAGCGAGCTGCAGGCGGAATGGGAAAACGCACACAGAGCAGTCACAGAAAGGTGGCGAGAAATGCCTGTGATTATAGGAAAGCTATTTGTTAAATGCTGTTACACTGATGGAATTAGACAGCACATATTGCTAACTAGATACATTTGTTTCATGCTTCTATTTCAGTCTTGAGCAATGTGTCTCTCTGACTGAACTACTTAAGAAGTTCCAGAGCTGCCGAAATCGATTGGGCAGCACTTTACAGAGAGCAGAGCAGACTATCGGTGATCAGGCCTATTACATGGGAAAAGACAACCTACAGCTCCTGATCAGCAAGGTACAGGGCTTTTGGAAAATCCTGGGTACCGGGCTTCCATTGTTAGTGGACAGCAGATGGCAGTATTAACTACATAATTTAGTTGAATTTAGTAGTATAAATGAATTTATATATTTTGTGTGTGTGTCTAGGTGACCAGTATTAAGTCAGATCTAAGTGGTCTTGGGGACGGGGTGGAGGAGTTCAGGGCTGTGTGCAGACAGCTTCAGTCTCTGATGAGAAAGATCCCTGATTGTGTAGATGCCCCATTTGAGAGTGAGGCTGACACCCTCATGGACCGCTGGCTTGATGTAGGTGCCCTCAGTAATGCTATAGTATGATATGTGTGTGTGTATGTATGTATGCATGTATTCAATTCATTTCAGTTTACATTTATTTGTATAGTGATTTTCACAATACATATTGTTTCAAAGCAGCTTTACAGAAAATGCATGTGTCTACATTACAAATTAGGCCCTGTTTACACCTGGTATTAAGATGGACATTGTGCTTGGTACTTTTTGGTACTTTTGTTTAGGCATTAGGGCAGTAGGTGGAGAGTAGGCGGTCTTTTGTGGCTGTTCGAATGCATTCAACCACGTTTGCACTACGGAAGCAATACGATCGAAATACGTTTTCGACTACCTCGGGAAGTGGTCGAAAATGGACAAGCTCAACTTTTTAGACCCCACTTACACCTGTATTTAGCGGCGTCCACTTGTGATCCAATCGTCCAAAACGCATGTTAATACCAGGTGTAAGCAGGGCCTTAGAGTTATCTGTTATCAGAGGTGACTGTCCAAGTAATGCATTTCAGAAATGTACAGTACATATACAAATCACTCAGTTACAATGAACTAATTGAAGTAATTATTACAAGCTGTGAACATAATGATTACAATATATAGAAAATTTACCATTGGTGCATGTTGATTCAGAGTTTGCTTCATCTGAAGTCCTCACAGGAGTCAGCTCTTCACATAAATGTCCTCTCTCTTTTTTTCTAATAATATTCTGTGTTTGCATTAACCTGTTACAAATGCTCTTATTTCAGGTCACTGAGAAGACAGACTGTCATCTGGACAACCTTCAAGCTGGGTTTTCTCTTTGGGAAAAACTCCTTCTGTTGGCTGGAGAGGTAGAGGGCTGGAGCACCCAAAAGCTGATGACACTTGCTCAGTCACACCCCTTTCATACGGAACTTGACGTGTCCGCAATGCAGGTAAAACCTTTGTCAGATGACAATTTTAGGTATAACTTTCAGATACACTTATTTCAGAATTTGAACATTTAGGATATTACTTGAGATGAATCCGTCAAAAATGGAACAAAATAAGAATCATTATATCTTATAACTTGTCATAAAGTGAACATTAAGTGCCTTAGTGAGCATAAAATACTTTTTTTCCCAAAAACATGAAAACATTTTACCGCCCCCAAACATTTGAACAGTTGTGTATTTTTTCGATTTATTCGACTATTTGACTATGAGAAATTTCACGTTATTTGAGCAGACTTTGCTTTTCCAGTGCGTGATCTGTACATGATTGGAACGTTTGGGCCATTAACGACAGAGCAGAACATTGAGCAGAGAGCGCAGCGCGCCGACACACATACACATGGAAGCGCGGCACACACAAGGAGCGGAAAAGACCCGCTCATGAAAGCTGCGCGAGAATGAAACCTGATCGCCGAACACGGAGGGGCGGGACGGCATATTTTCGGCCTTTTCAATAGAGCTGGTAAGTCCCGCCCCTTCCGCTAACCCCACTGGACCTCTAGGTTGAAAAATAGTCAATGCAAGTGAATATGAGAAAATAATTATTTTCTGGTCCCGTTTGAATTTTGCCATGAATGTGAACATAATGTTGTCTGTGAATTTTTAATATCATTTTTCGTGTGAAGAATGCTACAATTTAGCGGGTAGAAGTTTGATTCGGCTAGACTTTGTGTGAGAGCACTTTGTGGACTACATAATATCCATAATATTATAGCCATAATATCAATCGGTTCGAAAATAGATTAAAGAAATCATTATTGGACAAATATAGATAAGCATAGACTGTAACACAGGACTAAATCTGTAATGTGAAAGTATTGTGGTTAAGGTATTGTTGTGAGTTATGTAAGATCTGAGAAAAATGTATGCTGTAACTGCATATTTATTTGCTTTGTAATATTATTATTATTATTATTATTATTATTATTATTTTGTTAAAAAGGGGCAGGTCTAAATAAGCTAATTGCTTCTGCCTGCTCCTTCTCGAACAAATCTTTTATTTTGGTATTATTATTATTATTATTATTATTATATATATTTTTTTGATGGTTGTGTTTTAATTTGTGGTTTTATTTATTGTTTTGTTTGTTGTGTAACTGTTGATTGTTCGAGACAAATAAGAAAGAAAGAAAGAAAGAAAGAAAGAAAGAAAGAAAGAAAGAAAGAAAGAAAGAAAGACTTTGTGTGAGAGCACTTTGTGGACTACAACTCTTCGCTGCTTTCGACGTGGGAATCTGAAAAAAGAACAGCCCATTTTGTTTGAATGGTGACATTTGGGTACAAAACACACAGGCATCTCGATCTCTCTCCATAGATTATCGCAGCATTAGCACCGTGATTTGACAAGTGGAGGGAAAATGTGTTATGGGGTGACGTCACATAGGCGACATGTAGTCTTTCTCGTTATGTCTTTTCCACAACTGCTATCCAAAGAATCATACAATATACTGTCAAACTCGTAACATGAAAAATTATATAAAAAATTCACAGACAACATATGTTCACATTCATGGCACAATTCAAACGGGACCAGAAAATAATTATTTTCTCACATTCACTTGCATTGACGATTTTTCAACCTAGAGGTCCACTTGGGGTTTTACGGATGGGTGGGACTTACCAGCTCTATAGCAGCCGCAGCAGGAAATCATTAAAACGAAAAAAAAGTGCTGCATTAATTGCTTTTTTTTTTTTTTTTATGCGTTAAACATCTCAAATTAATCGCAAAAATTAAAGCGTTAATTCCCCCAGCCCTAATTTATATAATATTTATATTTTGCACAGGATGAGCTGAGGGTTCAAGAGGAGAACATTGAACATTTCCATCGCAGATCTTCAGAGATCCAGGAGCTGCTGCAGAGTCATGAGTTCCCACTGGAGCTGCAGGTGATTTTTGGACAGACCAGGGGTCTCATTTATAAAACTGTGCGTAGGAACCTTACTAAAAGTGTACGTGCGCCCGAAAGCCAAAAATGGCGTACGCAAAAAAATATTCGGATTTATAAAACCGTTCGTACGCCAGAACCTGCGCAGAATTCACTTTATAAATCCCAGTCAGCGGAAGATTGTGCGCACATGCGTCTCCTCCCCGAAATAACCATATATGGAGCTTACAACGCCTAGTTTTACTATGCAGATCCTCATCTGCATATAATTTGCATATGATTATTCATCCACGTGATAACGTTTAACGGTACAAGACACATTACCATTAATAAAAATCAAGTAGTTGCCTATCCTTGCCTTGTTTTTGAATACATAAATCAAATAGTGTAAAATACATTTCAGAGAAAGTTTTTCTCAATCTTTTCCACTGGCCGAATTGTATTTTTAATTGATATTTTTAATGGAAACAGATCGGCCTTGGGCATTATTTGCACGAAACTATTTTCTCAGACAGTCTGGTATTATCATGATAAGCAGTTCTCTCTGTGGTTAAACATTTAAACACAGCACGCCACAGGAAAAGTGTTCAGAAGCATCGCATCCACAGCAAATATTTCTATTGACTGAATTTGAATATAAAAATGTTGTAACTTCTCAGTAATGATTTCATGTTTAAGTGTTTAACTCCATTAATTTGAATGGCATATTTAATCTAAATGTTTATATCAGAAGTAAAACATAGTTTAAATCATTATTTTATTTATTTAAACTGTTATTTGCGTCAGTTTCACTAAACGGCCCAACGCGCTCGCTGACGCGGACATTTAAGAAGGGATGGATATTTGCTTCAAGTGACAGGCTTGGTGAGTGAAATTATATTTGTATTATCTTTCTGTATATGTTAAATTTTCTTTAGATTTTCTGTCTAAAAGTGACCAAAAAGACACTTAACTCCAGCTCACCATCGGTGTCGCCAATTCCCTTTGTCTCCAGAATGTGCGTACGCACGGCTCAAAGTTTGCTTAAAGGTGCGCACATTCTCCCGTCAAGTTTGTTTTTTATAGATCACAACCTTTGCGTGGGAACTGGTGTACGTACGTTTCCAGCCCCGTTTTGTGCGTACGCACGCTTTATAAATGAGACCCCAGGATCTTTTCACAATGCTAATTTATTCACTTAATGAAATTTTGATTAAAGAATGCTGTATATATCTGTCATGTTCTATTGGTAAATCACATGTATTAAACAGCCTAGCTCATCATCATATTTCATCAAATTCACTTGTTAATTTTTAGGTGATTGAGAGCCAGCTGAGGAAGAAGATGGCAGAGGTGATGGAGCTCTTTTCTGAGACCAGTGATGTTTTCAGACAACTGGTTGCTGCCAAAGGCCAGGTGGCGTCTGAGATCGCAGATCACCTGTCCTCCGTCCAAACTATTAGAAATGCTCTGAGCACACTGACCACACTTGAAAGCCCACATGCCCTCAACATCATCCAGGTGAACTTTTAAATTTTAAAATCTACATGAAATGGAAGTTTTGATAGTCTTTTCTTCCCTATTGTGACGTATATCCAAGTGAAAACCCTTCTTGAATAAGAATTTTTTGGGGATTTTGTCCATGGGAAATTGATTGGACCATTGGATGGTTGTGTTTCACAATTGCTGTGATGTTATGTGAGTGACAGGTTGACTTGTGCCAGTAAACATGTTATACTGTAGGTTTAGTTCAAATTGAAAATTAGACTTTCGTTCATCTACGGAACACAAATGAAGATATTCTTAATGAAATCTGAGAGATTTCTAATATTAATCCATATGAATTGAGCGGTTTAGTTCAGATTTTCTAAAGAGACACGATCGCTTTTCATGATGAAATTTTTTTATTTCACAGGCTTTTATTCACATATAAACATTGATCAGTGAAAAGCTCAACCAAACCTGCTTGATGCACAAGAACAAACCTCATTGGTTCTTGCGGAAGCTCAGACGTGCGTAACACATGAGAATGAACCTTGTTGGTTCTCACACGTCAAGCAAACATGCTTGAGCTTCCGTTTACCACAACTGATGTGTGAGTTGATGAATGTGTAGCGCCCCCTAGTGCTAACCAATACCAGAATAGGGCAACTAACATCTATCTAGGTCTGGGGTGTGGTCTGCCTTGAGTGACTCACAAAAGAGTTATTATTGAGTTGAACAGTTGGCAGTTTTATTGCCTCAGGGAACACAACAAGGAACACAGTGCAGTAATGCACCAAGAATGAAAATAAAATAAAACAAAAATAGAGCTCTTTCAATAATAAAAGAAAAGAAATTGTCCGTATGAGCTGACACTTCAGCTCAGTGCTCCTTTAAGTTGAGGAGTATGAAATTGGGTTCAGAGTTCAGTTCCTGGTCCTTTGGTGTGTGTGTATAAAGTCCACTACTACTACCCGGGTAGAGTTAATAGTGTAAGTGTATTCTTATCTGCATCCTGTCTGAACGAAACTAGTCCGACGTCCTCGGTGGCTGGTCCCACGGCTGGCCACACCGTTCTCACGACCATCCACCGTCACTCTGGGCTGGGCTCGCCATCTTTGATTCATCTATTTCTCTCGTAGTATTCAAAATAACAAAAAAACCAACCTACACAAGCAGTGTAAAGTAGTAAGTTATTCTGTTCTATTTCTCCATTTCAAACATGAGATCTCATTAACTTATTTCTTACAGCGTATGACCAATGGCTAAAGACATACCTTGCTTACCGCAAAATGAATTACCACATGTAATGGCAACTGGTATTTTAGCGCTAAATACATATCATGAACTTCTACATATCAACAATTTGTACTTAGCATTGACAAATTAATTATTTATCATCACATAATGTAACATCCTTTTTCCTTAGCTGCTTTTCAGATAACACACATCTTAATATTAACGCTTTTTCAACATGAATTGAATTTAATTATCAGTGCTAACACATTTAACATGTACATTGTAATAAACCAAATCAACACTGTAGTTGGATACAGATCATTAGTGTGTCATTAGTATCCATTAACTAAACTCCATTAACTAAATGTTTTAATACCAACAAAAATGAATGTATTGCACTTTAGTTTCAAATAGTTCCACCAAGCTATAAATCCTCCTTAATACAATACAAACTATTAGCTTGGCACTTAGCCATTAATTATTAACGGTTAGCGATTAGCTAGCGATCTTTTGAGAGCATAAATACAATGATACAATATGCACCAAAGTACACTGAAACATTAGACAACAGTCTTATAACCCTGATTGGTTTTTTTATGTTAAGTATCTGAACTTTACAGTGGTTTTTCTGCTCACTGTGGTTAACAACAGGCTAGCAAAAGAAATGTTTAAACTCACCGGAGTTTCAAACAGCAACAACCCGACTGAGGCTGCTCCTCTCGTGCTCACAGTTGATGCTCTACTAATGAAGGAGCTTATCAGTATAGATGCGTGTATATAATCAAAGTTTCACACTATTATGTTGCGTTACATACCAGCAATTGTTCACAGCAGGACGTTTCAGGAAGAGATCTACCAAGACATGAAAACTGCGCGTAGCACTCTCTACCAATCCTGATACAGTCTGTTTATGACGCACGCAGTAGTGTATTGCGCTCTCTGGTGGGACAACATAGAACTACACCTCTAAACAACATGGTTTTAGTAGCCCTATGTTTCATATGGGTTACAAATGTTTATGTGAATAAAAGTCAAAATGTAATGTTCATCAAAGCAATCATGTCTCTTCAAAAAAATGTGACTAAACCACTTGATTCGTATGGATTAGTTTTGCGATCTCTTTTTGAACTTTTTGAAGTGTCAAACTAAAGTGGTAGTTGCACAGCTGACAAAGGAGGGACAGAAAGCTCTCCGATTTTATCAAAAAGATCTTCATTTGTGTTCCATAGATGAACGGAAGTCTTGTGGGTTTGGAACGACATGTTCAAGCTTTCAATCAGTAGTTTACCAAAAAATGTTTTTTTGATGGACTAATCCCTTAATGTAACCTTTTCAACTGACAGGGCTTATTGGAGCAGCTGCAAACGGAGACCGAGCAAGCAGATGCGTTACTACAGCAGATAGATCTTCTGGCCAGCATTGCAGGTCTAGAAAACCTCCAGGCACTGGCTGAAGATGGAGCTCACCTTCAAGAAAGCATCTGCACGGCCAGAGAGCTGGTCATAGAGAAGAGAGAGCAAGCAATGAACCCTGACAGGCCTGAAAATCAGATGGTCCAAGACCCTAAGCACATCAAACCTCAGATTAAAAAAACTGAATATAATGCGCCTGAGTTAAAGTCTGAATCTAATGGTAAAACAGAGGAACAGAAGCATGGAGGGAAGGCACAATATGAAGTTGAATTTCTTGAGTTGAAGGACTTCAAAGAGCAGGCCTGCAGCTGGGCCAGTGAACTGTATCTCAAGGGGGAATTTCAGATTTCTGAGGATGAGAACAAACAGGTCAAACTTGAGGAGAGACTCACAGCTGTACAGGTAATTTTCTTGTCCTTCGTCTGTTTGTTCTCTAAGGGTCTGCGTCTTTAAAGTGGCCTGAAATGAAATACAAAGCAGTTTTGAGAACTTTTTTAGTTTTGAGAACTTTGTTTCTTAGTAACTACTGTAGTAAAAGTTATTGACTGACTGTTAACAGCAATTCAAATTGTCATATAGTAAAAGGAACATCTGACGCACTAAAGGAAAGTTATTTTTAAACAGCTGAAATTATCTGGGCTACAGAGACTTGATTTCTATTTGTTTGATTTTATTTTTGACCCAAAAAAAAGTCAGCAATTTAGCATTTTATTTTATTTTTTATTTATTGTGGTTGATTAGTCCAGGTATCTAATGTAATAAGACTAACTTGGTGGATTCTTGGTAGGCCGTAGAACAAGTGGAAAGAAACCTTCTGGAGGTTGAGAAACTGCCGGAAGTCCTGCAGACAAGCTGTACTCCAGAGGGTCAGGCTGCTGTCTCCCAGGACCTTCAGACTCTGTTTGGAAAGGCATCAGCCCTGAGGACTTGGGAAGGGGACTCTGATCCAGTTCAGAGCTTTATACAATGCAATGAGCCTCAGCAGCCTGGAGTATCCACAGAGGAACTCCATTCAGTTCAGGTTAGTGTTATGTCACTTTTGCACAGGAATTTTTTTTAAACAGTCACGATCAGTTATGGTATATTTCTTTTCGAGTATAATTATAGTTTAGTTGCCTTATTATATCGTCCCAAACCTGTATGAATATCTTTCTTCTGCAGAAAACAAAAGAAGATATTTTGAAGAATGTTTCAACTTTTTTGTCAATACAATGAATGTACCTGTAAGTGTGCTCCAAAAAAGCATTGGACCCCACTGACTTTCATTGTATGTACAAAAAACACATTTTTCAAAATATCTTTTTGTGCTCTGCAGAAGAAAGAAAGTTATACAAGTTTGGATAGACATGAGGATGAGTAAATGGTGACAGAACTTATTTAAAGAGGGAAATATGCCTGTGATTATTCCTTGACAGGCATACATTTGTTTTGTTTTGTTTTTCTTTGTGGGTCTGGCTTTGGGGTCAGCAGGAGTGCAGTCATTGAGTGTACTACTGTGGTGTGGGCACATAATCAGTGTGTTCTAGCTAAAGCCTTCTATGGAGTGTTCGCTCTGTACTGGCCATTAATGTAGGACGCCACCTCATTGCTTTTAAGTGCTTGTTTTTTACTTTCTGTTTTGAAAAAATCCTTGTTTTGCTCTGCTTTTCTGATATCACAGCTTAAGACTGCATTATCAGTATTATCGTGATAGCTTAAAAACTGTTTATGCTCATCAAGGCTGCATTTATATGATCAAAACAGTTCAAAAGTAATTAAGTAATTACAATTTCAAATGACTGTTTTCTATTTTAATATTTTTTAAGATATAATATATTCCTGTGATGACAGAGGTGAATTTTCAGCATCATTACTCCAGCCTTCAATGTCACATGATCCTTCAGAAATCATTCCAATATGCAGATTTTTTTAAATTTTATTACTATAAATACTAAAAACTGATTAAATGCTTAACATTTTTGTGTAAAACTGATACTTGTTTTAGGATTATTTGATAAATAGAAAGTTCAAAAGAACAATTTATTTGAAATATAAATCTTTTGTAACAATATAAATGTCTCTACTGTCACTTTTGATCAGTTCAATGTCTTCTTGCTAATATATATATTTTCTTAATTAAATAATTAAAAGTATTTCATTTTTGAGCTAAAACTTTGTGATGGTAGTGTAAATCTTAAAATTAAAGAGGAAAGCCCACAAGTTCAATACATCATGTCTTAAAAGGATAGTTCTGCGTAAAAGGAACATTTCTGTCATTGTTTACGTACCCTCGTGTTAGTACAAACATGTATGGTTTTCTTCTTCTGTAGCACTGAATTGAAAGATCTTCTGAGACCAGTGTAGAACGTTTCTGATTTAGACTATTGAAAATAGGGCTGATCGAAGGATGCAGTATTCATTATAGATTATAAAAAAATACCCAGGGATTGAACAAACACACATACAATACAATATTGCTGAATTATGATATGTTTTTGAGTCATAGTAGTTAGTTTCCTTGTTTTGCAGGTTGCCACTGGCAATGTAGTGGATGACTTGTATCTTATGAATGTAAAGATGCCCACAAAGGAAGTCAGTGGAACAGAGGACACATCATGTTTATCTTTCTCAACACAACAAGCAACTGCAGATGTTGAGAACCTCCCACCAGGCCATGACACAGATGATCAGCAGTCCATGTCTAGATCTGAAGAGAGGGGTGAAACTGGATCTGTAATAAGAGAAGATGACAGTGAATCCTCTCATGGCTCATCTTGTGGAAGCCAAAAGCCAGTCTTTACCATAGTGCTGGACTCTGATCTTATCAAACCCAACCAGAGCCCAGTGGCACAAGCTATCCCAGCTTCTACAACTAAATGGGATACTGTTTCCGTTGTTCATGATAGGAACATAGAGAGATCAGAGGATGGTTTGAAGCTCTTGGAAGCCAAACCAAATGTTGATGTAGCTGTAGATGAAAAACATGCTGTAATATGCTCTTCTGATGAGCCTTTTCATTTTCATTCCACATCAGAAGTGCAGTTTAATGAAAACCGTTACACTGATAATGTTGAACCCACCCATTCTACTCCAGACCTTGATTCCAGGCCTAAACCTGAGAAGGACTCATCTACTCAAGCATTTGTCCCAAAAGTTTCATACCCAGAGCACCATCATGCAAGCTCTGGAAATGCAAAGAAAGTATTTACCATCATCCTCGATGTTGATTCTCCTACATTATCATCAGACAGGTGTCAGTTTCTGTCTGGTAAAAAAGTATCGGGACCTGAAGATTCGTCCACAGATAAATTCTCCCAGACAGCGGTAAAAAATCAACAGAGGAAACCTGAAGGCCAAGAGGCTAAAGGAGGCCTTTCAGAGAAGGACAATGTGAAATCATGTAGTTCTGCGCTACAGCCAGGACAGAAGGAAGTAATCCAGCCCAAAACCCATGAGATCATGGAGATTGACATTCAAAAAGGTGAAAAAGAGAAGCAACATGAAATCATAGAAGCAGAAACATCAAGCCAAATGGATTTCCAAACTGGAGAAGGCAATGATTCAGGCTCTGTTGTTCATCAGCAGGATGTCACAATGATGATGAGGATGAGTCATGATGAGGATGAGAAAAACAAATTTGCAGAGCCCTCAAATGAAGCAAACACACTTAAAAAGCCTCCAAATGTTGCTAAAGGTAGGAAGAAGAACAGGAAATCAGCTGGTGTGAAACAAGCAAGCAATATCAGTAGTAGAATGCTGAAGACATCTGGATCGGAACAGAAGAATAAAACTGACTCAGAAAACCTTCAAACTTCTGAGGTCAGGCTGCTGGACATCACAGATACGTCACTGACTGTGTCTTCAGACTATAGTCACCCAAATAATGCAAAGCCATTGAGCACAGAAGACAAACTAACAAAGATTGTGGACACTGTGCAGCCAGAGACCTTGAATCTTGTACAAACTGAGACTAAGGATGAACAATTTGAGACTGTTAGCATCTCACTTGCCGGAGAAGCCACAGATAGTGTGGTCTTAGCCGCAATGGAGACTGTAAAGTCAGCACATACAGAGGACTCAGAAACAATGCTAACAGATGCTTCACCCGTTATGAGAGATGAATGTATTACACAAAACCTTACTGCAGTGCCATCAAAGTCACAGCTCCGCCATGCTGAAGCTCAGAGGACAGATGATTCAGATGGCAGTTTCCCTTTGCAGGTAAGATTCACATGGATGTGTTCTTATAAAAATGTGACATCACTCACAAAAATCTTGGTGGTCATGTTCAGTACCTGAATGAAATGCTTTTCAAGCACTTTTAATGCGTTCATTCAAAACTTTTTTAACCTTATTGTTTAACAGGTTTCAGAAGAACGTAAATTGTAATAGCTGTATAACACAGAAGTTGTGAACCTACAGTGCTTTTACTGCAAGCAGAAAATTATTTCTTTTCAAGTTCACTTTATGCCTTTCATTTTACATTTTGCACCATTTCAAGAAGTCATTTGTTAAAGAATATCAGATAATGAAAATCATTGAAAGGATAAGAAAAAGGATTTTAAAAGCTCTATAATTCACTCTGAGAAAATTAAATGTATTGTCTCCTATTGGAATATGTAGGCCATGGTTTCAAAAAATAATCTGAAAGATCTTACATTATCTGAATGTGCAATCATTATTCCAAGCTGTGTGAAATGCTGGAATTCATTGCGCAATTTTATGTGCACTCAAAGCTGTTTGTTCAACAATGGTGAACGTTGTTTTCTTACTTGTGCGTGCATGGTATTGATATCCTTACCTCTTATATGTTGGTGTAATTGTTAAGCTGCAGTGGCAAAAAGCATTTGTTCCTTCAAAGTTATATGTATTTATATTTATTCAATACATTTTATAATATACATTAACAAATGCTTTTTTTATTTATTTATATATATATATATATATATATATATATATATATATATATATATATATATATATATATTATTCATTTGATTGATTCTCCATAGGCCACCTTTGCATGTTGTTGCATCATTCATACATAATTCCATGTGTTGGCATTCTAACAGATATCGCCCTCTACCCTTTATCATGGTTAAATTGTGGCACGTATGCATATTTTTTTTTTATCTATTTGATTTCATATAGAAGTTGTCTTACAATACTTGTCTTACAAAACAATATTTTCAATGAGCAAGAACTTGGCTTCCTTATACCATCTACATTTTGTTGGCATTAGTTCTTGCAGTACTGCTTCTCCCAAGTCTGTTTTAGCCCTGGAGGCACACCACGCCTTTTAGAGGAAATACTCAGTTCCCAATGGGGCAGCATTCCTAGTTTTTCTGAAACTGCGACTTAAGGAATTTAGAACAGAACTGTGTTTCTATTTCAAACGAGCTCTGACAGCAGGTGCAATCGGTGTTGTGGTGAACTTTTGCCCTGAAATATGAACTATGATGATTTTTCCTTATTGTAGTATGAAGAAATGCACAGAGCCAATTCAGATTCATCTACCAGGACCAAATCATCCGAAAACAGAGGATCAGGAACAACCGGCGAGGATAAAACGAGCCATGCGGAGCAGCCTACAGGGACACATGTGTGGGCCACTTTACTGAACACCATCACTAACATTCAGCCACCTCTGGTGACCAGTCACAGTTCTGAGGTACGTATGTGAACACATTATGGTTTTGTTATAAATTGTTTAAGGAACAACTTGAAGAACTTAAGAAACTTTGGTGCATTCAACTTTTGGGCTTTTAACAGAAAAGGAATTCAGGAAAAATATAGTTATATAGTCTGTTTCTGTTAAGGTGAAAACAAGAAATTCTTTTTTTCTCAAATATAACTGACTGTTATCAGTTAATCAACTCGTTTTGGTCTTTGACTTGAAGACCCTATATTCCCTCAAGGCTGGGAGGAAATTGCACAGGAAGGAAGGATTTCCTTTGCTCTGTGCTGCTTTGAGCTGTACCATTTTCTCTGTCTGCGTTTAAAATTTCTCACTTTGGTTTCAAATTTTACTACTTTTATTTTTTACAGGAAACTAGACCATGGAAGGATTCCTGGTTTCGGAACTCATTACTCTCAGAGTCTGAGAACAGTTTGGCATGGACTGTCCTGCAGGCTTTCAGATGCCGGTACCGACCGGCCCAACTCAGCATTGCACATATGACTCTTCAGCTAGAAGAAGCTGAGGTACAGTACATTACTTTATTGGACTTGTTTCTCCAAAACCTCCAGCTGTGAACAGCTGTTGACAGTAAAAGATGTCAGTAGTCATGAAGAGGTAACCTAAAAACAGCCCAAACAATCCCTCACTACCTTCAGGAGATGTCTGATGACAAAAAAACATAGGACTTTAAATGAAGCAGAACATAATCAGATTTCCAAGTCACATGAAATCAGAATTGAGGCACTGATCATGTCAACTCAAAAGGTCAGATGTTTTTGCTTCTTTTAAAGCTCAAGATGATATTTGAATCATTTCAAGTCATGCTGGAGAACATTATCATTAGGTTTTACATCATGCAGCCCGAGTGCTGCTGTAATTAAAGCAAAAGGGACTAACCAAATACTAAAAGCTTTTGTGTGTACAGTACTTTCATATTATGATGTTCCTGCTGTCTGTTGATAATATAATTTGTAATGTAAAAATGTTGTATTGCATTATAAAAATGCAAAATATCAGCATTTTCATTAGTGGACTTTTGGACCCCACTGTACAAGAATCACTTGGTGCTGTGGCCTAATAGTTGGCACACATATTCTGACACATTGAGCCATGATGCTTATGCATGCAAAACTGGCTCACAAATCAAACTTTCAAACTGTAAGTATTTAAAATCAAACTGACAAACATTATGACATTACATCCCTCCATACATAGATCTGCCACCAATGTGTCATGGATCAGGTGGCCAGACTGCCTCAGAATGAATCTGGTGCAGGATGCTTTACAGAGCCTGAGCAGGCCATAGAGAGGAGATGGAACGGAGTACTGCTGGATACCTCAGCAGTGGCAGAATTTAAAAAGGCACAGCTACAGCAGGTCTCACAGTATCACAAGCAAAAACGTGTTCTCACGGATACTCTACACAACCTGGAGGTTGAGCTCAGCACACTGATGCTGTGAGTATCCTTATTGACATTTTCTGTGTGTGTGTTTGTGAGTTCATCTTTAACATAGATGAGATGATTCTAAAATGTATTGATCTTATATATATTTTTACGCTCCATAAAGAGGGATGGTTCACTCAAAAATTAAAATGTTCTCATCATTTACTCACCTTTATGTTGTTCCAAACCTGCTTGAGTTTCTTTAGTTGAACACAAAAGGAGATATTTTAAAGAATATTCATAACCAAACTGTAGCCATTGACTTCCATAGGTCACAAATTTACATTTACATTTATTCATTTAGCTGACGCTTTTATCCAAAGCGACTTACAATTGCTATATATGTCAGAGGTCGCACGCCTCTGGAGCAACTAGGGGTTAAGTGTCTTGCTCAGGGACACATTGGTGTCTCACAGTGGATTCGAACTCGGGTCTCTCACACCAAAGGCATGTGTCTTATCCATTGCGCCACCACCACCCCAAATTTAGTCCTAGTCCTGTCCTGTCCAGATAGGGCTCTAGTGTTCATGCTGTATTTTAATGATTAACTGGGAGTAAATTATTTGTAATTAATTAATATTCTGAAACAGTAAAATATAAGAAAGCAAAGTAAAGAAAATTACATGTTTTAAGATTTCATGTTGACACTATACTTTTTTTTTTTTTTTTTATGATTACATGTTTCCTATACCTGTTATTCATTGATAACTTTACTCTTACTCTAAAATTTGGAGAATAGTCATGACAAGTAGGTGTGTCTAAACCTGTACTGGTAGTGTAGACAATGAAAAGTAATCCCCATTTCTCTCACCATTTTGAAGAGATTGCATTGAAAGCAGCACCCTGCAAGCAGAGAAGCTGAGTGCATTCCTAAAGAGCATGCAGGAGAAGAGAGGCATACTTGAAGAGCTCCTACAGACATGCTCTCAGATCTCAGCCCATCTGGATGAGGCAGAGGGACCTGTGGCCTGCATTGAACCTTTTAGGACTTTACAAGAGAGATGGCGGACTGTGGAGTGGGCTGCTTCCAAGAGTCTGTGGCACGCTAATGTTTGCACAGCAGAAGTTTCTGGACTCCTGCAAGAGGCCAGAGAGCTGCAACATGAACTGGATCTTCTGGAGAAGTCAGTTTGTCTTTCACATAGCTCTCACAGACCAATAGACTGGCAAAGTGCACTACATGAGACGGTCAGAACTGCAGACCTGGCAGTGTTGACTGAGCGCTATACGTACATTCTTGAGGTCTCTCAGGCACTTTCCTCAAGTCCGTTGGGAAAGAAAGAGCTTAGAGATATGGAGGATGCAGTGCAGGGTCTGAATTCTCAACTTGCTCTGACTCAGGAGAAGCTCAGCTCTCAGACTTCAAATGGCAATGATTGTTCACCGGTCATTAGGATCATCAGTGACTATGTTACATGGGCTAAACAAACGGAAAGCAAAGTCAGTAGGAGAAGGAGGTTGTCCCTGTACCCTGAAGAGGCAAGTCATGAGGTCAACCACATGAAAAAACTGCAGTCTGAAACATCTCTTAAGAGGTTTCAGTTGGCCTCTGTTTTGAAAGAGCTTAGAGAGGAAGTTACAGGTCTCGACGAGAAGGATTCCAAAGCCATGTTACCCACCCTCGATTCCTTAGAGGATTTGTATGTTAAGATTTCTGAGAAGACTGAATGTGCGGTTGTAGAAATGAACAGAATGTTACATATCAGAGAAAGACTGTGGAAACAGATCACTGACAGCAGTTCTTGGTTGACCTCAGTATTGGAAAAAGAGTCTGGTAAACCGGTGGCCTCTGAACCTAAAATTACTATCCCAGAATTGAGGGTTCAGCTTCAGGTATCCACTGAGGCTTTGAAGGATGCTGAGAGACAAGCAAAAAACTTGGAGTCTCTGTTAGATGAAACCAAGACTATGAATAACGTTTTGAGTGTACCCGAAAGCTTTCAGCTTATCAACAGGCTTACAGCCTTACAAGAAGAAGTCTCTAGAGTTGTGAACCGTAAGTGGGCCTCGTGCTGGGTGTTTGAAGAGCTCCTTCATTCTCAGGAATCATCTGCTGAAGAACATAACGTCATTCAGAAGAGCTTGAGACAGTTGAGTGCTGATGTCATGAGGCAGAAGTATCCTGTAACAAGAGACTCGCTCTCGGCTCTTGAATCCGTTAAGCACATGCTGATGGAGCTCCTGTTCAAGGTGCAGGAAATTCCACACTGCCCAGAACCTCGGAGGAAAGAGATGCTCCATGCTGTATTAGACCTACAGAGGAGAATACATCTGCTGGAGCAGCAAGCCAAAGAGCATGAGGAGTATCTCACTTCAAGGCAGCACATGGAGAACTCCAGAGAGGCAGTCAAGAAGAGCTTGTCGCATATTGTAGACTCACATGTAGGAACTGACGTTAGGCTCTGTGTCTGTCAGGCTGTCCTAGTGGAGCTGCCTCTGGCGAGAATAACATGTCAAGAGGCCGCTGACCACCTGGAGGCCATTTCAAAAGATCTTTATCCATCCCAGCTGACAGCAGAAAGGCAAAAGATTTGTTTGATCACTGAGCAGCTAGCTTCTTGGGAGCTCACAGTCAAAAACGAGGCTAAAACCCTCCAGTGCTCTCTGGTAGAGCGACTTGGCAGTCCCACAGACCTCAGTCCACTCGTTGAGCTCTTCAACAGTGTCAGGCAGCAGCTGAAGAAGACCATCTGCATGGAGCCAGATAATAAGACTATTGATGCAGAGCTGAGAAAGCACTGGACACTTGTCCAGACCGTTGAGTCAGTGATTCAAATGTTAGAGGGCTGCAGGAAAGGAGAAGAGGCTGAAAGCTACCAGATGACAGTTGATCTTGGCCAGAGAACTCTTAATGATTGCAATGTGCATATGGTAAGTTCCATGTGACCATGCATGTTAAAATGACTATCACCATGTCTTCTTGACCAATAGAATGCTGCTTTTGTAACTGTTGTAGTTTTCTTCAAATATGTATGTGACAGCATTGTTATTTTGAAGAATTTCTAGTAGGGCTGCATCTTAAAGGGATAGTTCACCCAAATTTTTTTTGAAAATGAAAACTACCCCATGATTTACTCACCCTCAAGCCATCCTAGGTGTATATGACTTTCTTGGGTGTATATGAAACTCCAATTGTATTCGCCTGACAGAAGAAAGTCATATACACATAGGATGGCTTGAGGGTGAGTAAATCATGGGGTAGTTTTCATTTTTGGGTGAACTATCCCTTTAATACAGATTTCCTAATTCAACTTAATTGAATTCACAAGCTCTTGATCCGGTTTAATTTTGATTCGATTTAATTCTGATTCAGTTGTTGTAATGTCCATTTTCTGTTTCCTAGTGTTTTAGACTGATTTGAACCAGTAACTTTTTTTTTTTTTTTTTTACTTCATTAAAAGAATCGGCTCAAAAGAGTAAATCATCATCATCATCGACAGTTGGGCAAAACTGGTCACACAAAATGCTAAAAAAAATAAAAATAAAAAAGCTCATAAGAGTAATTTATTTTTGAACTAGTCTATACTGGTCATGTCTGTTTTTGCATGCAGTCCTCAACAAAAACTCATTGAAAGACATTTCTTGTCATAAATATCATGGTACATGAACTGTGAACTCACATTCACAACTTGCATCTCAGATATGAAGGAAACACTGATACATTGAAATATACAAATTTTGGAATTTAATTTGTGAATTAGTTAAGCATCACGCATTAACATCCTGCAGGAGGGGAAGCGCTATACAAATAGGCATGTGATAAAAATCGATTTTGGGAAAACTAGTTTTTAGAAAACTATGAATGTTGTTTTTATGATTTCTAATCATTTTTTTTTTGGTTTTCCAGGACAAGCTTCTCCAAGCTCGGGAGGCACTAAAGCATTACAGCTGGGCTGTTCAGGGTGCAGAGAGCTTTTTTCAGCAAATCAGATCCAATCTCATGATTCCATCTGCTGGCTTCAAAGGTTACAAAGAGGAGCATTGTTATATTCAGCAGATTTTCAGCACTCTGGTTGAGGGTTTCCAGGCCCGCTTGTCTGAAGTTGGTGCTTGCGTACCCCAGCAGACATGCCTCTCCATCCCTCTAACTGAGCAGCTTCATATCGAGGTTTTTAGTCACCTTCTGGTACAAGATGCCAAATTAGAAGCTCAGGCTCAACTCAGACTCAAGGCTTTACAGAGGTTAGCCATACTCTATAAGCATGTTTAGATTTTTATTTGATTTATTTTTTAATCAAAATTGATGACCTTGTCCTATGGTTCAGATTGTTGCATTCACAATGTTCTTTGATTGTTGTTGAGATTTTCTTAGCAAATTGGAAAATCATTGTATAATTGTTTTGTGTGGGGGATGGAAAATAGGAAAAAATAATACTTTTACAAATAATCAAAAAGCTCTTTAAATGTCTGCCATATACTGTACGTCACTTGGAAACATTTTTCTCTGAAACAGTTAGTTTGAAGGGAATGCATCTATTTGGTTAAATGAAATGTACTAAAGGCAGTTTTATTTAGCTGCATTTAATGGTTCACTCTTTTTGCTACAATTTAGGTGCATGGGAGACCAAATTGTGCACATGAGTCACCATGAAGAAATGAGCCAACTTCTCAAAAACATTGATTCTCAAATCTCAAAATGCTCAAGTCAAAAACTGACTGATTCTGAAGTCTGCCAAGAACAACAGCAGAATGTAAAGGTTTGTGGTCATTATATGCCATTAATAGTCACCATGTAGAAGAACCTAATCCATTTTGTTTATCATGCATGTTGTGCTTGGTTTAAATGCATTACAATAATACCCTTGAAACTCTTGAAAATGATTTGGGGACCAATGAAAACTTGCTTGAGAATATACTGTATACTCTATTTGTATACTCTTGTTTTTATGGTGTATGAATGGTTCCTTGTGCTACTTTTCATCTCGTAACAATTCTAGTATGCTAGATTAGCATACGTTGAAATTGTCTTCATCTGCAGGTGCTCCAGGCAGAGCTGAAGAACATTGCTAAAAGACTGGAGGAATTGAGGGAGAGCTGTCCAGGTCGTCGATGCAATGCTCCTGTGGATCTGATGCTGGGACATCTGTGGAGATCTTGGGCAGTGTTGCAGTGCAGAGTGGAATCACTCAAAGCCAGCAAGTCTCATAAAGAAGCAGAGTGGAAAGACTTTGTGATACGTGTATGTGATTTTCTATTTTATTTTGTTTTATTTATATATCCAGCTTGTAATATGATTAATGAAGTAAGCTGTGCATTAATTCATTTCTCTTCATGTTGGGGTTTGCTGTGCAGCTCAATAAATCAAAGGAAGGTCTTGGCAGTCTGCAGAATAATCTCCCTGACTCATCTATGGTGAAGGGATCCCTGGTGGATCTTCAGGGTGTTCTGAGCCTCACTGAGCACATTCAAGATAGGATTGAGCAGGAGTATCATACACTTGCCTCTCTACAACACCATGTGGCACGTTTGCTTGGGTTCTCAAATTTGCAGCAGCTGAAAGTTTCTCCTCAAATCTGTCAGGACTTGCAGTCTTTACAGGGTCAGTGCAGAAGGTAAGACTTTTACACACATGCACATAAACACATAAATGTTGAGGAAATGTTCACACTCTACATTTACAGAACTTATTTTCATGCATAGTCTCAGAGATCAGAGCAATAATATCCATCGCAAGGTGCTTTTTGAGATCCAGGAGTCGGGTCGTGTGCAGGAGGAGATGAGTGCCATTCAGCAGAACGTTCTCTCTCTTTTGACGGTTTTACATTCCGAGTCAGCTGCTGATCAACTACAGGTTGGTGCTTTATGGCCTGTTTTATTTCTATTTTTATGGGGAGAGTCTGTTTCTGCAGTGTTTGCTGTTGATATTGTATTAATTGTGTTGTATCACACTGTAGCAAGTCAAAGTGGATTTGGTGTCACAAAAGGCTCGATTGCAGGACGTCATAGACAGAGTGCAGAACAGATGGAGCTGTGTACCATCAGAGATTCAAATCTTACAGAACGAGCTCAACGTCTCCCTGCAGGAGGCTAAGGACAAAGTATTTACTTTATTTATCTTTAATTTTATTATACTGTGAGATCAAGCACTGTTTAAGCTATAGGTAGAGTGTTTTTAATGTTGGAAAAAGTGTATTGTGTGTGTATGTATATGAATATTATTAATGAGCATGTTTATATGAATATAGATATCAATAAGGGATTCTAAAATAAATTAAACCAATCCTTTGAACTTGTGAAAAGGCAGTCAGTCTCCATTATAACCTCCAAAATTGTTTTATATACTGTATATAACACATAACATAACACAGACACTCAAACTATAACTGCCATATTTAATATATATATATATATATATATATATATATATATATATATATATATATTACTTAAGCTTGAGTCTTTGTGTTGTTTTTAAATTAAACCTAATACAAATGTAACTCTGTTTCAGTTGGCCATGGTCATGGAGAGAAGTGGTCCTCTTAGTAAAATGGTTGAGCAGGTTGGAGAGGTGACGGTGGGCTTGAATTGTGTGCATGCCCTGTTAAAGCAAACAAGTCCTAATTGTTCTGAGGCTGAACGTACACAAAAGGTACTTGTTCCCTTCTTGCCTCCACATGCACATTATTGAAAATATCTTTCCACCAATTACCAGTGGACAAAACACTCAGGAAAACATAACATTTGTTTTTTCTCTCATTACTTAGTTTTGTTTATTATTTAGTTCTGTTTATTCTCTTATTTATTTGTTTTCTTATACTTTTATTGTATTTTTATTTATTTAGTAGTTTTATGTATATACGGTATTTTCTGGAACATAAGTTGCACCTGACAATAAGTTGCATGGATCAAAATTGCATTGGTGAGAGAGAAAAAAACACAGATGTATGAGTCACATTTTATTATTATATTCAGAAATACTGTACTGTAATAATACCGATGATTAAAACAAAGCATTTACAAACATTATAAACACTATAAACAAGTTTTAGTTTTAGTTCCCCTCACAACACAGCAAATCCTTTATATTTAACAGTATTCATTTCAGAACAGAACAGGGCTGCATTTCCCAACAGCATCAATTGGTGGTACTTGTTCTACGATCAACTTAGGCTTATGATGCGTTTGGGAAACGCAGCCCTGGATGAAAAATACAAGTATAAAACAAACAGTGGCCTTCATTATAAACAACATCTGCTATACATACCAAGACTAATTTATGTAAAACGAAACAAAACTACCGACATGTGGGAAGTGCGCTATACAAATAAATTTGGGTTCGCATACTTCTCTCATTCAGCACAGGTCCAAATGTGTGCGTTTTGCGTGCTTGACGTTAGTTGCATTATAAAAGTCGCAGCATGTTTCAGATGATGCAAAACGCAACAAATATTCTGAAAAATTATCTATGGAAAGAGAGAGAGAATGTGAACACTTATTGTATGTACAGAAAACTTCTGTAAAGTATAATAAATGAGTAGAATCGTAAAAAAAAAAAAATATATATATTTATTTATTTATTTATTTATTAAGGCTTTACTCATGACATATTTAATGAACTGATCTTCCTTCTTTCACATTTTACATTTGTGTCCAGTGAAATATGATGTCTACACTAATTAGTCTAATGTGCATGTGTGCGCATTTGTGCAGCGAATATGGGATGAGCTGGACCAGTGGCACACTCGGATAACCGAGCTGGAGGCTGAGGTGCAGGATCTGGCTGAGCAACAGCCTGAGAGAGCACACGTCCTCATGGACCAGCTCACGGAGCCACTGCAGCTCTACCAGACCACGGCCAAACAGGCCGAGCACAGGACCGCCCTCATCAGCAAAGTCAGCCGTTACCCATAATCCTTGTTTTACAACATAAGCCAACACATAATGCCACTGATAGCAACCATGACTGCTTGTGCCTTGTGTTTTGCCCCCATCAGATCCCTGCCTGTCTGCAGGACTATGAGGGTTTACTCAATAGCTCCAACTGCTGGTTGAAAGAGGCTCAGTCCTGGCTGGTCGAACCAAGAACCTACACCACTGCGAAATGCATCCACTGCCACGCCAACTCCCTCAAGGTCAGGTCAAAGCCTTACACTGAAGCCATTTACAGGCCACTTCTATTGAGACATACCATACTTTATGTAGATGGTATGTAGCAACTTGTTAGCAACTCTTGTGGTGTGTCTGTAGATGATGCTGGATGAATCGGAGGGATACAGGGCAGCTCTGGAGGCCTTCCTGCCTGCCCTGCAGGAGATCACAGCGGTGTGTGACACCACTGCTCAACAACAGCTCCTCCACCTCTGTATACAAAATATCACACTTATGCAGCAAAGCGTCCTGGACCCTCTCTCCCACCTTCAGCACCTGGCGGCTGTAAGAAATATCTTTACTTTCAATAAAGAATTGTATATGTATTTACAGAAGATTTACATATTTTCTTAGGATTTACAGTGTCTAAGTTTGTCACTATACCAAGTATTTTATGATCCCTGTTACCCATTTCGATACCACAGCAAAAAAATTATGCTATTGAATACAGTCCTTTTATTTAAAATATATTAACATCATTTTTGAAAAAATGAAAAAACAAACAGTAGTGTTTGTGTGAAGTAAACATTTTATTGAAAACAGTTAATTACAATAGTAAAAAATAAATAATTTAAGTAACAAATTAAGTAAATCATGCTTGACTATTTTTCCAGGTATTTTCAATAAAAACAAGTATTCAAGTAATAATTCCAAAATCCAGTATCCTTGCTGAATAAAATTATTATTTTACTGGGGGAAAAAAATCTTACTGACCCCAAACTTTTGAACAAAACTGTAGCTGACTGTGTTTGCATTAATATCTCAGAAATATGGAAAATTTAGTATTGTATAGTAATTAGTATTGAGTTAGAAGTAATAGCTGTTTTGATATCCCTAACAATGTATAGATAATTTGGAGGGTTTTATGAGACCTACATAGCATTGCTGGAATTACTTATACTAGTAAATGATACTGTGATGATTATTTATTTTATTTTATTATGTTGCCTATATTTTAATTGGAATTCACTTATAACTTATGTGTAGGAGATGGATGCCATTGAAACAGAGGTGAAGACAATGGAGAAAAATCTAGCCAAGATCAGAACAATCCTTTCCACTACTGACACAGAGAACATTTCTCCTGAGGAATATCTTGATGACATACAGGTACTGTGCGTCATATATTTCTATCCTCTGTTTGGACTGTAAACATTTACAGTATCTCATATCCCTCCTAATTTCTGTTACAGGTGATTCTGGATAATATCCAGTCCATGAAGAGGACCATTGATGAGATTGAGAGCTGTAGGCCAGGCCTAGGGCTTCCTGCTGAGGCAGAGCAAACTCTCACAGCCTTCCACCGGGCTCAAGAGCTCCTGCAGCCCATCCAGGAGCTACAGCAGCTCAGTGTGGAGCGGAGCACAGCGTTAAAGGTCTGTCGCTTTAATAGTTTGCTTGTGTTTACCAAGAGTCAGAGGTTTCCTGAGCTGGAGTGCATTTTAGCTTATTTACCGTAGTTCATGAAAAGCAGATTTCAGTAGTTATGGTATTAAACCTTGTTTTTTTTTTTTTACAGCATAAACATTTTAAGTCACAATTTATAAGGAAGATAATATGGGAAAATGTCAATTTTAAAGGTTCACAGAGTAATTTTTGTAGAGACTGAGCTGGTAGATCTGTCGCATCTCTAATGACACCTAGAGGCATGTATGCAGCATATTCATTTATAGTAACTGCTTCATGCAAAATAAAACCCCTTTTATTAGTCTCCTGATATGACTCGAGTCTTCATCACACATGAGTGCTCACTATTTAAAAAAAATTTCAAAAGTAATTTCGGTATTCATTTCTTTAGAGGTCATACTTTTTTATTGAGAAAAAATTACTGCTCCCTTATTAACTGCTAACCATTTTTTAAAACACTATTTTATTTTGCCGATCTCTTAAATATTCCCATGGTGTGAATGGCGTTTTTAAATGTTCAAATATTTCTGTCATCAGTCTTTTAATTAATATGAGCCCAGAAAAACTGAGTGCACAATAATTATACTTCGGTTTTTGGTTTTAATGATGAGTTTTAATGATGAATTTTAAATTATGTTGCACTGCTTGAAATGGCATTTTTAATTATAACTTTTACAGGAATTGTAGCATGTCACACCATATATTTTAGAAATGGTTTCTATTTTTCTGTGACATTGCGGCTGGAACAACAAACACAAAGTGTGGCAATGATAATCTCAGGGACTGTTTATGTTCTTTATTTAATGTTAAAAGCATGCAATGTGACATTGAATATCATTTAGTGCTCCAGCTTTGTAGCTGTAAAAGCAACAATAGATAATTCACCTCAGATCTTGAAATTAAACAAATGGAAACAAGAACGTTCAAACTGTGAACAAACAAGTGTATTATTTGACAAAGATTGTTTTAGTAACTCAGTAGCCTATGCATTTTTAATAATGTTTAAATTGTGTAATATTTGTGAATTTGATTATGTAACCTACTTATCCATTTTCTTGCGATTGCTGTCAAGATTACTCTCTGGTGCAGCTGTTGCCGCAAGACTCCGCCCACACGCTGTTCTTATTGGCTGTGGGTTTTGATTCATTTTGACATCTCGCAGTCGTGTCGGGTCTAGTGTGGACAGACAAATTATTTGTTGCTGGAATCTTATCGTGTTAGGACACGGTGTCAAACGCTGACAGTTATAATGAAATATCTTAACTAGACCAAAGGTCTTTTTAAATCTAGTTTGAACATATTACTTGTTCAAGTTTTTAGTGACCGGCGGGTGACCTCTCCTCTTCACTTTCATGTCTATGGGAATGAGTGGAGGAGAAAAGCCTTGCATTTAAAGCCAACTCAGAGAAGGGATGTGTGGGAACCTTGAATTTTCTGATTGTTCTTAAAAAATTAAGTGCTTTAAAACCTCAATATGGTGCATCAGTAAATCATTACAGACATGGCTTTATTGGCAAAGGCAGTAGTATGCAGTAAAGATGCTCCCATGGCTTTTCTCATGATCTTTATCATGTAGCGTTGGTTTGTCCAAGTTCTAAAACTTGATGAAACTGAATAGTTTGCTGATTTTATTTTCAGGCCTCTATTGGACAACCATCTGAAATGATTCTCCCTTCAGACCAAACCACAGAATTCACGATGCCACACTTTTACTCTGGAGATGGGATGGTAAGTCAAGCAGCTCAATCAAAATATATACCTAAAATCATGCCCACTCAAGCTCAGACGACATCTAAGATGAGGATAAGTCCGTTTTAGGACTAAATAAGACTAAATCAGCTTATTAGTTCTGTCACTGTAAAAACCTAAAGAATAATATGTCCTTGCATAACCCTGGTGAAACAGGTGTCAAAGGAAGGCCCTTACAATGAGGAGGAAGATGAAGACAGTCAGTCTTCATCCTCAGGAACTCTCACATGCAGTGTTCCAGAGGTAAAGCCTCCAAAACCTCCAATTTATCTCCCAGTCTTGATGCATCCCTTTGCCAAACCCTGAATAAGAGTACATTTCTGAACTCTTGTACACTCTGGACCTCTTTGCTATGGCTGTTCATTTGCATGCATTTAACGTTTTATTTATATACATTTATGAATGGAAATTATACAAATACAACTATAATTATAAATATAAATAAATGTATGCGAATCTTTATGTTTTATGTTTATATATCTCTATGCTATGCTATTTTCACTATATTATCACAGGGAATGGTCCTGTTACAATGACTCTCATGCTTTTGTTAGTCTTGGAATTGCATGATCACAATTTTCTCAATACTGCTGTGCTGTTATTAGAGTTTATGCTATTATTAATGTCTCAATTTGTTTATAATTCAGTCAGCTTTGCGAACAAGCTCTTTTGCTTTTCCTTTCTGTGGACTAAGGCTGCATTCATTGCAGAATGCTGAATATAACTCCTCCACTTCTTTCAGTAACAGCTGCTGTCCTCCATTGTCTTTTGGAAGTCTGTTCTTCTAATACTCTGGACCTTCATCTCTAATCATTTTTTTCTTTCTCTGTACCAGGACCCAGATGAGACCGTTTTGGAGGAGACAGATGCTGCCTCTGCTGTAACAGAGTGTGCCACTAAGGTATCGACTGGCCCCAATGGAGTTACTGGACTCTCAGGAACAAACTATGTGATTTATTGTTTAATGGCAGGCAGACATCATCATCATCATTCATCATCATTATTCCTCATATTCCTCTTTGTGAAATGTGTAATACTGACTTCTGATTGGATGAGCCCTGCTCAAAGGCATCGTTCTATATGAATTTTGTTTGAATTTGATCATTTGCAGTGTTGATTAGCAACCACAAGCTGCCTGCCGTCAGAATAATGGACTGCACTACTATTCAAAAGTTCTTGAGTCTGTATGATTTTTTTTCTTTTTACAAAGAAAGAAAGTTTCTTATGATAACAATAGGTGCAATGTATTTGTTCATTCCTGTGACAGAAAATAATTACACTATTCCGATCTTCAGTTTCACATGATCCTTCAGAAATCATTCTAATATGCTGATTTGGTGCCCAAGAAACATTTCTTCTTATTATCAATGTCTAACAGTTTAATATATATATCAATATTTCATCAATATTTTGATAATTATTTAAAAAAACAGCTGATTTTAGATGCCAAAATACTTCCTTTACCCATGGTAAAACCACTGAAAAGTTGTTTCACTGATAAAAGTTCACTGATAATGAAAAAAATCGTTATTTCATTTTTAGGAATCATCTCCTGAAGAAGAAACTGATTTTGCTGCAATCAAGCATGTATTACAGGAGCCTGGAAGTTGTTTACTAGAGCCTCCTGGATTCTCTGAAATGCCTGCCATAGACAGCAGACCAGTTACTGAAGAGAGAACTCGTCTACCTCCACTAACATCCCAACACTTTGAAAAATTTACAAATGATAGTTATCTGCTCTCTGACAGTGCAACTAGAGCTAAGGAAAAACAAATTGAGTGTCCAGAAACCAAGGTGACTGAAGCAGTACCAGCAAAGCCAGGAACAGACTCAGAAATCCCCACGTTAAAAGCAAGTGATGCCTGTGAATCGATCAAACAATCTGAATCTGTAGATCTGAACAAAGTATCTATAAACACGGAAATGAGTACAAGTGATCAAGTGAAAATGGCAGTTTTGACCCCAAAGCCATCCGACACAGAGGCAGTAAATGTTACTGATGATGACCAGACCCAGACAGAGACAAAACCCATAGTCGCCACAGCTCCTCTATTGCTCTCCTCCCAGCATAAAGAATGTGTGCCACAGGAAGATACAATGCTGGTAATTCTATGTGAAATCCACCTGTAAACTCACATGTATCATTTCATTTTGAAGTACAGTCCATTTTGAAATATTTGTATGACTAAAAACTCCCCTTCCAACTCTCTAGGAAATACAGAGAGATCTGATTGAGGCCATCGTTCGCCAGAGCAGCAGCCATTCTCAGGAACACTCATTTCAGCACACAGCAACTCTCAGCGATCTCTCACAGTCTGAAGGAGGAGGTGAATATCAAGAGAGTTTGGTCCAGCTTTTCACCTCATTGAAGGACACATCTGAGACACTGGGGTCATGTCAGGATATCAGTTCTTCAGAGGTCAGTTTCAGCCCTGATGCTAACTAAAACCAACAAGTTAATGAGTGTCTGTGTGCATTTTCTGACATGTGTGTCCCCTTAACATCTAACAAGAATTCAGGATTCACCCGTCTTAGACATTTTTACTACCATTCAAGTTTGACGATTTTTGAAAGAAGTGTCTTATGCTCACCAAAGCTGCATTTATTTGATCAAAAACTAATATTGTGAAATGTTATTACAATTTAAAATAAGTTTTGTCTGTTTTTAAATATTTTAAAATGTTATTTATTTCTGATCTAAAGCTGAATTTTCAGCATCATTACTCCGGTCTTCAAAATCTTTATTTATTTATCTTAATGACCCTGAACTTTTGAACAGTAGTGTAGTTAACTAAGAAAGGACAACGTGAAGCAGTTAATCTGCAATTTGAGCAATTTTTTTACTTTTTCTGATTTATATCAGAAAAATTCAGACAAGTGGCTCATAGAACACATTTCTCAGAAGCTATGAGACTGATTCTGCCTTTCTATGTGTTTTTATTTCCTGCCAACACAGACTACACAGCATCTGTTTGAGATTCCTGTGTCTGCATTGAATGCCAGTGAAATACAGATGAGAGACATGACCAAACTCTTTTTAAGCATCAAGGTATCATCAATTCACTTGAAAAATCCACACAAAACTTGGTACAAAGCTGTCTCCTCATAATCTAAATTATATTTAATTTGTAAGTTTAATACACAGCATGACCTTCTAAAGATTTATAAAAAAAAAAAAAAAAAAATTCTTTTTTTGCATAATTTCCATAAAATTGTGTTTTAAAACTTCCAAATACATATTGTACTTTAGAAAGTTCACAAACTTGTCTTATAGTAGCTTTAGCAATAGTTGCTAATGTAGGATTGATCCGTAACGTGTAAAGCACGGCTTAGCGAAGGGTCAGTTCTGATGTACTAATACAAGTGTTTGTTCTTTAAGAGTCTGCAGGGCAGCACGTGGACTTTGTCACTTGACCGGTGGAGATCAGCAGGACAGAATAATGTTGAGCACCAGAGATGTTCTGAAGCTCTTCTGAAGGGTCTGCAGGGTCTCCTGGAGCTGGGGTCAGAGCGGCTGCAGCGCAGTCAGGATGCACAGCCACAAAACTACAGCCAGCTGCACAGTCAGCTCAGAGGACACAAGGTACACTATATATTTTAACTGACCAGTTTATGAGATAAGTTCATTGTAATTTTTTTGACCTCTTACATGACTCTCATAATGTTTGCACTTGGCTGGTAACAGAAATACTTCCAAGATTTGGGGCAGAACCTTGTAATGGTAAAACTGCTATACCACAAGCTGCCAGAGGGGGCACTGCCAGGCCAAGCAGAGGTGGAGCAGTTTATTTCAGATCTACAGGATCAAGCACAAAGTCATGGGATCCAAATGCAGCACAGCTTACAGGTACAGAGAAATTATACTTCCTCAGACCTTAATCTTATCAATCTTTTTCATTTCATTAAACATTCTAATTATCTAAGCACTCTAATGCTGTCATAATTTAGTATTTTACTGATCCAATTTACAAACTGGCACTCTTTGCGTCAATTAACACTGTAGCTAGGAATAATTCTAAATTACTAAACAGATATTTCATACGAGTATACGACATGCTCATTTCTGTTGATCCATTTTATGCGATAAAATCACTCTCTTAGCGCTCTGTATGTGTGTTGTAGGAGTGGTCTTGGTACGAGGAGGTCACTGAGAGACTGTGCAAGCAGTTGGATGAGATGGAGACAGACTTGTCCAGTCTGGATTTAGAGCCGGAAGGAGACCTGAAGGGTCAACAGCAGTCCTATGAGGTTAGTTTCCCACATCTATGGGAATGCTAATGGCTGCCTCCTGGGTATTATTGGAAAAAATAACTGGTCAAAAGTTTGCTGTCTGTAAGATATTTTTTTGTTGTTGTTTTAAGAAATCGAGTTCAGAAAAGGTATATTAAATTGATCTAAAGTGACAGAAAAGACATGTATAATGTTACAAAAGAGTTCAGATATTTCAAATAAATGCTTTGTTTACTTACTTATTTTTAAAGCCTGAAAAAATATCACTGTTTCCACAAAAATATTAATCAGCACTATTTTTCAACATTGATAATAATAAGAAAAGTTTCTTGAGTAGCAAAACATCAGGATCATTTTACACTGAAGACTAGCGTAATTATGCTGAAAATTCAGCTTTGCATCACAGGAATAAATGACATTTTAAAATAGAATAAATGTTTTTGTAAATGTTTAATAATTTTACAATATTACTGTATTTTTGATCAAATAAATGCATCATTGGTGAACATAAGAAACTTCTTTTTAAAAAACAAACCTATAGAAAAATCGAATTATGTTTTTTTTATAAAAAATTTTACTGGAAAAATAAGACAATTGCAGATTAAGATTTTTTTTTTTTTTCAGTACTCTGACCCATGTCGTGTGGTAAACGATAAAATAAACATTCTATCCAAATTAGATGCAACACAATTTACTCTTGTTTGAATTAAGTCACAAAGAAGTTATTATTGACTTGGCAATGGAGGACTCCTGTCCATATTAGTTATTACCATAACAGCAGAAGTAATACAAATCTGAGGTGTGTGAGTGGAGCAAAGTTAAGGGAGAGGGTCTTCTCCTTTCTTTGGCTATATGTTGCATGATAATCTTTTTTGGTCCAGTACACAATGTTCCTGATTAAATTACTCAGAACGATAGGTGCCATATCTGTGGAACTTCATGTTCGGCCTGCATTGGCCGCTCTTTTATGATTGTCCCTCTCACTATTACGAAAGCTAATTTCTCACCCGGAGCAGTCAGCAGCGTATGGTTGGTTGCATTCATTTTTTTTTTCCCCTTTATGACTACCAAAGCTCATTACTCTGGATTGATTATAGGAGGAACATCAAGCAACCCTTTTTGTGTCTGTAATAGATGTACATCTCACTCCCATTCCCACAAGTCGCTCCATCTGAGCAAGTGGGTGAAGCTGAGAGAGATAAGGGGTGGAGGGATGAAATGAGATAGAGGAGCGATTCACACACTTTGCTGTTAAAGTACTACATCTGACCACATCAGTACATCTGAACCACTTAATCACAATCGGTTTTGAGGAACTGAGTTAATTGAAATATATATTATTCGCCATGGTTTTCCTATTTTAGCCATTAACTTGCAAACTTTTCCTTTTTTTTCCTTTCCTTTTTCACTCTCTCATTGTCAGAGGTTGCACAAAGTCCTGGATGACACAAGACCTCAGATGTGGGAGATCCAAGACCGACTCAGGACCCTACAGAAAAAGGGTTGCTGCCAGACCTCCCCAAAATCACGACTGTTAATACGCTGGAAAGATCTTCATAATCAACTACAGCAGAAGATACATTCCACACAGAAGATCAGAAAGAATTATGAAAGGTTTGAGGAAAACACAGTAACCAAATAAGAAATGATTAAAATTAGCAAAATGTAATTTCGTTGGAGGAATTAAATGGTGTTGTGGTGTATGCGACCCACCAGTTGAGAAATACTGGTATAGAAGACACATTGTTATATCAGGTAACATAAAGGTGTGTTTTTCTATGTATTGGTGTATGTGTGTGTGTAGGTTTCAGCGTGACTCAACAGAACTAGAGGAGTGGATGAGTTGTGCTCATGAACGGGTTCAGAAGTGGAACAGTTTCTCCGATTCTGGTCTACTGGACTCCAGAATTGTCTTGACCCAGATCATGGTGACTAGAACTTTATTAATGTTCATCTCTCTTTTTTATATCATGTGACCACATGCCTCATGCCCATAATGCAAAATATGAGACCTTGGTTTTGGTTGTGTGCCACAGGAGTTCTTCAGGGAGCTGGGGTTCCGTTCGGCACAGAAAGCTTCTGCAGAAAGCACAGGCATGCAGATCCTGCAGCTGACTGACAGGAAAGCTCCAGCTCTGCGCAGCCAACTGGCTCAACTTGAGCAGGAATGGACGAACCTGACTAACATGCTACCCAACCTCCACCAGACACAGCAACAAGTATGAATAATGTCTCCGTTTCTCTCTCTTCCTCTCTCTCTCTCCTTCCATCTCCTCCCTCGTTGATCTATTAGAAGCTAAGCTCTAGCAAGCAGATATGTATTTTGTTGTAAACATCTTTTTGCCATCCTTTTAGATGTTGATAAGCCAGTCTCACAGTCAAGTCTTGGCTGATTTGACCTCCTGGCTGGAGCATGTAGAGAGACGACTGGAGGATGAAAGCTCACGGATCCATTGTGCCCTGGGCTCCTCTGAGCTTTCTAGACATCTGCAGGCTTTGAAGGTATTGCACCTTTTCTTTTATTATTTCTAGTTTTCTGGATAAAATCCTACTGATTATGTTAAGATAGGAATGGAAAAAATATTGTTTGGTTCATCTAAAGTTATATATATATATATATATATATATATACACATACATACATACATACATACATACATACACATACATACATACACACATACATACATACACACATACACACACATACATACACACATACATACATACACACATACACATACATACACACACACACACACACACACACATATATATATATATATATATACACATACATACATACATACATACATACATACATACATACACACACACACACACACACACACACACACACACACACACACACACACACACACACACAGGGGTTAAAGTGGGCCGGAACGGTCACTGGCACCTCTGATAAATTAATAAATAAATAGATTCAAATGAAATCAAATCATTCTCATCAAATTCAATGATTCTCATCATTCATCATATCAAACTGAATATCACCCCTGGCCCCGCATTTAAAAACACGCTTCCCAACGTTATGTTCGCAGTCACGGTTCTCCTGTCTGATCTTAGTGCATCTACCGGTTCACGCCTCCCCTCCCCGCTGACCGCCAGCGATTACTAATGCGTGAAATGCACTCACGTAAGAACCTAAAACTAACTTTACTGCGTTCAACCACCATTAGTTTTAGGTTCGATATTCGCCGGACATTTGTTTTCCCTTGTAATATATTTTATTATTTATTATTATACGCGTATTTATATTTGACGCGTTTCCACAGCGCATGATGCCTAAGGGAACATCTGCCAATTCCACCAACTGCGGTAAACGTAGACTATAATTTGTATTATTTAAAATAACTTTTAACATTTTAAAAAAAGACGTTTTCAAATTCCAAAGCTTGTAGAAGGTTCCTATTGGCAATACTGACTTAGGCAACAGCTTTCCTGGTAGCCTTGAGTAAATTAACTTGTCTCAGAAAATTATTCATAAAACATATAAATATCAGTTGAGCCTATGTTTACTTTCTTCACTGACACAGACGAAAATGAAAAGACTATCAGTCAAAGTTCAGCTTTAGGAGGGGAAGAAATAGGGCAGGATAAGAAGACTGAGAGAAAAAGAAAGATGAAGATGAGGAGAGAGCAGGTATTGACAAATAATCTAATGACAAGGTTTTAAATTGATAAATTTCTTATAATTTTTTTTGGCCTTCAAAAGCCCTAAATTGCACATATGTAGGTCAGAGAAATCCAAATTTTCTTGGGGGAGCATGCCCCCCAACCCCCCTAACTACCTAAAATTTCAGTCAGTTTTGGACTTCCCATTTTTATGTTTAAATTTACATTGTGAAAAACAAGGTTGTGTTCCATATTGTGGTGTGATACTTGGTGCCACAGTGACACTCTTGTCCCAAAAAGTATTGCTATACCATGATACTCAATATGTAGTCCCACGGTGAGTCATTTCCCCCTGTTGCACCTAACACAAAATTTGAGGGTTCCCCCACCTGCCAAATCCCACTTTAACCACTATATATATTTTTATTTATTTTTTATTTATTTTTATTTATACTTACAGCTTCAGAAATCATTCTAAAATTCTGATTGGATATTTCTTTCAGGATACTTTCATTTAGAAAAATGCCTTTATTTGAATAAGAAATCTTTTGTAACATTATAAATGTCTTTACTGTCACTTTTTGATCACCCTGCTACAAAAATGAATTATGTAGGAAATTCTGACATGTATTATATTCCATGTTTTTTACATATTAGGATATTAAGGCTGAAGTAAGCAGTCACCAGTCATGTGTTGACTTTCTGAACCACCAGTCTGTGGAGGGGTCAGTGAACAAACCCACCAATCGCAGTGAGCGCATTCTCTTTGCTGAGCGACTGGGTGCTCTCAATCTGAGTTGGCTTGTTCTACAGGCCAAGATTGACAGTCAGGTGAGTGCAGACATGCAACAAATGCTGTAGTAACCTGTATAACCTGCCAAAGCCATCATATTTGAAACGTGATGGGTTCTTCTGTCTCCAGATACACAGTGTTGAGGACCAGTGGCAGGTCTGCACAGATAAAGAAAAGCGATTGCACTGTATGCACAGCTGGATCTCTCAATGTATGGAATGGGTGAGAAACAGCTGGAGACCAGAGAGCTGCTCGCAGATTGAGCAAACATTACAGGAGTGTGAGGTGAGTCTCTTATCTCACAACTAGCTAGAATATTTTATGCTGCAAATGTTGTTTGTGGGTGTGAGAGTGAAATAACTTGCTTTTGAAAAAGTGGAGTGAGAGATATCAGGAAACTCTGACACTGCTTCATTCCAGGAGACAGAGGAAAGGCTACAGGTGAAGTCCTCTGAGCTGAAGGGTTTGGGAGCTCTTCACCTGTTCGGGCTGCAGGATGGTGAACATCCTGGAGATCAAGCATTCTCCAAGCAGGTGAATTCAGCCATCCAGGACTGCCAAGCTTTGAGTCAACAGGCAAGTTCTTACACCCTGGAATGCATCAGTAAATTTGTGCACATTGGCCATATACCTTTCAAAAGTTTGGGGGCAGATTGCATTCAGCAAGGATGCATGAAATGTATCTGCGTGTCATAATTTCCACACAATTATTAGGCAGCACAACCGGTTTCAACATTGATTAAAAAAAGTTTCTTGAGCAGCAAATCAGCATATTAGAATGATTTTAAAGAATCATGTGACACTGAAGACTGAGTAATGATGCTGAAAATTCAGCTTTGCCATCATAAATGACATTTTTAAGTAAATTGTATATATTTTTTTTACATTTTTGATAAGTTAAATGCAGCCTAGATGAGCATAAGATACTTTTTTTCCCAAAAACATTTAAAACAATACAAAAATGTTAGTGACCCAACACTTTTGAACAGTATACACTGCAGCTACATTTTATGCCATGTATGTTTAAAGGCAGCATAAAACACTCCTGTAAATGGTCTTAAGTATTTGGTATTTATTAATATTTGTATTTATTTTATAAAAAATGTATTATCAATATTTTCTTTTCTTTTTTTTCTTTTATATTATAATATTTTATCAGTAATACTAATAGCACTTTTTGCATCCATGTGTCTTGTTTACAGCCATGAGATGCCAGAAATGTTGCGAAATCACTGTGACAAACACTGTACAGAATACAGAAGTCTCTCCTGATCATGCAAACACAGAATAAATAAATGTATATGATTCACTCACTCGTTTAAATGCGGTTGTCCCTCCAAATATTTGCAGTGTGTACATGTGTTTTTTTTTCTTTATTCTTTTTTCCACTTTGTTCGGTTACTCAAGAAGTACAGTTAAGAAGCATAATACTTTCCTCATAAATATAAGAATTCAGTTGATTTGTGTTTTATAACAACTTCAAATGTGTCCAGTCAGAGTTCATTCATTATTTTTGAGTGGCCAAAGAAATGTTTTTCCTAACAGCATGTGTGTGTTTTTTTCTTAGATAAATGCTCTCAGGCTAGATTTGCAACCAATCAAGGATAAGTGGGCTCACTTTGAATCTGAAATGAGTGCAGCAGAACTGCAAACAACCAGGGTGGCCTACAGACTGCAATTGTGCAGAGTTCCTGTCTTCTCATCTGAGCAGAACCGAATTCATGTGGAACATCTGCAAGTGAGTAAACGGTCTGACAAAATAATTCCGTTGGAAAAACATTGTACAGTAAATGTTGTACTTATAAATTGTGAAGTTAACATTATAAACATTAATGTGAAACTTTATTCTCCCAACATGGGAATACAAATAATATTATTATTCAACATTGCCATCAGTGTTACAGGAGCTGTGTTATTTGTAGAATATGATATCATGAATACTTCCTAACAGGAACTTGAAAGGGAGCTGAACCGATCAGAGACCTGGAACAACTTAACTGACTTAAGAGACAAATTCAAGCCTTGCGCATCTAAACTGCTGTCCGATCATCTCGAGAAGGAGAGAACTCGGTAAGCAATTTTACTTTCCAGTCCATCTCCTTTATATTCGCCGTTTAATCTGAAATTGCACTTTGAAATGGCACCAAATTGGCAATATTGTCAACATCATTTTTTTTCCGGAAGCTGTAAAAATGATCAGCTGAGTCTTCATTTGAGGGTTTAGTTGAATAATGAATCATGCAAACAAACTGATTCACTAAAAGGAATTGTGATGCAAAGAGAGGACAGAGCATGTTTGATTATTTGGTTGTGTTTGTCTGGCCCTATCTGGGTATTAATGTCTGTTTTGTTTGTTTTCAGACATCTATCAGTGATTGAGGATGTGCATGCAGATTTACTAATGGCCCAGAATGAATTGCGGCTCTGGCTGGAATACGAGCGTCTCACAGGAGAGTGCTGTGTTCTTCTAAATCAGCACTGGAATAGGCTTGAAGAGCTTATGAGTTCTTCAGACAGAGAAGAAAACACTGTAGAGCTTCTTAACAGCAGGATGCAGAGCATCAGTGTGAGTAATTGATAGTATCTAGGCCCCTTTCACACCGTTTCCCATTCGGATAGTATCTGGATATTCTTTAGCTGGAAAGCATTTACAAATTCATTCCATCCACTTCTCCAGTGTAATCAGAGAGAGATGCTGAATGATCGCACTCACCCAAAAAAATAAATAAATAAAAATTGATAATTAAATGAGGTGGTCATTTTAGATGTTAACTGTAATATGATTATTGCCCTCGATTACCTGAAAATGCATGCTAATGTCAGGTGAGAGCCCACTGCAGACAAGAAATCAAGCGAAATACAACAGGTTAGTTACAAAACACAGCAAGTACACAGCTAAATGGCCAAATCAACAACTCTTAAATAAGTACAAAAGTACTGGTTTGGGTTAAAAACATTTTTTACCCTTTAAGAAAATAGCATATTTTGCAAAGTAATAATGCCCAGTGAAAACCAAATCTAAAAAAACACAACAATTTCAGAATGTGCCTGTTAAGTGCTAAATTGTTGAGTCCTGCAGATGAGTCTGCGGTACTTCAGTTCAGTTGTTGTTTTGAAAAGAAGGAACATTGAGATCTGAGCTGGAGCTTTTCTCAGTGGACTAAAAATACCAATGCGCTACTCTTACCAAAAATGTTTAACAGAAAAGAACATTGAATTATGTATCAGTTCTTTATTTATCAGTTCTTATTTCATTCTTATTTAATCATTGGTGTTCTTTTTTTTTTTTTTTTTTTACAGTTAAATAACAACAAATAATATATACTATTTAATAAATATTAGTAATACATATTTTATAGTAATTTATTGTCTGAATAAAACAAATGTGTTGATATAAAATTTAAATAAATAAAAGGAATGATGAAGAAATGCGAAACACTCTGAAGCTATTAAAAAAAGAACATCAGTATGTTTCTGTGAAATGATCTATCCAGAGCTCTAATTGGTGTGTTTTTGATTTCATGACATGAATCTCCCTCACTGTCTGCATACTCTTCAATTAAATCTGTCTCGAGTTATTTAATTGTAATGTTTTTAGTAGATGCCAGAAGTTCTTGTAATAAAAAAAAATCCTAACCCCTACCAATTCCATCTTAACTCCTAAAAATAGTGGCTTCCTAGATAAGCAAGTCAAGTCAAGTCAAAATTTATTTCTATAGCACATTTAAACGCAACAGAGTTGAACCAAAGTGCTGTACAATAAAACGTTGAACATATAAAAAGAAAGCATTAAAGGAAAATATGCAGGGTACAAATTTTTCTTGAGAATTTATTTCACTCCAGTCTTCAGTGTCACATGGTCCTTTCGAAATGATTCTAATATGCTGATTTACTGCTCAAATATTTTTTGTGGAAACTGCATTGAATAGAACATTTTAAAAGAACAACATTTATTTAAAATATATTTTTCTAATGTTATAAATGTTTTTACTGTCACTTTATACTGTCAATTTAATGCTTTCTGAATAAACATATTAGAAATCTTACTGACCCCCAAATGTTGAAAGCTAGTTTAATCATTAAGAAAACAAATTTATGAGATGACAAATTATGTGATGTCCCGTGTGGCTCGTCTTTCACAGACTTTGGAGAAAGACATGGCGGCCTTACAAAGCAGTGTGGGAAAAGTCCTGGAGGCCTCAAAGCTTCTCATTGGGCAGATGAAACCCCAGTCAGTTTCGCTAATCAAATCAGAAACCAGGTTGCTATCACGGGACCATGTGCATCTTGGTAAGGCGCTTTCTGAGATTGGGGCACAAGTTCAGGTGAGGGCGACAAGTTTAGATATTTTATTACTAAATACAACATTACGTAAAAGTAATCTGATTGATCTGCACACCGATGGCAAACATGATGGCAAAGTGTTGTGCTGTTCTCGGTCCATAGGAGGAGCTAGAGGAGCACTGCCGTTTCAGCCATGATTTGAAATCAATGGAGCAACAACTTACAAACTTTAAAAGCATTTTGAACTCTGCCACTACAAGCATGGAAAGACTAAAGGTGAATCTGTGGCATTTCTTGAGGTTATTTTCATTAATTTTCTTTTCATCCCCCTCTTTGTTTCAGAGCGAACTGAAAGGTTATAGTTTGATTTTATGTAAATGTTTTTCTTTTTCTTTCCTGTTTAAAGATGGTTCTGTTAGATCTGAGTGGGCTGACCCCTAACCTTGCTGCTCTGAATCAAAAGAAACTCAGACTCTCCTTAAGCTCTACGGAGGAAGAGAGGTTGCAGACCCTCAACACAGAGTGGGTTCAGGTCTTCTCTCAGGCTACTGATAGACACAGGCAAGTGGAACTTCACTGCACTAATGCCATTCAGTTCTCAAACATTTTGGTTTAGCCCTGAAATATACAAAAAAATCCTTTATGCATCTATCCATATGGACATTCCATCTTATTAAAGGGCTAGTTCACCTACACGTGCAAATTCTGTCGGTTTCCTCGCCTTTGGGTTGTTTCAAACCCTTTCAAAAACTGTCCTGTTGTGTTCCATGGGGGGGAAATAGTTTGGAATAACGTGAGGGTGAATTTTCATGTTTGGGGGAACTATTACTTTTTTCCCTAAACAAACACCTTAACATTAGCTGTAGCTAAACTGTCTCAGCCCTTGTGTCTGGTGAATGCCAATGCACATCTCTATCTGTAGGAAGATGAATGGAGAGCTACTGCGTGCTCAGAACTTCCAACAGAAGTGCCAGTGCTGGATGGAGCTCCTGGACAAAATCGAGGCTGGTTTATCCAATCAGACGTCTGGAAACTATGCTACTGTAAGAGAGCAGCTAGCTGCGCATCAGGTAATGAGCATACAGTTAAATCCATTAGAAATTATTTTCTATTATTCAGTTTCATTATGCTAATACTGTTGCTTCACAAACATTACTTTTCAGAGTTTTTGTCAGTAAGATTTTTGAGGTCAGTAAGAACATTAGCATAAATTAGAGAGCTATTGGTGCATTTCCTTTTCTTTTTTTATGAAAAGGATGCATTCAATTGATCAAAAATTACAGTAAGGACATTTAAAATGTTTTTGTGAATGTACTATTCATCAAAAAATTCTGAAAAAAATGCATCACTGTTTCCACAAACGCATTATGCTGCACAACTGTTAACATTTACCATTGTTAAAATTGTTTAACAATTAACATTGTTAATAATGAGAAATGTTTCTTGAGCACCAAATCAGATGATGCTGAAAATTCAGCTTTGGCCTCACAGGAATAAATTACATTTTAAATATATCAAACATTGAAAACAGTTATTTTAAATTGTAATGATATTTCACAATATTACTGTTTTTACTGTACTGTTTTTCCACTACTGCTTAAAAAATAAAAAAATAAAAAAATAAATATATATATACTTTTTTTTTTTTTTTTTTTAATCAGAGAACACACAGAATTTCCATTTCTATCACACAACACACAGAATATCTTGCATTCAGACATGTGTTCATATACATTTATATTCCATTGCAGTGGACATTCCGAATAAGTTGTTTACATGATAAAGAATTTATGAAAGCAAATTCTAATGATTTGTAGAAACCAGAATATTGACCTAATAATTTTATGTCATTTGAGATGGTGTTTACATGACACATACATAATTAGAATTTGACCATATTCTGATTAACATTAGTTATATTCTGATTAATTCTGGAATATTGTTAATGTAAACGCAGTCAATATTGAATGTTATTTGATTGGCTTTTTTTACTTTTATTCCATTTTTATTTTTTTATTTTTTTAAATAAGAGTTGCATGAACCGTTTGTAATAAAGTACTTTTTGAAAATGGTTGTACAGAGCTCATCTACTCATATATTAGTAATAAATTTTCCAGAGGCTGAAAGTGGAGGTCATCATCAGCCAGCAGCTACAGGATGCCATGATCAATGAGGCTTTACGCTTCCTGGAGAGCAGTCAGAATGAGGACAGGTGAGCTTTTATTACACTGCACTGAATAATTAATTCCCTACTATAAAAAAATCAGTAACCTCAGAATTTTCTTACTAACCTCCAGTGTGGGATTCTGCCATGGATAAGAAATCAAAGAATGTGGTGTAATAATTTGTTCTGAACTGGATGTCACCTGATGAGTAATTAAAACCAAGGTTCTCCAACTGTTTTTCTTTTTCTTTTTTTCCACGGCCTTCAGCTGGGGCCATAACTCTCTGAGTTATGTGGTGTGGAAGAGCTTCTATGAGCTCAGCACTGGAACAAGCTGGCTTGCACTCAGGAAATGAAACTGCATGTGCTATCAGCATGAAATAATTTTTCTTTTTAGCCGATAAGTGCTGCTTCATATGAAACTCATGGACAGTTGCATTCAAGATGTTTTTCAGGTCTGGTTTTTCATTGCAAGAACAAATGTCATGTAGAGAGGCACATAAATGTGGTTAGTTCGTTTTTCAGATGAGTGGCAAAGCTAATGGCCAGTGGAATTGCAGTTAGTTTTATGATATTATCATCTTCGCTCATCTGTTGTAACATCTATGGTCTCTTTACAAAAATGATCCTCTGTTAAAACCACATCTTTTAGGGTTATTTCACTCAAAAATGTCAATTTTGTCATCTCTTGCTCACTTTCATGTTGTTCCAAATACATATGACTTTCATTTATCTTCGAAACACAAATGAAGCTATTTTTAATGAAACCTGAGAGTCCAACCCACTAAACTTTCACAGTTCAAAAGAGACTGCAAAAACAATCCAAATGAATCGCACCGTTCAATCCAAGTCTTATGAAGAGACATGATTCCTTTGTAATGAGAGATTCATACGATTTAACTTTACAATGTTTTTATGAACTTTTTGAAGCATCAATGTTTTGGATGAATGGACTTTCATTGGAGCGACAGAAACCTCTCTGGTTTCGTTGAAAATATCTTCAATTGTGTTTTGAAGACCAAAAAAGAAATGTATTTGAAACTACATGAGGGTGAGTAGTTGATGACAGAATATTAACTTTTAGGTGAACTAAACCTTTTTAACCCAAGTAAATGTTCTTCACTAGCCTATAACTTGCGGCTCGATTTACCCTTAGCATATCTTGAAAAATGTGACAAATTCCACTGTGAGCAGGAGTCATCTGATCTTGAGGCTTACCCAGCTAAAGACACGTTGGCAGGAGACACAGCAGAGGGTCCAGCAGCATGGGAAATATCTGGAGGGGCTTATGGGACATTGGCAGCTCTATGAGGCAGGCTCGAGGAAACTTTCAAAGTTAATCAGACACATCGAAGAACTTCTGCCACCAGCAGGACTGGCGCTGTGCAGCTTACAGCAGCTCCTGTGTTCTATAAAGGACTTTGAGGTAAGATAATTTAGTGATGAGGCTTTGTCTTTCCAACTGCATGCATCGAATGCCAGTTCAGATGCAAATAGCTTCTGTATATCATATACTGGATATCTTATATGCTCTGTTTCCCAAAGTGGACTGAGGAGCAACTACAGCTTCATAAAGAACTCTACAGGCAGACTGTGGTGGCAGGCAGACAGATCCTTCCCTTAACAGATGCACATACGCAGGCATGCCTGCAGTCTGAACTGGATGCCCTAATGGAGACGTGGGAGCGAAGCTGTGGCCTTGTGGAGAAAAGAAAGGCTCTTGTAGACACCATAACTCATGTATGTGACCCAATTCTCACATCTCCCAGACCGTTTTATAGGGGTGGCATTGGCAGTTCACAATCACTGAATAGTCCACATTTGTGCTAAGTGATTGCTTTGATCTGCTGTTGATGAATTATGACAATGTTTACTTCTTGTTTATATCGTACTTGCAAACTCGTGAAGAGTGAAATTGCATTTTCATTCAGCACGTCTGCCGTTGTTTAGACCAATGCGAAGATTGACCAGTGTTTTAACGCGCAGTGTTGCAAATGTTAACTGGTGGATCGATAAGCAAATGTGCATTCAAAAATTGTAGAATAAAGCATCTAGAATATTTTATATATATATATATATATATTAGGGCTGTCAAAAGATTAATCGCGATTAATCGCATCCAAAATAAAAGTTTGTGTTTGCATAATATATGTGTGTGTGTACTGTGTATAATTATTTTGTATATATAAATACACACACATGCATGTATATATTTAAGAAGTATTTGCATACATATACTGTATATATTTATATATATAATTTATATTATATATAAATATAATTTTTTATATATATAAATTACAAATTTTTCTTAAATATATACATGCATGTGTGTGTATTGATATATACAAAATAATTATACACAGTACACACACATATATTATGTAAACACAAACTTTTATTTTGGATGCGATTAATCGCGATTAATCTTTTGACAGCCCTAATATATATATATATATATATATATATATATATATATATATATATAGTTGTTTAAATCACCATTTTTACAGTCATTTTATGGTTTAGGATATGGTTTAATACCAATACGGTATTCATTTTATTTTTGCAGGCCTTAAAAAAGGTCTTAAAGCCTTACACACTCTGGTGTGTAGAACGCAACTTATATATTTTATATCGATATACTGTACATTGATGTTGCGAACACATCTCAAAAAATAATGAATGAGACAGAGTGAGCTGCTACTGGATGAGTGCACGATCCCAGTTGTTAAACAATAGACTTGCTTTATATTAATCGCTTGAAACTAAATCAGAACTTCAAACTAAATAATTCGTTTATTTCAATATAAATGGCCCTACTGACCGTGTTGATTAATGCATTTGAGATGCGTTTTGCATCGTTGTATACTTACCTGGTAATAATTATCCTGACAGCCAATTTGCAGACTTCAATAAACGAGTGCTGGTGCGTGCATGCACATAAAATAGACGTGGTGTTTAGAATGGGACTGCAATGATTCTAACTTGCTTTTAAAATATCTTGCTAACATATTTTGCACCCCAAAGTGTACGCACTTCAAATCACTTCCCCCAACTACAGTAGCACCATAACCTGTTAAAAAAAAAAAAAAAAGTTTTGCTTTTTTCCCTGCCGTACCAAAAACATATGTGAAAGTTTCCATTGACAAATAATTTGTCTGTCCACACTAAACGACACATTCACAATACTGTATATCGGTACCAATGATTCACATTACAGTATGTAGGGATTTACCTTGTTTTTTTTTTTTACATATTGGTAATTGATATTTCCATTTTATTGTATGGGTATTTCATTTTTTTGGATTGTTGCTTTAATCTTTTATTTCATAATCTTTTTTTCGTGCGACTTTTTTGGTAAAACACGAAACTGTTTTGAATGTTTTTGACTGTCCAGGGGTCAAATGTCACTAGAATGTCAAACAAAAATTAGCCTACTAATTAAAACATAAACATAACACAGACTTGGATCAATCTGATTAGTGCTGACACCCTTGTCTTGTTGAATTCTTTTTTTTTTTTTTTTGTATGGACAGAGCAAAGTTATCGTGGGGGTCTTAGCTGCAATTGACCTACATACCCTACTGAGCGTTTCACTAACAAAGTGCTTCATTTTGAGGATGAGAGATCAGCCGTAATCTCGCCATAATCCATAAACGAGGCAGCTGGACTGTATCACACAGAACGTGAAAACCACGGCTCCTAAGCCACTGTGCAGTTCGGTGTCTACATGGATCATCTGTCATTGTTCACAGACAATCCCATAATGCCCTAAGACCTGAAGTAGAATTGCTATTAAATAAAATCTTTAATTACATACATTGTCATGTGGACTGTTGATTACTGTTGATTACAGGTGAACATCACACCCACTCATAGCCAACTCTGATTGGCTCATCTCTTTTGGAACGATGACATCATTGTTTTGACTGCCAAAAGTGAGAGGGGTTTAGAGAGTGATGTGGGTAGAAGTGTGTTTATGTGAGCATGTGCTCACAATAGACAGGGGGATGGTGTATCCCCCATGTGAAAGGGAAATCCCTCTTCACTGATCTGAGATCTGATATGAGATAAAACAGTGGCAGACAGACATGAAGTACAAGCACACCAGTGACTCTCATAATCAACATGGTCAAACAACTTATAAACGGTATTTTTAAACTCTAGGATCAACATACGAGACTGTATTGAACCTGGAAGAATCCTTTAAATTTAAAATAATGTGGTTTTGCACACATCTTCCGCAGTGATTAAGATATTTTGCTGTTTCTTTGCAGAATTGGAAGCTCTGTGAAACTGGACTGGCTGATTGTGCTCTCAAACTGGAAGAGATAAAAGCAAGATTAAAGAGTCCACTGCCAGAGAAGCTAGAAGATCTAAAGACACATGAGCAACTCACTAAGGTAATGTATGCATCTGACAGTGATAACAGTGAACTCCTAAATATTTAGGGATTTAGGAAGTTTGGCCATATTAATAATCTGTTTTTAATCATGCTTTTTTTTTTTTTTCAAGGAAAAGTTATGACAAATTAAGAAATATTTAACAGTTCCATGTTTCAAATGTAGGCTAGTTTGAGATGGTATTGTACAGATGCTCAGATGTTCTTCATCAGATCATCTCAAGTCATGCTGGCTCTACATAAACTTGTAAAGTTAATAAAGCAAAAGGGGACAAACCAAATCTAAGACATTCTGATACTCATATACATTACCGGTCAAAAGTTTGGGGTTTGTAATATTTTTTTTAAATGTTTATAATGCAACAGTAGTGTATATTTTAATATACACCTTGCTTTCACAAATTGCTATGTAATATGTAATTAAACTACATACTGTATATATCAGAAAAAAAGCTAAATAGAAGCAGTTCACTAATGTTCTCAGACTTTTGGGTCCTACTCTATAGTTTTAAGTCAGCTAACATTAAAGTTACAGGCCTCTACATTGCTGCATGAATTGTGCCAGTGCCAAGCTTTCACGCTATTACATGGGTAATTAGTCGTCAATTAGTAGAGACTGTTTACAATTCCTATTTGGCTTTGATGACTATAAGGGTATGTTTACACGACACCGCTTTCAACTGAAAACGAAAAACTTTTTATGCGTTTTGGCCGTTTATTTACATGACAACATTGTTTTGGGGACCTGAAAACGTAAGCTTTTGAAACCGATGTCTTTACTGTCTCCATGTAAACAACAAAAACATGAATTTGTGAAAAACGGTGACATCATGCGCATGCGTATTACATGTTCACGCATGTGTGTTATGTGTTTGCGGTGCGTTTCTTGACAAAGTGACATCGCCAACTACTGGCCTGGCATGCATAATACAGCCTTTTTAGTCATTATCGCAGATCCGTGTGAACTGAGATCATTTTGACAACGTTGTCGTCTGATTTTAGTACATCGTTGTCGTGTAAACAGCTAAACACACCCTCAAAGTACTTTAATCTCCTGTATCTCACTGAATCTATTTCCAAGGTCTTTGTTGAAGAAAAAAAAAACACCTGTTGATATAATCATGTTGCTTTAGAAATGTGTTAATAACCATCTGCTGAGACTGATTTGATTTCTTGTTGATTAAGCTCTGATTGTCTTTTAATGGAGGTGGGTGAAACTGACAAACAAAAGAAAATAAGTGTCTTTAACATGTTTGGCCTTTACCCCATCACCCCTTTCCAGTGCTGTAATGGGTGCTCTGCCCTCCCCCCACTCTCCCTCCCACCTCCCCCTCTCCGCCTCCAACCCTCCCCCGTCCCATCCAGCGGGCCTTAATCCCGTGCGCTAATGACAGGGACAGAGAGAAGCAGAGAGAGGGCTAGGGTTAGCGTGCGGCAGAGGAGGGGAGTTTAACTTGTTGGTTGCCGTGTTATGCAGGAATACGAGGACTCGCTGCAGATTTGGGCTGGAGGACTGAAAGAGCTGAGCACCATGAAGGCAGACGTGTCCCAGTACGTGCTGCCCGGGGACACCGCGCTTCTTCAGGGACAGGTGGAAGAGCTTCACAGCCAATGGGAAGAACTGTGCTTGAAGGTGAGTGAGTGTTTGAGTTTGGGAGGAGAGAAGGAGAGTGTGAGAGTAGGAGGGAAAGAGAAGCTGTTGTCCAGGCAGCATTGAAAGGCACACAATGATTCACCCCTGGAAGTGGGGGGAACTTCACAGTGCCGCATGGCACAGAAAAAGAGAGGGAAAATAAGAATGTAGGCTACATGAATTGATCTACATTTATATTCATGATAACATGTTTCTCCTCAGAAGGTGCCACAAGATGGACAGAACACATAAATGTTTCTAACATGATAAATAGTACAAGAAAATATGTTTCACCTGTTTCATTTGCTCACCCACATGTTGGTCAAAACATGCTGTGAAACACATTAGGAGAAATTTTGAATCATAAGTTTTTTCCATGCAATTACAAAACGAAATGGAAGCACATTCAAGCCCATTCAAGCTTCAAAGGGACACAAAATCAGCATAAAAGTATCATCAAAAAGTAGTTTTTACACAAACAAAGCTATCGTGTGACTTCAGAAGACTTTAAATATAGCACATGAGTCACATGGACCAGTTTTTTGGGGCTTGACAGCTCCAGTCCTCCTTTAATTTCATTATATTGAAATAATATTAGCCAGGATAGTCCTCAAAAATTGGCAGTTTCTGCTCCACAGAAGAACGAAAGTGATTCGGGTTTGGTAAAATATGAGTTTTCATTTCTGGGTGACTGATCCCTTTAACATCATTGCAACGTATTAACTATAATTACATTAGGTAAGCTCTTGTAATTATGGTAATAAAATAAAATAATACTCCTGAGTAGTGCAAATCTATTCTAACGCACACGTCAATACGCATTACTTATGTAGCTCGCTTTTGAAGTTTTTTTTTCCCAGGCTGATTGAGGACCCTTTTTCGCGATTATCTGTCTAGCGCAGGTGTCCAGAATGGTCCGTTGATATTTGAATGGAGCTGCTCTTGTAACCGTAAACAGCCTGAGCAATTAAAAACAGAAAGGCCACATTTAGGACAGATCATTGCATGGCCTGTATCCAACCCTTGGACTTCTCACCACATTACATAGGGAGCCTTGTTTAATGAACCGTTTTTCAGTTTGTGGAGTTGTTGTTTGAGTTTTCAGTCGTGTTTTTTTTAAAACTCTGGCCGGAAGCCAGGACAGAGCCAATGAGGTCAGTTTACGTGTTCGTCAGTGTCTGTTGCCAACAGGTTGCAGGTGGAAACATTCCCTGGAATGAATGACAGATGGCAAAGCTAGACCTTGCTTTGTTTTTCTGGAAGGAGGGCTTTTATTTGCCGTTGCATAGACCTTGCAACGCTAGACCTTGCTTTGTTTTTCTGGAAGGAGGGCTTTTATTTGCCTAGGTAGGTTTTATTTTAGTCGCTTAGGTTTGTGAGCCCAAGGAAACCCATGAATTATGTTTGACAACACAGCCTTGAATAGAAGTAGCCAATTTATCTCAGTGTCCTTGTGCTTTCTTTTAACCTAATGATTAATATTTTTATTTAGAAGGAAAACTCATCACTTTCTCTTATAGTTCAAAGTGTGGCATTAATGGTTTAAGGAAAATGTATTGCCTTCACTGACAAATGTAGCATGGAAAATGCTTTCTTGCTTTTTAAAAGGCTGCTTGTAAGCCATGGCGATCTAGGAATGACACAAGCAAAAGAGTAACTACAAAGCGCTGCCCTTGTCCCCTAGTGTGTCTTGGTGTTAGTACATACTAATAGACTAGACCCTTACTGACAGAAAGCAGTAAAAGCTAGAGGGCCTTTGCTGTCTCTAATCAATCTCACAGCATGAGATGAGTGTTTTTTTGTTAAAAACTTTCAGATGGACAGCTTTTAAAGAATAAATTCATAGTTGTAACCTTACCTACACCTTTGTACTGAGTTGTTTTTAAGTCTTTACTTACACATGAATGTGTAGTAGTAACCCGGTCTATCAGTTCGAGAGCACATTACAAAATTCAATGAGGACAAAGAGTGCAAGTTCTTCTGTATTCTCTCTAGAGTTTAAGAGTGGGCCATGTGCTTTCAGAGATGTTTTGTTTCAAAACTAAATAAATTGTTAATTGTCATTAACAGTGTAGAAATCCGGGACTTTCAAACATTTCTTTACTTACTGTAAGAAAATTTTATTTTAGGTTGTATTTTTGTCATACTGAAGCATTTTAACCTTCCTCTTGTGTGTAGGTGTCACTACGCAAACAGGAAATAGCTGATCGCCTGAACGCCTGGATCATCTTCAATGATAAAAACAAGGAGCTCTGTGATTGGCTGACACAGATGGAGAAAAAAGTGGCACACAGGGGTGAAAATCTTAGTATTGAGGAAATGGTGGAGAAACTTAAAAAGGTACAGATGATTTCCTGTCATTGATTTTTATTACCTTAAAGTGATGAAAATTCATTATAAGTTTTGAAGCATTTTTATTTTCATACTTTTATTATTTATTTACACTAGGGCTGCACCATATTGAAGAATATGATATGCAATGCAATGCGATATGCGACACAATAATGCTGAAAGTGTGTAAAATAAACTTAAATTATTATCTTTAAAATATATTTAAAATGATGTAACCTACATATGTTTCACCTTACAACTTCTGAAAGTGAACAGCAGTGTTTTACTGTAACATAAGAATTAAGTGCTATTTTTACATCAGTGTAAACCACTGGGTTTAGGGTTTCAGGTAGGCCTACATTAGGTTTATTTAACAACGGAAACTGAATAATCAAATAAAACAAATAAAGATAAAAGACAAATGATAAAAAAATAAAAAAATATAAATAAAACACTGCTTAGTTTTCACTGTATGAATTAAATATATATACTGATTCTTATTAAAGCTACAAAAGTTATTCAGCCAAGAGCAGTGAGTGATTTTCTCTTTGTCTTTTGTTCATGACCCTAGTTATTGCAAGCCATTGCGATATGCATATTGTGATATATGCCTTTGCGATATTTCGAGAATTTCAATATATTGTGCAGCCTAATTTACACCATTTTGTTCTAAACCCAAAGATTTTTTTATATTTTTTTATAAGAAGTCTCTCATGCTCACCCAGGCTGCATTTGTTTTTGTTTTTTTAAAATACAATAAATTATTATGGTTATTATTGTTGATTATTACAGGAATATTAGTATAATTGGCAAAGTTGAATTTTCAGCAGCTATTATTACTAATATGATGATTTGGTGCTCAAGAAACATTTCTTATTATCATCATTCTTTGATGGATAGAAAGTTCAAAAGAACAGCATTTATTTGAAATAGAAATATTTTGTAATGTAATCAATGTAATGCATCCTTGCTGAATAAAAGTATTAAATTCTTTAAAAAAAATCTTGCTACCCCAAACTTTTGAATGGTAGTGTACTTTTTTTGTGTAACACAAAAGTTGAATAGTGAAAATTCTGATGAATATTCTGAACACTTTATTCTGTATAAAGAAAATTGAGGAAGTCATATGAACCACTTTTATGATAATTTGATTTTGCTTTTGTGTCCTTTTGAAGCTTGGAAGCTCCAGAGCCCAATCATTGTAACTGCATTGAAAAGGGTATACAAGACATAATCAAGACATAATTTCTCATTTTGTGTTCAGCAGAAAGAAATAGTCTTACGGGTTTGAAACAAGGGTGATTAAATGAGGACAGAATTTTCATTTTTGTGTGAACTATCCCTTGAAATCAGTCATTATGTAATTGCTATGTGCTAATATGTAAAATTGCTTGACTATTTGTTTTTTGTGGTTATATTACCTCAAAGGCTGAAACATGGATCTGTTTTTATGTGCCTTTGACATGGTGAGTTTCTGTTGTACATATGTAAGGAGCTTAAGTAGGTCAGTAATATGGTATTATATGGTATATGCTATTTAGAGTATCTATGAAGGATTAAAACGATCTCAAATGAACAGCACGCTTAAGCGTTCCCAAGGGAGGCCCCACAGATCTTACATTTCACAGAGGCTACATTTTATCCACTCACATACTGTTGCATTTGTTCATTTTTACTGAAATATGTTACAAATGTACATTATTTAAAAAACACTAAAGATTAGTGCTAATCTAGCTTACTGCATGTACTATAAAACTGAGGGCAGAGTCTGTACCGCATAACTGTTGGTTCATTTGTTTACCTCTTTGTTCATACACAACAATGGCCTTATATGTGCAGTTTCTCTCTCACCATCAAACAGGGCCACGTCAAGCACTCTGCAGTCATTAGCGCATAGTTTACCATTGAGGTTTTCAGAAAGGTGGCCATTGTCTCTTTCTAGTGCAGTTACTGATGATGTATTTTGTATTAGTGAGATACTATAATTATACGGTTTTGAAATTTTGGGCATTTGTCTAAAAATATGTCTACAAAGTTTTTTTGTTAATTTTTAATTCATGTTTAGTTATTTTAGTACATCAAGTTGAACTAAATGAGAAATTGTTCCTAGGCAACAAGCTGAAATAAGATTTTCAGTTAACATCTAATTTATTTCAAATAATTTTTTAATGAAGTTAATGTGAGAATTTTCATGTATTAATCGCTTTTTTATTGCCAATGTGTGAACAGCTTGTAATGAAACTTAAAAAACAAAACCTTCCCTGACTTCCTAGATTGCCTATGCCTGTAGACTGATTTATATGTGAAAGACTCAGGATGTTTTTTTTCCGGGAAAATCAAAAGGACGTGACATTTTATTGCGCTCCCGAGAGCCTCTCTTCCGTACTGACACTTGAAACAAATGCTTGGACAATGTTCAGGATAATATGAGAAAGAGAAAGAGATATTCTGTAGTCAATGTGTCATGCAAAGAAAAGAGATTCATTCAAACTATCTCACTTAACCAGATCTATATAGCTTCAAATATACTTTATAATCATCATAACTCCACATGATGCTGGTAAAGTGCAGAGCTTGTGCAAACACATCAACATCACTATGATCAGATTTTTTCTTTCTGCTGCTTTCTCACCGCTGTCATTTTTGTTGTGTGCTTTTATTATGTTATTAAGAGGAAAGTACATTTACAACAAAAAAAAAAGAGAGAGAGGAATAATTTTGCCATGAGTATATCAGGGCATTGAATCACATTCAGTCTCTTGTGAGTACATGCTATAAGTTGCTAGCTGCAGTTCACTTAACAGCCACTGGTGTCGCTAATAACAAGGGTTTCTGAATTCTACATACAGCATACATATATTGTGTTACTGGTGATGACAACCAGACGCCTTCTGATCAAAGTGAGCCAGGCCAGACTAAACAAAACGGGTGAACCCTTAAAAGCAATGGAGAAAGTGAAAAGGATTTGGGTGGCTGAGGGGTCAGTGTGAATAATTGTTCCTTTCTTTTAAAGAGGTCCCATGCTGAGAGAAGGAATATAGTTTTGACAGCTGTCAGACCCATCCAGAGACAAAGTGCAGTTAGTGGGTTTTGTTTGGGATGGATGTGTTAATGAGTAAAGCACATGAATGACCAGTGTTCATTGTGCACCTCTCACTTCAGGACTGCATGGAAGAGATCAACCTCTTCAGTGAGAACAAGAGCCACCTCAAGCAGCTGGGCGAGCAGCTCCTATTGGCCAGCGATAAGGCTAAGGAGGCAGAGATCCACGGGGCCTTGCGTGATGTCAACGACCGCTGGCAGCACCTGTTCGACCACATTGAGACCAGGTGAGCAAAAAACTGAACTGTGTTGAAAAAAAATGGTTTGTCGAATAATTGCTACTTAAATCAATTTCTTTCATTTTGGCCTGGTGTTTGCTATTGCTCGATTGATTAACGGCTGGTCGTTGTATCTCCCAGTGATCAAAGCTCTTTGTTTGTTTGAAAGCCTTTCATTTCTGGTTTCCATTCAAGGATTTATTGATTCATTCAATCATTTGTTCATTTATTCTTCATTTAGATCTTTTGGCAAAGCCGTTGATTACACATTTACATTAATGTTTGAGACATTTAACAGATGCTTTTGTCCAGACTCACAGCGCATATGTGAGGCTGTTGTGATCAACAGATTGTTAGCAAGTAGTTCAAAAAGTCGCTGCTGGGAAAAATAACCGTTTCCTCTGCAAATACAAACATGTAATTGTGCATGAACATCTACTGTTGTTAGAACGGGCTTATCATATAGTGCTATATGATTGAGAGATACAGATGTGAAAAGTCTTTTCTCTTTTTTTTTTTTTTTTTTTTTTTGGTAAGTTTTTTTTTCTGCATGGGGAAACTCATAGGTATAGTTTCTGGGATTGCTCCAAATGATCGGCCACTGATCTGAACCAGTTAATAATTACAGTACTTCCTTTGGTTCTATATGTTATCTCTCAGCTCAGGCTTTCTTACATGTAAGGAGAGTGGGGCTTCATGGACAAAAGTTTGGGAACCACTGATCTATAGAACCAGTAAAATGCTCTATATCTTTCAAAGATCTGAGACCAACATTAAATGCATACACCAAAATTAAATGGCAATCAGAATGGGATCAGTGCTTAAACAACAAATTACGTGAAATAAATCTTGATGTTGGGAATATTCCCTTTTGTAATGCATAAAAAAAATAAAAAAAATAAAAAGTTGGAGTATTAAGATCACTAAAACTTAAAGGAGTCATAATGTTGTGTTACCTTGGATACCCAATGCTCTATTAGAGTCTTTCAGGCACTTCTAAAAAAGAAAAGTGGAAAAAAAATCAACACAGAGCCCCTCAGACCCTTATTTCTAAAGGCATTATTGTCTCGCGAGATCTGATGCGATGTTTTGGCTGTCGTGGACGGTCATTATAATAATGCAAATGAGGGGCGCGTTGATTGGTCGTAGAAAAAATACACCATTTCCAGATACATTCTTACAGAAACCCCACTAACTGAAAGCTATTTTCAAACTGCATGTTTTGCATGAGTTTGGCTGATAATGTTTAGTGGTATATTGTTTTCATACTTGCATTTAAACAGTTTTAGCCACTGAGCATGGACTCCTGTACCGTCACTACTGTAGCTGCTAGTGTAAAACAAAGTGGAAAGATGTGGCTAGCATTCGTAGAGTCCATTCCCCGTGTTTACCTCGAAGGTAACGTTACATACAATAGCCGCATTAGCAGTTAGCTGCTATTTGTTAACCACAGTAGAGCAATAAAAACACAGTTTTACCTTTTCAATTTCTGGCAAGTCCCTGATGGTGGGGATGGCACCTTTTCCCAAACGGAGCTTCGAGGCCAAGTTCGCCTGATATTGCCCCCAATTTGTAAATGATTCCGGTGTAAAATGTTTAGCGCACACACCTAACGATACGCCACTTGAAAGAGTTGTTGGGACAGCGTCATTAAAAATGAATTTCCTCCACTGTTCCCTGATAGTTTCGTCCGTTTTTGGTAGATAAAACACATTTGCATGTTGTTTGTGGCAGTCACCCACAGAGCATCTCAGGTGTGCACTCGGTTTCTCCATCTTTCTCGAGTCGACTAAACTGAATCTGAGGGGGAGAGGGGCGGGCTTCCCGCGGCATAGGTTTGCGGTGTCCATATTTGGTATATCCTCCCCCGTCTTGACGTCAAGAGGGGGAAGAAATCAAAATCTCGTTTTTTCGTGCACGTGCACGTGGCCTATTTTACAAACCCTGAGGTAAACAAACGCTTCACTTTTAAAAATCGGCTTCCCGGCCAGTGTACAATCATTATGCAATCATAACATACATTGATTCTCGTGGAAAAGTTAAATTTCTACATTATGACTCCTTTAAATAAATGTAAATGAAAGCGTTATTACACACACACACACACACACAAAAAAAAGAAAAAAAAAAAGGAAATAAAAGTGATCTTCAGTGCTGTGGATGGTTAGCACAGCTGTCACATATGCTCTCGTAATCGTTCTTTGGAAAATGGCAACTGACTGAAATGAAATAAATTTAAGTTGGAGTATTCTGGCCACTCAGGCATCTCTGGTAATGAGCAAGCAGACAGTGCTGCCAAAGAAGCATTATCTACATGAATCATGTATGAATCATGTGGTGGTCCTAAGCAAACAGAAAAGAACAGATAACTCTCAATTTGTTTGTGACGTCAACAACCTCTCATGTCAGTCCTGCGGTGTGACGTGCTCTGAAGCAGCCAGATGGTGCTAATATTGGAAGGAAGGGGGAATTTACGTAGCCCTCACTAGTGTCGTTTGCTTCGGCTTTGCCATATGGCATGTTCAGGCTTCTGTAGTCTGTTCTAGTCCCTCTGTATAGCTCAGATTGGGTGGGGGGATTGTGGGGGGCAATGGTCTGTCACCTCATATTAGCTCTTATGAACAGGGGCACAATGGGGCTAAATGGACAGTATGTACTCAGGCACGCTATAATCACCGCCGGCCATCTGCAGGTATGGCTGTTCAGACAGTTTGAGAGGTCACGCGGTCACTCAAACAGCGTAACCAGAAGCTTCGCACTGTCACACTTAAATGGCTCTAACTAATCCCTATGGGCCAAACAGCCTTTGTCTGTGTTTCACGGTGATCTGACCTAGGGTTATCAGACCTTTTTCTAGTCCTGTTTTGCGCCAAGTGGAGCGTGCTGAACTTTGACATGATTTTATTACTAGGTTCCTGCAAAAACTACACAGTCTCAGATACCATTTGACTGATTTATAATAGGGTTAGTACTTTTTCTTCTTAAAAGAATATGGCACACAACGTTTGTTTTCACAGAAAATACTTTATTTTTTATTTTTTTTATCTATTGGAGAGATTGTGTGGGACTTTTGGACACAATCAGGTTTTCATCAAAACATTCAAGTTCATTTATGGTATTACAACTTTTACCAAAATGATCTTTTAAAAAATGCTCTGGATTCTAAATGAATATGCTGCTACCTCTATCTCTCTCAGGGTGAAAAAACTGACAGAAACCCTGGTGACAGTACAGCAGTTGGATAAGAACATGAATAACCTTCGCTCTTGGCTCACTCGCATTGAGGCTGAGCTGGCCAAACCCATTCACTACAGTATCTGCCATAGTGATGAGATCCAGAAGAGACTGGCAGAGCAACAGGTCAGCAAATATATAATTTGTAATACAAGATCCTGGTTCAGTCAGTAGAAATAGTATCTAAATATCATATTTCAATATTTTTTTATTATAAATATATATGTATGTATGTATGTATGTATGTATGTATGTGTGTATGTGTGTATGTGTGTATTTTTTAAATATTTTTTCATGGTGCAGATGTCAACACAGCACAACACTTAGATACAACTATTAATCATAAATACCAACAAGGCTGGTTTTCAGATAATATTTATTGAATGTGAGTTTTTCTTGTGGGACTGGCAGATTGTTAATTTTTAAACAGATTTTTATATTAAATGCATAAACCGGTGAAAGAAGTGGAACATATGTGCTTATGTGTGCGTGTTTAGGACCTGCAGCGTGACATTGAGCTGCACACTGAGAGGGTGACGTCTGTGCTCACCCTGTGTGACGTGCTTCTGCACGATGAGGATGCCTGCAGCAGCGACCGAGAGAATGACTCCATCCAGCACACCACACAGCGCTTGGACCAGCGCTGGAGAAATATCTGCTCCATGTCTCTAGAAAGGAAGCTGAGGTACAGTATGGTCATATACCCAGATGACTCTAAACTCAAACACACCATCACTGCTTACAGATATTTAGTCAATCTGCTGCATCCCTTTATGGGAAGGAAATCTCAGTTCACTCTCGATCCAGATTATGACACTACTTTCTGATTCAGAAAGTCGTGGGGTTCTTCTTTACTTCTCACCAAGGCTCTTCTCTCCCGACAGCTCAGTTTGGCTGGACGGCCAGCTCTAGGAAGGGTTCTGGTCGTCCCAAACATCTTCCATTTAAGGATTATGGAGGCCACTGTGCTCTTAGGAACCTTAAGTGCAGAATAAATTTTTTTGTAACCTTGACCAGATCTGTGTCTTGCCACAATTCTGTCTCTGAGCTCTTCAGGCAGTTCCTTTGACCTCATGATTCTCATTTGCTCTGACATGCACTGTGAGCTGTAAGGTCTTATATAGACAGGTGTGTGGCTTTCCTAATCAAGTCCAATCAGTATAATCAAACACAGCTGGACTCAAATGAAGGTGTAGAACCATCTCAAGGATGATAAGAAGAAATGGACAGCACCTGAGTTAAATATATGAGTGTCACAGCAAAGGGTCTGAATACTTAGGACCATGTGATATTTCAGTTTTTCTTTTTTAATAAATGTGCAAAAATGTCAACAATTCTGTGTTTTTCTGTCAATGTGGGGTGCTGTGTGTACAATAATGAGGAAAAAAAAAAGAACTTAAATAATTTTAGCAAATGGCTGCAATATAACAAAGAGTGAAAAATGTAAGGGGGTCTGAATACTTTCCGTACCCACTGTATGTAACATATATGTGATATAAAATAATAATAATAATAATAATAATTACAAAATTATAAATAAAATATTAAGTTGTTAATTTATGTTTTGCATAAATATAAATTTAAATAAAATACCTGTACAACTTGTTTTAATCACTTTTGCAGGATTGAGGAGACTTGGAGACTGTGGTGTAAATTTCAGGAGGATTATTCTTCGTTCGAGGACTGGTTGAACGTAGCTGAGCGCTCTGCTGCTGAACCCAATTCATCAGACGTCCTGTACATTGAGGCCAAAGAGGAACTCCAGAAATATGAGGTTTGATTCCAACAAAATTTTCAACTAAGAGCCTTTGAATAGTTGTGCTACAGGACCATTAGTATATTTGCATAATTTAGTGAATATCAAATGTTTAATCCTGCTGTTTTAGGAACATGATCAGTTATTAGGAGAATATCAGATTCCTCAAGCAATCATGTATTGGATGTCTGCAGTTTCTCATTTACTGAATGTTTAGTCATTCAAAATCATATTGTGGAAGGTTTCTAATGTTTAAAACACACCTGTTAGTTTTTATGGTCATAGTTAGAAGCGTTTGGTTTCTCGTTTTAGGGTTCCCAAAGGCAGGTACATGAGAGCCTCCCCCAGCTGGAGATCATTAATAACCAGTACAGGCGACTGGCGCGGGAGAACCGCACCGATGCTGCCAGCAGTCTCAGGACCATGGTGCATCAGGGGAACCAGCGCTGGGACGCACTCCAGAGGAGAGTGGCTGCAATACTGCGCAGACTCAGGGTGAGGACACTGACACTTTTTATGTTATCTATGCGTTTATATTTCCTTGAATGCTTATATAAACCTCTCCCAACTTCATTTTCCCCTTCTCTCTTTCTTTCTCATTTAGCATTTTACAAGCCAGAGGGAGGAGTTTGAGGGAACCCGCGAGAGCCTTCTTGTCTGGCTGACTGAGATTGACCTCCAGCTGACCAACATGGAGCACTTCTCAGAGATCCATCTTCAGGACAAAATGAAACAGCTCAAGGTTAATCAACAGTGTTTCATTTAAATTCAGTCATTTAATCAGGCCGTAGATGACAACAAGTGATAACAAATGAATAAATGACAACCAAATGTAAATTTTAGGTGTATTTAATTGAACTATATTACTCTCCCCTTCAGAGTTTTAAGAAGGAGATCACTCTGAACACCAATAAGATCGATGCTCTGATCGTGTTTGGGGAGGGTCTGATTCAGAGGAGCTGTCCTCTAGATGCTGTTGTGATAGAAGATGAGTTAGAGGAACTGCACACGTACTGTCAAGAGGTGTTTGGCAGAGTGGCCCGATTCCACCAGCGCCTCACCAGCCTCCGCCTGGTATTATTCACATTCACTTTTCTTTTCATTCTCTTATATAATATATAGTGGCCCCTAACATATTTTGACATTTTTTAGTCTTTTTGTGAAATAGTTTCCTTAAAGTGTGTTTGTGCTATATTATCATTTAAATGTTTGGGGTCAATAAGATAAGAAATGAATGCTTTTTTTTTCAGCGAGAATGCATTAAATTGATCAAAAGTAAAGACATTTATGATGTTACAGTACACAAGATTACTATTTCAAATAAATGCTGTTTTCCACAAAAATATTAAGCATCAACTGTTTTTCAATTTGTTTTTGTTCAAATAAATGCCTTGGTGAGCATAAGAGACTTGAATGATAGTGTTTTCTCCCTGAAATCACCGCAGGAGCAGCCAGACATCTTTGATGTTGAGCGGTCCAGTGAGAAGAAGAGCACCCCTGCCTCCAGCCAGCCCTCCATGTGCTTGTTATCACTGCCTCAGGAGCGCTCAGGCCGTGAAACCCCCGTCAGCGTGGATTCCATCCCTCTAGAGTGGGACCACACCGGGGATGTTGGCGGCTCTTCTTCACATGATGAGGAAGAGGATGCTGCATTCTTCTCTGCCCTGTCAGGTAAATGCAAATGGAAGTGTTTTGATTACAGGCAAAATTTGCCAAATCCAGTGTCTTGTTCTTCCTTAGAATGGCTTATTATATCGACTTGGTACCTGTTGACAGCATTGTTTCATGGCAGACTGATAAGAATCTGTGCACCAGGAAATTACAAAAAAAAAAAACAGCCAATCAGATGCAACTTTTGCCAGTTGTATGTCCATTGGCATGTCATCTGAGGCCGAGACATACTGCTGCTTTAGCCATTTCTTTTCTCTCCCTCCAGATTTAGAGGTCACAGAAATCCCTGAATTTTCACCTGAGGTGACAGAGTCGTCTTTTGGAGAGCCTTTAGGTAGGCCTCCATGTCCCTTTACATGTGGTTGGCTTCAGTTGCGCACCAGATCTCGTAACCTTTTTTTTGGTGCATTCGCATGTGTCCAGTCCCACACCTCCCAGCCTCTCATTCCCTTTCTACATTATTCTCTCTCTCTCCATCCTGTTCCGTTCCCACACCACTGTCGATACTCTTATGTATTGACTAGGTTTGCTGGATCATCAAAGGCCTGGTATTTTTTCCTTTCAGTGCAGAAGGTTTTTTTCCCTCTCTTAAATCAAAAGATGCAAGTGTCCTCCCCTCACCCTGCTCTGCTATGTGCTCTTATCATGAAAGACTTGGGCCTGTGATTAGGTTCTGTTGGTTAAGAGGAGGGCTGAGAGCTGGGCATGTCCAGATCTCAGGGAGTTTTTGAGAAGGTTGCGTCCCCAAGGCTCATCAGAGCTCAGTGCACCTGCTTATCCCCCTCCACAGCTTTCATGCTCATGCAAAAGATAACAACACTCATTTAATCTAAACTGCAGACTTGAAGCTTTTCTCATTACTGGAGAAGCGTACATGATGTACCACCAGTATGTCAGTACGTGAAAAATGTTTGTTTGATGCTTTTGCTTTTAAATGGGTTGTACTTTTATCCTGATATTTACTTATACTTGATTTTTGTATGCCAATAACATTTGTGTAAAACATATTTTATGTTTAATGATCATTTTCCACTCTGTCTCTGGCCCTTTGAATGTAATGGCCTGTTTTTGCCCCTCTGCCTTTAAAAAAACAAAAATTTTGTATGTAAAATGGGTAACTTTAAAAGAGCTTTGTCTGCTAAGACTCATGCTGTGGATTTGCTGTTGGATTCAATATAGTTCCAACTTCACCATCCTGCAACAACAGCCTCTTCACAAAGCGTACAGTACGAGTAAAGAAGTTAATACTTTTTATTTTTTTCAGAATGTACACATTAAATTGATCAAAAGGTAAAAGACAATTGTTAAATTGCTGTTAAATTTTACAAAAGTAAAATTGATCGAAGGTAAAGACATTTATAATGTTACAAAAGAATAAATGCTGTTCTTTTGAACTTTCTATTCCTTAAAGAATCCTGGAAAAAAATATTAAGCAACATTGAAAGGAAATGTTTCTTGAGCAGGTTTTTTTTTTTTTTTTTTATCAAATAAATGTAGCCTTGGTGAGCATAAGAGACTTATTTTAAATACATTTAAAAAAATCTTACCACCCCCAAATTTTCGAATGGTTGTGTAGGCCTACCTGATTATTTCAATTTCCAAGCAGATCAAATTCTCTCTTTTTTTTTTCTCATTTCAGAGGAAAAATACATACATTTATCAAGGCAGAAATGCTTATTTACAATAAAACAAAAAGCATACAAATTTCAATACAAAGACAGCATTACAACACATCATGTCTGCCAATGGTTGTGGAAATTAAATACTCAAGATGTATTATATTTTCCTCATTTTGACACCAACTATGTACAGGAACGAGGCGAGCTACTTGTAATTCTTAAAAAAAAATTACCACACCATTTATGTTTTAAGAAATGTCTGGGCGAATTGGTTTTATATAATCAGTTCATTTTCTCCATATTGAACAAAAATCTTCTATCTGGGTTCTTAAGGAAAAGGAAAGCTTTTCCATCACATATATATTGTGTAATATGTCAATCCATTCATCATCTGTAGGTGGCTCTGGTTTTAGCCATTTCCTTGTAGTTACTTTTTTCCTGGCTGCCAGAAGCATTAACATCAGCTCCTTATCTTTGTTATTCCACCCCTCAAAAGAAAAATTAGCCAGATATAAAGATTCACAATTAAAAGGAATCATCACCTCAAAAACAGCCTCCAAATTTATTTTAATTGCTTGCCAAAACTGGGTTCATTTCTGACACTCCCAAAAATATGATAATGGTTAGCTTCCCTATCCCCACGTAATCTCCAACAGCTAGCACCCTTCCCTTTGTATTTTTTCTGTGTTGGCGTAATAAAAAACCTAATAACATTCTTCCAGCAAAATTCTCTCCAGATGGCCAAGCTTGTAGATTTCCATTGTATCTTACAAATTTTTAATGCTGATCAACTTCAATATTTTTTCCCACTTGTGCTGAAACTTTCAATTTGATATGGCCCCTGTAAAAACAAAATAGTTTTACGCTACTTGTGTCCATTTTTATTTTACAGCCCGAATGAAATGTAGAACATTGAGTTAAATCTCTCTCTCCCTCTCTCACACTCACAGGACAGAATTGGCTCTTTCAAAACATACCTGAAAGGCAATCCTTCCAGCTGGACGACTCCTCAGCTACAGACACAAGCACTCATTTTAAACAAGGCTACGTAAGTATATACCCTTTTCTTTTTAACCCAGTGCTTTCATAATTACATAATTTTGCATGTTGTCCTTTTACCCATGCATAAATGTGGATTCTCAGGTAGTATCAGCATGAAGGGTGATTGTACAGTAGATTATTCATAGTTTTGTCAATCTCATAGTTTTGGCCTGTCAATGTTCCATGCTAGTATAAACGTAGGCACATGTGTGATGTGTCTGTGCACTCTGCAGGTCCAGCTGATGTCTGAGTGCAGCGGCAGCATTAAGAGTATGAAGAGGGTTTCTATGATCCTGGATGATGAAGAACAGCTGGAGGAACAAGGCCTCACTGGCCTCAGCACTGCAGACAAACAGTCAGGTACAGACACAGAGGGACATGAGGATGTCTGTCTAGTACTAGTCCTTTTTTTTTGTCTAGTGAGTCATGTAACAAAATTCTTCACAAATAGTTGGGTACAAGCACTGATGCAGATCACATGTACAGGGGACTGCTTGTTTTTTTTTTTTTATGAGTATAAGCATAAAGACTTATTTATCAAAAATAGCACATACTGTATTTACAGCCTCATGCCACCTCATGGATGAATGGATGGATGGATAGATAGTTGGGTAGACAAATGGATGGATAAATAGTTGGATGAGTGGATAGGTGGGTAAACCGGATTGATGGATGGATCAGTGGATGGGTAGATAAATGAAGGAACGGTGGATGGGTAGATCGATGGATTGGTAAATAGGTGATTGGGTGGATAAATTGATCAATTAAAGAGTAGGTAGTTGATAGACGTGAAGGGATGGATAATGAAATGGGTGGGTAGATAAAATGAAGATAGATAGATGGATCAAAAAATGTATGGATGAATTGAGTTGGTTAGACAAATGGAGGAATAGATGGATGGATATGTGGATAATTAGATGGTTGAGTAGATAGATGGTTAGATGAATGAAACAAATGTATGGAATGGAATAGCGTCCTGTGAATGTGTCCTCTTTTCTCCGCAGGAGTGATCGAGCGCTGGGAGCTGCTGCAGGCTCAAGCAGTGAGTAAGGAACAGTGCTGCACCAAAGACCCCCAACAGCTGACCTCTGACCTTCACGACATCACTTCCTGGCTGGATCGTGTCACCCCTGAGCTGGATAGACTACAGAAACCTGAGACATCTGCCAGTGTCAAGGTTTTAGAAGAGAGGGTCAAACAGCTTAAAGTGAGTGTCACAGTTACAGTACTACACTGCATCTAATCACATGTGAATCATTACAGATACACCTTCATTGATGTTCTTAATGCAGTTCATATTATTGATGATGTTTCAATCCATGAATATTTAGATCTCCTCTCAAAAGAAGAAAAACAAAGATAGTGAACAAACTGTAAGCTCTCCAAATACAGCACCTGTCATAGTATTTCAGTCACTAAAAACAGCTGGACATTCTAAAACTTTTTTTTTTTTTTACGTGGGCTTAATGTACCAAGAAATATTAACTTCAGTATATTATATATACGTATTGCTGATGCATACTATATACAGGCAAGCTGATGAGCCCAGTATATGAATGCAATGCACAAAATTTGCAGCTCTAAAAAGTTTTCTTTATAATGGTTGTCTATGGAAAAAAATGCCTAAGGTGAAACTTTCTGGTTTAGTTCTAATGAATTTGGTCTTCCAATTTCACTGTCTTAATACATTAAGCCACATTAAGCATTTTCTTTATAATTTTCTATGGGAAAAAGTGCAATTTAGCCCTTTGCCTTTATAATCTGGGCAAATCTGCTTGCCTGTATAGTATTCATCATCAATTAGCTGTATTCGGACTTTTAATGTTAGTACATTTGAACTTCGTACAAAATAACTGGTGGGCAGCGGAGGAAAGCCTTGTTTTGCCCTCATGGTGGGCGCTGCTATAATGGTGTGATGTCACGTGAAGACTATGAATAAATACAGTGACTAGAAAGTAAAAAAATATATATATCATTGTCTTCACACACTGGTTTGTTTCTCATTACGCAGGAAATGCAGAAGACATTCGCCTGTTATAAGACAATGATGCTGTCTCTGAACCTGGGTGGGCGAGAGCTGCAGCAGGGGTCCACTGGACATGAGCTTCAGGATGGCCTGCGAAAAATGAATCGCCGCTGGACAGAGGCTTGTGCAGGCCTTGAGGGATGGGAGGACAGTCTACGCAACACCCTAGGACGCTGTCAGGTGATAGAACCCTCAATGAACGTCTATCGAGTTTGATGCCACATGAAAATTTAACCCTCATCACTGACCATCTGCCCTCATGTAGGAGTTTCACGGGATGGTCCACTCTCTTCTGCTGTGGCTGGCCCATGCAGAGAGCAGGCGCTACACAGTGAACATGGACGACCCTTCTGTGCAGCCCTCCATGCTTCGGGAACACAGCAACACGCTGAAGGTGAGCCATGAGATACCGGCTGAAACATCAGCTTCTCCATCTAAGACTGTTCAGGCATGGATACCATCTCTTGTTAGTGTTGTTACTGGTGTGCTGAGCTTTTGTTTTGCACCCTCTGGTGGCAGGATCTGGCAGAGGAGCTGCAGGGCAGGCAGGAGCAAGTGAGCTCCCTGCAGGAGATCGTCTCCGAGCTGCTCCCAGAGGCTGCTGGGGAGGAGGACAGTGCTGAAGCCAGGGAAAAACTCCACGTCATTGGAAGCAAGCTACGACTGCTGTCACGTCAGGTCGAGCAGGATCTCAAGATGATTCAGGAGAGATTGGTAAGGGCGTTTAGCTAAACATTCTCGAGTCATTTACACAACAAAGAGTAAAAAAAGGGAAGCTAACTGAGGGGACACTGCATTTTTTTTTCTTTTTTTTTTCATAATTGGTAAAAAGAATGTTGTACAGTGTCACACTTCATTGCAACCCATGAATGAATAATATCCATTTAAATAATGCTGTCTTTGAGAGCACATTTTGCTGAAAAATGCACTGATACCTGTGGGACTTTCTGCAAAGCTTCACTGAATGAGGGGATGGAGCTTAATCAAGGGTCAACTTGATTGTCAGTATATGTTTAAAATTTTAATCAAACCTTGAGGCTTTATTAAAACCTTGAACATTTTAAGCCCTCAGAAGCACATTTCTCTTCTCCTTAATTCATATACTACTACTTTTTTTTACCATTCATAAGTGTGTTTTTTGTTTAAAGAAATTAATACTTTTCCCAGCAAGGACACATTAAATTGATCAAAAGTAACAAAATAAAAAGTGTTTCAAATAAATGTTTCTGAACTTTCTATTCATCAAAAAATCCTGAAAAAAGCTAAAACATAAAATTATAGATATAATAAAAAAGTTTATTAAAAATATTATAAAATATTAAGCATCACAACGGTTTTCAACTCTGATAATGATAAGAAATGTTTCTTGAGCACCAAATCAGCATATTAGAATGATTTCTGAAGGATCATGTGACACTGGCTACTGAAAATTCAATGTATTAAATTGTGTTAAATTGTAGTATTTCACAATATTACTTATTTACTGTATTTTGATCAAATAAATGCAGTCTTGGTGAGCACAAGAGACTTCCTTTAAAAACATGAAAATTTTTCCCCCATCATGTCAACAAATAAAAGCAATGAACCAAGATAAGGCAGTTACTGTTCAGTCGTACTATAAATAATATTTCAATTAAAAGCATATTACGTGCTCATGAATTAGAGTGCTTGGATCTGGTTGAGTAGTTTTCATTTGTGAACTCTTCTCTGTCATGTGCTTGCAGGAGAACACAGCTGATGCTGCAGGAGACAGGAAATCCACAGAATGCTCTCGGTACCGTTGCACACACAAAAAACCATTTTCATTTTTTAGCCTTTTTACATTTTTAATCAATAGTTAGAATATATATAAAAAAAATGCACATACCCAGTATTATATACACATTACATTTTGATTTGGTAAAAATAGCAGCAGTAAAAGTAAAAAAAAATTGTGTTTCAGGTCAAAGCGTGAGCCATCCCCTCAGCGTTCATTCTTCTATCGGGTCTTGCGAGCGGCGTTCCCTCTGCATCTCCTGTTCCTCCTGCTGCTGGTTCTGGCCTGTTTGGTCCCTCTTTCTGAAGACGACTACAGCTGCACCCTTTCCAACAATTTTGCCCGTTCTTTCCATCCCATGTTACGCTACACCAACGGTCCTCCTCCCACATGAATCCCTCGTCAACTGTTCTCACCATCAATTAATGGAGCCGTTCTCATGACTCAGACGTGCGGTGGAGCACCACTTTTGTCCAAGCAATATTTTTAATGGTTGTATTTATATAATTGATTTTATACTATTTATTCCCCTTTGAGAGCCATACTACTGAGATTTTTTTTTTTTTTTTTTTGTTAATGTTGAGTTGGATGTGATCAAAAAAAAAAACTCTTTTCTTGTCACAATGCTGTAAAGAAGTCAATCATTGTATGAGCTTGAATGTAAATCACTGATCTTTTTGTGTGTGAGAAATATTTCTAGATTTAAGCAGATCATGCACTGATTAAAGATTATAAGAGTTTGCAACTGGAAAGGATGATCTTTTCATCCACAGTTTGTGATGACATGATGGGTGGCTGCTATTTTGGGATTATGGGGTCTCGTTTTTCAATTTTGATATGATCTGAATCAAGTGTATTTGCAAAGCCCAAAACAAAAATAAATGTGAAAATGTCAAATACACAAAACATTTTAATTCATCCCAGTGTAAATAACATATTGTTACATATGCGCTGCAAGGTAGAACACAAAGTTTACAGAAATTAAAGTTGAAACCTTTTACAAATTAAACTTATGTTGTGTGTTTTAAAAATAAACAGTCTACTTAAAAAAAAAAAAAAAACTATTACATCTGCTTTTTAATCCTTAGTATTTGACAAATTGTAAATTCATTTTCAATTAAATTCAATTAATATTAATTGAATATCAACACAGCTTAAATTTAATAATATCAAAACAATTCAAATTCAAATGGCTGCCGGCAGATGCAATAACTTTTATAAATACTGTGTCCATTTGTGCAATTATTACAATGAAGTACTTTTAACATATTTTTTATGCGTCTAATCTAAGGTAGGTTTGCTCTTCTATTTCAGAGAAATTTTAAAGTGCAATATCAAAAGTATCAGTATAGTGGTTCATCTTACAAACGGAAAGGTTTTCACAGTGGAATAAACTGGTGATCAATCTAGAAAATGTATAAATTTTTTGTACAAGGCCTTTATGGTGTTAAAGGGGTTTACTGGGTAGGGAGCAGGATGAAATGTAAAGTTTTTTTTTTTTTTTTTTTTTTACAATTTGTCAAAAATAAAGTGACAAAATAACAAAACTGCAAAAAACATCCAGCTGACATTCATGATTCCTCTTGCTCCGACAGAAAAAAAGAGGCTTGATTCAGGTCTTCTAAAGCTTTTTCTTCTTCTGAGTGTCGTCAATAGCTGCTCTATCTACAGCAGTTGCTATAGTGGTGCTATAGGCATCATCGTGCTGCTGATTTGTTTTATTTTACAGAAAGAGAAAAGAAAAAGTAGAAATTGGACACCATGTCCATCCTGTCTGAAAAAAAATTTGATTTCACATCAGAACATTCAAGACATCAGTGATGTTTTTCAACTTGTGAAATCCTATTCCACGCTTTTTGTGTGGCTGTATTTGTTGTCCATCCTCCCAAAACTACAGATCATTCTGCAGCACTGGAGAAAAAGAAAAGAAATTTAATGGGATTTTTTTTTTTTTTGGATTTGTGGAAAGATTTTAGCTGGCAACCGCAACCTGGTTTTATAAACCAGGCATTTTCATCAAACAGTCTATTTGTATTTATTTCAAGGTCACATCTGTGCATTATGTTGCGCACTCTTTCTGAATCTCACCTGATAGAGTTTAGGGTCCATGCTGAGAAGTGCAGGTGAAAGCCTCCTGGACGCCTGTGCTCTCTTTGGGAGCGGGACCGGAGTGAGACAGACGTGAGCCGTGCATGATATGAGCGTCCAGCATCTCCAGGAGCAGGTCATACAGAGGAACCATCTTCTTCATCTTCATGCAGTGCAGGTGGTCCATGCCTTTGTTACTACAGATGGTCAGATAGATTACAAGGTCACTAGTTTAAGAGTCTTCTATACAGTCAAGCTAACCTTGAAAAGGAAGTTAGCTAAACTATAAGATACTTAAAGTAGTTCAGTATAGTACGCTAACCTTTTGTAAATGAGGATAGCTACATTTAATACAGTAAAGCTCAACAAGTAGCTAACCAGATTAAAGTTTTATCAGATATAATTTAATTTAATTAGTAAGCAAATGCTCCATTTGTGACCTGGTTCAAAAAGAGACAATTCATTTCCACGAACCATCTAAAAGAACTGATTCACTACACTGATAATTGCTAGACAAATTAGCTATTGGAAACTACTGGGACTGCCGTATTCAGACAAATGACTGTGTATGAAGCAAGACCACAAGCCACCTTTTCTGAGTGAAAGCACTGCATATATTGTTTGTACCTGAGGTGCCTTATGTGGGAGAGCAGCATGAGCAGATGGGCTAGTCTGGTGGAGCGCTGCTGAAAGCTCAGGCCCGTCTTCGAGATGGCCCATACCAGAGCATCCGTCACCGAGTCAAGCAGACACAGCAGCTTCGACCGCCTCTGGAGCTCCTCTCCTCCCTCCGACGAACTCAGACACATGTCTGCAATGACGCACAAGCGCAGGTTCACAGAGATTCAAGCCATGATGAGACATTTACAGCCATTTGAAATAATACAAGGTGATACCCAAATAAAGAAGAATATCCAATTCAAAAACAACCTAACACATCTGGAGCAAAGTGAAGACAGCTGTTGGGGGCTGAAAATAAAGAGATAATGCATGAGGAAAAGACAGATCAAAAGTTCATAGGAATCGGAGCAGGAAGAAATATTGGTTCCTTCAGACATTAAACACTAACCAGGTACTGCCTGTTACTTACATAAGCGTTTGCTATGAAATGGATAGTTGGGTTGAAAGCGTGGAGCGCTCCTTAAAGCAGGCATGTTGTCCCCATTAAGAGTTTACAGTGTGAGCGTTTTGGTCTTGCCAAGACTCCCTTCAATTAAAGCGGGGATAGTAGTAACCTTCTGAGTTACGAGTCAACACTATTTATTACAGCTCTGTGGAGGTCAGACGTTTGTTTGGCCTTATGCCACTTGATAGAGACACTAGAGAGGAAAGGAAATAAAGGGGAGTATGATTGGTGCATGACACCAGCTGGAATCGAACCTGCCTTTGGAGCTTAAGCGCTAGGCCACAACATTCATTTATGATATATGTACCGGAGACCAGCTAGTAAAGAGCTGTGCAGGTAAACCTCACTCCCCTGGCTTCAAGAGGCGCGCTAGAGGCTGCGGCGCCCGCCTCCCATGCCAGAAATGCCGGTTCGAACCAGAGTAGAACCAGAGGGGTTACATTGGTGCCGTGACCCAGATGGGATGAAGGTTTAGAGGGCCAGCTAGCAAGAGCTGTGCGATGAAACCTCACTCCCCTGGTCTCAAAAGGCACAGTAGCGGCTGACGCTGCGGACTTTAGCGTCCTGGTTAGAGCGCCCACCTCCCATGCCAGAAACGTCGGTTCGAATCCCAGCAGGAGCGATGTGAGTAGAAAAGAGTGGCAACATATACAGACCCGAAGGAATGCAAAGAGTTTGTTTGTTGCTGAAACGATGCTGTTCATCATGCTGGATTTCTTTTAACATTACAAACCAGTGCTAGAGACAGAATGCATAAATTTAATTTTGCCTGAAGTTTATTGTTGCTAAAAAAAAAAAAATTTAATTACCAAATTATAAAACAAGTTTCCCAATTTTGGTTATTATGCAATATTACTATGGCTGCGTTTAACATTGTTTAAAAAAAAAGTACAAAGTACACACTACTATTCAAAAGGTTTGGTTTAGTAAAAAAAAAAGAAAAGAAATTCATACTTTTATTCAGCACGGATGCATTAAATTTATCAAAAGTGACAGTAAAGACATTTATAATGTCACAAAAGATCTCTATTTCAAATAAATGCTGTTGTTTCTAACCCTATCAATCAAATATGTGTTATTTTGAATTGCAAATCTATATATGTATATATGGGGGGATATTAAATATTTATGGAAAGTCATGTGACAAAAAAAAAGGCTATTTTTTTTATATATAAGTATAAAAATTATGCCAGTCTCTATTTACTTCTAGCAGAGACACCTGAGATCCACTGTGATTTTTCTGTCCAATGGGGAAGGTCAACAAAACATGCACATTCATTTTCTAATAAAAATACATTTGTTTTAGTAATAGATGTATTATAAATGCATGCACATTTCAAAAGCCCTTTAATAAGAAGAACACTTACTGGAGTTAAGGAGGATCATGGCTTTGAGACACACGTACTCCTCTCTCTGTAACTTGAGTTCTCTGAACCTGGATGTGGCTGCCAGCAGCATATCGAAGATCTCCACAAACCCCTGCACACAGCTGCCTTCGTCCCTGCCGAGCACAAAGACCTTCATCAGTCTCACAAATAAGCTTACCTCATCAGAAACACGGGACCTAGCATCAATCTCAAACTTAACTAGCCGTATTCCAAACCCGGCCCCTACTGAAAGCACGAATGCTGAATTCTATATAAAGCGAAATGGCTAATGGAAAGTCAGAGTACCCTAAGACGCTAAGAGGTGCTACAATTGGACCTGCAGCAGTGAATGAGACCAGAATGGTGCTAACACTTGTTAAAGTGTCATTAAAACTTGTGAGAACAAAGAGAACAAAGATAGCTTACAGCTACTTCCATTTCGCATTAAACAAGACTTATTCACAACCTAAACATCAGGGGTGCTAAATAATTAAGTCATTGTACCTCACTTCTGTAACTATTATTTTATGGAATTCGTATTTGTGTCAAATAATACTGAGTGTCATAATTGGCAGATGTACTGTAGCACATTTTTTTGATGTTGACATCATTCACCAAGTTCAACTCATGGACCCAGTTGGCTATGATACAATGAATTCCTTATCCAAGCCCATGAAAATACAGTGAATGGCTGGCGTCAGATGCATATTTACAGCGAAACCACCCATGACTAGAACAGATTGGAAGAGTAGTTCAGTATAAAGTCTGCAGAGCATCTGTAACCCTGGCCACATATTTTTTTCTGGGAAAACAACATGGGTACACACCATGTTAGGGGGGTACAAAGGGCAGCGGAGTAGAGGGGGCATGATAACAGAGAAGCCATGGAAGGATCAGTTTCTGTCTTCCCACAATTGTACTGGCAGCTCTCTATTTCCCACCACACCAAGCCTCACACTCGCTGTGACACATCTGAACACATCTGGACAAAACGCTGATTTAGTTTCACATCTGTATTCTTGAGATGTTTCACTATATTCTACAAAGCTTATGTTATGATTACACAGTTCTTTATACTAAGCTTCTGCAGTGTGAAAACACCCACCCACACACATACACACGTTACAATTTATATTACATTTTAAAAGTAAAAAACTTTTAAAATTCTAGTTCAAAACATGCAAAGTTATCAGAAACATACACCGTTTGTATTGATGATGGTTTCAAATGGATTTGAAAAACGTTTGTACCATTCTAAAGACTATTTTAAATTTAATTCATATTAATATTATTATTCATTAATATTTATTGCTAATAAATTGTGGTGTAACAAATATATTAAAAAGTAATAACGTATTTTCTTTTCAACTTGAATGTATGTAAGAGTAATTATCTCATGATTATAGTTTTTAAAAAGTTTGTATATGATAGAATTTCTTGTTTTGTTATTTCTGCATGTTGGTCCCACACTATATGACTTGGCAGACAAAAGTTTTCAAAAATGTATCATATTTTAGCAAAAGTGCTAAAAGTGATTTTATTATTATTATTACATGTTTTTAGAAATAATGATACTAATACAAGATTATGCCAAAGGAATTTAGTTCTTTTACTGAGGCTTTTTTCTTTATTATTATATATTGAGGGCTGTATCAACCTGCCATTTTTCTATTTTATGTTCCCCAAAATATATCAAAATTCATTTTAATTCAGAAATTAAAAACATGCTCGTCATAGAAGAGATGTGTTTCACTGTATGAACTGCATTTTTTGCATACATTACTGGCAAAATTAATAGATCCAGAAAAAAAAAAGAGCATAATGCTATTGACTGATTATATAGGTCGGCATGCTAACTTTGACTAACCATGGCTAATGTGTTTTAACCTTGACATGACAAGAAACGGGTGTCTGTTCATCAGAACACATAATCATTTACTTAAATCACCCATAAATGATTTCATACTACACTGGCATACAGAACGTCTCGGTTACGTATGTAACCCTCGGGTCGACTGGTTGGGATCACGCCAGGGATCCAGTCATCTTCGAGTACTATTGAAACGAGCCAATGGAATTGGCGTGCGTGATTTGCATCACACACTCCGCCCCCGCGGCGCGGGTATAAATACGGAAGTGGATGCACGCACTAGTTGCTTTTTCGCTAAGGAGCCGAGCGTAACTCAGAGTCAGCGGTGGTCCAGCAATAGTGGCGACGGGACTACGTCTCCGTTCCCACCTTCAGGGAACGAGGGTTACATATGTAACCGAGACGTTCCCTTTCAGTCGCTTACGTTCGACGTAGTCGACTGATTGGGATCTCCATTAAATTGTCACTAGTGTTGCCACTTTCCAGCACCTAGACAGAAGCCTCCTGATCCTCCCACATTCTTTTGAGGCAGAGATGGGACAGGGCTTAGGCCAGGGAAGTCAATGCTGTTCCACAGGACCACTGGGAAGCGTGCCCTATCAATGGAAGGAAGGGACGCTGCGGAAGCCACATCCTGCCCGAAGGGAGGTATGACCGGTATGGGCGGATGACCGGGCAGTACAACATATGTAATGTCACTGGGGTGGCTCCTGCCTAAGACAGGGGGAGACTCAACCGGACAGTGATGAAGACACGGGCTCGCCGCAGGGAGCCGTACCGTGGAAGAATACACATATGGGATCGCCGTAAGGATCACAACATATGGACCCAGCCTAACACAGTTTCCACCAGTGCATACGAGTGATAGGCCTGGCTGCGGACGTTCCGCCACGTCCATTGCTGAAGGGTATGGAGGAACTGGACAGGGTTCGGCTAATAAGGGGAACTCTACTGGAGCAAGAATTGCGCACGTATCCAGTCCATAGGAGGGGAATGGCGCAGTAAGCCGACACTTAGAACCGGGCTTACAGTGAAACTGGCTTCATGTAAAGAAAGCCCACGGGAAGCAGCGGTTCGACACATAGGCTAGTTCTCTAGCGAACGTGATAGGTGTCGCCCAGCCCCCAACTCTATTTAACATCTGTTCAGCGAGGCACTCTGTGTCAACACCTAAAAGGGAGCAATACTCTCACTTAGGAGGAGCTCACCACCCAGGTGGGCACATGCATCTTGGGAAAACTTTCTCACCAAGATGAAGGCAACCACATGTAGTGAGCCAACCTCTGCTTGGAAACAGCCTTCCCTTCTGCTGGTCTCCTTAAAGCTGGTCTGAGGTCCAGGCTTTGCATTCTGAGCATGTATAACCACAATGGAGTGGACGGACAGAGAAAAAACAGGGCTGGGTCTTCCTCCTCCTGGGGCAGTGCTTGCAGGCTCACCACCTGGTCCAGTAAGAGAGGTAGGAACCTTGGGCACATATCCAGGCCGGGGTCTCAGATTTCATGAGAGTTAGCCGGCCCAAATTCCAGGCACGATTCGTTGACCGAAAATGCGTGCAAGTCCCTACCATCTAGATAGAGACCAAGCAAGCAGGAGGACTGTTTCTCTAAAAACAGGATTTTTAACTCACTGTCTGCAGGGCTCAAGGGAGGTATCTGCAGTGCAGTAGCACCAGAGATAAGTCCCAAGAGAGTAAAGATGGGGCACAAGACGAATTCAGTCTCCTTGCTCCCCTCAGGAACCTGACGAAGTCGTGCTTCCCATGGATTTGTATCCACTGCATCATGGTGCCATCATGCCCCATCCCTGAGAATGTACTCAGAGGAAGGAGTTAGGAAGGGCTGTCGAGAGGAGAGGTCTGGTTGGGCCAATAAGGGGCAACTAGCAATACCTGCTCCATCTCCTCCCTAACTTTAGCACAGTTGTGCAAGAGTTTTTTCTGTGGGAGGGATGTCCACTCAGACAGGAGAAAAAACAACTGGCGGAGGGACGAGTCCGGAGGGGCAACAGATGTAACTGTGCGGCCCCGAAGTGGTCCCAAATAGCTAGACCACCTGGGGACGGAGACTCCACTCTCCCTGGGCCATAGGCTGTCATGAGGCTCGTCAGCGGCACGATTGAGCAGGCGGGACATGCGAGGGAAGTGTAGCGCAAGGGTCGCAATGTTGTCTTTTCAGACCAGTACAAATTCGCTGAGTAGCGGTGTCTCAAAGCGAGATGAACTGCAAGCAACTCGAGGCAATGGATGCCAATGCAGTCGGAGGGCCGTCCAGACCTCCGTTACTGCATGCCCTTTGTACGTGGCCCCTCAGCCGGTATTGATGGACACTCGTTCTAGGGACCGTTGGCCCGGAGAAACAAAAGGTCTGTTACGGACTGAGGGTTTGGCGGCAGGCCAGGGTGCTTTCACACGGAGCGTGCCGCTCTGCCACGGCCACCTCGGGACTCGGCCGTGAAGTCAGTGCTGAAGCGGTCTTCATATGGAGGAAGCAGAGCGGCTGCATTTACCATATGCCCCAGGAGCCTCTGAAGAGTTTCAGTGGGACCCTTTCTCACTTCTATACACTTCTATAACCATCCACACACTCTTTTTCAGAGATGCAGTGGACCGAATCCATCTCCAAACTAGAAAAGAGATCCTCAGCCCGTGGACTTTCCCAGTTGACCTGAGGACCCAACTGGCTATGAGCACTTGAAGGGTAGGACTTTGTACTGATATTTCACAGGATGGCCTGTGGTGCGTAAGGATAGAGATCTTAAGTACGGAGCATTTGGAAATGCATCTCTGTGTAACAAATTGAACAGAGGCTTTCGAAAAAGGGCCTGTCTTAATTAACACAGGACCAAGATGGTTGTGACCCACCTCTCTAGGGTACAATGAAGTACGGGCTTATAGAAGCCGGCCTTCACATCGGCTGGAGGGAGCGGCTGCATCGCGTCCTTCGCCAGTAGACTGCGATGTGCGCAAACAAGACAGGAGCACTGCTCAACACTTAGGTGTGACTAAAGTCACAAATTTTTAGGAGCATTTGACCCCGGGGGTGGGGCATGGTAATGGGGACTCCAGCTTCGCGGACGAAGGCGAGTCTCGATCTCAACACCGCGTCAGTCATATTCCCGCAATGGGAACATGGATCGTCCACAAAAGCTGCTTCAGCATGCTGTAAGCCCAAACACGTGATGCAACAATTGTGACTGTAAGAGAGGAACAGGGAACGACCGCATCCAGAAACGCAGTGGTGGAATGACATCTTGAAAAAGATGCAAACGCACCCGTGTTGCTCTTTCAGGAAATAGGACTCATCACTAGTTCCGGAGCACACAGGGGAATGACCGCGGCAACACTGAACAGTGAACTGAAACAGTGAAGCACTCACCTTTCCGCCCTCTAACCAGTCGTCAACAAACACAAACATTTAGAAATTTGTTGCTGTAAAAACAGCAGTTGAGAGCTCAAAGCTTGCGATCACCGCTGCACTCGCGCTGTAGAAACCACCAGCACTCTTCAGAGACATCAAACGATCGACAACAAAAGGCAACTAGTATAGTACTAACACTTCCGTATTTATACCCGCGCTGCGGGGGCGGAGTGTGTGATGCAAATCAAGCACGCCAATTCCATTGGTTTGTTTCAACAGTACTCGAAGATGACTGGCTCCCTGGCGTGATCCCAATGTCGACACATCGACTATGTTGAACGTGAGCGACTGAAAGGGAACAAATGGATAGCTGCATAAAAATACTGACCACCTAAAGCATGTGAGAACGGAGAAATGAATTCAAGCACGTTCCTGTTTAACAAGCCTGTTCATAAATTAGGCAATGGGAAGGATAAACACAATTAGCTCACAGTAGTTACCTGCTGAGACTGAGGTCTGGAGAGAAAATGAGCTTTCCAGGGTGATTAACAGAGCGCCACATCAGTCCAAGCATCAGCACCTCTAACCAGCAGCACTCTAACAAATGGACCTGGTCAAAAAGACTGAGCTCCACAAAACCTGAAGGGAGAAATAAGCACTTGTTACCAACTGCACACACAACCAACAACAGCCTCATTCAACCAATAGCGATCAAACACAATCCATAGTTTACAGGTTGCATCCAAAATTAGCAGAGTAGGTCCCTTCAATTCAGAAATCCATCTACTTCAGAAACTACTCATTTTAATTCATTTAATGCATCCACTACAGAAATGGTTCTTCAAAGTTCAATATAAAGATCTTTTTGAAGTCCTAAAACCTGAAAGACAATTAACAATTTTGAGCCATGAATTTCTAAAGTTGTTTTTTATTATACTGAGTTTTGATGAGTTCAATATTGTCTGTGGCTAACATTACATGAGCAGACGCTTTGTTCGACAGCATGAATCATAGTCATACCGTAATCAAATAGAATATAAAATTGTGTGCTTTAAAAACATAAGTTGCAAACAAGAGACAACATGAGGATTAAAACGGCTGACGCATGAATTTCACGTCATTTGTTTAGCACATAAGCTCACATCCTTGTACTGCACATTGTGCACTAACTCTAAAACAAGTGTTTCTAACCCATGTATTCAAGAACTGATTTTTTTTATTATTACCCACACAACCATGTGTTCAAGCAAGCAATGTTCAAACTGCTAAAAGCAGAACAAAGATGCAGGTTTATGTGCTTGACAAATGATGTGAAATTCAGTAGACAACTGTTGTATACGTCATGCAGCAACTTTTAGAAACATTTCAAAAGCACAAAACAGTTTCAAAATTCATGTTTGAACAGGGTATGATGTAATGCAATTTATTTTTAATATAAATGATAAATGACAAATTCTCTTCAAGTAATATTACCACATCCATTACTGTTGTGTACACATAAATCCCAAACTGCTATTCTAAAACCCATTAGATATTCCAGAGGGAATCCATAGTGAATCAGCCTTCCAGGTTTGGTCTACAAACTGACACATGCTATGACCAAATACCTCAATTCCATGTGCATTTGCAGTTTGTGTTATTGGAAAAGTTCTATGAACCAACAGAAATACAGTAACACACTGAGTATAGATATAACTGAATCAGTTTTTCTTTTAAATCTGGTTATACACTCACCTGGGACCTTCTTGGCCCAGCTGATCATGTGAACGAGCTCTTTGTCAGCCAGGTTGGTCAGTGACATCATGACGTTGGCCTCAGTAAATGGCTTCTTCATGTCTTTCATGAGGTAAATCTCAGGTGGTTCTGCATCCATGATGCGAGCGATTAGTTCCTCAGGGCTCAACGTCATGTTAACCACCTCATTTCCACTGAGGGGACACGGGACACTTTTTATCTCTTGAGATTTTGGGCCACTGGTTCTCATCCTGCCAGAGAATCGTGCCGGTCGCTTCTGCTGTGCTCCTCTTTGTTGGTAGCTGCCACGATCTCGCCGTAACCCTGTAAAAAACACAATGTAATTGCACCATTCACTTCCACCTCGTCTATGCTGGTTGAAAGGATTATACTGGACATCTGACTAAGTATACAAGTAATTACCCATTTAATAGCAAGTGATATGATAATAAAGGGAAGTGTGTAATTGTTTTTATATTAAATAGTTGCAAAGTACAATCTACTATGTAGAATCTTTCATTCGTATGTTGATTTCCCCAAAGTGCAAACACTCTGGCAAAACATTGCTATGTTTGTTTGATAATCCTGACCAGTACAGCAACACTGCCGCAACCAATGGTGTGAATGTGGGCGGGACTGTGTGTTTGTCCAACCAATGGTAGACAGAGGGAGTGTTCGGAAACATTCATTGCCTTTGCAGTTACGTTTGGTGTCACTAGCAGTGCAGAAATAATACACTTAACTGGTAATATTTTGAGGGGAAAATATAAAAAAAAAAACATTTGAAAAATGGTGGGCAACAAAAATGAAAAAGTTGAGACCAAAAATATGGGCGAGCAGAAGGCAAAGCCAGAAAGCTGCAAAAACAAATGACAAAACTGTATTTGATGTATGATTAAGTCTAAAGAGCTCAAGCCAAACACATCAACCAGTGAGATAAGAGTACTTATCTCACTAGTCTCTTCTAACCTTGAAGCGAAGCTGTGAAAGTAGACTGCCCTAAAACAGCAATTACAAGAGTGGATGAGGCTAGACAGTAACAGTCTCCACAGCAACACAGACTTAATTCAGCTAGCACTGTTCTTTGAAGGAAAAGCCCTCCGAGATACTCACAAACAGCTCAAAAGACAAAATGCAAGACCTAAGAAGTTGCATCTTGATCTACCAGATCTGTTTTACTGTTGTCTGGTCCAAAATTGTGTGAAATCATATTATTTGAAATCTTAAAACAAAGAATTATGTATGATGAGATGAATTTTGAGTATTGTATTGTTTTGGTGCAATGTTTGACCAACATCTATAAATAATCATGGCTCTATCACATTATCATTAAAATGCTGATGCATATCACAACTTCACGGCACGATAGCTGCTTAATCTTGGAACATAAAGTCAATGACTTTGGACATTCAGCACTCAGCAATCTCTCATTAAGTATTTGGTAACTGTGTGGGTGTAAAAAGGGTGTTGGTAGAACAAAGGAGACAGCGTCCCACCACATTTCATCATTCCAACTTCATAACACTTCCGGAGTCGGCAGGCCTGGCAGCTTTTGCGGCGGTTCTTGTCGATGGTGCACTGGTTGGTGGCAGGGCAGATGTAGTCATTGTGTCCTGAGAAAATGAATCAGATGTTCCCTATTAGCCACTGAACAGATGCGTGTTCAAATCGTAACAAGTCTGACAATAAAAAAAACTGCTACTATGTTTAAAGGACCCCAAAGTAAAGCAGAGTGGTCTTCTAGAGACATGAAGATAGCACAGCTGTGTATACGATTGGTTGTCTGGGACAATGGAAAAATAATACATTTTAGAAGTCATTATATAAAAATATTTGACCACAGAAGGTCATGCTTGACCAATTAGAATGAATTATTCCAGAGTCATGTAATAAGATTGGCTAAATGAGCATTTCTGATGGAAAAAATGGCTGTGAAGGCGTCTGTATGTACTGTGAAGATGGCTATGTATGGTTTAATATATGCAAGTAAGACAAGACCACTCACAATTCAGCATGCAAATAGATGAAAAAAAACCCAGGTCAAAACACAAATCAGAATGCAAATTCACGATGACGCAATCATCACTCTCAGTTACATTTTGAATGCTGAACTTTCTATAAATGCATGTGGGAGATTTTCAAACTTTAATCTTCATAGAAGGGATGGAGAATTTTTTTAATTTACCAGTATATACCACAATATATATATTTACACTTGGATTACCCATCATCGCTCACTTAGTCTTTAAAAACATTATCAATTTAATAACGCTGGGAACTGAAATCTTTAGCAAATCTCAAAATGAATACCCATTTTTTAATACTGTCGATTATAATTTTGGATTGCCTGAATTTGCTTTTGTGCATTTTTACACACAAATTTGCATTTAAAATATATTTAGCTTAGTTTTTAAGTGTATGATTTTTAATTAATTTTGACTAATTGAAATTTACTATTAGCCATTTATCCGTTATCGACCATAACATGAAAATTATTGATGTTAGTTTTTAGTGTTTTATTTTTTATTAATTTAGATAAATGAATGACGCTAACACTATCTTCTTCTATTCTTCTAAATCTGCTGTACAGCCGAAACAAACTTTATTGCATTATTTTCCTGTTATCCATGTAAAGCTGCTTGAAACAATCTGCATTGTAAAAAGTGCTATATAAATAAAGGTGACTTGACTTGACAAATTAATTTTTATACCAGCCATTTATCAGATATTGTCAATAACGTGAAAATGATCATCAGATTACTAATATCGGCCAAAATTTGAATATCAGTGCAATGTACTTTTGAGAGAGTGATACCTTGTATACTCCTCTTGAAGAAGGCTTTGCATCCTTCACACGACCACACGCCATAATGGTACCCAGAGGCGTAATCACTACAGACGGCACAGTAGTGCATGTCAGCTTTACCTCTCAAAGAGGTAGAAGTCTCCTCTGCGTCTGCTACCCTCTTCACCAGCGGTTTTCTATAAAGAGGAGTGCACACATGCATCTGAGCAGCTTAAACCTAGTTAGACAGACAACCAGTTTTACGTGACCTTCTGAAATAAAAAAAAAAAGATTTGTGCTTCCGCATACCTGTATTCCTCTTCGCTGTGATCATGTGGTGTAAGTTCCGACCAAGTCCCACCAGATGGATGGTTTTGTTGTAGTCGAGTCTGTTGTTGATGCAATGCAAGTGTCGAAACTTGGCTATGAGGTGGCCAAAAGAGGGTGGGGCTTAGCGACTGCCTCACTGATGAGCACTCGGACAGGGGCGATGTGCCGTAACCCAGCATAGCGGGACTGTAGAAGGGCAGAGTGCTGAAGTCATGGCCGAGGTCTGTGTAGGGTGATGGGATGCAGACGGGATGGCTCTCCACCGGCAGGGATGGAGACGAGGAGTTAAAGAGAGGAGAGAGGATGTGACCTCCCACCCTGCTGGAGTCCACTTCCTGCAGCTGAAGCAGAGGGCTTTCTCCCTCGGGATACTCGGACATGGTGAAGGTAGATGAGTTCAGCGCTGTCGCATCATCAACAGGGGACTGTTGATGTATGTCATGTTGAACTCCTTAGTCATCAATACTGAAACGCGACATAGCCTATTGCATAATCGACAAGAAGATTTCAGTTTAAGTTGAGAAATGAACTGGAAAAAAATTCACATATTATTCATTCTAAATTTGTTCAAGCGAGCGGATCTTTGCAGCTCTTCACTTTCTATCTCTAGAAAATAAGCACATTCAAATAATCAATAATAAGATGGCATTTGGAAGCAAATGCAATTAGAGGTTCAAAATGAATGGAAACAGAGGAACTTTTAAACTTTTAAATCAATGGCCAAATATGGTATAACCTTACATTCTTCTAACTGTTTTCACAAACAGTGTAAATGAGTTTATATACAACTAAATACAGTCTATTTGGGGAAAAGGTCCCTTGTTATATTTAGGGGTCTATGGCATCAAAAAGCTTCCACACTAGAAGATATAGGTTAATTGTTGTTGCCACCACTTAGATATATACAGTACTGAATAGGTAGGTGACTGTGTTTCATTTCATAGCCATTCATATATTGTGTGTTTTAGCAAAGCAGGAATGCAGTATTCACTAATCAGCAACCAGGACTGAAACTATGCCTTTTCAACATTACAGCTGAAAAGTTTGGGGTCGGTAAGAATTTTTATGTACAGTGGGTACGGAAAGTATTCAGACCCCCTTAAATTTTTCACTCTTTGTTATATTGCAGCCATTTGCTAAAATCATTTAAGTGCATTTTTTTTTTTCTCATTGTACACACAGCACCCCATATTGACAGAAAAACACAGAATTGTTGACATTTTTGCACATTTATTAAAAAAGAAAAACTGAAATATCACATGGTCTTAAGTATTCAGACCCTTTGCTGTGACACTCATATATTTAACTCAGGTGCTGTCCATTTCTTCTGATCATCCTTGAGATGGTTCTACACCTTCATTTGAGTCCAGCTGTGTTTGATTATACTGATTGGACTTGATTAGGAAAGCCACACACCTGTCTATATAAGACCTTACAGCTCACAGTGCATGTCAGAGCAAATGAGAATCATGAGGTCAAAGGAACTGCCTGAAGAGCTCAGAGACAGAATTGTGGCAAGGCACAGATCTGGCCAAGGTTACAAAAAAAATTCTGCTGCACTTAAGGTTCCTAAGAGCACAGTGGCCTCCATAATCCTTAAATGGAAGACGTTTAGGACAACCAGAACCCTTCCTAGAGCTGGCCGTCCGGCCAAACTGAGCTATCAGGGGAGAAGAGCCTTGGTGAGAGAGGTAAAGAAGAACCCAAAGATCACTGTGGCTGAGCTCCAGAGATGCAGTCGGGAGATGGGAGAAAGTTGTAGTAAGTCAACCATCACTGCAGCCATCCACCAGTCGGGGCTTTATGGCAGAGTGGCCCGACGGAAGCCTCTCCTCAGTGCAAGACACATGAAAGCACACCTGAAGGACTCCAAGATGGTGATAAATAAGATTCTCTGGTCTGATGAGACCAAGATAGAACTTTTTGGCCTTAATTCTAAGCGGTATGTGTGGAGAAAACCAGGCACTGCTCATCACCTGTCCAATACAGTCTCAACAGTGAAGCATGGTGGTGGCAGCATCATGCTGTGGGGGTGTTTTTCAGCTGCAGGGACAGGACGACTGGTTGCAATCGAGGGAAAGATGAATGATGAGTGATATTTCAGTTTTTCTTTTTTAATAAATGTGCAAAAATGTCAATATGGGGTGCTGTGTGTACAATAATGAGGAAAAAAATGAACTTAAATGATTTTAGCAAATGGCTGCAATATAACAAAGAGTGAAAAATGTAAGGGGGTCTGAATATTTGTATTTTTGAAATACTCTTATTCTCAACAAACAGCACTGATTTAAAAATACAGTAAAACAGTAATATTGTGAAATGTTACAACAATTTAAAATAACTGTTTTCTATTTTAATATATTTCAAATTTAATTTATTCCTTAAAATTCCTGAATTTTCAGCATCATTACTCCAGTCTTCAGTGTCACATGATCCTCAGGAAATCATTCTAATATGCTAATTTGGTCCTCAAGAAATATTTATTATTATAAATGTTGAAAAAGGTTGTTTTGCTCACATTTTTTCCAGGATTCCTTGATGAATAGAATAGCATTTATTTGGAATAGTTTTTTATAACAATGTAAATGTCTTTACTATCACTTTTTATCAATTTAATAATCCTTGCTGAATAAAAGTGTTAAATACTTTCCAAAAAAATCGTTCTCTCCCCAAACGTTTGACAGTAATATATTTATTTTCATTAAGTTTCAACCAGAAAAAAAGGAGTTGTTGCACAGCGGAGGGCCAAGACAGGATGCATCCTTAAGTTAATGATTACTGGCAAGTCATTCATAGTGCAAAATGAGTGACAAGACTAGATTGAGGAGGATTAGACTATTACACACTGTTCCACCAAAAAAACTGAAAAATGTCATTAAATTCCACTTTGTATAAATAGTTTTAACTCACTCTCATAACATATGTAAAATGTGATCTGTCTACACATTCATATACATTCAAATGTATTTGGCAGATGCTTCTATCCAAGGTGAATTATGTTGCATTCAAGATATACATTTTATCTGCTCATGCATTCCCTGGATTGACCTCGACATTGCTAGCACCACCTACCTAGCATTGTCTCACTACAATTTAATAGCAGATGTTTGTTTTAAACGTTTAGCTTGTGAACACTGAAAAAGCAGCTGCGTGTCTTGCATATCTGCCTATTTTAGGCCAGTTCACATTTAGTTTGTGTTTTGTGGCCTTATTTCAGAAACTTTCATTTTTAGTTTTTTCAATAACCATGCATAAACATTATTCTCTTAAAAATACAAACATCTACAAGCACAAATGTCAGGGCATGTCAAAACATCTCAAGGACCCCAAAAACACCTTAGACCCCAGAGGGTTAAACTTAACTCAGCCTATTGCATACAGCTCAGTAATGGTATGAATCTACAGTAGGTTGCATTCAAAGAGGCCTAGGAACGTACATTTCTCTTACACAAAATATCCATTAAAATGAATCAAGGCATAATAAAGATACATTTCTATTTCTCTCAGCTCTTTGCAGTGCTGTCTTTCTAATGGCACATGTTAGTTCTTAATTTTAACACAGAAGTCTGTTAAAGTGACTCTTACCTACACAGTATTGTAGACTGTACTTGTGAGAGAGGCAGTTAGCCACACCGTCTCTCCAGACTGCCAACGTGAGTCAGCCGAGGACTTTTGAACCCTCGTTTCAGTGCAGACAGGCAACTGGCCAAAACATACCCTGCACAGAGCACAAGTACCTGCACAATGACAGAAAGGAAATTGAGTGATGATATAGAAAGCAACCTATTTTCTGAACAGCAAACTTTTTCTTTTTTTTTATTCTTTTTTTTTAACTATTTTTATAAATAATTAAAACAATATTTGATCTATCCCTTTAATGTTTTATTATTATTATTACAATTACTAATAAATAAATAATTATTATTATAGTATGTTTTAAAATTAAATAACTGATCCAAAACTAAAGGCACTCATTACCTCTTTTTCCATCAGCATAAGTCAATAAGATGTCAAATTATATACTTTATTCACATCACACAATGTACTTTTGTTGTGTAATTTTACAGAAAAAGACTAGCCTATAAATTGCTCCAGTAAAAACCTGTTAACTGGTTAACTGTAAGTTACCTGATTGTACACAGAGAAAAACTGTAAATGGTTTCACATTGCATTGTATGTAATTTTACTGTAAAATATTGACAAATGTACATTTTTGGAAGTAAAAAACAACAACTATGAATTACATGAATATTATAACATGTAAAACAGTAGAAGGTGTGACATCACATGAATGTATTTGATTTAAATAGTTTATATTTTGTTATCTATAATGTACATTCGTTTTTTTGTGTGTGTGTGTGTGTGTGTGATACAGGCAGTAATATGCAACCCCGCAACAATGGAAACAACAAAGTATTTTTAAGGTGAAATTCTGGCAACCACAGCTGCCGTTTTTTCTGTATGTAAAATGAATGGGACATTTTTTACACTGCTGGTAGTGGTATCTCTTTAGTTAGGTATTTTTAATGTACTCCATGTATTTAGTTACTTCATGAACCACAGAAATGTCACTAGGCGGATGACTTTGTCAGACATTGTCAAATACCTCAATACCAATCTGTAATGAACACTCTGTTCATTCCCACCATTAAGATAATGGGGAAACTATTCTTCCCATTAAAACGCAGTAACCTCCAACTCCTATAATTCTTCTGATAGGAGGCTAAGAAAGACTAAGATAGAATGGAAGACAGAGAGAAGGAGGAGACTTGGAAAGCACAGACTGAATCTGCCTGCATCAACTCTCTACTGACAACTAGTCTGGCATGATGCGTGCTCTTGAGGCAAAAGAGCACCCGGCCACCGGCCAGCAGTGCATACCAAAAACAAAAGCCCAAGGCCGCGGTGTGATCTCCCTTCTCAAGCTTCCCTCACTCCCTTCTCTGGCGGAAAACGGATAAAGGAAAGAAGGAGCGACGGAAACCATGCCCTGTGCAGGAGTGGTGGGAACCAGGGGGAAGACCACCATTGAGCCTAATGCAAACCCTTAAGACTATCAACCTTTTCTAATAATATAGTGCACGTAAAAATGGAGCGCTATAATATATTTTATAAAACGGATAGCTCCGGTACTTAATTCTGATTGGTTGAGCCATGTTTGAAGCCATTTTAAATTACAATGATACACCTGTGACCTCATTAAAAGAAATATGTTTATGGTCAAGCCGTTTTATAAAAGCAATAAGCCCCGTGAAGCTGTGGTTTACAGTGAATTTAGAACAGCTGAGACGCTCCGCGTCGCGCCAAACATCGTCCCTTAGCTTTTCTAAATTCTCTGTAAAACTTGGCTTCACAGGGCTTATTGCTTTAATAAGTGTTCCTGTAGTTTAAGCAGTAAAACATGATGTTAGCAACAGCAGGTTATAGGTTCGATTCCCAGGGAAAGCAAGAACTGAAATAACTAATCATTTGAATGCAAAGGTGCAAAATCATTTGCCAGATACATAAATCAAAAAACATACTATGCCATATTTATATTTAAGAATATTTTATGCAGACGTTTTGTGCATTTCATTTCACATAGATGTCCATAAGGTAGATCTGCTTTGACTAGACCATAGTCACTCCGCAAAATGATGCAGCTGGTGGTAATTTTTATGTAATCCATATTTCTTCAGTGAATGCTACAAACTATAATCGTAATTACTGGAAATCTCAGCAGAGAGGCAGCAGCCCCATCTATATATCTATATTTCTCTGTACCAATTTACAGTATACTGTTCAGTCTCAGGATTTTGTCCATCTGTAAGATAATTGTTGATATACTGGCAACACAGAAGAATGTATATTTATATCATGTATTTCATGGTATTTATTTTATTAATCATAAAAAACTAAAAAAAATTGATTTTAGTCATTTTACTTTTATTCCCTACTGCAGGTAGGAATTTAAACTGTCCAGTTTAAAGGGAAAGCTAAAATGGCCTATTTAATTGAGAGCGGATAAAAGGAAACTGCAAAGAGCCTATCTGGCACAATCTGGCTGTTATTAAACAATCCAACTGACAGTCTTCAGCCGTTCAAGTTTGAATAGTTAAAATCACATACTGTATCAAAGTAGATGTATTACTGTCACTGATGCATAGACCTGTGTCTTTGCCACAGACTAAAAACTAAAGTTGACTAAAGTTGTATTACCGTGCAACAAAAGTTTTATCAGAATTTTGCATATTAAATGTCACCACTTGCTGAGGTCACAACAAGGTCACAGCTCACTGACATCATTGCTGACTTTTAGTTTTACAAGTAATTTATAAGTAGTCTATTTGACCAGTGGTTTATCATCGTATAGCAATCAACTATAGCCTACATTCATTTGTGTACATTTTTCTAGGTGTAGCAAAAATGCAGCAGGTCATCAATCATATAGGTAAACTATTTCCAGCAGTTTTCTATACTGTTCTGTAATTTTTGCTTCATAATAATAATAATAATAATAATAAAAACATAATTTTAAGTATTGGTATTAAATATACAACATTATATACAGTTACAATCACTGGAGGGTATTTTTATTTTTTTATTTTGATGAATTAACTATTCATGTTTTAAGATGTACTGTCAGATAATTCAGATGAAGGACTTGATCACCTTTATTGTGTCAATGTTTTTAATATGATCAATTATCACAGTTCAGTTTAAACAGTCCTCGTTTATCTACTAGACAAATTTAAAAACAGTCAAGTTTCTTTCATACATTTAGTAGCCTAGCCTATATCATACAGACAACTACTTTAATGTAGCGTTAACCACTTTCTGTATAAAATAACAGTGAAATATAGCCTAATGATAACAAAATATAGGCTACATCATTATTTTAATACGAGTGGTTTCCTAAAACAGTATCAAGGCTTGGGTCTCTGAGCGTTAAACCTTTCTTCCACATGCCGAGTTAAAGTAAATAAATTTGACGTTCTGCATAATTCCATTCATTAACCTGTTTACGTCATTTTAGTCTGAAAAGTGCACACGTAAACAAATGTACTGTAATCGAGCACACGCTCTGAATGAAATGAAATCCGATTGATGTAGGACGAAAGTTTACTCACAATGCTACAAACGGACGCTGGAAGACAGTGAGCCTACCTGTTGCAATCGATGTCAGCAGATGGTCTACTGTAAGGCTTGAAGTCGATAATTATCCCAGACGAGAATAATATTGCTTGATTTGATCGCTGGTAAAAGCCTGTGCAAGGGGAAACGGCCAGTCTTTTGATGAGCTGTCAGGATACATGTTAAAGTGTGCTCTGCTCAGTCTGTCACTGAACGCTCGTACTTATGAGTCTGTACGTCACTGACCACACCCGCCTGAATCACCTCCTCCTGCTGAACATCTGCTTTTCAAAGCTAGCCTACTCTGTATGAACCTGATGAAAATGATCATTGTTCAGTTGTTTTCTACACTTAACAGCTGGATCTTTCCTTTTATGCACTACATTTTGAACAATATATATATATCCGATGCAAAAGCCTCTAAAAGCCACCTATGTCAAAAATGAGATAATAATATTGAGTGAATGATCTCCGCGCATAGTATACGCTCATCAAATACTTTCACTTCAAACTCACTAAATCCCAGCCTCAGCCCATTCAGAAATGATGGTACTTGGGAAGAAACCTATCAAAGCCTGATAAAAATATTAAAGGCTACACTTGTAATGTCATGTAAAAGGAAAGTAGTACATTTATCAAACAGGACATAATGTTTTTGAGTGAAACAAACAAACTAATACCACAAAACATCAAATTTGATCAAATCCTGTCAAAAGTTTGGAAACATTAGAATTTTGTTGTTGTTGGTCTCTTATGCTCACCAAGGCTGCATTTATTTAATCAAAAATACAGTAAAAACAGTAATAAATGAAAGTGCTTGTTTTCTACTTTAATAAATGTAAAAATGTAATTTATGTCTGTAATGCATGTCAACATAATTCCTTCAGTCTTCAGTATCACATGATCCTTCAGAAATCATTCTAATATGCTGATTTGCTACTCAAGAAACATTTGTTATTATTATCATCAATGTTGAAAACAGTTTTTGCTTAGCATTTTTGTGGAAATTTGTGGTAAGATTAAAAAAGAGAGAAATTAATACTTTTATTCATCAAGGATCCATTATTCATAAATGGATCGAATGTGACAGTGAATACATTTATAATGTAGCAAAAGATATAGAATAAATGTTTTAATAAATGTAATAAATCAATTTAATGAATGTAAATAAATGCTTTCTATTCATCAAATAATCCTCAAAACATATAGCAGTTTTCATTTTCAACATTGATAATAATAATACTAATACTACTACTACTACTACTAATAATAATAATAATAAATGTTTCTTGAGCAACAAATCAGAAACATAAGAAATGTTGAGTTTAATATTTTAAATGATGGCTACATTAACATGAACTGCAGACTCACTAATGACTTCTCATCCAGATTTACAATCCAAGTACAACACCACAGATTATACAGAAAATGATTTTTCATGTTTTGGCAATTTGACAAGGAAATGTGTACTCTTAAAATGACTTGGGTAACACTTTTTTTTACAGTGCCCATGTTACATGTTATACTAATAACAGTAAATTATGCATAAATACATGCAACTAACTCTAACTCCACTGCTAACTGCTACTACATGTTGTTAATTAATATTATCTACTTAAACATATAAGTACACTCTAACCACCTTAAAATAATGTGTAACATTTGTATTACAGTAAAAGTTTTTATTGCAAATAATATTTTATGGAGAACTTGCAAAAAGCATAAATTCATAAAATCTGATCTCACAGCTGATCAATTAGTTATTAAAAAGCAATGCAAATGCATGCTGACAATAATGGCTGAAAACACAATTAAATTATTAAGATAAAATTGCAGATTACGTGCACCCTTTCTTTATCTACATTCACTGGATATAATAATAATAATAAAATATAATATAATAACAATAATAATAAGCAGGTTATATACTGAATCTCACAAGAAAACAAAGACAAGAAACATTGATCATATTTGACTTATAATACCAACTCATTAATCAAATACACAAGCAATCCAGTGTGATTTATGCTGCGGTGAGGCAAAGCTTGCCACAAACTACTAGAATTACTCAAACTTGATAAAGTAACAACTCTCAAAACCAATGCAAGGATGATATGAAGAATCTGCAATTTCAGCACAATTTACAAAGGTTTCAATCCAATAAAACCCAGGCCTGTCATTTTATGTAACTGAAGATAATGCAGTTTTTTGAAAACTTGTCCAAAACGTTTAACCTACAGCCAAAGACAATGAAAAAAGAATAAAAGCACATTTGCAGCACAAATGGAAGACAAACAAATAATTTAAATGGAGAAGCAGGTCTAATGTTGTTGGCCTATTTACAGTCATAGTTTTTGGACCTCATGGAATAGAAGTGAATGGTAGTAAATTGTGCCCTCATAATGCACTGTAATGGCTCTGTAAATGTAACAAGGTAGAGTCATCGCCACAGGAGACCAGGGCTTTAAGCAGAAGCTCAGACGAAATGCTTTTCTCTCATTTTCCTTGTGCACCTGCATTCAGTATGTCAGATAACAGCCATGTAACCTGCTGAGATGATTGCCCCTGTTACCCCTTGCATCTCTCAAGCCCCAGCTTTCTGCTAGTACATGTCTAGTGATTACAGCCACCTTGCCAGCCACGGGAGCCTATAACACATTTGTTGTGTCCCAAATTATTAATAATCATGACTAACCTCTGGCCATCTCACTTATTTAAATGTACTCTGTAAAAGATTTCCTTTTCACATTTCCAGGCTGACAACAAGGAAGTAAGATACACTTCTATAGAGGTAAAGGTGAGGTCATAGCAAATAAAAAAAAAGTGCATTTACCATTTTGTAAAAAAAAAAAAAAAAAAAAAAAAAAAATCATATATGGATTTTCACAATCCTTTTCACAGACTGTGATAGTGCACACACACGTATATATATGTTATACAGTTGCAATCGAAATTATTCAACCCCCATTGCAAATCAGGTTTATTAGCAAAAATTAGACTTTCAGCTGTTACCAATGAACAAATCAAACAAAAGTAATTGAAATATCTCAACACAGCAAATGTTTCAAGTGGTTTCCCCAAATTTAACTGAAAATGCAACTTTTAATGACTTCCGCAGTTTCAAAATTATTCAACCCCCTGAATAAAACTGCACAGCACAAATCTGCAAAAAAGGTGTTGTCTTAAGCACACCTGATGCAACTAATCAAGGGGTTCATTAGCTGAAATATCTGAACTGGCTAGGTTTGTTGAGTGTCACTTTTGACTGCATGTTAGAAATATGGCAAAAGAATGGTCCAAAAAGTTTAGAGAAGATTTCATCGCCCCTAACAAACAAGGAACAGGATACAAAGAGATCTAAATGAGGCACGAAATGTTCCTAGAGACACAGTTGGAAGCATAGTTCGCAAGTTCAAAGTTAAAAGGACAGTGGTTACACTACCTGGACAGGACGGAAAAAGGAAGCTATCAACGGCTGCAACCAGACACTGAGGTTTCAGCTGCACTGGCCCGTACTAAACGCATGCTAGAACTCCAAGACGTACACCACTACTGACCCAAAAGCATCAGAAAAGTTGGCTTAAATTTGCTCAAAATCATGTAAATAAGTCACAGAAGTTTGGGGATTCTGTTCTGTGGAGCGATGAAACAAACCTGGAACTTTTCGGCCCTATGGATCAGCAGTATGTGTGGAGGAAGAAGAATGAAAAATATGCTGAAAAGAACACTCTGTCTACAGTTAAGCATGGTGGTGGCTCGGTGATGCTCTGCGGCTGCTTTGCATCCTCTGGTATTGGAAACTTGCAGCGTGTGGAAGGCAAGATGGATTTATTGAAGTACCAGGAAATCCTAGGAGAAAACGTCATGGTGTCAGTGAGGAAGCTGAAGCTTGAAGCATTGGACCTTCCAACAGGACAATGATCCCAAGCATACCTCAAATTCCACCAAAGTTTGGTTGCAGAAGAAGTCCTGGAAGATTCTACAGTGGCATCACAGTCATTTGACTTGAACCCCATAGAAAATCTCTGGTGTGATTTGAAGAAGGCGGTTGCAGCATGCAAACCCAATACTGATTGTTCATGAGGAATAGGCTAAAACTCCTCAGAAACGCTGCCAGAAGCTGGTGTCTGGTTATAAAAAATAAATAAAATAATAATTTGTTTATATAGAAGGGGTGGGGGGTGGGGTGTGGGGGGGTGATCTCCTCAACCACCACCAATGTGCAGGATCCACCTGGATGATGTAACGGCAGCCATATTGCGCCAGAACGCCCACCGCACACCAGCTTATTGGTGGAGAGGAGACAGAGTGATGAAGCCAATCAGTATATATTACAGTATATATATGCACATTTATATGTACATTTATGAAACTACACTTTGGCAAAACTTTGCCAAACTTATTAACTACATATCGCCAAGTGTGCCTTCTCAATGCTCTCATCTCACAAGGTGGCCTTTTTGGCGACACTTTCGAAGACTGGGCCCAGCAGTTCTCCGCAGTTCAGAAGCAGGCTGAGGCAATCAAGAGCTTGCCCCTTTGTGCTTCAAGAGCACTCGTGGGCTGCCCCTCAGTCTGCTCGTCACCAAGGGCATCGTTCCCCTTGTTTGTTTTTCTGTTATTATATTTTTGAAAAATGTAAAGGCCCTTTCCCACCAAGTTTAATTTCTAAATGCTAATTCACTCCTGTACAGTAGAGGGCGCAGCTCAAACAAAACTTTCAAATAAATGCAGGAGAAGAAAGTTCAACAATCTGACAAAAACAAAAAAAATTAACAAATGTGGTTTAAATAGTAGGCTAATTCTTTTTTAAATAAATAATTTTTGCTTACTCGTATGGTTAAATTTGATAATCGAAGGACAGCAGCAAAGACATTAGTTAATAAAGTGAGATTAAAAACATAAAGTATATTTGTATTATTTAACAGGTTTGCAATAATATTCTGAGTTTGCATTTTACTGTTTTTATTTATATATTGGGGTATACTGAATCTGTTTTTGTGCAAATGAGTAAATGCATGCTCACTGTAATGAAGTTAAAGCTCAGGGAAGGAGGCGGGAACCGGTAAGCGTTAAACAGTTTTAATAATAAAATAAACAAAAAGTAAAGTGGCAGCTCCTCACAGACAACTGCCGCTTAAACTAAAACAAAAACACAACTTAAGTCTAGGCCTGGTCGTCACTCCTCCTTTTATCCTCCTGGAGCTCCTCTGTGAGACTCGAGACGCTCATTAGCACTTGCGCTACCGGCCTTTCCCAAAGCTCTCGGCCTCGTCCTGCTTGCAACGATCAGATCGTCTAGAACTACAAAAGCTATCATGTTCACAGCACACACAACACCTCTGCACCTGATTTCATTCAACATGGGAACAGGAGAGCTGTCAGTCAATAAATGTGAAAAGTAATTTGTTTTACTAATTTGAAAAAGTTACTCAGATTTTTTGTTGTAAATTTAAAGGTAATGTGTTACTTTAGAACTTACTTGAAAAAAGTAATCTGATTACATAACTCGCATCACTTGTAATGCATTACTCAAACACTGGTTTCTAATAAAACGACAATCTTTATCTCTTCTGACCAATGTAATCAATCTCTTGATATTTTTTTCCTCTTTTGCTATTGGGGCAAGTGGGAACGCATAAATTATATTTGTTGTTGATTCCATTCACCACTAGAAGTTTACCCAACTATGACGATTTCTGAGAATCCGGGAAAAGTGAAAAGGATCCATTGCGTTTCCATGACTTCCCACAGACAGAAGAGAGAAAGGAGTCAAATTTGCTGTCACTATTTCAATAGATTATTAGAAACCCCACTGCAACAGCGACAGCGTTTATTAGTAAATAGATCATGTAAATGGTAAATAAATAAAAAGGCCAGACAATGTGGAATGTGCAATCAATTCTGATTAATGGTGAGAAGATTGGGTCATTTTACTGATTCAATCTTTTATACTCCAGAAAAATCATCTAAAGTCATTTGAGCAAAGGTCAAATATTATGACTTTTTTTGTTCAACCCATCACTAGTTATGTCAGTGCTTTTCAACCCTGTCCCCACCCAAATCCAAAACTACACATTTTGAATGTCTCCCTCATCTAACACACCTGATTCAACTTAGTTCATTAGTACAGATTGCAAGACTTGAATTGGGTTTGTCTGATGAGGGAGACATCCAAAATGTGCACAAAATGTGCAATGGTGGGGGGGTTCCAAGGACAGGTTTGAGAGGCACTGCTATAGCATACACCGGGCCAAACGGTCTTAAATGGTACATGCTTGTGGTGTTAAAAATGATGGCCATAACATTTAGCTTATTAAAACATAGTGAGGAAAATAAGTATTTGAACACCCTGCTATTTTGCAAGTTCTCCCACTTGGAAATCATGGAGGGGGCTGAAATTGTCATCGTAGGTGCATGTCCACTGTGAGAGACATAATCTAAAAAAAAAAATCCAGAAATCACAATATATGATTTTTTAACTATTTATTTGTATGATACAGCTGCAAATAAGTATTTGAACACCTGTCTATCAGCTAGAATTCTGACCCTCAAAGACCTGTTAGTCTGCCTTTAAAATGTCCACCTCCACTCCATTTATTATCCTAAATTAGATGCACCTGTTTGAGGTCGTTAGCTGCATAAAGACACCTGTCCACCCCATACAATCAGTAAGAATCCAACTACTAACATGGCCAAGACCAAAGAGCTGTCCAAAGACACTAGAGACAAAATTGTACACCTCCACAAGGCTGGAAAGGGCTACGGGGAAATTGCCAAGCAGCTTGGTGAAAAAAGGTCCACTGTTGGAGCAATCATTAGAAAATGGAAGAAGCTAAACATGACTGTCAATCTCCCTCGGACTGGAGCTCCATGCAAGATCTCACCTCGTGGGGTCTCAATGATCCTAAGAAAGGTGAGAAATCAGCCCAGAACTACACGGGAGGAGCTGGTCAATGACCTGAAAAGAGCTGGGACCACCGTTTCCAAGGTTACTGTTGGTAATACACTAAGACGTCATGGTTTGAAATCATGCATGGCACGGAAAGTTCCCCTGCTTAAACCAGCACATGTCAAGGCCCGTCTTAAGTTTGCCAATGACCATTTGGATGATCCAGAGGAGTCATGGGAGAAAGTCATGTGGTCAGATGAGACCAAAATAGAACTTTTTGGTCATAATTCCACTAAACGTGTTTGGAGGAAGAAGAATGATGAGTACCATCCCAAGAACACCATCTCCACTGTGAAGCATGGGGGTGGTAGCATCATGCTTTGGGGGTGTTTTTCTGCACATGGGACAGGGCGACTGCACTGTATTAAGGAGAGGATGACCGGGGCCATGTATTGCGAGATTTTGGGGAACAACCTCCTTCCCTCAGTTAGAGCATTGAAGATGGGTCGAGGCTGGGTCTTCCAACATGACAATGACCCGAAGCACACAGCCAGGATAACCAAGGAGTGGCTCTGTAAGAAGCATATCAAGGTTCTGGCGTGGCCTAGCCAGTCTCCAGACCTAAACCCAATAGAGAATCTTTGGAGGGAGCTCAAACTCCGTGTTTCTCAGCGACAGCCCAGAAACCTGACTGATCTAGAGAAGATCTGTGTGGAGGAGTGGGCCAAAATCCCTCCTGCAGTGTGTGCAAACCTGGTGAAAAACTACAGGAAACGTTTGACCTCTGTAATTGCAAACAAAGGCTACTGTACCAAATATTAACATTGATTTTCTCAGGTGTTCAAATACTTATTTGCAGCTGTATCATACAAATAAATAGTTAAAAAATCATACATTGTGTTTTCTGGATTTTTTTTTTTAGATTATGTCTTTCACAGTGGACATGCACCTACGATGACAATTTCAGACCCCTCCATGATTTCTAAGTGGGAGAACTTGCAAAATAGCAGGGTGTTCAAATACTTATTTTCCTCACTGTATATACAGCTGGACACTAAACAGCAATGCAAGCATTGATAAACCACAGGTTAGCAACACCTGAGCTCGTGCTCCATGTGTCGTCCTCAGCGCACTATGCTTTAGTAATCTGGAGGAAGAGATTCTGCAACCCCTGAGCGCTGTTCTCTCCTCTTCAGATCTCATTATTACTGCAAGAAATGGGCCCTGCTGATGAAATGAGATGGAAGAATAAGGAAAAGATTGGGCCTGACAGGTCTGCCTTAGTAATAATCATCATTCAGTGATGGACACCTCTTCCCCCTCTATGAAGACTACTTCAGTAATCACTATCATGAACTCTGAAGCAAGGTGGAAAATGGAGGGAAGAGGGGGAATAAGCTCTATAATAAGGAGAACAGCCCAGTATTCAATTTGCCTGCCTATACCAAAAACAACATGACGTGCAGCGAAGGAAACTATGGTGTCTCAAAAGCAATTTTTACACTGAAGACACGAATGCAGGTGTGACACATATTAGTGGCGTGAATGTTTGTTTAAACAAATCAGTTATACAACAGTTTAACAAATAAGAAGTTATTGAGTAATTGAGACACATTTCAGTTATTTTATTCACAGTTATTTCATTCCACACATTTCAGTTATTTTACTTTTGCTCCGCCAAAAGTTACAAACAAAGCCACAGCAGCCGGACATCTCTGAGCAACACACATTAGTGGCGTTTCTGCATGAATCAGTTTGTTTGAACGAATCAGTTAAATGAATCATCATCAGTAAATTGCAGACTGGCTATCTGGAAGGTGTAAACACAGACAAGCGAAGTGATAGGCTACAGTAAAAAGTCCTTGTGCTAAACGCCATTGAGGACCAGAACTAGCTCTTGTATAAATTTTATTTGGATATTATTATTGCAAAAATAACGCAAAACACAATATCTGCCAGCATGATTACGCTGCCGTCAATTATCAGCATTTATTCAAGTGGTAAGGGTAGGCTACTTTTATGTGGCAATAAAAATTATATAATCAATTTTCCTGTTAGCATAAGAGCCAAAACATAAATTGCAGAGTCAGACGGAGAAAATGCCAGTGGGCAGAAAAATGCCTTCCTTAAATAACCGTGCAGAAAATGTGCCACAACATCAACAACTTCCTCTCTCACTTCTACAAAGCTTCACTTTGACCTCTGATGCCCTTGTGGGTCATCTTGAACCCCTGGCACTGGCATGACCCTGGCAGCACAATTCACAATTCAGGAGGTTTTAATTCCTTGTTCAAGAGGCCCTGTGTCACTGAACCAATGTTCTTCACGGTTGTTTGTGGCAGCGGGTCTGGGATCTTCCTCTTCTTTACAAATCAATCATTCTCTGGAATCTGATACTTCTTCTTTTCTTGTCAGCTGTTTTCCGGCTCCGGGGCTCTTGTGACCTGTGCAGCAGATGGTAAAGATGAAATGATGGTGGGATACGGATTTGTTGAGTGCTGCAGATAAGATACGCACTCAAGTAGGCTACTATTTTACAGTCTAACCGTATGGTTGTTGGTCAAACCATCAAATGCCAAACTCTCTTAATTAAGTTAGATTGTGTTCTCATTAAACAATGTCTCTTATCTACTGAGCTATAGATCTCTTTGAACAAAAAAATATGTTTTATACGAAGCTGCTCTGATTATACACCCAAAACATTTCTAGCAAAAAAAATATATAATAATATCTAGAAAATAATAATAATATAAAACAGTTAAATAAAATAATAAAATGAAATAAAATAAAATAAAATCTGGGCATCTCACAATAATCTATATGGATGTCAATAGAAACACTTATTTATAGTGTCAGGAATAAATATTCAAATTAAAGAATAAACATAACTTATTCTCCTTTCTCTGAATATGAAATGATAAAATACTATAATTTTACATAAGAAGGTTTTGATTTGCACATTGTTCTTTATTATAAACCTTTGTTTTAGAGTAAAAACGGGAAAAAAATGTGAGGACGACTGAAAATTAGATCAAAATGACAAGTAGTGACACTCAATTACAACAATGTGATGTGCTTTTTATGTTTCTATAAGGGATCAGTCATCAGTCCAGGTTTTAGTAGAATCAGTCCAATTTATCTATTTATCTTTAGCAGTTTTAATTAATTTTAGATAATGACCAGCACTAATTTCAACATTTTCAGTAAAGTTCTATGCCCATGCTGCTGAAATAATAAAATAAGTAACAAAGATAAAGAAAATGGGCACACACAGCCATGTCAAGCATGTCAAAACCCAAGCTCACTCAGTTTACTTTGTACCTCGCTTAATGTGCAAATATGATCTTCAAACATGCATATGAAGTAAATTAGCTTTCTGAAGCACCTACAGCATGACATACAACATGCAAAGAGTTTTTTTTTTTTAAATAAACACAAAACAATGAGATAATTAAAAGTTCAGAGATATTCTATTATTTGTTAAAATTTCAAGCTGACTGAAATAAGAAGATACTGAATACATGTTGAATGGCAGCAGTGAAGCCACTTTTAACAGCTATTCCAGCAGGTCATTACATTTACAGTCAATTGAAACAAAGGCTCTCTAGCTCTAGTCATTTTTTCCCTTCAATACTGTCTGAGGGCTTCATTTTTAATGTATTTATTACATTTCATTTTCACTTGTTTAATTTTAACTTGTATAACAGGAACTTTGCAATCTGCCAGAGTTGTGAATTCAGTAATGCAATACAAATTTGATTGTACTTTATTACATTTAATTTTCCCTTGTATGACAGGAACTTTGAAATCTGTCAGAGTTGTGAATTCAGAAATGCAATAAAATTCTGTTCTTCAGTGAAAAGAGGACTGCAGAGTCCGAAAAGCCAATTTACAGGCCTCCGACATATGAATTAGCCTATTTAAATCTTGTATAAAAGATCGCAGTCAGTTTATGAAATTTTACTGAATAGCTGCTGAAAACACTATAGTTGATATTCTGACTGTGACTTCTGACCATATCTTCATGGCATGAATAGATAAGATTCTTCTGGTTAAATAATTGCTTTCTGGGAAGCTGATGAGTTGTAAAGTACATAGAATTATAACTCGGTAACCATGATTAACCACAACACTCTATATTATTATTTATCACTCTAGAAATTAGGAATGTGTTTAATGTGAAACAGCTTACAAGTAGTGACAAAAGGAAAATGGAAAACATTGTAAATCCTTCATGAGAAAAAGAGAACAGGGAAAAGAACCGAAAAAGAAAATTAAGACATTTCAGAGGGCCACAGTCCAGGCTGCACAATCCCTGGAGTTTTATAGAGATTTTTGCCGGCCAGTTTCAACAGACAGTCTTACCAGAGACAGTTACGGACCAAAGCCCTTCAAACATGAAGTAATCATCAGCATCTGAATACGCTCATTCAGCAGCAGTTTTTTTCAGTAGCATTGTCACTTTTGTAGAGAGATTAACCAGATGCATAAAGCTGGGAATTTAATTTTTTTAACATAAACATATAGGCCTGGTTCCACAGACAGGGCTTAGATTAGCCAGCATTAGGCCTTAGTTCAATTAGGACATCTAAGTAGCTTTTGTAAACCTGCCTTATTAGAAAAAAACAAAAGAAAAACATTGCTAATGTGCATCTTGAGACAAAACGTCTCGTTACGTATGTAACCCTCGTTCCCTGAGTAGGGAACAGAGACGTTACGTCGTGACGACGAATGGGGTTTTACTTAGAAAGCCTCTCACCTTCGAGACTTACAGAATACACATATGACGGGCTGCATATGGAGAAACACTGGGGTGTCCAGCCCACAGGGTGGAATGTTTCAACCCCAGGGGTGGCAAGGTGGCTTGCCAAGGGAAAGACACATGCTCAGAGAGGCTTACAGTGGAAATACACATGTGGGGGTCGCAATGGGGCAACCATGCACATGGAGGCACCTAGCCAACGCGAAAGCTGCCGGTGGCATAACTCTGGCGTTGACGTCAACAGCGCTGGAGGAACTCAGGGCTTCTCGGGGAAGCTCACCTGAGGAGAATATCGCACGTATCCAGTCCGAGGATTGGAATGGCGAGCAAGCGAAGACACCTGAGCAGATCCAAGTACCGGCTAGTTGAAGGACACTGGCTCCACTTGGAGATTGTAGAATCTCACAAATGTGTTGGGTGTCGCCCAGCTAGCAGCTCTGCAGATGTCTGTTAGTGAGGCGCCATGCGCTAGAGCCCAAGAGGAAGCCACACTCCGGGTGGAGTGTGCCTTCACACCAAGGTGGCATGGTCGACCTTGCTGCTGGTATGCCAAAGCAATGGCATCCACTATCCAGTCAGACAACCTTTGCTTGGAGAGAGCCTTTCCCTTCAGCTTCCCACCATAACAGACAAAGAGCTGGTCTGAGGTCCTGAAACATTGCGTTCTGTCTACGTAAGCACGGAGGGCGTGTACTGGACAGAGCAGTGCCAAGGCTGGGTCTGCCTCTTCCAAGGGTAGCGCTTGCAGGTTCACCACCTGGTCTCGAAAGGAAGTGGTGGGAACCTTGGGCATGTATCCAGGCCGGGGTCTCAGGATCATGTGAGAATAGGCCGAACTCCAGGCACGCTTCGTCAACCGAAAATGATGGAGGCCAATGCAACCAGGAACGCTGTCTTCATTGACAGGAACTTAAGCTCCACTGATTGCAGAGGCTCAAAGGGAGCACTCTGCAGGGCATTTAGAACCACTGAGAAGTCCCAAGAGGGTACGTGAGGAGGGCGAGGCGGATTCAGTCTCCTCGCTCCTCTCAGGAACCTGATGACCAGGTCGTGCTTCCCCACGGACTTACCTTCAACTGCGTCGTGATGTGCGGCGATAGCGGCAACATACACTTTGAGGGTGGAGGGAGACAGCCTTCGCTCCAACCCTTTTTGCAGGAAGGAAAGCACGACACTGATCGGGCATTTTCTGGGGTCTTCTCGGCGAGAAGAGCACCAGGTGACGAGGTTCCACTTCAACGCGTAGGCATGTCTCGTGGACGATGCTCTAGCGGAAGTGATGGTAGCCACCACCGGTGGTGGTAGGGTACTCAAACCTGCCTCAGGAGGGTGCCATAGGGTGCCCCATCTCTGAGAAAGGAGGTCCTTCCTCAGAGGAATTGGCCAGGGAGGTGCTGTCGCGAGGAGTACTAGTTCGGAGAACCAGGTCCGGGTGATTTCCCGGTTGTTTTAAAAAGTAAGAATGGAAAGTAAAATAGCATGACCGCATCCAGCATGCCAGGCCTTTCTAGTGTACCAGCTCCGAGAGAAGCCCTCTATTGGCCAGCCGCCCCTGCCCAAATAGCTATTTAGGTATTGCTTTAGTCTACATTTGTAGGTTATGCAGTCTTACTAAAACGAATGCATGTTTAAGTGATTGCAACAATATATTTTAAAAAATATATATATATTAGCTTTAGAATTTAGTTTGAATAAATAGTAATTATTATAGCAAATAACAATAGATTTGATAAAATAATCCACCATTATAGGATAATTTAAATTATCTTGGGGTGAAATTGACCTTTTGCTTCCACGACCCAATCAAAAAAGAATCCTAAAAATGAGTGCCAGTTGTGTTTCAATAGGCCAATAGCGCTTCACAATCAACTGCATTCAGATCTGGCATGTAACAGTACTATCCACACTGATCCCAATGGATAAAATTAAGTCCTTCCTAAATATATATTTTTCCTTATTAATAAAACACGTGGCATTACAGAAGTAAAATGAGTTGTGAATGCCATTTTATTCTTACTGTAATGCATTTAGCTCATTTTGCAATGAGAAGCAGTGCTCTTTTTTCATGCACAATATGATCGGATATTTTGGCTCTCACATGCATGGAAAGAGTGTGACAGTTGATTTTTTTTATGATTATAATCAGAAAAGCTCCGTCAAAGAAGGGATGATGACAGAGAGAAAAACATGAAGCGATATTGTGAAGGAGGCTTGAGTTGGTCTATGGGCCTGATTTCTTGCAGTGAGACAGCTGGATTTATTGCCAAGCCATGATTCAGATTCTCTGTGGGTACATGCTGTGACGTGGGAGTAGGTTTTTGATTCTGGAAAACCATTAAAGCCACAAAACACAGATAAATAAATACAATGAAAGCCATAATGGCTTTGCTGTCTCAGATTACGATTTATAATTTTCTTTAGAAAGAACTAAAGGCAGCAAATCTCTCTTGGTTCCACATGAGTGTGGAAGAACATGGTGAAGGGCAATTAAGGATGATGCAGCAGGAGACAGTATTTACATTTTTGTTATTTTATAATTTTTATTCTGTTTGCTTAGTTTCAATAAATTGCCTGTTTTAATGGGGATTAAGTTACAGTAGATTTTCACAGTAAAATACACTCTTTTTCTGAAAAGATATACGAAGACATGATTCCTCATCTACAGTTACTGGGGAACAATATATGGCAATCAATATAATACTGACAGTATGTTTTTTAAGTTTCATGTTTTTCCGTTTCATTTTATTGTTTGTTTTATCCGTTTGTAGAGGGATAGTACATAATAAATGCAGTACATATCTCAATCTTTTGATTTATTGCTGCTTGACAGATTAAGTGCTTGTAAAATGAGCAGTATATTAGCAAGGGTTTTAAAAATGCTCTGCAGTTCCATCTGATGTTACACTCAACATGGACCCATAAAGGGCCCCTTCAGCGCATCTGTTTTTTATGTTTTGTTTTCATTGCAGTTACATTTCCATTTTACAAATTCAATTTTATTACTAGAAATAGTATGGCAGGCTGCAATGATAGGTGGAGTTGTGAATAATCTGTGTAGCAGTGAAAGGAGACGCCATGAGACTATAACCAGGCTTAGACATGTTGTTTCAGAGTTATGCTCATGAAATAATCAGAGTTTATTACTTTTGGATGGATAGACATTCTGGCCACAAATACGCACATTTTCCACTTGTTTTCTTTGCTTATTTACAACATTTAGCTGAGACTACTGAGCCATTATTTTAATAAGATACCACCCCATTGGATTTTTATTGCTATCTCATCAAATTATCATTCAAATTAGTTATAAACATGATTTCCTTCACAACCTACAACAGTATATTCAAGCGCATGAATAGAGCAGTGTTTGATCAGTACAATAGCGCCCTCTTCTGACACCCTTGTATTTCCACTAAATTACCTGCTTTAGCCTCATTTCTTTGATTGTGACTGACTCGGTTAAATTACTGATCTGCTTGATGGCAGGTAATGACTGTGGACATGTTAAAGATGTTTAAGATAAATATAAACATTAGGCTAAATATTCCCTGAATAAATCAACAAGAATTTGCCCTGCTTTCCTTAATTATTTTCATTTGCAATAAACAAAATTTCCTTAAAGAACACAAATGTAATTTATAGTACATAATTCCAAAAATATTTTATTATCATAATCTGACTTGTGATGCATAACTACAGCATATTATTTCGTCTAGTTTGAGGAGAACTGGCTCTCCAACTGAGCCAAGGTTTTTTTTTTCCTGTCGCCTCTGGCTTGCTTGGATACACTTAATTTTCTACAATATTATTGACTTGAATGCACTGAAACTATTGGATGAGAACTAAACTGAGCTGGACGATGACATCATACATGGTTTTCTCCAGAGCTGCTTTATAGATGAACTGAACTCATTCCATAATTGAACTTTTAACACTTCAACACAATTAACACTGAACTGATTTCAACTGAATGATAACTGTTTACTATGGTCTTTTTAGAGCTGCTTAACGGCAGAATCGAATTCTTTTTGCATAATTGAATCATTATTTTCCTGTTTACCACTGTAAAGCTTCTTTGAAACAATCTGTAAGTGCTATATAACTAAAGGTTGACTTGACTTGACTTTATTATTGGATACCAAAAGGATATTATGCAAATAGTAGATAGATACTAACATTATTGTAGAATGAGAAATGATACAAGATTTTTTTTTTAAAGTCATTTTTATGTAGGTCTATGCATGCACCAAATCAGCATAATGAATAATTTCTGATCTTTTGACACTGAAGACTGGATCAATGGCGGCTGAAAGTTCTTTTAAAGTTTAAACCATTCATTAAATAGATAGATAGATAGATAGATAGATAGATAGATAGATAGATAGATAGATAGATAGATAGATAGATAGATAGATAGATAGATAGATAGATAGATAGATAGATGCACATGGCTCACACATGGTGTTTAACTGCAATCTCCGAATGAACTGAAGAGGGCATAAGGACACAACAAACTGCTAAATTCACAGTTGTTTTGTAGTGTGTCTTTAAACAAATTTCAAATCTGGGACATGCTTCCTTAGGGAGGAACTTCACAAAGAGCTCTAAGCAAATGATTTTAATGAGGAACCAGTCATTTTAACAGCCCCACCCCTTCACTGAACAGTAGTAAACTATTATGCTAATTACACAAGTTCATTTTGAGGCAGAAGGTTATCAGTTAAGCAGGAACAAGCTATGGGAAACAAGCTGTTGTCCACCTGAGGGGAGACAGGACTGCGCTGTAGCCATCTGAGTGAAAGGAGGTTTGAGTTCAGCCGTAGGGTGCTATCCTGCTCCTGTAGAGACAGGCCGAGCTGACGTGTGAGAGAGGGTGTGCCAGCACAATGCCTACACACCCTGCACAGGGCCGGCACGCGTCAGCCTCGACCGCAGCCGCTGCACCCACACTTGCCGTCATATGCAATACCACAACCCTTGGGGCTAAGGCTTGATCTGATCAGTTTGCACTGTATGCTATACCTTAAACATGACTAACACATACTAGCAAAAAGCACAAATTGGCTGTGTGGCCCCACATTTTCTGATGCTTAATAAGAAGCACATGGCACCACTGTGGTAAATCTGGAAAGAAACTGAAAGTTTAGTGCTTCTTTTACTGTGGTTTGACTATCTATATATACAGTAGAATAGCAGCCATTGGCACTGTAGCCTGGCTCCATCAACACTATAAAACCTTCATGAAACACTTTAAAGGGTGTTTAAAAAAAAAATTATAATTTTTTTTTTATCATTTACTCACCCTCATGTCATTCCAAATGTGCATTCCTTTCTTTCTTCTGTGCAAGACAAAAGAAGATTTTCTCAAGAATGTTAATGCTGCTTTTGTTCATATTACCAAAGTCAATAGGGTCCAAAACTTTCAAACTCCAATAAGAACATAAAGGTTTTGGGTCCCATTGACTTTCATAATATGGGCAAAAACCGCTGAAACATTCTTCAAAATATCTTTACTTTTGTGCTCCACAGAAGGTTTGGAACGACACGAGGGTGAGCAAATGATGACAGCATTTTCATTTTAGGGTTAACTGTCCCTTTAAAAATAGTGTTTTAAGCTTATAAGCAAACAGTACGAGTTTTGAAAGAACCTTGTCCTACTTCAAGAGAGCTCGTGATGGATGAGTGATTTGAAAATTGGCTATAGATAACAGGATTGATGACTCATCATTAGTAATGTCTTAAGCTTAGGTGCAAAGGCCTTATCTGCTTTAAAATCGAATGATTAGAGCAGGTCTGGAAAAAGAATCAGCGAATGCTGATGTTACTCTCTTTCCTAATCATTGCTCATATGCTGGCATAAGAGTCTTTATAGGCCAGGCATGCCGTTGCATGATTTCACCATCAGCATTTCTACAATACTCCACCCGAGAGGAATTATATTGCCTCTGAGGGATAAAAATCAAACTTCAGTTGTTGCATAAGCTCTGTGTTTTTCAACAACTTCAGAATTCATGGCATCCAATGGGTCATGATACAGCAGAATCTGGGGCATAAATTATTTACTTTCTCTCTATGGGGGTGATGGTTATGGTCCTAGATGGTGTCCAAAGTAGAGGTGACCCTGTAACTAGAGAGTTTCTGAGATCCCGATCCTCTGTTACGAATGTGCCCTTAAGCAGAGAGCTCTTGAGGGACTGTTCTTGCAATCTGCAAACTGTAATTTGCTTTGGATGAAAGCATCTGTTAAATGGTTGTGGAAACTTGCAATGGGAGGAATAAATGATTTAGTAGTTTCATGTCCTGTAAGTCATAAAGTTCTGAAGAAGGAAATGTAGAGAAAAGGTGGGTGAAGAGAGAGAGTGGGTAATGTGATTGGGCTATAAAGATTTTGAAATAAGTGGTGTATAAAGTGTATTTCACATATTGATTAATGACATGATGCTAATGTAGTTTGTTATTTTAGATTATATATATCATTGCATACATATGTTGCCACTTATTTTTACACTTGACATTTTTGAGTAATTAAATCAAATATTTGCACATGCATTTTAAATTAGATTCTGTTTGATTTTATTATCCTGGACATCCTTATTTATAAAATGACATGAGTACACATGGAAATACATGCCTAGACAGTTCATCTTTGTAAAAAAGCCATCCCACACTCCCTTAAAAATTCCTTCATGAATCTCAAACAACAGAGAAAACAGGCGATCATACTTTTGTTTGATTTAGAAGAAATATTGCTAAGTGAGAGCTGTATAAATGATGTGCTTATGAACAGTGATTCAGTCAAATAGAGACCTTCACCCTACCTGGAAGTGTTTCTGAGTGCCAAGGTGTTGCCCTATAAACACTCAAGGAGTCCTCTTAACTCACATTGATAGTGTCAGGGTTCTGTCACTTCTGTCTAGTTCATTTCTTGGTTTTGTGACAGAACTCTGACACTCCTGTTTTTGTCTTGTCTTCGTCTGAGCACACGGTTTCGACTATGTGCGGGGCGTGGTGTTTGGATCCCGGCACATCGGTCTAGTTTGGCTTCAGTTCTGTGTCGGGATTCGGACATTCATGCTCCGCGTGTGAGCGTGCGGTTTCGAGTTCGTTTGGTGTGAGCACGTTGTCATGTATGTTTCCTTGTGCCATATGCCTTCCTGTCGATTGTCTTGCCCCGCCCATCTTGTTACCTGATTATTGATTAATTTGCCCCACCTGTCCTCCCTTGTTACCTGCTTTATTTTCTCTCCCTATTTATACCCCTTGTGTTTTCAGTCCTGTGCTGGTTCGTTGTCGTAATTCTACCTTGTATGTTCCTCCTGTCTGTTTTCAAGTAAAGTCAAGTCTGTCTTGTTTTTTTTTTATTAATAAAGAAGCCCTTGTTTCCTGCACTTGAGTCCTCGCCTCATCTCCTCAACCCCAAACCCTGACAGATTGAGTCTAAGGGCCCTATTTTAATGGTCTAAGCACGTGGTTTAAAGTGCAGGGCGCAAGTGCAGCATGTGGACCCGCCTATAGGCGCATATTACTAACGTGCTCTTTAAATTACAAAAAAAATATTGCCCCATTGACTTTAGACCAGGTTTCAGTTGACAATAGCGCAGTCTATTTCAGTTGCTTCAAAATAGCAGCGCGCCAACCATTTTCAGACCAACACGCCCGTGGGTGTACAAATGGGCGCAAATGCATTTGCTATTTAAACAACGTGGCGCAGGCCGTGAAAACGATAACTGCATCGGACTGAAACTAGCAAAAAATTATTGCGTCGCGCTTGGCGCTGCATTGCGCCAGGTGTATGATAGGGCCCTAAAAGTGAAAGCTTAGTTCCTATGATTTCTATCATACTTGTGGGAGTTTAACAAGCACTTACATAAGAGCCTACAGTATAGACCTTATGTTGCCCCACCCCTTTTGTCTGGTTTGTATTTCCACAGCATAAAGGTAAGATCTTTAGGATTTATGATTTTTTGAAAATCTGTTATAACATCCGCTTCAAACATTACAATGCTCATAATAACTTTCATTAACTCTACAATAAGTACTTCCACTTCACCAGCTAATTACTCTTTGACAGCGATGCCATAGAAATTTACAGAACTACCGCAAAAATGGAAGTTCAAACACAAAATCCTAAAGATGGCAGCGTGCTTGTTTATCTGGCGCATAAGGTCTATAGATCTCCATTTGTCACTTTACCAGCCAGTAATCACCAAGCCAACTGAACCTCGACTAATATACTAGGAGGATATAATAATGGTTGCAAGGTTTCATTGAGGCATTTGCGATGCAATTCACATAAACGAGTGAACTCAACCCTAAATTATCTTAAGTGGTACATGACACACAACCCTCAAAGGATGTCTGTTTAACTTTCACTTCGATTTCTTTGAATGTGCTCTTAAAAGAGTTGTCATGGAAATCGACAAATATTATGCCAGCGCTTGCCTGACGTTTGTAGGTGAAGATCTTTTCCTTGCAACCTTGTCTACTTGAGATTGGCAGTTGAAAGTTTCCAATCCTTTCAGTATCAAAAGCAATTATAAAACTATGCATGTAATGTTTTTTAGTCTCCTTTGCCAATTCAAAACCTCAGTGTTTTTGAGGATGCCTGGTTAAATCTCATGAGGCTCTCTGAGTGAGTCTGCATTATCAAGTATCCCACACACATTTCCAATATAATCTAAGCAAGACCATCTACACGAGAATAGTGTTTCCTGGAACTTAAAGGGATAGTTGACCAAAATGAAGATTCTGTCCACATTTACTCACTCTCATACTTTCTTCTGTAGAACACAAAAGAAGATAATTTGAATAATTTCAACTGCTTTTGTCCATTACAGGAAAGTCAGTGGGTTTCGAAAATACACCGACTTTCACTGCATGGACAAAACACTTCATGTTTAGTTGAACTATCCCTTTAAAAGAAGGAAACAAGAGTGTCTCCATCCATACTCAGCCCTTCAAAGTCTTAACCTCAACACACGCCGACGTCACTGTTGTTGAGAGCTTTGGCTTCACACTCAAGTTGTCATAAAACTCAATGACATCAGCTGAGAGTTCCCACATCATAGTATGAGAGTGGTTTCATATGGTCTCATGGTCCATATGAGTCCATTGTGTCTAATGCCTCACCAAGATTTTTTTTTCTTTTTGCCTATAATGCAGTAAAAATAGAATTATTTAGATAATAAGAAACAACGCTCTGAATGGAGGTTTAATATTGCTAATGCAAGCAAGAAGCTCTCAGTAAGCCAATGGCAGACCGTGAAACTGCTTGGATGTGCAAAATGATACGTATTGCACTTCAGATTCTGTCACACACACAGTATGCTGCTGTCTAAACAACATCACCAACGCTACACACCAATTTCATCTGTTCCAGCTATATAGAACAATCATTGCGGTTTGTGTCCTTATTACATTGACACTTGGCATGCTGTTCTGAAGTGTTATTGAATCAAAATAAGACTCGTCCACAAATCAAGACAAATATAATCTTATAAGCAACAAAAATACAAGGTTTGTATCCTTTGTACCCTTATGACGGATTGAATGGCAAATGGCCGGTGTTGGGCTTGTCAGTAGGAGGCATGTAAAATTAGTTTAGAGTCCTGCACAAGCTCTGTATTTCACAGCAGTAACGCTATTAGATCTCTGTGCTGGCAAGTCTGTGCAGACATAGCCATTTATCAAGAAGGTGCAAACATCTTCCTGTCTATCACAGCCCACACTTGGTGGAACACATCCGTCAAAGAGTGGAGTCCTTGAATTTGATATATATAAATTATAAATGCCCATTATATATTGAGCCATGTACATATAGGCAATATCATATCTGGTTGGTCGGCTCCAACAGCACAGGAACTTTTTACTGTTTGTATCACTCCACTTTTCCAAGTTTGTATTTGTCTGTGCATTAGTGGTGGGCATTTTCAGTGACCATATCTGCAGGTTACATTGTCAACTGTAGATTGACTGTCTTTATGAGTGAGTGTTTGTGATTCATTCAAAAACACTGATTAATTCAGAATTAAACAAGTGGTTGCGTCTGAAATCACTCTCTGTGTAAGTACTTCTTTTGAATAAGTAATTGCTTAGCAGCTATTCAAAATGTGTGTTAAGTAGTATGAATGTGTGTATGTATGTAATCCAGATGTACTACATCATGTTATAATTATCATGTGACCTAGTTCACTAACCTTCACAAATCCTCTCCCATCGCCTCATGGGATAGTAAGGTATCCATCGGATGCACACTTTGGAAGTAAAAGGCAATATGGGTACTATTCAAACTATTGTTTTATGAATACAATGATTTCCGACATACTACTCTTTTCATGTACTTATTTATGCCTACTATAGAGTGAGGAAGTAGGCATATTCAGATGTAGCCATGGCTGATTGAGTCATTGAATCATTAACTCAACCAATTCATTCAAAAGCACGGATTATGTCAAGAAGGAACACTCTTAAAAAATTTTTTTTTTGGCATTGATGATTCCACAAATAACCTTTAAACTCCATGGAACCTTTCCATTGAACAAAAGGTTCTTCATAGTAGGGAAAATGTTCTTTATATTAATGTTCTTCACACTAAGATAAAAAAAAGAAAAGATGTCACTGTGAAACCCCCCTTTCAGAACTTTAATTTATATAAGTGTACTGTGTGTTATGAGCAACAGCTTTGGCTTCATTTCAAACTATTTTTGTTGGAGGAGGAAAAATAGACAAAGTAACTGGAAATATTGCATCTAAAACATAAGGGACTCAGTATAACTGTATTGGTTATCAAACGGCTATATAAAAGTCACATGTTAAGACTCTGACACTCATCCTTTCTGATGTGAACATTCTCAATTGTTAAAGGGATACTTCACCTCTGGGAAGATGAATGTGTATTTAAAATAGGTCATTTATGTAGAAGAAATGTGAAGAATTTTTTTAATTTGGAGCTTTCTAGACTGAGAAAAGCCAGAAAATGTATTTTTGGCTTATGTGGATGAAAGACAACAACTCCCAGAATGCACTTGCTTCGCTGCCCTAGGAGGCCACGCCTACCGGTAAGACAGCGCAGTTGAAAACAAGGTTAAGGCCTCATTATACTTCTGCGTCGGACCTACGCCGGAGCCTATACGCCGTAGGCAACGTGTTGGTTTTAATTTATACTTCTGTGTCGTTGTCCGCGTTGACGCGCACCTTGGGAGCGTGTGAAACCCCGAGGGAGGGGTTCTGGCAGACCAATCACAGCGCTTGTGTCCGCGTAGAATTGACGCGTTGTTACATTTTTGGAGAGGTGCACGTCAGGGTACGCCGTAGGGTACGCACGCTACACACAGCCTACGACGTAGCTACGGCGGCAGTTCGACGCAGAAGCATAAAACAGGCTTTAGGCTACTAGTGAGTCTCCGTGACGAGTCTGCCTGGGATTTCGGGATCGCCCAAAATGTCCGGGATTCGGCTTTTGCGTTCTACAGTCGCCATTCATTATGTTTACTGTGGTGAGCAGGACGAGGCTGACGGCCGCGGGAGAACAGCGCGAGGCCGGTGGCGTCATTACTGAGACGCGCCGGTCTCGCAACGGAGGTGCGGGAATTTTCTTAGCAATGTTAAAACGCACATCAACCGATCACTTGTTTAGCGTTCATGTAAACACTACATTCAGATTCACCGATCGGAATGAATTCAGTTAGATTGAAACATGAGGTGTGCATGTAAACAATGAATGGCGACCGCAGAAAGCAAAAGCCGAATCCCGGACATTTTGAAAGATCCTCGCCCGCCGGACATGTCCGGGAAAAGGAGGATGGTTACCCATACTTACTCAGCTTTCTCCTACTATTCAGCTTTCTCCACAGAACAAGAGCCTGCTAGCTTAGCTTCCAAAGAAAGACGGCTGACTGTGTGTACATTCTGTGACTGTGAGTGAGATCCCATCCCACCCTGTATGGGCGGGCTGAAAACATGCGGAACAACGCCATCTACTGGCTGTAGTCTTTAGCCTCTGGCCAGAAAATCCTCCGATGACGCAAAATGACGATTTTTGCGTCATCGGAGGATTTTTTCCAGACAAAAAATACATAAATCTCTCCTCTCAGGGGGATATGAGGGTGGAAAGCATGGTAATTCGAAAATACTACAGGTTTTCTACTAATACAAAGCTTAATGCTAAATCCTGAAGTAACCCTTTAACATGGGCATTGAAAAATATTCACTGTTCAAGCCGCATATGATTATGGCATGAAACAGGCATTATATCTCAAAGTTACTTGATTGGTTAGGTTTTTTTTTTTTCTTAAGTAAAAGCAATTTGTAAAAGTGGAAACTGAGCTGAGTAGTCACTGTTAATCAGTGATTCTACGACCAGTTAAAAGTGGATATAAATTTTACTAGCTGTTGCAGGTTAAGTACTGTGGCAAAGGTGACCCCCCAGTCATCGCTAACAACGGCTTTTCAGGAAAGCAGTTCTAACCATGAGCCCAGCAGAGGTCAAAGGGCAGGACATCTGTGAAAGCAGCCTCTGACCTCCATACAGACCTCAATGGAGACAATAAGATCAGGTTTCTGACTGAGTACACCATCAGAAGGCTGCTCTGCATCTGTCTTCTCTATTCTTCACTCCATTTGTACTATTTTTGTGCTATACCTTTTTTTGTTTCACTTTTGCATCTCATTATTAATCTAATATCTTTCTTTGGTAGACATAGTATGTCAAGACATAGTATTTAGTTGTCATTATGCTACATATATTCAGATATTCATTAAAGGAGTAGTTTACCTAAAAACAGACTTTTTGGTCTGTTTATTATTAGAAATATATTGTATGCTCCATAAGTTTGGCGTCAGTAAGATAACATGATCTAGGAGTTGTAAGAACCACTTTTATGACTTTTATTTTTTTAAATGCTTTTAAAGACATTGTTTTTACAGACACCTATTAATGTGTAAAGCTAAAGCCATACAAAGTGCATTCAATTAACATTAATTCACTGATATCACAGAAGAGCACTAGAGGATTTCAAGAATCCGACGTCAACATTAACTGTCAGGAAAAGCATTCGGGGACCCTAAAGCGTGTGTACATGGTGTTAAACACACATAAAGGATTTAAATAGACCAAGATGGACAAATACATCTCCATTTTGAAAACATTCCAACTGTCCCAGACGTAACGTGGGGATCACCATTTCGTCTCCACTATCCCAGCTGCCCATCTACATTTCACAGGGAAGTCAACAGCGTATGCATGTACCCTTTCAACTTGGTGTCATCCTGCTTGTCGTTCTCAGCTCCCGTCTTCAGTAAGAATTATAGGTCACAACTGCTTCCTCTCATAGGTTCAATCAATAGCATGACCCTCTGTTCTTGGGGGTTTTCATGAAAGCTTTATAAGGATGAACAGAATCACCCCTTCCCCCAGTTAAGAAACCTGTCCCTTGAGGCGTGGGCTTGGGCTTATTCAAGACTTCCACCCGCTTGTGAGATCTTAAGGGACGTGTCTTGCTGTGTTGAACAAACAGATGTGTTCTATGTCTATCATCAGGAGTAAAAAGACCAGATGCTGTCCTGGCCTAAAACCTGACATGTTAAAACGGCTTCTTGATGTACATCGGTTCTGTTCCCGTCCCCGTCCACTGTTTGATTGATAGCCACCGTCCCTGTGAGTTGTGTGAGCTGAATCGTCTACGACAGAGCAAAGGCTCCTGGGGACCCAGGGGTCAAAGTTCAAGCTGGGCTCTCTGCGCCGTTACACTTCAACGGTGCGTCTCAGAAGATCTGTGCAGCGGGAGAGGTCACTTGTCACCCCATAAGGTCACTGTGAGACAGCGTAGGCCATACACACAAATTCCCTTCTTTTTACAAAGCTGTGACTAGTATTAGTGGGTCTTAGACAACATGGCTCAAGGTCAATATGGACTTCTTGTCCACCTGTCCTGCTCAAAAGAACATGCAGAAATCAATCAACGTGATGTTTAGATGTTAAACACAATGCAGTTGTTTGCGTTCCATGTCACTGAGATTAAGGATGCATTGATAGACTGATAAGATGATAAGTATTTTCATGATATGGCTATATATAAAATATATAACATGTAAATATATTCTATAATTATTTATATAGTTTAGATATATTACTGTTCTAACTCTACTGCTTGGGGTTAGTACAATTTTTTTATAAGAAATTCATACATTTATTTAGCAAGGACTCATTAAATTGATTGAAAATAAAGACATTTATAATGTTATATCAAATATTAAGCAGCACAGCTGTTTTCAACATTAATAATAATAATAATTCTTCATTACTTTTAAATAGCGCTTTTCTCAGCACTCAAAGTGCTTTACATAGAAGGGGGAATCTCCTCAACCACCACCAATGTGCAGCATCCACCTGGATGATGTGACGGCAGCCATATTGCGTTAGAACGCCCACCACACACCAGCTTATTGGTGGAGGAGAGTGATGAAGCCACTTAGTATATGGGGATGATTAGTAGGCCATGATGGACAGAGGCCACTGGGCAAATTTGGGATTTTTTGTGACCACAGAGAGTCACGACCTCGGTTTAACATCTCATCCGAAGGACGGTGCTCTTTGACAGTATAGTGTCCACATCACACTGGGGTGTTAGGACCCACACAGACCACAGGGTGAGCGCCCCCTACTGGCCTCACTAACACCTCTTCCAACAGCAACCTGGTTTTCCTAGGAGGTCTCCCATCCAGGTACTAACCAGGCTCAACCCTGCTTAGCTTCAGTGGGCAACCAGTCTTGGGCTACAGGGTGATATGGTTGCTGGCCAATAAGAAATGTATCTTAGGCAGCAAATCAAGATATAGAACATCAGCATAATAGAATGATTTCTGAAGGATCATGTGACACTGAAGACTTGGGTAATGAGTAATGAATTCAACTTTGCCATCACAGGAATAAATTACATTTTAATATTAAAATAGAAAATAATTATTTTATATTGTAATAGGCTACTATTTCACAATGTTACTGTTGTGTGCTGTACTTTGTATCCTTAGCATAAATAAGAGAATTCTTTCAAAAATATAAAGAAAATCTTACAGACCCCAAATTTTTTAATTGTATTGTATATTTATTAATTGTTATAAATCTATATAATAAAGGATTTGCTCACATTTTAGATCAGGGTCCAATTCTCACTATTAACTAACTATTAACTACAACTTTTGCCTCAATAGACTCCTAATTACTGTTAGGTAGTTGTTAAATTTAGGTATTGGGTAGGATTAAGGGATGTAGATTATGGTCATGCAGAACAAGGCATTAATATGTGCTTTAGAAGCGCTAAACAGAAGGGCTGGGTATTGACACAAATTTCACAATTCGTTTCGATTCCGATTCCGATTCGATCCGATTCAGTATTTATTATTTTGGATCAGGTACAATACATGGCAAATTTTCTCAAGGAAAACAAATCTCTTAACTAATGCTGTAAACTATGGGAGTCAGTTGTAGCCTACCAGGCTTCATTAGCCTATAATATTGAAGGTAAAAATTTATGGATTTGTATATACAAACACATAAATTACACTTTTATTTATTTTTATAATAATAAAATTATGAAATATAAACATTTAAATGGTGGCTGTCATAAAAACTTGCCAGATTTATTCAAACATGCATTAAATATTGAAGAACATTAAAAATTATAATGAATATGTAATATGGTGCATATATTTAGCAAAATGCTCCTCTCTAGAGTAAATTTTTATAGCTGACTAACGAGTTTATGGTCATTGGATATGGTTTTTCTGAGGTAAATGTGACGTTACATGACATTGTTTACAAGCTGTTTTACTGATGGCTTTCCACGGTTGAAACACTGATTGAGCGATTCTATGTGACATGATACGGATTTCGATAAGTTGTACTGTATCTTTTAACACACTTTCAGATGCTCATTCATGTTTATTTCGCGCTGTAACTCAGTAACTGGTATTATTAAGGCGGAAGAGAAGATCATGTGCGCTCAGCGCTGCTGCTTCTCTTGAGCTGAGCTGCGCCAGAGCGATCTCACACCACAGCGCCAAAACGGTATGTTTTTGAATTTTGTAAGAAAACGGACGTAATTTGAAATCTGAGACTTTGTTTCATATCAGTAGTAACAAAGCATAAAGGTTATTGCGATGTATTGGATGGGATGCACGCTACAATGTTCCATTCATTCATCAACTGAAAACAGGATGACTAATTGATTCTTGGGATTTAAGAATCGATATCGGTTCGTAAAAATGAGAATCGATTCAAATCGAGAAATCAATATTTTTTAACCAGCCCTACTAAACAGCCAATATCCTAGTAATATGCATGCTAATAAGCAACTTTGGACCCTAAACTAAAGTGTTACCAAAGATTCATATTTGAAATTACTGTGCTGTTCTCTTCAGAAACAAAGCAAATGTTTTTTTTTCTGCAATTTTTTGTCAACATGCACAAGCATGAATCCATCTGAAAATGTCACAGGTGTCTCTGTGAAGGGGCAACTGTGCGTCATCTCTACATCCTCACGAAGGCATTATGTTGATGCCTGTCTATAAGGGTAAGTTTGAGCTGATCGGAGAACAAGCCCTGGATCTCCAATGTTTTGTTTTCCCAGCGAGAGGCCCGGATGGAGGAAAGGGTCTGTGTGTAGGCCATAAGCCCACAGGAAACAAATATCAGGAAAAAGATCAGCAATCCCAACATGATGCAGCGAGTTAGCGGAGACCTCCGCACCAGAGCAAATCCCACCGACAATGAGCGCGCTCTGAAAACAAGCCTTCAAAATATGACAGCAGTGACCAGCAGCATCATACTAAACATACTTTTAAGAAGAATTCACATCTTTTCCTCACTTTAACATCTCAAAGTAACTGCATGTCTAAAAGCCTAAAAATCAGACCTGGTGCTTCAATGGTCAAAATTTGTGCCATATAATCAGTTAAGACCCATGTCACAGCAGCCCCACCCCCAGCTCTTGTCGACTAATGCGATAGGTAGTTGAGGCAATTTTAAGGAATAGCGTTAGGACAATGTGGATTTGAGGGCAATATTGATTGGATAAAGGAGGGATGTCAGATGAATGTCAGGTATTGTGAAGGCTGATAAAGGAGTAAGCCGTGGACCATGAGGAGGTCAGTCATTAGCCATGTGGAACGCTGATCCATAGAGGTGGAGAGGGGCCATTAGGCACACATCAGTGCCCATCCCTGCTCCCCAATCCCATGTGCTGGTACAGACACCCAGAGAAAAAAAAGACAGAACGATGGAAAGGAGAGGTGTTCAGAGGGTGGAGAGGACTGACGGGGAATAAACAAGGGTTCATAGGATCATAGCTTCTCACGGCCTCATACTGCCAAATGACTACTACTAGACTTCATGAAACTATTATGAAACTTCATGAAATTAACTATTACCCGCATTGGAGGGTGCCATTCCTGTGCAAGCTACTAAGACAAAATAAAAAAGAACCTTGCAAGTGCTAACAAGCACAGCTGAAGATAGCCTACTTCAACAACAATCATCTAAAGAACTAAAAAATTTAAGTTGCAAGAAAGAATTTTTTTATTACTGTCAGTGGTGTGATGAATAAAGAAGGTATGTAGGTGTTTCTCCAACTACAGCCACTTTTGGCCAAGCTGACATTTATGAAATAAAATCTTAATTACTTAATTTGTCCACTGATGGAAATTATATATTTAAAATATAATTTTGTCAGGCTAATGTCATAGCTAGCATTGATGTATCTGAAATATACACAATAAATAATATTTTAACACTTTTTGCATAGTTTTGTAAAATTACAGCTTCATTGGAAATTAATCTTTTACTGTTTTATCTTTGATTTTTCCACACATCTTATATTTCATCTTGAACTATTCACTGACAATGTTGTCTTCTTGATTAATAAATACACCAACTTTAAAAAAAAAAAAAAAAAAACGTGTCCAGTGTGGTGGAAATGACACCAGGTCTGTGGGACAGTCATTATTCTTTGAAAAATGAACTTTAATTAAATTTCACGCAATAAATATAGAAATGGTTGCATGTTTATTTTTACTATTTGTTTAGATCATCATCGTTTTCAACATAATAATTCCAAATTTATTGTGGATTTTCATGCATTCCATGGTCTCAAAAGTCTGAAACAAGAACAAACAAAATCTCTATATAAATGTAGTCAAATAAATGAAGGCATTAAATGGCACAAATAAGTTATGGCATTATAAAAACTGTCTAAGACTGATTTAATGTGATATTCAAATAACATAAATTGAAAAAAAAGTTATGTTAATTTTAATAAATTCAAACCCTAGGGAAAAAAAGTTCCTTAAGTTGAAGAGACACATTTATATTGTAGAAATGTGCATTCCTAATATATTTATCTTTCTTGGCGAGCTTACATCCAAATAAGTCCATTTTAAAGATCTTCTACAGTTTGCTGAATGGACAGGAATCGTGAATCAACTTTTGGTTAGCATTACTGCACTGATAGCTTGACTTTGATGGGGGACCTGTGCTAGTCCCACAGGGCACACATAGGGCCAGGGACCACCTCCCTCTGCTGTCCACCGAGGGAGAGTCACACAGCCACATTGTCCTGCATTGTCACTGGATGACATCACCGACTGATTTATAACACTGGCTCAGAAAAGGATTCTTTGTGTCCATACAATACGCCTCTAAATGTATGACACCCCATTAATTGGCGTGCTCACTGAGTATTTGCATAGACGGATTGGTAATGATTAAACATACAGCCCACCTCCTGCTAAACTGATCGGTCAGGATAGACATGGATGTGCTTCTGATGCACAGTTGTTTGAGTAACAGCGGCATTTATGCGCTTAGTGTAATCGGCTGCTTGAAATATTGCCTGTGCATGAATATGCTTCCACTATTGGCAACTTGACAAGTATTTCTGAGTAACTTTGATTGCCAGCCTCAAGCTATGCATGTCCAAGCATTATTTGAAGAAACCAAATTCTACATTCAGGCTTTTTCGAGTACTTTCCCAGTGCCTCACATATTATCCCATAACCACAACATGACTGTGTCTACTCCTCGTAGTCATTAATTGTTACAACAATAAGATTCCCTTAAGCTTAGGAATACAAACAAGATGTATCTGTGTCTGTTTCTCTGAACATGTGACAGAGGCCCGGCAGGGGGCAGCAGGAGGCAGTGTGGATTTGAAAGGATTCAACCAGAAGCACACAACTGACACTCGTGAAACCCAATACCACTGTGCACGCTCTCAAACATACGAGACACACACACACACACACACACAAACATGCTCAAACGACTGGCTTTGTTCCATTCTGCCGGCACACTCAAACTTGGTTTCACATAATGATGCAGCTTCAGGGCAGTAAAACCTTCAGCTTCATCCACATCTACACCCTCATCTGCTGGTGTTGCCTGGACTGGCACGGCTATAACAATTACAGACAGCCTGGCTTCTCTGTTTCTTTGAAAGAAGTCCAGAATGGTTATGAAGCATTACAAATCAGCAGTAATAGCCACTTTTCAATGTTCAACAAAGGCTAGAAATTACCCAGAGTTAAGGGCAAAAATCACCTGTATTTTATAATATTCAATTAGGCCTATGTTGCTATGTTTTCAGTGACACCGCAATGACCCAGCGGTCAAATATCTGTATTCGCCCTCTCAAGCCAGTGTTGAATGTGCTGAAAAAATAAAATAAAATAAAAATAAAAAAGGAGCGAATACTGGATGTTGAGTATAGGGATTAGGGATAATGGCACATTTAATTAATAGAAATTCATATAATCTATTATTCAGATAGACCCCTAGTTGCTGATGTGGTAATCATTAATGAATTGTTTAGTTCTTCTTGAGTGAAACATTAACTCATGATTATCTGTGCATTAGTTAAGTCTGAAGAAATACATTATAGTGCACTCGTATTGTGAAGTGTTCCTGACAATAGAGCTGTATCATTTAACATTTAATGTTAATTAATTTTAACATTTAATCTATTCTATCAGAATGTTTATTGTGTTATGTCTTTTGAATTATTTACAGCTAATTTTGTATTTTGTATCCATCCGATTTTTTTTTTTAAACAACCATAATGTTTTTAAATTAATTAATTTTGATTGAAATTAATTTCAAGCATCTTGACATCATTGGCTAGTGTTTTGTTATATACTTTGACATTATATATATATATATATTATCATGTAAAAAAAAGTATAATAACAAATAACATTAAAAAAAGTCAAATGTAAACGTAAATGTAACGGAGGCCAGCTAATAGTCGCTGTGCGAGTAAACCTCACTCCTCTGATCTCAATAAGCGCTCTAGTGACAGACTCCTTGTTAGAGTGCCTGACTCTCACACCAGAGACCCGGGTACGAGGCCCACACAGAGCGGGGCGAGTAGGACCCGGGTGGAGGGGTGACATATATTGACATTTTAGGGGGTGGGGGGAGGGGTGACAAATTATTAGCAATAATGATATAGAGATTCCAGTAGAACTCTTTTATTTAAGTGTCAATGTTTTTGTTCAATTCCATTTATCAGGATGTTTAAATAAATAAAAAAAAAAAAAATATATATATATATATATATATTTTTTTTTTTACATCCTGATAAATGGAATTGAACAAATGCCAGGGGACAAACATTGACACTTAAATAAAAGAGTGCTACTGGAATCTCTATATCATTATTGCTAATAATTTGTAGAATATCCTAAAATCAGACAGGAGTTACAAAAGCTAGATGGAGTTTGAATTAAATGGGAAAGCATAATGTTTTCTCTCCAACTATACTTCCAGTAAATCTACCGTCTTTTAAATGTACCGCACACAGAGCCAACTGCAGGCTCCAATGTTGGCACATTCTCCTCCATTTGGCTGTTGCGTCTTCCTCCATGCTCTAGAATGGTGCTATAAAAGAGGTCTATATCCTATTCTTATCTTGCTCAGAAATCGAGTCACCCCACAACCTAGTCACTAGTTTTGGAGAAGCCCTCCCAATGACTGTTCAGCATTAAATCCCACCCACTCTTATCTTCCAGGCAATTCTGCTGCTGTGGTGCCAAATCCCTTCTTGCTCAGCCCAGCCCTGGGACCACAAGAGTTTTTCCCACCTTTTATGGGATCAACACCTTATTTACCCTGTTATTTATTTAGAGATACTTCCGGCCTCCGTCTTGGCAGCATCACCTTATTAATTCTTCTGAGCAACTGAGGCGGGTACATGATATCCTCTTTCTTCAGCGTCAAAGTTAACCGTGCCTTGAGAGCCCAAAGACTCAAATCCAACTCGACTTATGTTTGTGGTTCTTCCCGCTGAATAGTGCTGCTGACGTCAGTCTGCAATGATGCAAATATACAATGGAAAATGGTGTCCCTTTAGTGTATTACAGATTAGGATGTTAATCTAAGCAAATGTAAATATTCATTTCACTTGAATTTACAAAGCCAGAATGTGTCTTCAATATCAGATCCTGTAAGAGTAATACAGTGGCAAAGTTACAGTATATTGTCAACTTTAAAAATGTGTAGAAAAAACACAAAAACTAAGGTTTTGATTCAACTATTTGCAGACAGTCAATAGTTGTAGAGATTTATAACATTTCACATTGCGTGTATATACAGTATATATAAGATAACACTCTAAAGATAAGAAATGATAAGACTTTTGTAAGGTTTAAACTCACCAAGGCAATTGTTTGATCAAAAATAAAGTAATAACAGTAATATTGTAAAAATGATAAAAATGCAATTTTATTTATATATTCAAAAACGTTAGATGCGGTTTATGTTAGATGCGATTAATCGATTTGACAGCACTAATATATAGCCCTTGTTGTTATATATATACACACTGCATATATTCAAATATAATTAAAAAATATAAAAAGTATAAGTATAATACTTAAATAATAATAATTTTAGATTTTTTTTTTTTTTTTTTTTGCACATACTTCGAGATTGTATTCATCATTTACAGGAATGAAGGAATTTAAACAAACACTTTTTGGCACCTGATCAAGCATCATCCACTGTGGGTTTGCTTGTTATGTACAGTAAGTAAATCTGCTTGGCAGAAGCAGTCAACACTGGAAGATGTGAATTAAGAGGATGGACCCAATGGCTGTGCATTTTGGCTACTCGACTAAGCATATATTTTATTTATAGGGGACATTTTACTGTCAAAATATAGATTCGAACAGGTTCGTTAGCTCTGACAGCCAGTGTCTCGTGGTGTTGAAATATACCCTTCTGCCACTCAGGCCCTTCACCTTAAAGGTGCCGCTGCGATGCGTGTTGATGCGCTACCACATCCCTGACAACCACTGCACACCCCTTTATCAAGTGTGAGTCGACAAGCTGCCATCTTACACAAAAGGAGATGCAGAGGGCTAATCATTCATTCTTTCCACACATGCAGTTATAGGGCTCTCAATTCCACACACATCATCTTCCCTGAAGCCCTCTGCATCCCCTCTGGGTCTTTCTCATAGCCACTGGTTTCAGACTGGCTGCTACCGGCTGTGACAAGACTGCTGGTGGTAAGGTGGGCTGGGAGGTTGGGGGTGGAGGAACAGCTGCAGTCACAGGACAAACAGAAGCTGGAGGACGCTGGTCTATCCTGACCACAACCAGACACCACCAAAAGCAGTGCCAGAGAAGACAACTGGCATCACATCGCAAGAGCCCAGCTACTGTTATCTGATGCAGTGGGAACAAAACCCTTGCATGTTGGCGAGTTTCGCCAGTAGTTAACATGTAAAAATATCATAATGTTGCAGATATTGACTGGAATTAATTCTTGAGGCTATTATTCAGGCTAACTGCTAACACCAGTTTTATTCAAACTAAAACTGGGAAGGAAGCACTTGCTAAAAAGAAGTACACTTAAATACTTTTAAAAAGAGTGCTTATCAGGCTATAATATACTTGCATGTGCTTTAGTATGTTAGGCAACCCATCAAAATAAGTGTTCTTCTTTGAAGTAACATAAAAGATTATTAAAACATACCGATACTTTAAAGTAAAACTTTTAATCTAACATTATTTCAAAGTCCACTTTTTCAAAGTATACTTAAGTGTGTTATGAAATGTTAAAGGGAACATATCATGAAAATCTGACTTTTTCCGTTTTTAAGGGCTAGGCTATAAGTCCCCGGTGCATCTACCAACCCAGAAAACGTGAAAAGTGACAACCCAAAATCCCAAACTTTGTTTTGGTAAGCCTTTCTCTACAAGTATGTAGAAAAAAGAAGAAGATTTTTCTCCCCTTCTGACGTGGGAGGGGGACCTTATTATAATATTACCGCCCCTCAATCTGCACGTTTCCACCCACGGTGCCGCCATTTGGTTTTCGCAAGCGACAACAGTGTAAAGCCCCATTCACACCGCCAGCAACACGCAGGGACAAAGCGACATGATCCCATTCATTTTCAATGGAGCGCTAGCGACACGAGCGACGGAGACCGTTGGCGACAGAATGTATTCACCTTATTCCGGAAGTAGCACTGGGTGGCGCCATCCGCGTAATCTCACTTCCTGGTTTAGCTACTTAGCGCTTTGTTTGCCCTGGTCCAATCTGTTATCTGTCTTGATATAAGTAGATAGACTAGCTATAATATTATAGCCAAATGCGTTGGCCTATGGTTACAATAGCTTTTGAAACAATGCCACAATCAAATTATTTAATAGCTGTGTCTTTCTAATAGCTATTACTTAGTTATGAAGATGTGCACAAACACTACTACATGTAAAGTTTGAAACATTATTACACCACAGTTTGTTTGCTTAATCACCAGATACATTTGCAGTGTATAGCCAACAGATGAGAAAAAAATAGCCACGAACTGGTGTAGAAAGAAAGTAGAGCCTCAACTAGATGAACAAGAGGGTAACGTTAGCTTAGCTAACTGCTAGCTGCAATTTCTTATGCTTTGATCTCTAACACAACAAGTAATGGCTGTAAAATAAATCCAGCGACTGAATTCTAGAGGACCATAGCTTTCAAACAAGGTATAGCATGTGTATGTGTCCTGTAGTGAGACCATTACAACATTAGATGTTTGTGGCTAATGTAGGCTAAACACTACACATCGGCCGGGCTGCGATCAGACAGGCAGACGGGTCATATAAACACCTAAAAGTCGTTTAAAAATCACCCCGAGAAACAGTGCATTGCTGTGCTGTTGGTACACACGTACATAGCACAAATTAGATTATCTTATGTGACATTTTATCAGTGAGACTTCTCTGCAGTTCTCCTCGAAATTGAATGAGGGTCCGCTAAACCGGAAGTTGGTTTACAACGGAAGTACTGGACAGAAGTAAAAGTGGGCGGGGCGGAATAAGGTGAATAGGCGTGTCAAGCAACGCGAGACAAGCGACAAAAGTTCCGAAATGTCAATTTTATGCAAATGAGAAGCAAATTTCGACTGTGGAGCTCATGTCACCATCTGCAGGCATGACAGGACAGAGTTCCAGAGCGATTTCACTGTTTTATATGATTTGACTATAACCACATTCATCATGGATTTAATAAAATGATGCGTGGAAAAAGGAAACTGTCGGCAGTCTTAGTGAGTTTGATTCCTACATAGATAGTTTGTGTGTTGTTGTATTATATTGCAAGTTTAGCACTGCTGCAGTTCATATAACAGTTTCCCCTGCATTATGTTGATTAGGTACAAGACAATGTATTATTTGTCAAATTCTAATGACGTTTTAGTAATTTTTGACAGTATGAGTTTAATTTGTTGATAGATCGACCGTTTAATGCACTGAGCACTGCTGTGGTTAATACAACACTCTCCAAATGCAGAATGCTACTTTTAAGTCTTTTAAGTCTAATTCCTAGTCAATTTAGAATGATATCTTAGTTTTATATATCACTTGTGATTGTATTTTCTATACATTTGGCTAGACGTGCAGTCTACCAGCTCATTTGCATTTAAAGGGACACAGACACACACAAAAACGGAGCATTTTTGCTCACACCCTAAAACAGGCAAATTTGACAAGCAATAAATTATTTGGCTGGGTATTTTGAGCTGAAATTTCACAGACATGTTCTGGGGACACCATATATTTATATTACATCTTGTGAAAAGGGGAATAATATGTCACCTTTAAGTCATCAAAGTGGCCTCATTTTTTCATTATTATTTCTACACAAATATATAGGCTATATAATATATAATATTTAAAAAATATATACTTTTAAGATTTGAACTACATTACAATTTAAAATTCAATACAATTAAGAACACTTCTTTTTTACAAGACAGGGTAGAGTTTCAATACGTTTTTATTATAATTATGTTGCATACTAATTTTCTACACATCATTAAAAGGATAGTTCACCAAAAAGAATTTTGTATGACACTGTACTGTTTTTTTTTTAGTACGTAAAAAGAATCATAAAACGTGTCCATATATGACTGGTGCACTATATACCCATCTACTGAAGCCATGAGACGGGTTTGTGAAGAACAGAACAATAGAACTCGTTATCCACTGAAAATCTTGACATCCGACCATTCTAAAGTTCTCGAAAGAAGTAGTGACGTCTGATTTGTAAACGAATCACTTGTTTGAGAAGGATCTTTTCAATGAATCAATTAATCCAGTTTTAAAAACGAGATACCGTACATTCACAAACCTGACTAATCCAGTTCCTAAGCTCAACTCACTGATGATTTAGTGGTTAACAGCTCACTGGAAGGAGTTATCAGTGAATTTTGGTCTGGTCTTAACATAAAGATATCGTATGACTTCAGAAGACTAATATGTAGCTCATTTGGACCACTTGACACTTTAATGGCTTTTTTTTAAGCTTGAAAGCTTTAGATCACATTTGTTGTAATTGAATATAAAAGAGTAGAAATTCTTCCAAATAAAAAATGTTGTGTTTCACTGAAGAACGTAACTTGACATGAGGTTGAATAAATTATGAAAGAATTGTCATTTTACAAGACGTCATATTTGACCATTGCAGGCTTCCTCACTCGACTCAACCTCAATTGCAAAGCAATGCCATGTTATCCGTGCATGACCTTTAATGCTCTAATATACTCTAATTCATCTCAGTCACAGAGGGAGTCCATGCAACCGACTAATCCCACAATGCCTTTCATGTCTGAAACACCAATTACAGGGGGCTGATTTGAAGCCACACACGCATTTACAGTGTCCTGACTTGCAGTACTGGTGATCACGGCCGGGACAAGCGTGGGAAAACTGACATGAAAGAAAGTCTAGAGGTTGGTCATGATTACGGACTTAGATGCAAAGTGAATCAGGGGCTAAGAGGCTGAAAAAAGCTTGTTCACTGGATATCAGACGCGTTGTCTCATGCACAGAATTACTAAACATCACTGGCAATTAGCCACTGATATCCAGCCAGGAAGAACATCAGACTGTGAGCCAGACAGACAGGAACGCAGGATGGAGGTGGGGGTGCTGAGGTCTATTGTCAATGGATCTCTCTTACTACTGAGCTGGACACTGAACACTGAGTACTGCTATAAGAGGCTTCAGCTAACAGGCCTGTTTCTGATGCCCAGATTAACCCACATAAATGTTTAATAAATGTATTTCATCAGGTTAAATAAACATAATTGGTTCACGTAATTTCAACATCACTTAATTAAGTCATTTTTGTAATTTCATTAGCTAGCTAACAAAATATTAACAAACGCTAACACATATTAGCATGCTAAGAGCTAAACAGTAAACACTCCTTGAGCGAAACAGTAATAATTGTGTTCCAGTCCACAGCCTAAGCAAATGCTCCACTCTTCTCCACAAGTAATTTACACAGTTCTAATAATTCCAACATAGCTGAACATTAAAGGAGCTGTATGTAAGAAATGTATTTCAATTAATCATAAAATGGCCCTGATATGTCACTAGACATTAAGAAATCATGTTCATTTCAAATACTTATATCACTGACAACAGTAGTCCGGCCAGGATATTGTCATTTAAAAAGTGAAGTTGCAGCCCTCAACTGATGTTGATGTTGTCATCTTGTGTTTTGGCCTGATGCCCCACCCTCCACCTATCTACCAATCACGAAGTCAGTAGTGTTTCGGCATCGGGGTTGCCAGCTCTGCTCTAGTTACCACAGCTACGTAGCAGCCTACATTCCTGCTGGATCCTGCAGCCTATCTGGCAACCTCGAGTCAGGGGGGAGGGGGAGGGGATACACCGCTCTACAGTAATTTGAAAGTGATTGCAGTACCAGTTTTGGCCACAATCTTACATACGGCTCCTTTAAACCATACCTGTCAACCCTCCCGTTTTTCCCGGGATTCTCCCATATTTTACCTTGCTATCCCGCTATCATCCTGTTTAAATATTTTCCCGTATTTCTCCCGTATTTTTAATCTTTCTATATACATTTTTTTTTTTAAATCCCATGGGCGCAAACCAGTTAAGCGGAAATCCCGCCCTGCAGCTAATTTCATTGGTTAAGGTTACAATGACGGGTAGGTTTAGGGATTGTGATTCACATGACCAACAAAATCTTTAGAATTGGCTAAAGATTCTTAGCCCAGTCCTCTTTGACAAAATCAATACACTACTGTGAGGTAAAATATAAACAATATATAAGTACAGATATATCATAAATCTAGTTGTATAAGATACACACAACAGCAATTTATCTGGTAAATAAAATAATAAACTACAAGAAAATATATATTTTTAATGTTTCCAAGTCAGGACTGCTAAGTAATTCAGGTTGAAAAGGTTTGAAATACATGGTCAGAATGTTTTACATTTTCAAGACTAAAGATGTTGAAAATCAAAAATCAAATCCATTGCAGATGATTTTAGAATAAAAAGCGTTGGGAGGCTGATAAAAAGAATACAGTTGATGATTCGAAAATATGGTGTAATTGAGGAGACATTAATGTAAAAAAGGTAAAAAATGAGGAGGGTCAGGTATGTAGAGCAGTGAGAGGTAAACAGAAGAATGATGTTATTGAAAGGAGGCCTGGAGGAGAGCTCCACAGCTCCAATGACATGCTTATATTTTACAGTAGTCTCATGACTGTAACACTCACACACCAGTGATTCTCCCACTAAGTCAAAAGTTCAACCACAAGATTAAATGATTATGAATACAGTAACTGATGACACATTCAAACTAAACAAATGACATCAACAAAATAACTTGAGCATGACAAATAAATCCAGAATATACCAAACCCCCTATTATTTGTTTGTCACGATAGAGGCGGGTGGAGTTATAAGGTTTTACTGACAGTTTGAGGATCCAATGGAGTCACGAGGTTTAGTCACAAGCTCAAGTAAAGGGTGACAACTGTAATGATTTATGAAAAAAAAGACGGAATATGGAGATATGAGGTTTCCGCCCGACAGCGACTAGGCCTATGCAGTGATGCATCATTTTTATGCAAGTTGATATTCTGATCACATTTTTTCCCCCCAAGCACATTTTACCGATTTAAACCACATTAATCTCAATAAATACTATTCATTTAGACCGTTTTGCTGTCCATTGGTCACACCTAATTTTTGTAATTTCTAGTACTATTGCATTAGTATTGCATCCTTCTCATGAGCATTTAATCATTTTTTACTTTTCAGTGAAAGTTAAATCTCTTTTTTGGCCCATTTTACCTGTAAAAGAAAACCTGCTTAATAATTATGCACACCTGAATATAAGGCGGTTTTCAATTCCAGCCTTCCTTAACAATTATATATCACTTATACATGATTAAATACAAAATTAATAATAGTATTAATGTGGTTTGGAATTGGTAAAATGTGCTTAGGATTTTTATTTTTTTTTACTTTCAGAATATCAACTTGCATTATAATTATGCACACACTGTATGTGTGTGTGTGTGTGTGTGTGTGTGTGTGTGTGTGTCTGTGAATGAATGAATGAATGAATGAATGAACAGTTTGGGTCACAAATTGTTTTTAGAGGACCTACTATGCTTTTTTACATTTTCAACTTTCTTTGCTCGATGGTGTTTTTAGCCCCCAATGGCTCCTTCCATTCAGCTAACCCTAACCTCAACCTTAAACCTAACCATCCCCTCGCTGCCTGGAAGGCGCCGTTGGGGGCTTAAAACACCAAACACCACTTTCTTTAGTGTGTAATGTTGCTGTTGCATGAAAAAAGTCCACTCCAAAGGGAGTTATTTTCTATATCAGCAAGCAATCTGTTTCTGAACTCCCTGAAACGCCTCAATTGTAGTCTTGAGTTTTCTTCCAGGAATGTACACATCACAATATTCCTCATTTATCAAATTCACGTCCAAAGCATACGCAAAAAAGGGGCGAGGACAGGTTGAGTTGCGTTAGTGTGTTGAAACTCACGGTTACTGTAAGGGGCTTGACATTTCGGAAACACTCTCGAAGCAGTTGACCAACCACAACACACTGATCCAGTCGACCAATCAGAGCACATTGTGCTTTTTGTAAGGAGGGTCTTCAAAGAGACCGGAACTAAACAGAGTGTTACAAACAGACTGGGACGAAAAGAGAATGCAAAATAGGTGAAAAATACAGTTTTTGAACATAAAAGCATGAAAACCTATTCTGGTAGCCCCCAAAAACAAAATCAACACTTTGTAAAAGGGCCTAATGTGGCCTCTTTAAAAATGTTTTGATGGTTGTTTTAGCCATGGCTATAAGCAGAAGGTATGATTGCACAATATCTCGGAACTTGTGACAGCTGAAATCAAGACTAAGCATGCATCAAAATGAAAGAGAAAGCTGCTCCTGTACTCCTGGGGCTTGGGGGCCACATCCTGCCTTGGGTGTCCATTAACTCATTAGAGCATCCGATTAAAATATCAGACTGCAAGAGCAGCGAGTCTTCAGTCCATCGGCAGCCAAAGTGAGAAACCTGAGGCCTCCGCATCAGCTCATCAGTCACTGAGAGATGCTGCCATGTGTACGCTATACACACACTCTTCAACGCTTCGGACTGGAGCGTATTTCAGCTGGCAGGACTAATCATGCTCCAGTGATGAGACAGCACACTCATCTATTCTTCTTCTATGCTTTTCAGTGGTTAGAACACATTAAGGCTTCTCATAAAGCATTTAATCTTAGGTTAACACCTTTTTAAACATCGGGTAAAGCACTTTTCAACACTGAGTTTAGTGTTGTGTTGTTCGTTAACCATTATTAAAAATAATTTTCAGTATTTGAAATATATAAAATCAGGTTTTTGTCCTTAAAATGCAAACATGTGCGGGACTAATTTCTTACGCCTCCGTTGCTAATTCCAAAGGGGGGAGAGAGAGAGAGAGAGAGAGAGAGAGAGAGAGAGAGAGAGAGAGAGAGAGAGAGAGAGAGAGATATTAAAGGGTTAGTTCACCCAAAAATGAAATTTCTGTCATTAATTACTCACCCTCATGTCGTTCCAAACGGACCTCCGTTCATCTTCGGAACACAAATGAAGATTTTTTTTGTGATGATCCGAAACAGCAACGTCATTGTAACTTTCAAGGCCCAGAAAGGTAGTAAAGTAAGGCATCGTTAAAATAGTCCATGTGATACAGTGGTTTAAATGTAATATTATGAAGCAACGAGAATACTTTATGTGCGCAAAAAACTACAAATAATGACTTTATTCAAGAATCTATGTCATTCTTCAATGCTGTTGACGTAGTAAAAAATACACATAGACTGTAAAAAAAAGAAAAAAAGATGGAGACACCTTCACTCTCTTCACAAGGGAAGCCGCCATTGTGCCTGAACTGCTTGTAGATGGTTGCTCGTCGTCTGTATCTTCCTCTTGACAATACGAATACGAAGAAAAAGGATCAGTATAGAAAGAGACAAAATATTCAAACAAAGAATCTTATACCTGAAAAAAATATTAATATTTAAAACTGAAAGCATGCAGCCAATGAGCACTCCCCCCTTTATTCCTTATTTATCAACTATTTGATAAATCTAATCTAATCTAATCTAATCTAATCTAATCTAATCTAATCTAATCTAATCTAATCTAATCTAATATAATATAATATAATATAATATAATATAATATAATATAATATAATATAATATACACTCACCTAAAGGATTATTAGGAACACCATACTTATACTGTGTTTGACCCCCTTTCGCCTTCAGAACTGCCTTAATTCTACGTGGCATTGATTCAACAAGGTGCTGAAAGCATTCTTTAGAAATGTTGGCCCATTGTGATAGGATAGCATCTTGCAGTTGATGGAGATTTGTGGGATGCACATCCAGGGCACGAAGCTCCCGTTCCACCACATCCCAAAGATGCTCTATTGGGTTGAGATCTGGTGACTGTGGGGGCCATTTTAGTTCAGTGAACTCATTGTCATGTTCAAGAAACCAATTTGAAATGATTCGAGCTTTGTGACATGGTGCATTATCCTGCTGGAAGTAACCATCAGAGGATGGGTACATGGTGGTCATAAAAGGGATGGACATGGTCAGAAACAATGCTCAGGTAGGCCGTGGCATTTAAACGATGCCCAATTGGCACTAAGGGGCCTAAAGTGTGCCAAGAAAACATCCCCCACACCATTACACCACCACCACCAGCCTGCACAGTGGTAACAAGGCATGATGGATCCATGTTCTCATTCTGTTTACGCCAAATTCTGACTCTACCATCTGAATGTCTCAACAGAAATCGAGACTCATCAGACCAGGCAACATTTTTCCAGTCTTCAACTGTCCAATTTTGGTGAGCTTGTGCAAATTGTAGCCTCTTTTTCCTATTTGGAGTGGAGATGAGTGGTACCCGGTGGGGTCTTCTGCTGTTGTAGCCCATCCGCCTCAAGGTTGTGCGTGTTGTGGCTTCACAAATGCTTTGCTGCATACCTCGGTTGTAACGAGTGGTTATTTCAGTCAAAGTTGCTCTTCTATCAGCTTGAATCAGTCAGCCCATTCTCCTCTGACCTCTAGCATCAACAAGGCATTTTCGCCCACAGGACTGCCGCATACTGGATGTTTTTCCCTTTTCACACCATTCTTTGTAAACACTAGAAATGGTTGTGCGTGAAAATCCCAGTAACTGAGCAGATTGTGAAATACTCAGACCGGCCCGTCTGGCACCAACAACCATGCCACGCTCAAAATTGCTTAAATCACCTTTCTTTCCCATTCTGACATTCAGTTTGGAGTTCAGGAGATTGTCTTGACCAGGACCACACCCCTAAATGCATTGAAGCAACTGCCATGTGATTGGTTGATTAGATAATTGCATTAATGAGAAATTGAACAGGTGTTCCTAATAATCCTTTAGGTGAGTGTAAAAGCATAATAGAATGAGTTGCAATATTGCACACAATTCAACAATAATGTTTGCTTTATATCATTCATAATGACATTTTATATGTATCTTACCCACAGGAATAAAAGCAAAATTGTACTGAAGGATCCCCTGAATCCCCATCATTACTTTCTAGAGCAATTAAATACTCTTGTTCTGCCTGTTTTGTTATACATGCCTAAAAAGTGCCTAATAATATTTATATACTGAAATAATATCGACATTATAATTATTATGACTATGATGATTGATTTGGTTAGGCTATTTTTAGTGCCCCCTCAACACTTGGTGCCCCACGCACAGCGCGTGATGCGCGTGGTGGGAACGGAGTCTTTTTTTTTATTTGAAGTGTAATTTGATTGTTTAGTTTGCCTTACATCCATTACATTACATGGAGAGGGTGGGGTAAGGTTTACGACGGTTTACGAAGGCACCAACCACCTGGGGGCGATCGAGACGCTATGGCTTCACTTTTCAGGGCTTGTGCGGCAAGCTTGGTGTAAACAATGCAGTGTAGTGAAAACCCCCCCAAAAAACACTACAGTACAGTGCTTCTGGGTTCTATATGTCAGAACGCGGGCTCACTATTGGCTAGCTCCTGTGTCAGCATCACACGCATGTGTCGTGGTGCTCACATGACCAGCATCAGCCAATAGTGAGGCGGCATTCTGGCGTAGGACCCAAAAGTGCTGTACTGTGTTTACTACACGAATAGCGTAGGAGATCTGACACAGAAGAGAAGAAATTGTTAAATATAGTCGTTATTTTTGTGTTTGTTTGGCGTACAAAAAGTATTCTCGTCATTTCATAACATTACATTTGAACCACTAGTCACATGGCGTATTTTAATGATGTCTAGGCCTTGAAATTTGCAATAAACGTTGCTGTCTATGGAGGGATCAGAAAGCTCTTGGATCATAAAAAATGTCTTAATTTGTGTTCCGAAGATGAACGAAGGTCTTACGATGCGTGAAACGTTATGTAGCTTTTAGTTGCTAAACTATTTTACTGATAAAATCCTTAAATAGAACATTTGTCAACCAATCAGAATCAAGCATTCAACAGCCCCCTAGTATAATATTTGTATTTTATTTTATTTTATTTTATTGATATTATATGTTAAATGACTTAAAATATTTTATAGTTTTTGCTTTTAAGAGACATTTCTGGGAGTCCGATTATATATATGGATAATTATTGACCAGGCAAATACGAATATTAATCCATGGGTTTACAAATGCACAGTCTTGAAACCTGAATAACCAGGATTAATTGCTTACTCAGAGACAAATATGAACAGCATGAAACATGAAACAAGATAAACCCAGGATTACGTTTACTCAGGTCGAATTGCTTCGGGTAAACAATTTTAAACATGAAAACCCCAATAGGTCACAGATAAGCTCTAGATAACAAGCAAGTTGCAGACGTGTTCACTGAAGTCAAAAGCGCACTCTCCCACCCTCCTTGGTGAGCTTCTCTTGTTCTAAAACCAAAAAACGCTGTGAAGAAAAAAAACAACAACTACAACTCTGTGAGTACACAAACTCGTCTCTGAAACTACCCTGCTCTTCTTTTAGACAACCCAGCTGGAGCAGGTCTGTAGCAGAAACCCCACCGTCTTCTTCAGAACCCCGTCTCTCGGGTTATTTGATAAAGTGATGAGGGGGTGCTGTGAGCGACTAGACAGTAACAGGGTCTATTTTTAGAGTGTCAACATTCTAAAACATGCTCCTCAGGGAACGCTGGCCTTCAAGTTCCTGAAGGGCATTAAGCTACAGTCACCTGGTGGCCAAGACAGCGTTACTATTGTAAATATGAAGAGTTAAGTAAACCATATTAAAATGTCCAACAAAACTTTCATTACCTGACCTATTAGGGTGCATTTATTGTTGGAGCAAGCAGCATAACCTTTTTCTTTCAGTATCTCCTTTTATGATGTGTTTATTATATGCACTTATAGCATAAAACAGGTAGGAACAGGATAACCATGGTGTGTTTCCATGGTGCCAACAGTTAAATCACTGCATCAAGTTCAAAGAGCTGATCGTAAGCGACTTAGCCTACTTCTTCCCGTCTTCTTTAGCACAAGACAGCTGTTGCTGCCCAGCAATACATGATAGCAGTGACACATCAAATAGCGATTGAGTTTCACTATGCCCCATGGTTTGTTATGTTTTAAATGCTATCTGGAGTAAAAACAAATCAGGGCGTGAGGTCACAAATATCATATCATGTTTAATTAGATTTTAATTAAATACTTCGCAAATTGCATCTACAAGTTTCATTTACACGTCAAAAAGTATAAGCTCTCATTTGTCACATTTATCATCCGTTTCTGATATATTTTCTTTTGCCTGAAATATAAACAAAAATATTTGTTGTCAGATAAACCAAACAAAAGTAACAAATAGAATACAAAATAAATACAACAAACAAAACCAAACAGAAAATATACACATTCAGTTTGTTTTGTTTCCTTTGACAAAACAATCAACAAAATATCTTAGTTAAGATGATTGTTTTGTGTTGTTTTCTTTTTTGTTTTGTTTTCACTTTAATCGGTTTCTTGTTCTGTTTTCATTTGTTCATCTTTTTCAAGATTAACAACCTTTGGGCCTGGTTTCACAGACAGGGCTAAGATTAAGCCAGGATTAGGCCTTAGTTTAATCAAGACATTTGAGTAGCTTTTATAAATGTACCTTAAAAAAAAAAAAAAAAAAGATGCTGGTGTGCATCTTGAGACAAAACAATGGCACTGACATATTTATAAGATATGCCAATGCAAGTTGCTTTCAGTTAAAACAGCTCAAACGTGCATCTTAAGCATTGTCTCTCTGTGAAAGAGGGGTTGATCTATCAATAGGAATGAACCTTGATGTACCGAGTCCCTCAGACAATGTGAAGGTAATTCAGCAAATTTGCATTTATACAGTATAACCACATCATATGTTACAATGTGCCATAGTTCACACTATGGGAAACTTTGAAAGAGGAGCATTATTCATGCTCCCAAAACAAATTTCAATTGAGTTAGAAATACATGTGTGGGATTGAATTGTTTGAGTTGAGCTCTCGCAAAACATTGTTTATTGGAAGGAATCTTTTTGGCCTTTGATGTTTAACCACGCATTGCTATTTTTACACCAACACTTGTTCTCCTCGAACGAAGAGATATTGTGTTCACCCGGTGCATAAACACACATAAACACTAGTTGGCTTGGAATAGCGAGCTGCTTATCAACAGGAAGTCACAGTTCCTACTTTGGAAATGTCATTGTTTGACTCCTACAATACACATTAAGGGGCTTTCTGTAATCAGCTCTAGGGACTGAGGGGCTGGGAGCCGTTTCTGCGCTCAAAAAGAAAAGAAGTGAGTGTACTTCACAAACCAAAGAAAGATTCCTGAACAATGGATTTGACAGGATATTACTTATAGCAGGAAACTCTGAATGGTTGCCCACTCTAATGTAATCCTCAATCCATCATACTGACCAGTTATATTGTGCCACCAAACGGACCATGACACATTTAAGGGCCTTTTATGAAATTAATAACGGTCTTTAGTTCAATGCTCCACGTCGGCCTGTTTATGTTTAGCAGGACAAAGGAAGTCTTAAGTTGACCTTGTATTCGAGGCTGAGATGCAAAACAAGAACGTTCTTAGTGACAGCACACAGCATCCTCTTTCCTTTAATCATTAGCCTCATGGCGACAATCAGACAGCCCCGTCAGAACATTAATCTGGTTACTGAGGCCTTTTATGACAGCTTAAGCTCTGATAAGTCTCATAACTCATGTATCACATTTCCCTATCAGGAGCAATGTTACATCAACTGTGGAATTATTTCCACTCGCATGCAAACTTCACATTCCTCACCTGAAGTATTTTCTCCATGCATTTCCTTTGCTGTCTCGGTGTAATTAGGTGTGTCAGAACAACAAGTGTATTTAACAGGCTTGTCAGAATTCTGGGGGGTTTGACAGTATTGTTTTTTCCCCTAGGCGGACTGGATTATACAGATACATCTCAGAATGCCAACTGGTTCACTTCAAGTGAATTATTAAAGCAATGAGCAATTAGAAGAGAATATCTCTATAGTCCACTGAAAATTTTTTATTTGATTTAACTTAATTCAGTTGTGCACAATGGTTCCACACATTGAAAACGATGTTTCTTAACATTAAATTAAACTGTGAACTACTCAAATGCCTTAATTGAACTTAATTGAGCGAACACAATAAAATGAGACAATAGCCAATAAAATGAATGTCAAAGTTACCCCATTTGGTTTGAACTGCTGGGAAAATGGGCTTTCGATCAAACGTGGATATATGCGGTATAGAAAGGCAAAAAATGTTTTTAAATTAAATTGGTGCTACCTGATGGGAGAAAACAGAGAGAAAGGGCTATTGCCTTCCCTTTTGCCAAATAGGTAAGAAAACTTCACCCATAATGCACTGGGCACGTTGCCATCCAAGGCCACTTCCAGTCTGCTTTTATTGGATAGTCTTGATCAGTGTCAAAAACCACCTTGCTTTAGTAGAAAATACTTCTTAGTATTGTTTTGTTCCCAGGTGCAAGAGTTTAAAGAGTAAATGTATAGCGGGAGTGAGTTATTTCTGGTTTCTAGTGAAGGATCCAGCGATATGTAGGCAGTGGCTAAAGGGTACAAAGAAGAATCATAAAAATGGAGAGAGAAAAAAATCCTCTTTGTTTGAAGTTTACATTTAAACTAGATGACAACGAACGTGTTTTAGGCCAAACGGAGGGGATAAAACTGAAAGAAATTGCCATTCCATCAGTTCCACCCAACCCCCCGAAGCTGTTTGAGTAGACAAAGTATGATACAATTTTCAGTGATAAACCTCTCTTACAATAACTCTCTGTAGATCCGACTGTCCATAGGACTGGGGTACAAAAATGCGGAAGTACAATCTAGTTTTCACGAAAGCTCTGGAGCTGTCAAAAGACTTTTGCAGACAAAAGGTCCAGGTAACAAAGACTAAACATTGTTCATTTACATACCGACAATACAATGCGGGTTGAAAATCGGTGAAGTTACACTTTAAATAAAGAGAGTCTGGAATCGTGTATAAGAAGAATAGTGCAAGTCAGCATGCAAAATGTACCCGCTATACCATGGAGTTGGCACAAAAAAACATACTCTTCACACACCCCTCATCAACCTAACCACAAACTCCAGTCTTCACCACAATGGGAACCTCGAAAATTCTTCTAAATCCCTAAACAGCCTAAAACACCAACAAGTACTGTAGGCCTACCCCTCTTTTCTCATCAAGCTCAAAAACTACCCTGGGACAAACCAACCTTGTGTCTATCACAGAGGTCACTCTGACACTGTGTGGAGATGCTGCAGCTCTTCTTCTCTGCACGGCTCTGCAGTGAAGATGCAGATCTCTGTCTGATATTCGATACATCAGAAACATCCTCAGACTGTTGAGGTGCAGAGACCAGGATGGGTATTTGCCTATTACTGGATATTTGGAGAGGAGTTCTGAATGAAGACATGGAGAGAATTACTCTTTATAGTTTGAACGCCCCTAAAGTAACTGTCAACATTGGTACTTAGTTAGAATGTCAAGCTGTCTTAGCATTGTGAGTAAAGGCTGGCCATGGGAGGTAGTGCAGCACTGCAGCTGGAACTGAGCAGAGGGAGAAAGAGACACAGAGAGCGCTGTTGATGTGGAGAGCCCCACACAATGCCCCTGAAATAGCTTTATCTTTAGCACCGATCAATGGACTCCAAATACAGAACAAGAGTTCAGCCAGTTCAACATACAGAAATCCTCCTTGTCAAAAAGTATACTTAAAATAAAAAGAGTACTTATCACGGGAATTATATATGTTTAAAGAATACACTCAAGTGAGAATTGAATTTCACCCAAAAATTTAATTTCGAATTAATTTTGTCATCAATTACTTTCCAAAACCGTAAGACCTTCGTTCAACTTCGGAACACAAATTAAGATATTTTTTATTAAATCTGAGAATTTTCTAACTCCCCATAGACTGCAATGCAATACTTTTTGTGCGCAAAAAAATTAAATAAATGATGACTTTATTCAACATCGTGTCAGTCTCTGATGCTGTTCAGGTGAGCACCACGACGCATGCGTGTGACGCAGGAGCCGGCCAATACTGAATATAGATACAGAACCCGGAACTGCTGCACTGTGTTTACCATAGATATATACACTATATATTTGTGTATATATCTATGTGTGTTTACAACGTGAACAGTGTCAGAGACTGACACGGAAGAGAAGAAATTGTTGAATAAAGTCGTCATTTTTGTTTGTTTTTTTTCGCACAAAAAGCATTTTTGTCGCTTCATAACATTAAGGTTGAACCACAGTCACATGGACTATTTTAACAATGTCTTTACTACATTTCTCCGTCTTGAAAGTGGTAATAACGTTGCAGTCTATGGGGGGTCAGAAAAGCTCTCGGATTTCATCAAAAATATCTTAATTTGTGTTCCGAAGGTCTTATGGGTTTAGAACGACATAAGTAATTAATGACAGAATTTTTTTGTGTGAACTAACCCTTTAAGTACTGACCCTGTCTTTATATGTAACATATACTTTAATATAATTTATATTGAAACTTGTGTGTAATGCATTTAAATTATTTGTATATATTTGAACTTTAAATGTAATATTGAATAACACACTATAGTCAAAATCACTTTAAATCTGCTTTTAGTATGTTAGTCAAAACATTAAAATAAGTGTACTTTAAAGGATGACTTTTAAAATAGTGCTTAAGTGTGTTAAGAAACAGTCACCTCTTTAATTACATTTAAGTACTTTTCTTTAATATGATATTATTTGCAAGTAGAGTTTATATATACATATATATATAGCCTACACTACAAGTGCACATTTAATATAATTAATTCCACTTCTTTTTTACAAGGGCCAGCTTAAGAAACCAATGTGAATCTGCTTATCAGATAAAAGTGATACTTACAGTAAATAATTTTTTATTCAAAATATTTTATAAATGTGTTTACAATTGCAAACTAGACGATGGCAACATATACACAACAAGGGTGCAAAATGAACAGTCACCAAGCAACAAATGCATGTAAAAACTGGTTCAACAGTGGCTAGTAATGTTTAAAGGAACTGCAACATAATGCATGGCTTATGTCAAACATATATAAAACGAAATATTAGGAATAAAATCAGTATAAATATGAGGAATAAAAATAGTCATACCACTTTTAGCAAGCTACTCCTCAAGACCACTCATTTGAATGAATGTGAAAGATATTTTAGTAATAGAGATCCAAGGAGAGAGTATGTCACTACAACAGTCAATATTACAATTAATTTATTAAAGACAGTTTCCTGATTGTTGTCAGTTGTTGAAATGGGGTCTATGACCGTGCCCTCCTGTGACACATAGAAGCCTATGATGTCTGGACAGCAGACAGCAGCAGTGCTTGCCAGGGTCATATCGCAGTGTGTGTGATAAGGTAAGGGCTCGAGGTATCAAATCAGGCACCTTGTCAAGAGAGCGCTATCAGCCTCTGTTTGAGTGTGGCACTGACTGGACAGATACAGGAGCCGAATTCATAGTCGATGGCTCTTTCAGCCGAACAGGATAACAGCATTTTTCATGACATCAGCTATCGCAGCAACACCAAAATCAGGAGGATCCTACACTAGTCTGATTTAAAAATACAAAGCCACAGCTTAATGACTTTACAGCTCTCTCTGTAGTAAGTCACCCTCCCTTCCCCGCTACCTATATTTGCATTCTCTTTGGCAGTGCTGGTCAGATCCTTGTGCTGGCCCCTTTGAGGTAGTAATACGGCCCTTCCGAAACTACTCACATCTCATTGACCCAGTTGGAAAGAGTAACTGAGAGTTTCTTTTCTATGACATGGTATGTCTACATCAATAAGTAAAAGACATTCTAAAGTAAAGGGGCGGTCACACAATTTTTCGTCATACGTCTTTGAAAGCGGGAGACCGGAAATGCAAGCTTATGTGCAGAAACTTCGCCCTTTCGATGCATTACAAAGTTCAACTTTGATGAGCTCTGACCATTGAAGAAAAAAATGGGGTGGAAAAAGAAACGGGTACAGGACTGTGTACTTAACAGCTTTAATGAGAGAAAGATACAATCCCAAGAAGCACTCTCATTGGCATACTAAAAAAAGATGGATAAATATACAATTACACTGTAAAAAATTTGTAACACTCCCAAATCAAAAATTTCAATTGACCGATAACATCTAAATTTTTCAATTGGCCCAAGTGAAATTCTGTAAATTCTAAAATTAAATGTACAGATTTTCACTTAAAAATTTAGATGTTATCGGTCAATTGAAATTTTTGATTTGGGAGTGTTACAAATTTTTTACAGTGTATTGATTTAAAAATGTTGATTACATATATAGAAATAATGTATCATGGAAGTGGCCGGCCGCTAAAGTGTTCTTTAGGCATGATTGTTTGCTTCTCTGATTGGTTGAGATTTCTGGAGATGGATAATGTTGTTTTTCCACCAGGAATCTTGCTGTTGAACATGATTATTAAAAAAAAATTGATTGAAATAATGCAGGCTGATGGCTTCAACAAAAGCATATACCAATTCACAACTTAGTATTTCACAGCAGGTCTGTCTACAACGGTTTATAAAATCCTTTACCCTATAGAGAAAATGAATGGGATTCCATTAGGAAATATGTTGCACCCTTTTTCATTGGGGTTGGTTTCGGAAGTACTTTTTCCATTCACTTTTCCCATAGGGATAAAAAAAAAAAAAAGAAGCATTATAAGCCATGAATGAACCAAACCAGTCACCTATGAGGTGAATCATAACATTACAATCTTTGATTTGAAACAAAAAGTATTTGAAAATTGTACACACAAAAATACAAAGGTGCAAGGAAAGAACTAAAATTCCATGAAGCATTGTGAGCAGCATGATCTAATTAAAAATGATGGAGAAATACAAAACTACTCATTTAAAAATGTTGATTTTATATATATATATATATATATAAATTGAATAAATAAATAATATATTAATTGCAAAAAAGTATTTTGAGCGTAGGGAGATGCGGTTTGGTGCGTTTTGCTTGTTTCGACTCTCTAATTGGTGACATATTCTGAACAGCATCATGGGTAATGTAGTTTTTCACGACAAATTCCACTGTTAAACAAGATTATTTTAAAACTGATTTGAAATGATACGGGCCACCTCGTACCTCACAGTAAGGATGTCTTTAACTGTAATTTATCGTTAAAAATCTATTTCTCTATGGAGAAGTTTTACTTCTGGAACCCAACTGTTGCACTCTATTAGGAAATATCCCACCACTGTATGTTATGTCACAATTGACCAATCATAATCAAGTATTCCAGAGACCCGTGCAACAATCAGATCTAATAAATAGTGCTCAGACATCATGGTAGAGACAAAGATGAGGTGCAGAGTCCTGGTATCAGATGCTAGTCCATATTTCCACCAGCACACAACATTCCCAGGGGAATTCTGGGTACCATCAACCCCACATGTTGTGCGAAAGATCAAAGAGCAGCATCCGAGCCAGCAGGGCAGCGTGCCAGCATACATGGTGACCTGCCAACCCCAGCTGTTCCTGCCATGCCCACGTCTATCGTGTTCAAACCTGACCTTTTACATAACAAGCTACAGCTTCGTGGGGAGGTCCCTCCTCTCCCTTATGCCAAAAATCTAAATTACATTATAACCCCAGCATGTCATTTTAACCAGTGCATATGACGAATTAGTGCCCGTTTCCTGTTCGGGCTTGTGCAAAATATTGGCTAAAGTAATGCTTGGTAGATCTATATTCCTTTTCAGACACAATTCCAATGAAGGCCACCACTCCCCAAGCTTTTGTAGAGGCAGCTGCTGAAAAGCACAACATCTGCAGTCCAGAGAAGCAGCAGGACCCAACCCTACTGCGGCATGTGACCAACTCCTTGGGCTTATTTCACCCCACACAGTTCTGCCCGCTCTAATGGACACGAGACAATAAGGTCTGAGAAAGAGCAGGGTTATGATTATGACAGTTATTACACTGAGACATGATATCTCTGTATTTAGTGGTCAACATTTTATTTGATGCCCCTCATTGTTTTTAATACCTTTCGATATTCAGCGCTGTCAAGTATGTGAAATCATTCTTTTGAAAGTAACTTAACACACAACTTCAGGGTGCTTAAGACAAGCCTGAACTGACATTGGAATGTGATATTACAAAATAATTTTTATCAGATTTGTTCATTTAACTACATCTGGCAGGAATATTTTACCGAAAAAAAAAAAAAAGATCCACAGGGAGATAGGACAAATATGTAAGCCTCTAAGTGGGTTTCTTCAGCTATGAGCACTTTTGATCCAGTGGGGGGGGGGGGGGGGAAATCACTCTCATTAGTTCTCTTGTCATGATTTCTTTGTAATTCTCAGCACATCTGAAATGATTCAGTGTGATTCTGTGGAAATGATTGTGTTGGGGGAAAAAAAGTAATAAAATGGAACTCCCTGGTTAATCACATTGCTAACATGCGATACATCCTATTTTTGCATTAACATTAATTGATGTACCCTAAATACATGCATTATTTGAAAATTACAGCTTGATTGAAAAAATGACACATAAAAATATTGGTAACACTTTCAAAAAAGGTTGCATTTGTTAACAAAATGCATGTAAATAGCCTTCTAACATACTTGATTTCAACATTTACCAATGCATTATTAAAATCAAAAGCTGTATCTGTTAAACCCGAGGTAACATCAACTAACTATTAGCAGAAATTTGTATTAACTACCGGTAAGAAATATTAATAAATACTTTAACAAATGAATTGCTCATTGTAGTTAATGGAAAAGTCATTTGAAAAAGAAAATACTTGTAGGCGATATACAAGCAAATGTAAAATAAAGATTTTTTTTTATTATTATTGTTGCTTTATTTACAACTTTCTCTGCAATCGTAATGTTTGTCCTGAAGAGGTAACCGTAATGACAGCCATAAATAGATGCTCATTACCATAACTTTTGTTAATGAACATCAATTTAGCACCTGATGAAAGTATGCGATCTTACCAAGTTGTGTCAAAACATTATTGTGGGTACTTACATGTTTGTATTTCTTCATTTAATCACTATGTTATCATCACAAGGTTATGTTATTGAAGTCTACTCAATGAAGAAACTGACAATACAGGCAAAGAGACACAAAACTGAAGGAAAACAGAATCAGGAATGAGAACTTGACCAATGAATAAGTCACATCAGGGTCAGGAAGTCTCTTTCAAGTCTGTTTGATGTCCATGGGCAGCAAGGGCCTGTGGATATTTGAGAGGGTGAATCTGTATGAATGTGTATATTTTGGAAGGCCCTCTCTTTGATGTCAGTGGGAATTTTTTGGTTTCTAGGTCACCAAGACAGTGGTCAACAGTTATTCCATCCAAGCTGAGAAAAGCATTATTTGAATGTCAGCTGACTATGAAAATAGGAAGATCTGGCTTTGAGTTTGAGGAAGCAAAGCCGCCCCAAAGTCAACAGATCAACTCAGCATGTTTTCAGGAATAGGGCATTCGGCCTGCACTCTTCTTCCTTTTTAAATTCACCTTCTTTTGCAACAATAACATTTCAGCTGGTCCTTGGCAACATGATGAATTTCCCAGTAGCCTCTAATACTGTGGGACACAAGCAAACTGGGCCGGCGATATGTCTCATCATGAGAGCCTACACAATTTCACTGGACTGGAGCAGAAAAACAAGATACACAGCACAGCAATCTTGAGCTGCACTTGATGAATCTGAACATAGACACATGATGACAGTTCCTGCCATGGGAGTAATTCTTGATCTTGAATGGAGGTTGTGATGCTTGCATGGGGGCTCATGACCTTTATCGTGCTGCCAAAGCCTTACCCATGAGACCTTGCCGCATAATCCATTTCTCATTGCTGGAATAAAGGCCCCTGGGTGGAGTTCATCTGCTCCATCCTATATCTAGATGGAGGTTATGTGGCATATGCACACCAATGGATGATATTTTATTTATTTGCTGAAATACCATCTCATAATGTCAGTGATTAGTTCAAGAACATCTGATCTCAAGAACTAACACTTATTAAGCAACACTACTTACTTAAAAACACTGCACCAACACAACTGTTTAAAGGATTAATTTACCCACAAATGAAAATTATCCCATAATTTAGTGCAAAATCTTAAAAAAGTTAATATTCACTCCCATTATAAAGCTTGGAAGAGCCAGGATATTTTTTTTTTTCTTCACATATATAACTCTGATTGTGTTTAGCTGAAAGAAGAAAGTAATATACTAGGATTGCATGAGGGTGAGTAACTTATGGGATAATTTTCATTTTTGGGTGAACTAACCCTTTAAATCCAAAAGAGGTACACAAACACAATCCCCCATTAAGGTATGGTCAAATTAGCAATATTTAAATGTCTCTTGTCAATAGCGTTGCCACGCATGAAGAACTGCTCACACAGAAGTCACTTTAAAACAAAGCAGCTTTCTGTTGGTCATTATGGTGAATTCAAGTGACCAACTTGAAAATGAGAGAAATCTGGGAAACTTTTTTCACCCTCATGTGAAACTCCAGATTGCACAGATTTTACCCGCAAAATTTCACTGAGCAATGGTAAATGCAACTGCACCTTTACTCTAGTTTGGTGAATTGGCACCAATGGTTTCAGGCCAGAATACGCATGCTTGTTTGTTGAGCCCTGCACAGCTCTAGCTCCAGACTGCCACAGCTCACAAATGCGGTAAGGAAAGGCCTAAAGATATACAGCTTTGGCAAATGTTGTCCCACCAACAAATGCATGAATATTCTTTCTTTCCTGCATGTGCAAGGATATAGGGAGATGTTTTATTGCTGGGAATGATGACGTGCCTCACTGACTCTACTGTGCCGGCTGCATATGTTAGCTGAAGCCATACACCTAAGTGATGAGCATTTCTTGCTCTCCAGGGGTTTGTTGGATATACCATTGCATTGACTGCATTGACATCCCAATCTCACTCGTCTAAAGGTCAAAGCAGTAGCAAAAGGATGAGTGACAACCTAAGATTGAATCCTAATGACCAGACCCACCAGAAAGAAGTCAAGCAAATGATTCTGTCCATCAGTGGATGAAGGAGACAGTTGTATATAGAGCAACAGTGATTGCCTACTTTTTTAATCTTCCAGGTTTTGGAAGTATTTTCCATATTTGTTGTTTTCCATAGGGATTGAAGTCAGCACCAAATGAAATTTCACCCTATTTTCTACATTTCGTATTTTCAATATATGCATCCAAGCATATATTACTTTTTTTTTTAAAAGCTTGTAATTCTTAATTAAAATATAACTCTATTTCTCTGTAACACGACAGACCTTGTTGTATGCCGGACAAAATTCCACCTCTTTCTTACAACACTTATCAACTGCAAGCTCGCATTCAGCCAATCTGCCTCCATCCAATCAATAACTGATGGATAGAATCAAGTCCACGCCCTATGTTTTTTCTTCCGATAATCTATTTCATGTCACAATAGAAGAAATATACAGAAGTCATTACAACTTAAACAAATATTTATCAAAAAGGTCTAAGACATGAACCAAAAGTTCTGAAGTGAATTGCAACATCACAAACTTTGATTTGAACCACAAAAATAGTATTTGAAAGTTGGACAAAACTATACTTAACATTTTTAACTAAGGGAATTAACTACAATCCCATGAAGCACTGGGAATGATGTAATTGAATTAAAAACAATGGAAAAATATACAGTAATTGACGTGGGTCAGGTGTGGTGTGGGTCAGACGTCCTTGACTGCTGAGAAAAACTCCAGGAATCTGGTATCAACTTACAGCCACATGCAACTGTCTCGTACAGGGAGACGTGCAGTGACTTTATAGGCTCTATCACACATGGCCACTCATGCCTGTGAAAAACATCATTAAAGGTGCTTTACATGAACTAGTAGGGATACTGTATCCTAATATATACTACAAATGATGTACCAAATGTTAATGTATGCGTGTTTCAACTGATGAGATTCTACATTTTATAAAACAAAGCCAACCTTTTATTTTTACTGTCATTGCTGTTATGGAATACCCTTTGAACTGTAATACGCAACAAGATTATGCTTCAGTTGTAATATTTCTATGAAATAGTAAACTTTAAACTTGACTTTAAAAAAAAAAAGAAAAAAAAAAATTATTCTTGGCAATAACCATGCTGTTGAACAATTTCATTGTTTTGTTTTGCATAGCAGATTTTTATTATTCACAAGTACACAATTCTAGGTTTGAAGTGTTCTTGCTGTTCTTCTTTGCAATAAAACTAAATAAAGGGATATTAGTTTAAAAAGACTAATAGGATGAATAACCTGGTTAATTGTACTTTTCTTGTGGTGCGACGATATTCACTCAAAAATATTTGATGGTATATGAAAGGTTTCCTTATCTCACAAAGTATTATTTCCCAACTTTACTTCCATGACCAAGTTCAATCACACCATCATAGACACCTATTCCCCAACACTATGGTTTTCTGAGCGATGTGAAACATGACTCCAGCCCTCCGTCCCATTAGAGCCAGTTACTTACGGGACAAAACTATAACAAACTCACTGCATCATCATAAGCATCCTCATAAAACATTCACACCAGATGAAGCCACGAGAAACCCATCGTCCATTGGCCAGCCAGCAGTCAGCCGAGAACAGGAGAGCCATTACCATTGGCTGATTCCTGACAGTAGCATCTCGACTGGAAGCAAGAGTTCCTGTATCGATCCGGAGTCGTCCTCACCTCTGGCAAGGGAAGGGGGAATTTTTTTTTTTTTTTTTTTTGGTAAGACGATATGATGAAAAGACTTACCACAAACTCAGACGTGCGCCTTCAGTAGTCTACTAAACACCAGCAGACAGTGGTTCTCTTGAGCACATTGTTATAAAATGCTTTAATAAATAGTTTGATTTATTTCTAAGAACAAACATAAATTCCACTAAATGAACCAAATAACTTTTCAGAGCAATTCTTCTGTACAAAAAAAAAAATTACATCTTAAAAAAAAAAAAAAAACAGAAAAAAAAAAAAAAAAATCTGCTCCAGCTCCACCCCGTTTCCCTTCCATAACGGACATTGAGCTTAACTTGCTTAAATATAATTGTTTACTAGCACTTGAACCAATTCAGTGCAGTAAAAGTTTTAAATGTTTGTCATCTTCCCATAACCAAAAAACGAAGTCTTATATTTAACATCACGATGAAAGAAATCAAATCATAGCCAGCCGTTTTCTCAAGTACAAAGGCTTTACAACATAATTGTTCCCTTCATGAAGTTTCGATCCAAACAAACAAAACCAAAAGAAAAAGCAGGAGAAAACATTTGGACATTATTTTGACATTATCAGCATCTTTACAAGCATCAAGCAGCATGGACCAAACAGGCCTTGCCAAAAACCATGATTTTATGATCAGCAAGAGAGGAAAGGTGTGGAAAGGGAATAGGGGTCTTCAAGGAGGCGAACACGCGCCACAATACAGCACACGATCGTATAGTTGTCTACTGAAAACAAAAACCAACAACATAATAGGATGATCTCTGATTATATTTCTGTTCTGACTGTGGGACGCTGTATACATCTTACAAAACCTGCCATATCAACTGGCATAAATAAAAGGAATGGTGTAAAAAAAAATAATAATCATAATATTTAAATCATAATTATAATAATAAAATAATAATAATAATAATAATAATAATAAAAAAGTGACTTAAGTTACTAAATTCAAATATACACAGCGACTCCTTTATTATATACACGTATGTACAGATCTCTTGTCTTTGTTTAAACAAATACCTTGATGGTGATATGGGAGCTGCTCTTAAGACCAGCCTCTCTGCTTTGTCGTGATCTATCGGGTCAGGAGACCCTAAAACGGAGGGGCTTGTCTGAAGGCACTTGCGACCGACTCAAAATACTGCAATCCGTTTTGTAAAGAGCGTTCAGCCAAGACGACAGAAAGGACAGAAAAACAAGGCCACTTTATAGGCACTGCAGCCCTCCTCACGGACGACGAGCTCGGTAAGGCAGGCGTGGAAGGAGAACAGATGAACGTTTGAAGGGGGAACCCTCGAAGCCAGCGTCCCCCCCGCACGTGGTCTGCACCGAAATTGGGCCACTCGAAACAAAAACAAAAGCACAGCCATTTGTAAACAACAACATAAAAGTCTTTATATGGTTTCTCTCTCACGTTCCTTATGAGTTCCTCAGTCCTGCACCTATTCCAGCAGTTTTTTTTTTTTCCAAAAACAAAGCGAGGCTTCTCGCCGCCTTCTCATAAAGTAATATAATATGCTTCCTCTGTACATAAAAAAAGGAAAGAAAGAAATTTGCCACTTTATCAGCCTCAAAACATCTCGAAGAAGTCGAAAATAAAAATAACACATGGGGAAAAACTGCAGTCTTTGTTTCTGAGATGGCCTTGGTCTCCTCGTCCTGCTCATCAGAGCTCATACGCAATGTTCTTTGTGCTCTTGGCCGACGGTGGCATTATTGACATTTTTACAGTTGTTATCCTTTGGGCTGAAGCCTGTCCAGTAGGGTGCTTTGAGGGAAGGGCCGCCACTGCCGCTGCTCTGCATGGTGCAGATCAGCCCGTTCTTGGTCCGCGCTTCAGGTTTAGAGTACTTTTGGATGGAACGCTTGCCCCCCTCCATCCCGCACCACTCTTCCACCAGCTCCAGCTCTTCTTCCTCCTCTATCTCCTCCTCATCTTCCCCGCTGTTGCAGGTCCGATCCGGGGAGCCCATGAGCTTGGTGCGCTCATACTGGACGTCCCGGTTGTCTTTGTGCTGCTGCCGCGTCACCGGCCTCAGAGGCTCCCACTGGTTGTTGACGCTCTCCTCCACAGGCACACGCTCCCGCCTCTCACGCTCTTTTCGCCGCTTGCGGGTCCACCACACGCAGACAATGACACAGAAGACCCAGAGTATGCACAAGACGACGCACAGCACGGGCACCAGGTAGTCTGTGTGAAAAGAGAGTCAAGTCAGACATGACAATCTGGGATTCATGCCAAGGGGGACATTTTTTTTTTTTTTAAATAACAAAAAGAAGAAGTTATTGGCCGATTTATGTCAATTTATCGGTAATGGTCGACAGTGGAGATTTTGATTGGCCAGCATTGGATATTTCATTTTCATTTCATATTTCGTGCATATCAACATTTCAGTTAATTAAATTAACATAATATATTATAAAATAATAGCAATAAACACTAATTATATGTAATAAATATATAATATATTATAATTTTATAAATTATTTTGGTAACACTTTACAATAAGGTCTCATTTGTTAATGTATTAACTAACATGAACTAACAATGAGCAATATGTTTGTTACAGTATTTATTAACCTGTTAATGTTAGTTAATAAAAATAATCGTTCATTGTTTGTTCACAGTGCATTAACTAATGTTAACAAAAACAACTTTTGATTTTAATGATGCATTACTAAATGTGGAAATTAACATTAACTATGATTAATAAATTCTGTAGAAGTATTGTTCATTCTTATTTTGTTTTAATTAGTTAACTCATGTTAACAAATTAACCTTATTGTAAAGTGTTACCATTATTTTTAAGATCAAAATCCACTTAAACATTAATGTTCTATTGAAAAAAAATGATATATATTTTTTAAATTGGACAAAATAGTACATGTTTTTATTTTTTTATTTTAGCCACTTTCATGTTATCAGCCAAAAGGTTAAATAGAAATAACTGTTATGGGCCAGAGCTTTTTTAAAAAAAGAACCAAATAAGAGAAATAGTGTTTCAATAGTGAATAAAGTTGTTTCAATACCCTTAATTTACAAATAATTTGTTTCAACCCACTTATAATTGCCTCAACCTAAAAAAACACTTTTCAGACATCATTAATTTTGTCCCATCATTCTCTTTAATGTATTGCTGAGGTGATAACTGTGGTGGAGTTGAATGACTGTCACACAGGTTTATGGCTTCCTGCCCACAACTGTTGGATCCTCTGAGCCTCTCAGTACCCTTTCCTCCTGTGACTCACAAAGACTGCACTAATTGATGGAGATGGGTAATTGACACTCGGTCGGGAGTTGAAGGCTGGCTTTAGCCTTGAGGCCAGTTGGCCCCTGTTCCACTCACCCACTGGCTGGGACATGACCGGCATCTCCACTTTGACCTCGATGACGGCAAGCATGACGGTGCTGTTGTGCCGCTTGGACAGCATGCTGACTATGGTACTAGCTGCCTCCTGGATCTGACTGTGATTAGGCTGCTCATCCTGCTGGAACGACTGCAGGAGAAATAATGGGGGTTAAATGTGTATCCCAAACATGTAGATGAATGTGGAAGCACAGATTCCAAGAAAAAACAAAACAAAACATAAAAAACACCTATAAAGAATATGGAATTATTCACTAAAGTGTGAGGTTTTGGGGCTCTGCAGCGTTGCCACTGAAAATCCTATATATGTTGATCTTCTACATCCAATATGATGTCTTGTAAACTTGGTTTGGTTTTCTGTGAAGTTTTCTCCATTGTTGCTGAAAATTCCACTGATTTGTCACCAAGAAAATGTTTTCAAGCTAGCAAATATAGATGAAGTTTTATCAGATTTAAGGAAAAGTTTTCTTTTAATAGTGTTGAAAGCATCAGTAAGAATGTTAAACTATAATCCAACCAGTAATATTTTGCAACGCATGTATAATTTTCCAGAAAATTGAATTTGAGTTTTTCGTAAAACATGCTGCATATGGTCAGTGTTCATATAGTAAAAAAATGTCTGTGAATGGATCAGACACTACTTTACATGCATCTCTAGAAGAAAATGTAAAATAATTTAAAAATCCAAGGAGTATAGAGTATACAACTAATAAAAAGCACACCGATCCGAAAAAAACCCCTTTTAACCCCAAAATAACTAAAGTCAGAGCAGTCTTTATTAAAAAAAGCAGTTGTCGACTCAATTTCAACTTCATTCTGTTGTCAACATGCAAAAACCTGCAGCTGTTCAAAGTTCCTGCCTACAGGTTCCATTTTAATGAGTCAGGAGGACACTTAAAAACGGGCCTTCGGTTAGTGACTTGTTACAACACCACAGGGATTTAGTGTAATCTGACTGAGTATAAAGGATGCATTTGTAGGTAACCACTATTTGTAAGTAACTTCCGTGAGGCAGAATGTTTCATTGAACGCAGGAAATGTGGCTTCATATTACACAAAACTTGCCTGGCAGCACAAAGATATTCATTTCCATATCATTACCCAAGTATGGAGTTTTTGTTATCTCAAGAGATTATTTGAAGCTTATTTGGTTTTGCAAGCTTTTTTTTTTTGTCTAAAGACAATAGTGTAGATCCTAAGGCTAAGCGTAAGATGTGCTGGAGCCCGGTTCCAGTGCTCTCTGTGTGGGTGGAGGGAATACTGCAATGCAGTACGGCCCGCTGCTGGTCAGTCAACTGAATCTCATTACAATATAATGGGTTGGTTTGAAGAGGGGGCCGGTTGGTATTGCTCTGGGCATCCGGGCATTTCAAGGAACCGCACTCGACTGGGTGAGGAAATCAAATTTGCATCCATTAACAGAACTGTGCAACGAATATCCAGGACCCCTATGGTTTTGACTTTCTATTCCACTGATAATAGATATTAGGGGCCCACACAACACCGCTGTGTGAAGGGTATAGACGTGCAGAGGACTCATGAATATAAAATGTGTGAGTATAGAAAGCGCACAAAAAGTGAGTCTTCAAAATGTACTTACGATGGCCACCTCTACTGCGTCCTGGTTTTTGTAGGAGAGGTCACAAAGAACCAACAGCGTGTGATCTTTTGCCAGGCTCCGCGTGGCAGGCATATACCTCAGCTCTGAGCAGACATTCTCCACTGTCGTTCCCTAGAAGGTACACGGTGTATTTAGACCAATATTTAAGAAACAGCACTATTCTGGATAATAACGTAATTACGTTAAGAGGACCAAATACATCATTGACTTGTCAGAGAAAAAGGTATGACATAACATTACCATGTTATGGACAAACTGTCCTGGTAATACAACGTTTTTATTGGACATATATCATGGATTTTGTACAGATTACTGGGTCAAGTCAAGTCAAGACAAGTCATCTTCATTTATATAGCGCTTTTAACAATGTAGATTGTTCCAAAGCGGCTTTGCAGTGATAATAGGAAATTAAAGTCACAGAAATTGTTTTGGCTTTATAGCAGCTCTAGAATAATATTATTGTCCAGCTAAAGTTAGTTTTGACTGATTCACTTCCATCACAACGATCATTAGTTATTAACTTAGGGGCCGCTATCACGACACCGTTTTAACAGAAAACTATTAAGTTCTTTCTGCGCAAACTTCAAAAACGCAAACCTGTGAGAACGCTGATGGCGTGCACATGTGTATTACGAGTTCAGTCTATAGGTATGCGCGTTTGAATATATGTGCGCAGGCGAGTAGTCCTTCCCTACAACCCAACCCTCAACAAACTACTTGTCTGGCCTTAAAATTTACAACACAGAATTTGTATTGCTTCCGCGTAGCCACGCAAACTGGAATTATCCTGACAACGCTTTATCTGTAGAGAGGTAAAGGGAGGGGAGGGAGGCCTTCACAGGGAAGAGACTAGTTTCTGGGAATACCAATGTACAGTACGTACTATATTACCACCATTGCTTTTTGGACATGGTACCCTAGTAATACCCTCTTTTCTGGATTTTTTTAGACAAATTTTTTGACTTTGGAAGTAGACTCTGGCAATATTAAAGTACAATTTACTGCTATGGCTGATAAGTACCATGTTTTTCTTGACAAACACTACTGTTCAAAAGTTTAGGGGTTGGTAAGAATTTATGTTTTTGAAAGAAGTCTCTTATGTTCACCAAGGCTGCATTTATTTGATCAAAAATACAGTAAATATTTTATATTTGGAAATTGTATTAATTTAAAACGACGTTTCTGTTTTATTACATTTTCAAATGGAATTTATTCCTGTGATGGTAAAGTTGAATTTTCAGAACCAAATTTCAGTGTTGCATGATCCTTCAGACAATGGCTGGCACTAACCAAGCAATATTACCAAGTTTTCAGTTGTTTTCATCAAATCTCATAGACAATGACAATGCCATGGAACTACCATCTGAAACCATCCCTCTGCCACGGTACCATCATAGGACTTTTGAGTAATGAAACAAAACACCAACTTGCTACGTGAATACTTACTGTGGGTAGTTTGTCCCTGTTGAATATAAGGGTGATGCGAGCACAGCTCTTGTCCAGATAGACTGAGTTGGGCTCACATTTGGTTTGGAGGGTTGGGGTGGCTTCAGGGCTTGAGCAAAACCCCCACTGGTGGCAAGGGGGAGAGAGGCACGTCAGGAAGTTGTGCTCCAGGCATTCACGACCTCCTGGACAGGAGTGAAGCTCTCGCCCTGGCGTCCCTGGCAACAGGCAAGGCTGCCGGCCACAGACCACCTGAGAAAGAGGGTCACGAACACATTCATTCATTCATTCATTCATATAAATAAAAAGAGAAAAAAGAAAAACACTTGTTCTTCAGACACTTACCTTGGTGCACTCCACTTTGCCGTTGACACATTGACAAGTGTTGCATTCTTCCTCCCAGCGGCTGCCATGCGGAAACTGAAGTCCAGCATAGTGACACGTCTTCCCAATGCCAATAACTGCACCACAACACAAACACAAACACCGTAAGACTGGGGCCAATTCTAATTTAGGAGCAGATCCCTTTCCTCTCTGGAATGATCCAAGTCACATGATGCCAGGTCAGTGTTCCAACGCAGACACCGCCCGCCTTTCATGTTGTTCACTCCTTAGGAACCATACTCCACGTTTAGCTTTTTGTTAGCTTTTAGCTCATCTACACTCTAGTGTATTAGTGTGGCAAATCAGCATCTTAGAATGATATCTGAAAGATAGTGTGACACTGAAGACTGGAGTAATGGCTGCTGATAATTCAGCTTTGATTTGCTGGGATAAATTACATTTTAAAATAGAAAACAGTTATTTTAAGTAATTGGTAATTGTATTTCACAATTTTACTCGTTACTGTATTTTAGATCAAATAAATGCAGCCTTGGCGAGCAAAGGAGACTTTCAAAAAAATATACAAATTCTTACCAACCCCAAACTTTTGAACAGTTGTATATATATATTGACAATTTTCCAAATAAAATTGACAAAAAATATTGACGACTCACTAGAGAGATTTTTGTCCAATTAAACGCTCTCTAGAGTAAGAATATTCCACCTGCCTCCAATTAGCAAATATAAATAATGATCATGGAGACTTTTTGAGCCTTTCAACATCAATGCAAAAGTCAATCGATTTCTTGGGGTCTTTAAGGTCCATTTCTCAATATGGACAAGCTGAGAGATAAGAGAAAAGAGATTGATTGTTTCAATGATTACACAATAACTCTTACACTCTTGGCATTGAGGTCCGGTGCGACCGAGTGGGCAGACACATCGGAAGCCATTGATCTCATCCACACAGGTGGCACCGTAGGCGCAGGGTGACGACTGGCACTCATCAATGTCTGGTGAAGCAAAGAAAATATACATTCATCAATACAGCTACTGCCTTGGAAGATGTGGTTGGGAAAACTGCCATTTGAAGTCAATACACATTTATAAAGCACCAGGACCATGGTTGCACCTCCGAAAATGAGGCCGGGAAATGCATGGAATCTTTAAGGAGTATTTTCTATGTCAGAGCCATCTGAAAGGAGAGGAATTTTTTTCCACTGGTTGAATAATTTATCTCCTCTGTCTGTCTGAGAGCCAGGGCTAACCTTTAACCCCAAAAGAGGTCAAAGGGCACTAGATGCTCGGTAATCCTCCAACACCCTCTTTCTATACATCCCCATTCTTTCCTCCTCGGGATACTCACTGATACGGCAGTCGGGGCCAGCGAATCCAGGGGCGCATTCACAGCGGAACCAGTTCACCCCGTCCACACAGATCCCTCCATTGTAGCTGCAAGGAGATGTGAGAACAATGAGGTTATTGGCTGAAAGAGACACCTTCACCCCAGTGATTGACATAATACTTCCAACATGCATGCGTGGAAGGGGAAAGGCAGGAAAAACGGGGGAAGAGAAGACATGGACGAAGAGGGATGCGAGAGTGCCTCACTGCGTTTATCAATACTAGCACCTTTCAGATGCAAATCCCCCCAGTGGCTCCTTGCTGGGATCCCCACCCCCTACTCCCGCCCCAACTCCCAAATCCCTTGCTCCCAGGTCAGCGATGAAGAAAGGCAAGAGGACAGAGTGGACTGGGAGAAAAAGAGCCTGTCCATCCCCTCCTCCCCTCACCGCTGGGGGTGCTCTTTTAGGGCCATCGGCTCTATTGTGGTCCCCATTAAAACCAGCCCAGGGTCTCCTGAGATGTCGGATTTAGGGGTGATTTAGGGACATCTTCTCCCGTCTTTACAACCAGCGTCCTCCCTTGAACCCCCCCTCGGTGCATCCGCTCAGAGAATGGGGGTTAGCGGGGCAGGAACAACATGGTGGAATAGGGCAGAAAGCCATGTAAGAAGGGTTATTCCAAGCTGTCTATGTTGTACAGGGAAGGGGAGGGTTTGGCACAAACAGGCGGCCCCAGGCAGCATAGAGTAAACAAGAGGGGGAACAACTGCAGAGCCACATAGGTCTTCTTACCAGGGGTGAGGGTTGCAGTCGTTGATGTCTGCAAGGAACCAGAAGAGAGGAAGAAAGAGTCAATGCGAGACATTCGCGCATTGATCGAATGTAATTTAACACTTTTGCTCGTGATGCTTTTGCTTTTGATTGTGATGTTTGCTTTCACTGGTATGCAGACATGCACTGGCAGCTGAAATGTGAATGGGGGAATTCACTCACTCTGAGCGCAGGTGGGCCCCTCCCAGCCGTCTTTACAGATGCAGGTGAACGTGTCACCACCACCCACGCACGTTCCTCCGTTCAGGCAGGGGCTGGACGCGCAAGTGCTGTTTTTTGCTGAAGTAGAAAAACGAAATAGAAAGTTACAGGAAGTAAACCTTTCTTCACACCTTTAGATCTCAAACTAGGGTCCCCCAGGGGTCAATCGCCAATTGCTAGGGGTCTGCAGAAAATATCAGAATATGTTTCTAAATTAATAAATTAATAAAATTAATAAATAAAAATTAATTAATTAATTTGACACCAATTTTCTGAATATCTAAACTAAATTAAAAGGTTAAAAAACACACACAAAAAAACACATGGATGACCATTTATATAAATTAAATCAGCAACCACAATACAATATAACACATTATTTATAAAGAGTGTTGCAGGATTGCAAAGTTGATTGAGAGTATTAAGAGAGACTGATTTGATTATATAATATGTGAGGGGAGTCTATGAATAGTTTAAGGCTATGAAAGGCATTTTTGGTTCAGAAAGTTGAGAAACCCTGCTGTGCATGAAGAGAGTATAAAAACTGTGTTTTTACCTGTGTTGCATGTACTCCCTCCCCATCCAGAAAGGCAGGCGCAGCGGAAAGTGTCTCCGTGGTCATAGCAGGTCCCTCCATTACTGCATGTGGTGGCATCACATTGACTTTCACCTAAAAAGACACAAAATAACTCCAAATATTACCAGTCAGTTCAACAGTCACATTGTATAGCTTAACTGCATATGTTGCAAAATACTTTGACATAAAACAGGGAGATGTAACTTACGTGAATGACAGGTCTTTCCTTTCCAGCCATTGGCACATTCACAGTAGAAGTCGTTGACCAGGTCCACACAGTGACCGCCATTCTTACAAGGGCTCCGACTGCACTCGTTCACATCTGAGTGCAGAAATGCAAGTACAAAAGGTAAGACTCTGAATGTAAAGGAGGTCAAGATGAACAGGAAGATGAAGAAAGACACTCACTGAGGTTACAGAGGTCACCCTCCCAGCCATCCGAACAGAAACACTGGAAAGAGCTGATCCCGTCGATACAGGTGCCTCCGTTTCGACACGGGTTGCTCACACAGTCATTTATATCTGGGTAGTCGATATATAACATTTTCATGAACATCAAGATTTTAAGATAAAATAACAAAATGGTGCTCAAAAGACTACACTAAACATCAGGAGTTCAAAATGTAATTTAAACATTGAAATAAAGCATTTTAGGGTTTAAACTAAATTAAAAGAAACCTTATGATGTAAAATAAATAAGAAACATTTATGATTCTGATGATCTGATATTTATGATCTGATGATCATCATCCGGTTAGACAAACATCTTAAGAGCTGCTGTCATTACAGCAAATGGGTGACAAACCAAATACTAATACATTCTCAAATGAATGTACATTTTTCAGTTACATTTTCATTCAGATATGCTGATGCTGATAATATAATTTGGAACAAACTAACGTTTTAAAATAAAAAAGTATTTTCACAAGTCATTTTTGATTCTCACTATAAGTCTCACAATTGTCTCAATTTCTTTTTTTAAGCATTTTATTAATAAAACTTAATTTTTGTATAATATTTATTATTTATGACATTATATTAATACTTATTGGCCCAGAAGTACCTATGACAAATGACTAATATGAGCTTAATTATATTACCCATCTGCCATCTACTATGTAAGGATAAACTAAATTGATGAAGTGAACAAACGAGGAGGAATGGATTATGGTTCAAAAGTAAAAACGCTGAAACTGTAAGGATGACTCACTCTCGTGGCAGTAGGCTCCTGTAAAGCCAAGCTCACAGGTGCAGGTGAAGTTGCCGCCTGGCAGGCTGATACAGCGGCCACGAGGACCACACACATTAGAGTTGATGTGTCTCACACCCACAACTGAGCTGTTACTCGCCACAGCAATCGTACAGCTGTCAATCACTGAGAATGATAAAAACAACAAGCGGAATAAGATCACATTGAACACATGAACTATTGCGCACTATTTTTCAATTGATGATCAATGTACACATGCAGATAGACACATCTTTGGCTGTTGCATCTTGGTTAGCAGGAGAACAGGACGGGCAGTACCTTGGCAAGGAGTTGTCTTGCAGTGGTCCTTGCGGTTTTCACAGGTCTTGCCCTCATAGTCTTCAGGACAGGCACAGTAGAAGTCACCCGGCAGGCTGTAGCACGAAGCCTTATTCTCACAAGGGTTCGACTCACAGGGGTTTGAGTGAGACAGATTCTCCACCTTCAAATGAGATAGGGAGCTTGAGTTAGTGAATGAGTTAGGCCTAAGCTTTTTAAGTCCAGTCCTCTTAAACTAGAGATAAACAGTCAGGTAAGCTATGGAAGGCTCCCATAAGCTTAAAGCTAGCAAGACAGCACCATTACAATCACACAAGAGACCAATCAAAACAAACTGTGCAGCTAAATTTAGACATCCTTCCGCTCTTACCGAGCATATTCAACTGGGACGAGGAACACTTTTGCACATCTAGTTCTCCTACCTCGACATGGCCTTGTTCTGGTAAATAGTCTTAGAAAGGAATCTTTCCCACAGAAACTCATAATACTTACTATATTCTATTGATATGTTTATATTTAATATAAACTGCACAAATGGATTTCCAAATATACCATGTAATTAATTAATATGAACTTAATTACACAATTATTAAAATAATCTTCACTTTAAATAAAATAATTACAACTTCACACTCATTTAAATTGTTTTATAATTTGAAGTAATAATAATTGCTTTAATAATTTATAATTAAGCTAATAAGACAAAAAGTGGCTTTAGAAATGGCTTCTTTTTGTTTTTTTACCATAAGTATACCACTGGCCTAGAGCAGTCCACAGCAATCCATCATTTTGCAACTGAGTTTGTCAATCAGTCTGAGGTAGACTTAGGACACGTTCACATGTTCTGCGCTATTTGTTAACTACAGTCTAGGATGACATGCAGACGGACGTCTCTGCCCATTGCATCATGTCTCTTGCCATGAGTGCCACATTTTTAGAATGCTGTGTCAAATTCTCTATGGGCCAAGGGGCAAGATTAAATGCATTGTTTGTTTGTTTTAATGTTCTTAATTAATGTATTACAGTGTATAATATAATATAATATACTATACTCAACTACAAACTGTTCCCATAATGTTTACTAATTAATGTAGGTTTCTGCAGCTTTCCAAAACCTTCTCAATGTCCCCACCATTTTTTCTCAAAAAAGCCTTTCCTAGAGATGATCCTCAGGGGAATTTTAACAACCTTTCTTAAGTACACATCATGCCAGCTGCCATGTAAGGTGTTAGTTCAGACTATAATGCTGTTCTCCAAGTCTGCTGAATTTATGTTAGTAGGGATATACATTGTATATACTGGAAGCCGAAGGCCTGCACAGAGCACTTTTTCACAGGCAGCGATGTAAGAGGAATGTCTGCAAACGAGACTATCAAACAGAGCTTCATAAAACTGCTAGAGCAGACAGATATAAGAGATAATCATCCATCTGTACTGGATCTGAAGAACAACCCAGCTGGACACGTTTCAAACAGTTGTATGTTGGCGGGCAAAATTGGTTGACACATAATTAAAAAATATATATATATATGTAGGCGAATATCCCAAGCAAACAGGTCTCAGAACATTTTTGGATAGTGAGTATTTAACTACATATAAATGTAGTAAATCACAGCTTTATTGTAATGACTTTTTTAGTTCAGTTAAACGGATTTGATCCCATACTAAAACATGTCTGATTCTGTGTCAATACTGGACCAAGGTTTTATATGTAGCCTCATGTGCACCTGCATGGAAAACAGTCCCACCAGATCAAAACCTTTTCCTAGTATAGGCTTGCTTCTCCAACAGACTGCAGACGGTATGGTCTAATGTAAGCGCATGGCACGCTAGGCATGAATATAACGTAAAAATCAAGGCCTTCTCTTTCCCGGGCTGATTGTGGGCCGGCGGCCAGGAGGCCAAGAGAAGAGTTGCCTCATTCACTACAGCTTATTTTTAGTGTACAGGGTAAGATGAGACTGGCTCAGGACCAGCTTCCAGCAACTCTATGGAAGTCCATCTTTAGCCTGCCACTAGACTAACACTGGCTCCAAAACAGCAATGATGGCCACATGAAAAAATACTCCCGCCCTCCACCCAAACCCTGCTCTAGTTACCCTGGCGCACCTGTGGCCAAATAGCAGGCTTGATCTGCCTTACACCAAGGCTTTAATAACACACATGCAATGGTGGGCAAAGTATGAATGGAGAAGTGACACCATCTGCATTACTAAATGTCATCAATTAATCAAGACCAAGCCCCACAGTTTCCATTTACTGATCATTGAAGGAGATATGATGAAGATCTTATAATCCTACCCCGAACCTGACTAAAATTGCTCTCATTTCCTATCTTGCTAATCTACTATATTTAATATAAAAAACACTGACAAAAAGCTTACTGTAAAAAACTGTTTAGAAATCTCTTTAACACTATAAACAGTAAAGATTCTCACCTCACAGAGCGTCCCTGCATAGTTTGAAGGGCATTCACAAACAAAGCTGTCCAGAATGACATGGCAGCGGCCACCGTTTTGACACGGACCGCTGGCACATTTGTTCCTTGAGACTTCACAGTGCAAGCCCACAAAGCCTGGAGGGCACTGACAGTGGTAACCTCCATGAACCAGCTCCTGCACAGACACAAATTAAAGGACACTTAATAATGAATACAATTAACTGAGATGCTAAAGTAAACCAGGAATTGTTTTGAATCTTAAAGGTTATACCTTGCAAGTTGCTCCATTCTGGCACTGTCCGTGGCATCCATTGAGATCTAGAGTCATGGGCAAAGTAAATGAAGCAATTAATCAACGGCTAAATGGAGGAAATCAGGACAGCAGTTAGGAAAGGCTGAAGACATGCAATTAACTCGAATTAGATGAGCTCTGTAAGTATGCTGAAGATGGAAATGTTAGTTCAATCAACACAAACGTGAGGTAAAGCCAATGACCCAGCATGCAACAGTAGGTGAAGCCTAAGACAAAATATACAGTGTGCAGAACCCCAAAGGGTATCAAGTGTCCGAAGAGGAAAGCCTGGCCGCCACCATAGAGTACGTGTTCAAAGATGAGGGAAAGGACAGGAGAGGAGCATTAGGAGATACTGACTGATGTCACAGTTCTGTCCGGCCCATCCTTGAAAGCAGTCACAGTGATATCCACCAATCATGTTTTTGCAAGAGTGAGCATTTACACAAGGCTTCCCCATACACTCATTTGCATCTGAAAAATTGAGGGACAGAAATAATTGGGAGATTTTTGTAGACAATTGGTAGACTGAAGAGGAGATGGGAAGTGTAGAGTAGCAAGAGAGAGGCAGAGAAATCTGAGATCTTATTGTGTAACCCCACCACCATTAAGCCCATTGAAAAGTCTGTTGGCTTGAAACTCTAACAGTCACAACGATGCCAGTCTACTTGACTTCCTGATCAATGACCATTACACAGCAAAAAAAAAAAAACCACAACAACAACACCTTTAATCAGTATATTTAGATTGTGTTCTATTAAAAATATCAAAACACTCTTAAAAAACACATTTTACTTGAAAAGCACAAATAGACATTATGACTTAAATTACCTTAATTATAGCATATATACAATATTTAAGAATTATATATTTATTTAAGTTCTCACACCACCAAAGCTGCATTTATTTGATCAAAAATACAGTAAAAGCAGTAATACTATATTACAATTTAAAATAACTTTTCTATTTTTACATTGCATTTTAATATTAAAATGTAATTCATTCCTGTGATGGCGAAGCTCAATTTTCAGCATCATTACTCTAGTCTTCAGTGTCACATGATCCATCATAAATAAGTCTAATATGCTGATTTGCATTTCTTATTATTATCAGTGTTGGAAAACTGTTGTTCTGCTCAATGTTTTTGTGGAAACCATGATATATTTTTGTATTCTTTGATACATAGAAAGTTCAAAAGAACAGCATTTATCTGAAATAAAAATATATTTAACATTATACATTTCTTTACTGTCACTTTTAATCAATTTAATGTGTCCTTGCTGAATAAAATGTATATTTTCTTTAAAACAAATCTGACTGACCCCAGACCTTTGAAACATTCTATGAAAGCAATTCTAGGTATTTTCACCACTTTTACTCTTTACTCTAAAACACATATATATATACACATATATATATTTATACATACATGCATATACATATACATATACATATTTGTAAACTAAGGGCCCACTCGTAATCAACCCTCCTTCTGCTCGCCTCTCCCCAATTAGCCTACAGCAGGTGACCAGCCGGTTCAGGGGGCTATGACTCTTTTGACTTTGCCATGAAAAAACTACTGCTTATTAGGCGTTTAAATATTCATCAGGGGCCCCTAGTGAGGTGCGCTCCACTCCCCTGCGCACCTGTCCTCTGAGAAACACGACTCCCCACTGTGCTCAGGCCTGGCTCTTGTGAGAGAAACCCAAGCTGGAGGCTAAGGTTCGAAGCGTAAGACGAGCAGACCAACTCCTGTTCCCACCCCACGCTTGTTTACAGGTCACAATCCACTTCCTTTCACATTCATCACTTCCCCTGACAAGAGCTGCACACTATTGTGAGCAGAAGGATGATGGAAAATCCTGTGGCGCCTGCGATGTCGGCGATGGGCCATCTGATCTAGCCTTAGATCCAGGTCTAAGGCTGGCCCTCCTTGTAACATATGCATATATAGCTGTCTTACAAGCAACAAGGACCAGGTTGCCACTATTACCAGTTTCTCATGTAGACAAATTAAATCACTTGTCTTGTTTTGCCTAAAAACCATGCAGGCTTGTATAAAGTGCATGCAATTTAGATCTAACACACCATATTCAACCATTCGGATGCAAAATGGATCGATATGAATGCTGGTGTTCAAAACACGATTGCAATAAAGGGGGATCTCAATCTTACCGATTTGACAGGTCTTCCCAACCCATTGAGGAGGGCAAACACACTCAAAGCCATTTTCCAGGTCGATACATGTTCCGCTTTGCCCACACGGGCTGGAGGCACATTCATCCATGTCTGCAACATCAACACAAAATCATGTTACATTCTGCAGATATGAAAAATTCTAAACTGAAACTGCTTTAAAAAAGCTTCTTGAGGTCATACTGAGATATTATAGGATATGCATCACATAATATTATGGGATGTTTTCAGTTTTATCCATATAAACATTCAAACTGGACAATTTTACACCCAGCATGGGTGTGTGGGTTATTCAATGCCCACTACACACACACACACACACACGATCAGTGCTGCTCTGTCAATCTGTCTTAATTGTTAAAATATTGCAGCATTTTCACAACAAAAAATAAATAAAAATAAAATAATTCAGCATAATGAAAACTATATTATGCACTCCAAAGTGAATATAATGTGAACAATTTTGATGCTTCCTATGTCACCAAGGTTTAACTGTAGGTCCTAATTCAACTGACATACAGTCACATGAGTTTAAGTGTGTTTTACAATAGCTTCACACATATACAGTCATATTTTTCATATAATATTGTTTTTTAAGACCTATGTTACTGTGCGTAATGTGAAGCTGTGTTTGCAGACTTTGCACTGATGCTAGACATAATTATTTTGTTATTATTAATGTTATCTTCAGGTGTGCATCCATCTAATATAATATAATATAATATAATATAATATAATATAATATAATATAATATAATATAATATAATATAATATAATATAATAATATAGTGATGGTGTGGCGGGAAAAGGCGGGATAGAGTGTCAGTCCGTTCATCAGAGAGAGCTTTTCTTTATGCAAGACAGTAAAGCGATTATAGCTTGATATAATCCAGATCGCCAGATTAGCTGCTATTAGAGCACAAATCATTACAGTTTTAATACGTGCACAAAAGGCACAAAGAACCGAGCAGCAGCTATTTGAAATTTGGAAGAAAATGGGAGGAAACAAAAACAAGAGAAATTCCTCCCTCCTTTCTTCTCCCTTTAGCCTTATACATATATTGTGGTGAATGGGGTGGAGCGGGGTGTGTAAAAGGGTCAGACAAGCAAGTGAAGAGGGAAAGGTGGGGGAAAAATCTTTATGGGTGAAATGGTGTGGTTTGGTGTGGTGGGGGGGGGGTTGCCCAAATTCCAGCAGGGACCCTGCTGTTGCTATGACGATGGAAACACAGCCCCATATGTGCGATGGAGGAAACAGAGGAGGTAGAATGTGGAGGGAGTGATGAAGAGTGTGAGAAATACCAATAATTAAAACACTGGGCATCCTAGAAGTGAGAAACACATTTGCAACTGATCAAATTTGAGCTCTGTGGCGCTAAAAGAGGGATGCTTTGAGGAGCCGGAGAATGAAGGGAAGACCATGACACACTGCATTCACAATTTGTGAAGCCAAATGCTGGTTCAAAGTGAAGACAGATTATGCAAATCCCCCCTGTCTCAGTGATGGGTATCACCAGGCTCTAATCCGGGACCAGTAAGAGCTCAAGCTCCGCTCGCCATGCAAAGGGACCCCGCTGTGCTGCCAAGATCCAGGACCGGCTTCCCCTGCCATATACCTGACACATCCCAGCATGACAAGCAGCACACTGGCCACAGCATCTGGGCACATGTTGGGGAGGGGATGGGTGTCTGTGCTCTTGTCTAGGTCTATAACTAGGTCTCCAGACAGAACAGATCGGGCCATGGAGAAAGTCAGAGAGGAAAGTGCACGAAAGATTTACATACCTTTAGCACAAGTGGGTCCCTCCCAGCCTGGTGGACACTGGCATTCAAATCCAGTTGGGACTTCGTGACACGTGCCTCCGTTAGCACAGGGGTTGGATACACAAGCATGTTCGGCTGCAAAAACACAATGGTATGTGTCATTAATATAGACATATATATCTTATACGGCACACCAACTGGCACAGCTTCAATCATCCAGCCTTGGGTGAGAAATATTATCTATCCATTCATCTATTTCTGCATCCACTTATACACCCATCTATCCATGCATCTATCTATGGATCCATCCATTCATTTATTTATCCATCCTTGGATCCATTTATCCATCCATCCCTCTATTTACCAATCCATTAATTCATCCATCCATGTAATCCATTTATCCATACATACATTCCTTCTTTTATCCATCTATTCATTATTTTATCCATCCATCCTTTTATCAATCCATCCATTCATCCCTTATTTTACCCATTCATCCCTTCTTTTACCCATCCATCTATCCATCCATCCATACCTTCTTTTACCCATCCATCCATCCATCCATCCATCCAGAAAGCCCTTATTTTATTCATCCATAAATTCATCTATCCCTTCTATCAATAAATCCAACCCTTCTTTTATCCATCCATCCAATAAACCCCTTTTTATCCATCCAGCCAGCCCTTCTTTATTCATCCATCAATTCATCCATCCCTTCTATCAATCCATCCAACCCTTCTTTTATCCATCCATCCACCCATCCATCCAATCAACCCCTTTTTATCCATTCAGCCATTCCTTCTTTTAAAAATCCATCCATCCCTCCTTTTATCAAACCATCCATCCACCCTCCCTTCCCATCCATCCATCCAGCCAGCACTTTCATTTACCAAATTCCCCATCCATCTGTAAAGACTTACCAATTTCACAGTTCTTGCCAGAGTATCCTTCAGGACAGCCACAGTAATATTCATCCGGTTCAGAGTTCATGCAAGTCCCGCCATTTTTGCAGGGATGGTGTGTGCCGCAGTAGTTCAGATCTTCAAGGACACATAAAAACAATGAACTAGGGTACTTCTTGAATTCTGATTTTTTTTAAGCCTGCAAACATTTGCTCTTTGAATGACTACAGTTGGCAAACCTTTGCTGGACTCCCAGCAGACCTTGTAAGGCGAGGCTATGCACATAAAAGCTGGTAAATAAATAAAGAGAACTGTAGGCACATCTCAGCTGCTTCTCATTCCTAACAACCTTCCAGGACGCACGCTGACCAACAGATCAGATATCCGAGCGCCACTCCAATCACAACCACAATATCCAAAGTGTGTGTTTGTGCGTGCATTGTCACATGATGCACAGCCTGTGCTGACATCGCAGCCAACAAACCAGCTCAGTGTAAGATGATGTAGTTCCAAATTCATTCTGATCTACTGCTGACCATTTTATGGGTCAATTCCAGGTTGACCTCAATTTCTCAAAACTAACTAGGCCAAATCATCAGCATCAGCGTGTGTGATGCATTTAGGACCCTTACCTTTATCGCATAGGAGGCCGCCCCAGTTCTTGTCGCAAGTGCACTGCCAGGGTATAACACAGGTCCCGTGCAAGCAGCCAGGGTAAGGCAGACACTCGTCACAGAACTGGCCCTGCCAGCCGTAGTTGCACCTGAAAACCACATAAGTGTGTTAACACTTATAATGCCACTGAGGTTGAAATATCTTAATGACAGACAAGAAACAAACATACAGATGCACATCACTGCCCTGACACCTAATCTTAGGATAAGGCGACATTCCGGGTGACAAAGGTTAAGAAAACTTTCACAACTGCGCACAGACGCGCACTCCCCCACCCCTCGGGCGGTTTGGTCGTAGCTTGGGGCACAGAGGGAAATGCTGCAGCGGGGTTAACAAATTATTGGTTTACAGCAACACTCCGCTATTCCAAGGCCTGTAGTGCACTCTCTTCGTACCCACCACACCCCTCACCCAGCTGTCTTGTCATTTCTGAGAAGGCTATTTTAAGACAGCTCCCCTGCAGAAGAGGTATGGACTAACTCCAGCTGCCGAGTGGAGAGACGCTGTCTGCATATCTCAACCACAGAGCTAACGCTTACTAGCCTTACAAAGTACTGTGGTGGTACCATGGTACAGTGATGGGTTCAGATGGAAACAAATAGACAGCACTGAATGACTATCTGAATTTACCATGGGATTGACATAGTACTAATAATAACAACAACAACAACAACATGTTTATCTATTAACATGTTAACATTTTCATGGTTAAATGCTGTAATAATTGAATCTAGGTTAAATTATAAATATACTGCAATTAAATGTGGTGATAATGAATTCATAAATAGAATTCAGGCCCACAATTGGGATCACATCAGCTTACAATAACAGGCAAATGTGCTCTTCGAAGAGGTACACACCTGGCACATTCTCTGCGTGGAGGCCTTGATCCAAATCCACTTATAACATCTCCAGTGAGGTCTCTGAAATAGCCCCCTAGATCTGTGCCCAAGGGGCAGGCCAGAGGCTGGATTACTTACACCAGAGCACACACAGCCTCGCACTGCCCAGTAACAACCTTAGTATTGTATGAAAGAGCATGTAGGCAGCAGAGTGTGTGGGGTGAGTGTGAACCCTGCCTGTGCACGGGGGCGTTCAGCTCTGCTGAGCACTGCCAAACATAAGCTTGCTAACTAACTCACTCCAAAGAGAAAGTTGCATTACATTTACTTTGTGTGTCAGGACATGTCCACTACAGCCATGAAAAAAAAAAACCTCAAACTTAAATCATAAATGCATTTTTGCCTTTCGTATTTGATTTGCAGAAAGGGTTTGCAGTGCCTCCAAAATGTGTTTGGACAATTAAAGGGAGAGTTCAATAGAAACCTATAGAGTGGTGCAGGGATGACATATTTTTGAAGGCCAATTCCATTGTCCTGAAGTCATTAGGGTTTTTGAATGTGTTTTTGGTTAAATGCTTGTTTGTGGTGAGCACAAACTCAATATATTTTCCCCTTTTATCCTACAATATAAAACACATCAGTAATACCCTCTTGTGATTTTTAAGCTTTTACTTAAACGCTAATAAGTGGCTAAATAGGACTACAACGGTTGGCAGGGACATTAAATGCCATCAGCCGAACAGGTAAACTCATCTACTCACTAATCTGTTTTCACAGCCTCGTTGTGTTTTTAAATGCGCAATTGCAAACTAGTATAACTCAAACTTTCAGGGAAAATCTTTTTAAACACAGACTGAAAGAGTTATCAGAAGCTTAGTGATGGTGACGTTAAAGTCATGCGACCGTGGTGTAGTTCTTTTTTTTTCTTTGTTAATTTTTTGGATGAAATATCCCTTTAATCACAAAACAAAACTTACTGGATGTAATGAAATGACTCAATTTTAAGTGTGGCCCACTACTGCATCTACTGGTTAATTAAAATGTCTGTGGCAAACTTAGTCCTCTAGTCTCCACCTTCTTCCTTCCCAGGACTATCAAGCTAGTGACCGCAGGGAAGCGAGTCACCATATCCTGCAAGAACTCACAGAACTTCCCAAATATTCAAACTCTAAAATAACATATTGGCCTCTGTTTCCTAGCCCGGTTCCAGAAGCTCTTTCGTCCAGGCCATCGAGAAGCTTGGTACATGATGTCCCAAAGCATGTTTTTGGCCCCCATGTCCCTTGAGGCGCCACACTTGGCCTTTATGATGCCAGAGGCAGAAAATAGCCTTGTCCCTTTTAAACGGCTCAAGTCTAGTAGCAGGTAAAGGAGAGCAGCAGAATGAGGGCAGGTATATGTGCTCAGTAGTAGTGAGGACAGGAAAATTGAAGCGTGAGATGTTTTTAAATGAGAATGTCTGAATGATTTGTTGCCGAAAGATTCTAGTATGTCATCATCGTCTAGAGTGACTTCCTGGTTTAGACACCTCTGGATCTACTCATTCCCTGCCCTTAGACAGAGTGAGGTTGAAGGTGGAATGGACAAAAAAAAGGTTTTTCTCATGCCAAAGACTAAGAGCTTTTCCTGTGGCAAAGGAAGAGGGCAGAGCTAAGCTACAGGAAAAGAACTAAAGGAGAACATGATGTGGGACGGTGAGGTGGATTTCACGCTGAGTTCCACAGGAAGCGTCAGAGTTTCCTGTGACAGTAAGAGCAAAATACCACCATTTGACTAAATTATCATTTGATGATAACTTCCAAAACACAAGGAATCTGGGGACACTGATTTTGGTAACTTTCCAAAAAGTCCAATTGCCACTAGATTTGTATAGTTTATATAGTTTATTAAAGTTCTTTCAGTTTGCCCACGAACAACTAAGGTGTTCTGACCGCTTTTAAGAGCGCTGCTATGTGGTTGCTACAGTGTTCTGGGTGGCTTAAAGGTCCCAACTCAAAAGACCCCAATCTGAAGGTCCCTTGAAATGACTCAGGCGAAAGTTGTACATTAACAGATTAGTGTAACAGGTGTTACGTCAAAGAGTAAAGGGTTTCAAAAATTTAAATTCTGTCATCAATTACTCACTCTCGTGTCATCTTAAACGGCTTTCTTTTATCTTCAAAACACAAATATTTTTAATAAAACCCGAGACACTTCTGCCCCTCCACTGAAAGTCCATGTAACATGTTAAAGAGAAGAGATGAACAGATTTAATTTGTTTACATATAAACATTGATCAACACACATACATAGAGGTCATCAAATATGGCAAACACTTGCTTGACATGCGAAAACAAACCTCAATGGTTCTTGCAGAAGCTCAGATATGCTTGCTTGTTTTGTGTGAATGTACTTTCAATGGAGGAAACAACTCAGCTTCATTAATATCTTCATTCGTGTTTCAAAGATGAACGAAAGTATCATGGTTTTGAGGCAACATGGGCGAGAGTAAATTACTAAATTACAATTTTCCTTTTTGGGTGAACTATCTCGTAAAATATAAGCAAAAGTAATAGTGACTCCCTAAAGTATTACTATTTCAACCCATCAAATGATAAATCGATCACAACTTTTAAACACACTTGAGAAAGTATAGCGTGATTAAAAACAGCATATTAAACAAAAACAGCTTGCACAAACAATGGCTTCACTGCACTAATTAATTAATGGTAAGGTAAACAAATGAAAAGACCTTCTCAGCATGAGCACATATGGCCCTGCTGAAATTAAGGAGCCAGATTAGCCCGAGCAACCGAGCATGAAATGATGCTCAAACACTTACTTGCATTCTCCAGGCACCATACAGCCTCCGTGAATCAGATTACAACCCTGCTTGCAGATCGCTGAGAGAGGAGAGGGAGAGAGGAGAGGGAGAGAGGGAGGGAGGAGAGTCAGTCTTGTTTGTTTGTGTTGCCTTACAAGTGCGACAAGATAAATTCATCACGCTCGCTGTGGCAGAAGACAACTTTATGGCCTGAACACACACATACGTTTGCCCTTATCCACCCCCATTACAGCCACCTACTCGTACCCCATGCTCATTAGGACAGTGCCTGGTGATTTACTGCCTTTCTTTAGTGCAATATATACACACACACGCACTCACAGCTTTGGAACAGAGGTGTTTAGGTTGTCTGCAGTGGTGGGTTAAAGACATCAAAAACCCCAGCATCACCCAAATTAATTGAGCTAATGGAAAGTGTGACTCCAGGGCTGCAGAGGTGTTGTTTACAACACAATCTCACCTCCAGGCAGAGGAGCAAAGATCGCAGGGCTGTGAAAACACTGATAGCAGCAGGTCTCTTTACAGGGTTGTAAAGGGCAAGATTTAACAGGGTTCCTCTCTATATGCTTCAAGACACCAGTCAGTGCTAGTTCATCCTTTATCAAGGGCAATGTGGCTAATAATACGAGGCTATATATTGGGGATGCATGACATATTGTTACAGTTAAATGTTACCTTTATAAAAAAAAGTGAACATCTACTTTTATATAGAGTATGTTGTGATGCCTAAATTGTAGCTTTTAAATCAATTAAGTTTAGTGCAGTATTGTAATTGTTAACTAAAACTAATGAAATTGACAAAAGCACATTACAAAACTATACATTTTTTATTAAAATCAAAAATTTTAAATAAAAGTCAATTAAATTCTAGTAAATGATAAAAAGCTAATAAATAATTTACTGTAATAGTGTAAAATCATACCAAAATAACACTTTTATGTCTATATTTAAATCCAAAAGAGTATAATAGAATTGTAATATTGGCCATTTATTGGTCATGATATTAAACTGAAATGCTAAGTACAAAATACAGATGGTCAACAGCACTAACCCGTCCGGCAGTCCACTCCCATCCAGCCATCTAGACATACAATATTTCCCGATGGATCGCAGCGGTAGTGGCCGAAGTAGTCGTCGCGGGGCCGGCACTGCTTGTTGCACTTACTCCCGTAGTAGTTCTCGTCACACCTGACCCGGAGTCGGTAATCGATGTGGGCCGTGGTGCCGGGGTGCCGGATGGACTGCCAGTGGTCGCCGGGATTCACCATGCTAGCGTGTGTGTGGCGTTCAATCAAATTCTCCTCACCAGCTAAAAAAAAGAAAAGCAGAAACAGAGATCATGCACTTTGTTAATAATCAGAATTAAAAACAATATTATACAGTAACACTGTTACTAGGGATAATTATGACTATTTACTTAAAGGCCTATATTAATAACTTATAAGGCCTATATTTTTTAGTCAGCTAATTTGTAATGTATTATATAACAATAAATAATATGTTTTATATAATAAATAATATAACAATATAATACTTATTAAATAATGTTTCATGACCAAATAAAAGGAAATAAAAATCTAATTTCTAAAATACAACTTATTCATTCCAAAAATTTACATGGAATGGAAGATGGAGCTAACACATATTCACACAACCAGTACAATGTGATAATGAACGGGCATGTAGATCAGCTGCAAGTCAACAGACAGGACAGTCCCTGATTTAAAGCTATAAACTCGCTAGTGACTCAGACTATCCTGTCCCTGCCAACTTCCTGCCTCACAAATCCATTCAGACAAATCACTGCACAACAAAGACACTCACACATGAATGACACCATTGCAAAAACAAAGGGTTTTGAATTGGCTCTCAGTTAACCATCCCAAATCAAGTACTTTATTGGTGATTGTTACCACTCATATTCATTCGAACACATCCCTTAACTCTAAGTGTTCTTTGTACCATGGACATGATAATAACTCAAAATGCGGCTGCAAGAGGTGTGGTCAGACTTACGATTTTTAGTGAGCAGACAATAAAAATAGCCGAGTCATATCTAGGGACCAGAATTTTATATAAACTTAGGGTTGGACCAGTAACTACCAAGCAAACATCCAGAAAACTCTAGCAACACCATCAAAATCCCCTAAAAACCATTCTAAACACTGCAGCAACTGCACAAACACGCCTTAGCATCATGGCAGCGACTCGTTCATTTGTTCAATCGTTCACATTTCTAGTGAGTTTTAGTTAAAACCTAGTTCTTCTAATGAAAATGTTGATGTCTGGCCGGAGGGAGGGGAGTGAGTTTGACTGCTGTTACCAGGGAGATCTGGGCAAGAGCGGCAGGCAGAGAAAGCCACTGGTGTCCATAGCCGGCGACTTTCAGCTCTTAGCCCAGGCCGTCCTTGAAGGACCTGGATCCCACCCTAATCCTAATCATCAATCACATCGTCCAGGTCCACCAGGACACGGACCCTCAATACGAATCCCTCCTCCTAGCGAGAGTGGTTAGCAGCACTCACATTAAGAGCACCATTTTCCCAAGCTTTCCCAGCCTCTCTGCAAAGAAAGCAATCTTTATCGCAGTGGGATCGGAGACGGCAAACAATCACGGTGGAAACGGGGGGCCTGCGATTTCCTCTGTCCCGACGCGCAGAGCGCGTCCACGTCTTTCTCCTCTTGCAAACACACATACGGGGCGCACATACACATGCCTTCCTCTCCATCCTCTGACAATGTCGATCGAATTAAGCAACAAAAACAGAAATAGCCCTGGCGCTTCCAGATAAAGAACAATGGAGCGAGCTTTTGCCGGCCCGTTCTGCCCAACGTCTAAACACTGGGCAGTCCAGAGCCCTTCCTGCAGAGTAAACACAATGCTACAGAACTTTTCCTGAAGCCTGTAGGGCCCTACGATGCACACGTACACATTATGAACAGTTCTGACAGATGTAACAGAATTATTTAAAGCATCTATGAAAAATGCATGTTGGCTAATTCCGTCAGTTCGACTAGAACAACGTCCCACCGTCCCTGGAAAGTCCTGAGATGACATGACGCATTGTGCAGGCTAAACTTTATTCACCCGAGCGAAAGAGTGAGAGACACATTTTTACCCTTGGGTTTCTGACAGACAGACGAGGAGGCGTTAGGACGTGTCCGGTTTAAGAAAAGAGGTGCGGCAGCTCTGAGTGTTCACACTGCATACTAAACGAGTAGTATCAAACGGCACTGGAGAGAGGAGGATGCACTGCCGCTTTTGTTGCCAAGCCTTGCGTGAGTACAGACTGCAGATAGTCACATCAGACAGACCTTGGCAGCGTTCGCTCTCTATGACAAGATCATTAATGTCTGGCACGCCTCTCTACTATGGGCTTGTGTGATAAATGAAGCCACTGTCTCAAACAGAGCCCTGCCAAGTCATTGAGTGTGCTCCAGATCATCAAAGAGAGCAGGTCAATCTCAAGTATTTCTAATCAATGGTCACTAGAGCTTACAGGTGTTCTGGTGAACACTTCTTTAACTCTAAAGCTAATTCCATAGTTAGCATTTGGAACCTAAATAAATAATTATATAATATTTTATAAAAATGTATTAACATTCTGCTATCATCAAGTTTTTTGCACACATCACATGTCTCATATTTAAATTCAAACTCTTTACACTGCTGTTGTAAACGAGCACAATAACATCTGGAAAAAATTGTTCTGTAATGGAAATGATGGGACGGCTGTGAAAGCATATTGAAATGGTCTATGCATATTTCAATCTTTCTTTAGATTAGCTTTAAAAGTAATAATGCATATTTGATGATGGGTTTTATAGTACAAGTTAAATTATGGCTCTGGAATAAGGGTAAAAATGAAACAAATCTATACTTAAAGGGGCATTCCACCCATTTGAACATTGTTTTTTATTTAAAGTGGGTCATATATGTAGCCGAAATGTAAAATAAATTTTGAATTTGGTGCCTTTGTGACCGAGGAAAGACAAAAAATAACTTCAGGACGCATTTGTGTGAAAGACAACAACTCCCACAATGCACCACATTGCACAGCTCCGCAAGCCACTCCCACTAATCCAGAAAGCGCATATCTGCCTATAAGAAAAATCAATCTTCCCTCTACAAGGCTAGCTACCACCAGAGCTTGAAATTAATTTCACACAAAATGTCTAGTTAGTTGGCGAACTCATTAGTGCATTACTCCTCGTTTGTATTTCTTTCGAAAAAGTGAATTATTGCATGGTACCTGGATGTTCAGTCAGAACATATGCGGTGCGAAACTAGGATAGTTCACAACACAAACATCCGTGTCCTCGTCTGATTCAGAGATTTCGTCCAGGAGAAATTGTCATCGTTCAAATTCTTTGCCGCAGACGGTCTCTATCTCTGTGTTCGTAGTTGCATAGTGAGATCACCGGCGCCACCAGTCCGCCCTAACTCGAGCCAGTCCGGGCTCCTCGTCCGCGGCAGGCAGGTCTTCTGCCTCGGCGGCTCTTCGCTATAATGCGGCTTGTAAAGGTAGCCACATACACCTGATTCAAGCATCAGACTTCCGAAATCCTCTTCTTCTATATCATATTGAGCACTCTCCTCCGCTACTGTCATAACTTTACATCTGTTTCCACACTGCCTGTTAGCTTAGCTTCAAACAAGATGGAGGATATCGCTTTCAGTTTCAGAGAGTAAAGTCCCACCCACTGATCTGTAATAGGTCTGTAGCGTGAGCGGGTCCCACCCCCTGGGAAAGATGAGGAACGAGTGTCTGTAGTCTCAACAGAAACCCCCCCCTTACACTTCCTCCTACAATGACGCAAAATGACGATTTTTGCGTCATTGTAGGAGGAAGTGTAAGAGGTAAATAACGGATTTCTCCCGTCTCAGGGGAAAATGAGAGAGTGTTGCACGACCATTCAATAGTATGACTGGGTTTCTAACAATGCAAAGCTTAATGCAAATGGGTGGAGTGTCCCTTTAAAGTAACTGTTGGCGCTCTAGCGGTAAATAAACCAAACTGCATGCATGTTGTGGAAGAACATTGTAGCCGGAGCTACTTCTCTCTGTTTATGTCTATGACGAGTCACACACGTACGGGGCTACTCCGCAGTGGTACGACCCGACCAGTCTAAAAAATAGTCCGAATATAAACACTTATTATAGGTGTACCGTAGTGATTCAGGATAAGAAAAAACACGGTTTGGAAAATGTATTCATGACGTACTCACTTATATACATTTTAAATGAATAAGGTTATAGACTGCAGCTTTAAAATTCAATTGAAAAGTAGGAAAAAAGTTAATTATGTAGGCAGTTTGTTTGAGACTACTATACAATAATTTTGATCATTTTCACAAAAATGCCATGGCCCCCAGAATATGTTGTTGTATGAACATGCAATATATTAAAAGAAAGAACAGAGCCTCTTTTAAACAACAACAACAACAACAACAACAAAAATTAAACATTTTATTTTAGCCTCATGCATTCTTTTTTATCAACACTTGAATGTGGGTAAGTTTCATTAAAAAAAAAACATTTCAAAGACTACAACGTGCATACGCAATGCTTTTATCGCTTGTTTCTGCTCCTTTTTTGCCTGCGTTTTGAACCGGAGACTCACTACTCTTTCAGAAGTTGCATAATAGCGCCCCCTTCCATATAACAGTGAAAACACGGAAAGCCGGAAAATTCCGTCAATGGAAAGGAAGGAGTTAAACAAAAACCAGACCTGCACGCTGTCTCTTTAAAGTCACGCTGTCCTAGGGCACCAGCTGTGCGTAAGTTACAACTTAGCCTAGTTCTGACGTAAAAGGGCACTAAGATACAACTTACACACTACTAAATATTTTTGCGAGTACAGGGTTAGTTGTAAAATAACTAGCTAGTAGTTACTAAGCCTCAAGTGTGGACTTTACGTTCCAATTTAAGAAAGAACTTACGAACTCATTGCAGTGAGTCAAACAAGCTTCCTCTGGACCATTGTTTCAGGCTGAAGTGCTTGCAAAGATGAAAATGAAAAACAGGACGTAATGACTTCAAGCAGAGGGAGAGGCGCGTGTTTGATTTTAGAGTTTTACAGACGCTGGGATATACAGTGATTCTACAGATCACATCCGCAGATCAAAGCCATGCCCCCCTATGTTTCTCCCATTTTACCAGCGTTCACCTTTCTTTCGCATACGTCGAATTCCTCCGCCTGACCCTTCCCTACCGACAATTCCTTAAGCCAGACAAAAGGCGGCGGGAGAAAACAGGATACAGCTGTGGAATTATGGTGCCCATGTTGATTCCCCAAGATCCATACATGCTAGAAGTAGGGATGGGCATTTTCCAAAAATATTGTTTTAGAATTTTAGAAATTTAATTTTAATATTTATTTATGTAAATCAAGTTTGTCAGCATTTCTGAACAAGCTTATGAGAAAACGCGTTCCGCCGACAGACGTTTTAGGGACACAGTGGTGTGCTAAGCAAAGTTTCTTACAGCGCTATGTGTTTTCTGTTCTTAAACCGGTCTCCCTCGACGAAACTTAAAGGAAGCATATGCCTCGAGATAATTTTGCTATCAAATCATTTATCTTCTTTTCGCCTCACTTGGGGGTACAGCTGCGATTACCTGCAGTCATGAATGAAATGATGGACAGCTGTCTTTCCTAATTTGACTGGTGTTTGGATTTCATGTGATTTCATGGTGGTGATATTTGATAGCTCAGTTTCACCTGACAATGAATCAAATAATTAAAAGTAAACATTTCAATTCAATTTAATTCCAAACTTCACTCCGCCTAGAGGCAAACGTCGACATTCTGTGATCAAATACAATCTACTTGTTAACAGGCTCCACAGCGCCACCTAGTGCATTTAATTATAATTGTGAGTTTGAGTGCTTAGGATTTTACGACATTTGCGGCCAGCAAAGCAACATATGAAGCAAAATTCTAATCATATTTTTGTTTTTTGAATAGTAATTAGAGATCAAATATTTGACTATTCATGCACAACCCTAACTGGAAGCCCCGAAGAACAAGGCTTAGGGGGATTACAACCCAAGATCTCACATTTAATTGAGATTATTCTTCAAGCATGAAAACAAACACGTTATTGCTGCAACTTATGTGTACGTGTATGACTCAATATCCTCAGGAGATTTCACTCAGCGGTAACAGTTAACAGAGGTCTTCAGATGATCAGGTTCATTGGAAAATCTTAGTGGACTTGCGTGCACTGCTAAAGCATGTGTGGAAGATGCAAGATTGTGCTTGTTTGAGTCTTTAACTACACATTTGTGTGAGGTTCCCTGCTTTCGAAGCTCAGGTAATGGTTCTTGTGTAAGCAACACATCCCATCCATATATCTGTCAAAAATGATGAGCCTCTCCTTAGTGCGGTTAAAAATATCAAACTCAATGCATACCTTCAACCCCCTATATCAGTGCCTACATGCAAATGGACAACTTTCACAAATAATGCACACCACAAAGTCCTTAAATAACCCCATTCGTGCCCAATAAAATCCTGACACGACCCAACGAATTCCCCCACGCTAACATTACAACACGTCAGCGGGGTAGCTTTAACACTTTCATCTCACCATCAAGGATCAAGACTCAATCTCCACAAATGAATCCATCCCTTACAGCGCCAAACTACAGACTAACAATGCTCTACGTCCATTATGAGCAACAAACCCAACCCAGAGAGGCTTCGGTAGCCTGCAGCAGTGAATCATATTGGGATTACAAAGGAATACTCACTGTTTTGAGTAGAGTTATCCCAGTCCCAGGCTTCCAGGATGAGTGTGTAGGATCGCTGAGGGAGAAAGAGAGAGAATATCATTATGAGATGAAATATTAAAATGCTATTGAAGAAGAAACAACAAGAAACGAGTAGATTTTTACATTTTCTGATGTTACAAGTATCTGATGCCACTATGCTGATAAAAAAAATATAGGAGATGAGCATACACAATGAAATATCCAATTTCAAATGATACTACAAGTCAGGGATTCACCAACTTTTTTGTCAGCCAAACCCTTTTGACCTAAAATATTTAGTTAATATTTATTAACTTAATATTTTGAATTTAACAACACATTCATATTTGATTGCATTTATACTTATTTATTTCAATTGGATATTTTTATAATTAATGACTTATTGGCTTTTCAGCAACTCACAAAGCCCCTGCAGGTCCCTCATGAGCCCCAGTTGGGGAAACTCTGCCATAGCTCTGCGATTGCCTGATAACCAATGGTACCGACATTTATTAAATTTCTATGATGGGTGTTATGGACGGATACAAGTTTGTGTCTAAGTGTTTCCAATTGATGTAGTGCATTGTTATGTGGTTAATAGGGTATTTTAGGTGTTTGCTAACTGACCCAGGTCAAAAGATATGGGTCAGGTACCTTTTCCAAATATAAATGACCTGTTTTATATCCTCCAGGTGAAAATCAAAAAAGAAATAGCACAACTCTAAGCAAACAGAAATATCGGAGTTAGTAGAAACAGTGTCAGATGATTTACAGTTTTAATGCGCACTAGATTAAAAGCGTCTGCTAAATGTAAATGTAATACTGAGGGTTAGAGGTTTATTCAAATCCCTAACCACAAGTATGAGCAATAGAAATAGTGATGTTTGCCTTAGCAAGCAGTGCTAATAAAACAACATAGATACTAAAGCTCCATTACAGTCCTCTCTCATGACAGGAGGCAGCATTTATAAGAGTTGAGTTAGGTTACACATGAGATGGAGGGAGGGAGAGAGAGATTTTCAGCTACAGGAATATTCTTGATGCTTCTCTGATCTCTGAGAGTCCATCTACTAGAATGTCATCTATAGTCCCAACCTGACCAGGCCATAATTTTCAGCTTTCATGAGATCAAAACAGGACACTTAAGAAACATTTAACTGATGTGTTTCCTTCAGCGACAAGTTTATTCACACCTTGTTCTCATTCCTGATTCAAGATGACACCACTTTTATATCTTCACTGATTTTCTTAAAAAGGTATCTTTTCGTACTCCAATTCTCTAGGTCACAGAGAACACATTCGAAATACTGCAAACATAACACCGTGTCCTAACGTGATAAGATTCCAGCGACAAGCAATTTCCCTGTCCACACCAGATGCGACGCGTCTTTGATGCGAGATGCATCAAACTCAATCAAAACCCACAACCAATCAGAACACCGTGTGGGCGGGCTCTCGCGGCAGGTTCACAGCACCAGCTATATTAATCTTGACGGCACTCGCAAGAAAATGGATAAGTAATGCACAAATATTACACCATTTAAACATTATTAAAAATACATACAGAGTTACTAAAACAATCTTTGTCAAATAATACACTTGTTTGTTCACAGTTTGAAAGTTCTTGTTTCCATTTGTTTAATTTCAAGATCTGAGGTGAATAATCCATTGTTGTTTTTACGGCTACAAAGCTGGGAGCACTAAATGAAATTCAAAGTCACATTACACGCTTTTAACATTAAATAAAGCACATAAACTGTACCTGAGATTATCATTGCCACACTTTGTGTTTGTTGTACCAGCCGCGACGTTGCAGAAAAATAGAAACTGTTTCTAAAATAGAATCGCCGTGGCTTGTTAGGACAAAAACTCAGATTAACATGGAAAAGATACCTTTTATCGTGCGTCGCGCCATCGTGTGTAGTTAGGACACAGTGTAAGTCTTATGGTCATGCATCAAAACAAGAGATAAGGTGGTGGAGATCTGTTTTAAGAGATGAGCCAAAGGTTTAAAATGCCACTATGGTTCTCTATTGTTAATAAACTGAACGCTTGCGCACGTGCACGAACAAAAACAACCTCAATGATGAGCAAAATACTATGCTGAAAGTGTTTTTGGTCAATTATATCATTTATATTGACAGGGAATGTTGGAAAATTACACAAAATGATGGAAAGAAAAAAGGTCATGTGCCAACCGCTAAGCTACATCTCCAGTCATAAACTTTTAGCTGTGTGAATACATACTGAAAAGTGTTATTCTCTTAAAGTTAGAACAAATACTAAAACTTTATAGTTACAGTTTACACTATAGTTGACATCCCATATGAACACTATTAGAATCAACCCAGTGTATTGAAATATTTCCTAACTAACAATTCCCAGAATGCACTAAAAAGAGAGAGCATTGGCTGTTCATTGTATTCACTTCATCGACTTTTAACAGCTACAACAAAGACGTTCACACGTTCACGTTAAACAACAAAGTTGTTGAAAAATACCAGCAAGGTTGAATTGATAGTCCAATACATGCTGGACGAAGCCAAGCAACTAGGGGATTAAACGACTCGTTCTGAACGTGTGCCAGCTACTGTGTGTGTGTTACAATGCAGCAGCACATTAAAGCGGGGCTCAGTAACTTCGGGATTTCTTCGCTGTATTCTCGCTTTTTGCTTGCAGGTTTCTCTCTAGAGCTCCCCTCACAGCTTCGGAATAGATATTTGACAACACTGTTGTAAAAACTCGTAGGCGATTCTCGGACACCAGAGGCTAGTAGATCAACGACATCAAAGCAGATGGGACATTCTTTAAAACGTCTTCTTCATTCGGGTTCAAACAGCGTGAGGGAGCGCAATAATGACAGCATTTTAGCAGATTTCTTTTGGCAGTAACGCAATTGTTTACATCGCGAGACCTGATATCACGCGAGACCTCCTGACGCGGCGGCCGGCAGCCCGCCAGCTCAAAGTTGCAAGTGCGTTTTTTCCGTTCACGGGCACCAGGGGGGTGCGAAACGACCACCATTCAACCCGAAATAAGTAATGTAACCATTCCAATGACTCCGAAGCTGTTCAGTTAAGGTAAAAAAGATACTTAGTTCACCTTTAAGTGTACAATAAGCTGTTTAAAACGTGCATTCACCTGATACATTTTAAGCGTCCAGATGGTATAATAAAACATATCTTGAGGAGCGATCTCGGAGTATGCATTTATTTGTCATTTTAACTGTTGGAAACAAGAGCGTAAAAGTGGACTTCAAAGATTTCTTATCCTGTTGCGCCCTCTATAGGCCATGATCAGCAACTAGTCGACATCAAGCTTAACGCGTCATGGCTGAGCATTTAAGTCGACTAATCGACTAGTCTGTGCAACCCCTTACAAGCTACATCACAATATCTAGGTCTGTTAGTCCAACTTCACAAAAACCATGTCATTTTAAAAAGACTGACTGCTGCTTTAGTCCGACTGAAATCAGACTTTAAAATTGCACGTAAACACAGAGCGATGCAAACTGCTAGATTTAGACACGCATCTCATTCGTCTCCAGAGGTGGAGTGAGAGGGGCGGAGCCAGATGGCGTGGATGTGTGTGTTGGAGAGGTTGGGGGCTGTGGGCCGGTCTGGTGGATGCAGTCAGGGATTAGCAGCAGCACCAGGTCTGTCTGGATGGGCTGAAGTGGGTGGGCCACATAACCATGCAGACGTACAACAGATGCGTCTTAAAAAGATGGATTATTTGACATGAACGTGGATCATCCCACGACATGCTGCAGGGCTTCTGACCCCTCCTCCCATCCCCCAACACAGGGGGCGGCCAGCGTGAGAGAGCGTATTAGTGGGGTCTCGTGGTAGCAAGCATCTGCGTGGACACGAAATGCGCATGTTTGTGTGCGCACTCTTATCTGTAAATGTGGATTTGCTCCAAAGCTCCATCAGTAAATGAATATGCTGGATTGATCTGGTTGGCCGCGCACATGCGGTCATGCGTACTACAGCATGGTATGCGCGTACCCAAGGAGAAAGGTCAGAATGTCAGGGAGTGTGTGCGTGTGTGTGAGAGAGACACGGTAACACGGGGACGGCCCTGTTCCCACACACTTGGTCTCTGATTAGCTGGATTATGTGACAGCTGCCCAAAGGGCTAGATGCGGATAAAGACTAGTGGGGGAGGTGACCAGTGAACAAAGACCTCCATCTAAAACCCATCACTGCAAGACACCATCAACCTGAGTCTCGTGACACTCCGAGAACATTCCTCTGGCCACACACACACACACACCCTCCGACCCCTAGAAGTGGTCCAACACACAACGGCGGCACAAGCACACCCAAACAAGCTCCCTTGGAGATGCATGTTGTCGTTTCACTACAAGTAATTCTTCCCTCCTTATCGTGGACTACTTTCACTGATAGTGAGGATATTTATAGCAGGCTGTGAACAAGCTAATGCAGAACGCCTGGCATGGACGTACTTGGGCCGTTACGCATCACAAGTAAACCTTTGGCCGATCGCATACTTGCAGTCTTGTTGGGACGTTAAGCCTGTAAACACCCTGAGTGTTTGTGTGTGTGTAAAGTAGGTGGGTGGCTAATGGGGTGGTGGTGGAGGGAGCCACAGGTGCAGGTTCCCACAGTCGGTGGATGGGGCAGTTTAAAGAGGGGCAGGGCTGAAATTAGAGGGGGCTGAAGTGAGAGAGGCTAAGAATGACCCTGGAGACCTTTCATCAGGCTTCTCATCAGCTTCAAAAGGCTCCCACGCCACAGTTTCAATTGGTAGCAGCACACACACAATCGGCCGCAGCGCTTCTCACACACACACAAGGTCCTACTGAGTGCAAGCCATATGATTTTTACATTAAAAAAAAAGTTAAGTTTAATCATCTGATGATCACATGACAAGATGATATCGGGATCTAGCTTAGAGGGTAAAGTGTTTTCCACCGGCAGTCACGAACAAGTGACGTCCAGCTGACAGAGTGCAAGGCGAGGCAGTCTGAGAGCTTTCACACGCCTTATCTAAAGTACCAAAGCCTTCAGTGCTACTGAATATCCTGCAAAGAGAGTGAACGAAAGAAGAAAGAATTAGACAACTTAGTCTAGACTGTGGAGGAGATACTGAAAGAGTCCAAAAGAGATCAACACAGAAACCTTGAAAAATATGGGTCTCCGTTCCTTTGTGACCTCAGTGAGATAACGAGTTCTTCATTTCCTCATCTGCTTTTGGAAGAGGAACTGCCAAGAGAGGCAAACTTCCCTTGTCTGACCTGGCAGGAAGATACAATCCCCACCCTCTCTGCCGAGTGCCGACTGACACGTTACTAGGTTCACAGAAGTTTAAAAACCAAATATTTAACTTATGGATATCAGTTTTATTTAATAAAAAAAAAGAATAAAAAAAAAGTTTTTTTTTTTTTTTTTTATTAGATTGCGATTAGCTGTAATTAGCATTAGCAAAACTGCAACTTTTTCTACATCCATTCACATTCAGCAGGACATCTTTAGCCACTGCTTCATGTCCCATGGTTTTTTTTTTTGTGTCTGTTTTGTTTTTGTAATAGTCCAACTTTTAAAGCACATATAGAGATTCATACATCTTGTTCATTTGGGCTCCATCGAACGGTTTACTTGTCGTATTTGCGTTCAAAAACAGTTCGATGGAGCCCATTGATGATGTAATATATATTATATAAATGCCCCCGAGAAACGCAGAGATCAAGGTCAGATTAACTCAAAACTAATAACACAGGGTCATTTAACTGAATAAGTTACCCACAACTAGTCATTTTTTAAAACGTCAAGTTAAAACAATATATTTAATACGCTGTATTCAGCTACACGTTCGCAAACAAAAGTCTAAGCGGCAATCGCAGCAGTTCCAGACTTTGATTGATTGTCCTCAGGGGACCTGCAGGTCATTTATTCATTCCACGGCAAACGACTGCAGCATATAATCTCCATTAATCTGGGATGTCAATCCCATCTTTTTAGCTGAACTGTTGACTGACACAGAGATTTGGGCCAAACTGAGGGTGGAGAGGCAGTGGATAATACTGACCACAACCTTCAATTACCACAAAATGTAAGACACAACCAAGCCAATTAAAGGCCACAAAAGGCTTCTTTTTTTTTTTGGTATCATCAGGCTAACAAGAGGCGACTGTTTCCTGTCTGTTAGTTTTAGAGCAGAACGTGTCCTCAGGATTTTTTTGACGCAATAAGGAAATTCTCATTCCAGTTTGGAAAATGACTGATTGAATTAGCTAAACATAAATTCTAAATATTTAATCCGAAATGCATTTCATTTTCTAATCACAATATGGGCCATATGGCAATGATAGATCAATAATAAAAAATGAATTCACTGGTAACAGCTGATATTGTATATTAATTGTGCATGTTCATTGCCCCTATTTTTACATTAAAATTGCCTTTGTCATCATCTAACGCTCACTAAAAAGTTAATATAAACACCGTTAAATGCCTAGATTAACTTGTAGAATTTTATTTATTGTTTTATTTGTAATTTATTTAGAGAAAACTTTTTCTAAGAAACTTCAGGTCCTTTTAATAAATTTCCTAGAATTGTAGGAAAGTATACAATTGAAGAAGCAGGCCACCTAAATAAGCATAAACTCTGAAACCAGTGTTAATCCGTGCAGACCCCAATGAGTATTGTATTGTGAGGTAGCTGGTGTTGGAAGCATAATGTTGGACATAAAACCTAAATTCAGCACATTAGAGCCCAAGAAAGCCCATCCTCTTTGGGAAGTACAGTTCAATTCCACAGTATAGATCAATTTATTAAGGCAGTGTCGATTTGAGTTCATCCCCAAGGTCCTGCAGCATAGATTTGATCACAAACGAGGGTACTTTGTTCTCACCAGCCCTCTAGAGCAGGCGATGAGCGATGCGATGGCTGTTACCCACCCCAGCATGACAAGGTCATGTTTGTGTCAACCAAGTCTAGACTTGGTCTGGGAGTGTAAGGGGGTGTAAGGGAGGTCCAGTCACCTCACAGGGTCCACATCACGCCCTCAACGGTGGGAAGTGGAAGTTGAAAAGCCAGCTCTGTAATCAATCACCCACAAGAGAAAGGTGTCCCCTACTCCATCACCAATACACAGGGGTCTCGGCCACACTGCCGATAGGGGGTGACCAGGTCGTTTCATTTGTGCTCTTTTTCCCTCACCCTCTCCTTGTCTGTCAACCTTTTATCGATCACACATCCATCTAAAAATTCCAAACCCACACAAACCCATTTATTTGTTGCAAGTATCCAGCTTTTTCACAAGACCAGCCACAACAACTCTCTGAGGAAAACAACGTTGAGCTTGCAGTCTAATTAAACTAAAGGAAACAGCTCCTTGGATCTGGGTAATGACAGGAGAGCAGGGTGGGGAGGGGACGGGATCAAAGAAACTGGCAAGCAGAAATTGCTGGGGAAGAACCTGGAGGAACCTGTAGCTCAAGAGGGATTCTGGGTGGCTTTGATGGTCTCTCATTCCGAGAACAATGTGGAAAATATTTCCCATCCACCCTCGTAGGACAAAAAGCTGAAAAGGGATTTCTAGGTGGCTTTGTTAGTCCCTCTTCCAGAGACCAATGTGAACGGTCTTTCCACCCATCCTCACCAACATCCCAACCTTGTATAAGCAATCCCTGGCAATTCCAACCCAGAAATCCCTCTTCCACTGCAGCAGTGACCTCTCCACACAACAACGTCCATATGACACGACTTGTTTCGACTCAGTCAATTGTCATTTTCCGCCAGGCGTCCAGAGCACAAAAGCAGACAACAGCTTTGTTTAAGTGGTATTATGGCCCTGGGAGGACAGGAAGATGCAGCCCGACGTGCACTGTGGGCCCTGGAGCCAGTAAATGATATTCTGCGTTCGGTAACCTCCCCTCTTTCAGCAAACTCCCACACGGGGGTTGAGTTCCTACAGACACAATAATAAAACACCATCATCTACTACAATGCGTCTAGTTAACCTTGCATACCCATGAGACAGTGTCATCAATAAAGAGAGTCGGACGGTGAGTCTGAAAGGCAGGAGCATTAAGAGAGATGCCGATTTATGCTTGCATGGACTTGGCCAACGCAGTGGACTTGGCCAACGCAGGGCACGCTCTGGGTGAGTGTGTACACACACGACCCATTTAGCATTCCGCTGCTATGCCAACAAGATCATTAGCAATGACAATACAACAAACCCCTCCCCTCTGGGTGCTAATTAAGCAGAAAGGGACGGCAGAGGGCACGAACACACACACACAGAGTTACAGTACATACAGTAACACAAGCAAAGGTTTGCATGGGTTATCACACTTATCACACATAACAAGGTTTCCTACCAGATGTAGCTACTACATAAATGAGCCAGTACTAAAACATTAAACTACAAATTATTATATTATGAAATTTTTATATAAAATATAAGATCATATGCAAAAGTATTTTAAAAACATGTTATCTGTAAAGTACTAATTAAAAGAAGTGTTTGACATTACAGTTTAAATACAAAAAAATGTAAGGGGGTTCACAGATTATTTTTCTAGGATGTGCAAAACATAGATGAATAATAAGAAATTAAGAAATAATAAAGATATAGAAAGAAAAATATTATAAATTATAAATTAATCTATATTAGGGATGTGACGTGTTGCGGCTGAACAGTGAACACCGGTAACACAGTCAACACAGACTATCGCAGCAAACCTAATCTATATAGCCTACTGTACAATATAAACAAATATTATAAATTAATATACTTCATATTAATGAATTAATACAATTTAAGCTCTACTTTCTAAATTCTTCAGGGAAGTTATTTTTCATAGTCTCACTGGCTGAGCTAAAATCACTTAACCACAAAGATCTGCATATAACTAACTGTTCCGATCAAGTTTTTTTGTGCCCGCAAAGACAGTGTAAACATCTGCTACAATAGTAGAGATAATAAACAGATTATGAACAATTATCAATGGTCAAGCTTGAACAAGCGTGTGTGACCCCGCTAGAACAGACCTCACTGGTTCTCACGCGTGACGCGTTTCGGGCTTCTTCTTTTCCTTTTAAAGGTTCCTTTTTAAACACACTTGAAGGTGCATTTTCCGCCATCTACTGCACAACACCTGTGTGACAGCTGACGTAAAATAAAGGATCGGGCTTAGGATCACAGATACAGAACAGTTAAAAAAAAAAAGCTTAATCAGCCCGATACCGATCCATGAGGTCAATTCAGGACATCCCTATTTTTCTAGTGTTATCTAAGAGCAAGCCAATCATTTAGCCTAACCAGATAATATTCGACTCAAAACTTTGGATAAAAAGATAAGCAAGGAATTTCAATCTACTCTTCTAATGTACTTGACTGTAAAAAGAGTGTAAAAATATATATTTTAAGATGTGTAGTACAGTACAGTACACTATAGCATAGCATAGTATAGTTATACAAAAAAGGCAAGTTACATCAATCACCAATATGCACAGCAGTGACCATTCAGATCTTCTCAATTTCAGATTTGGTTTAACTGCAGCATTTGTAGAAAAACTGAGACTAGCATGGCTGCTTGGCAGCAACAGAAACAGGCTGTGAGGTTGGAAGCTGCCATATCCCAGTGGGCACAGCTCACAGATTTCCCAAAGACGCCGGCCTGGATCAATTCTCACAGCTCTCAGTCCTTCCAAAACGTGTATTACACAGTGGCCCAGCCATACTAATCTAAAGCAAGCTTCCAAAAAATTTATCTAAACATCAACCACATCTGTGAAACTATTGCACCTGATAGCTGCTCTTACACTAGTGTTATGAGCCCAATATGGAATAACACTACACCATATCAAACTGCACATGGGCATCCACCCATTTGGCAAGCAGTCCCTCAGTTACTACAGTGAGGCGGCCATTTGACACCCTAGACTGCTAGCTCATCATCAAACCATCTGACAAGCCAGTTGTCTCTCTGTCTGTCTTGTCCAGTTACTGTACCGCCTATTACTCCATGGCAAGGCCATTGCTAAGTAGCTTCAGGTCTCAGTGAAAAGACCTAGTTGCTGTATAGCAAGCTAGTATGGCGCCGGTCTCTCCAGCGAGGTTACGGCCACATGAGCTCCCACTCCATTACAATCATTATCATTTTGAATAAGGTCAGGGGTCAAGCGGGAATTAAACTTGCTGTGTGGTAATGCACTTTAATCACTGCAGCACACCTGCTCGCAATTCATTAGCCCACTGGCTCTCTCAGGAAGGTGCACATGCATTAGTCAGACACAATCGCACATGCACCACATCCACGTACACCAACATGGCTAAAACCATCAGGCTCTTCCTGAACAAATCCATACAGGCAGAAATAATAAACACGCACTTCATGTAGTTGCAAGTCAATCACACTGTGAATTGTGAAACTGTGCTGAAGCAAAGGAGGAACCCAGTACAAGGGAGGTAGAGCATCATGGGTAGTTGAAAACAATTAGTTGAGCACCAGGAGCTAACAATAGAAACACACACACAAGCTAGCTTCCAGTGTTATTGGAAAGGGACATCGGGGTTAAGCTCGCTAACTCCCACCCCTTCCAGCTGAAAGGACCCCATGTTTTCTATGACCCTTCTCAGGGGAGACAGAAAGTCCATTATAATTGCACTGCCTAATACAATCATGTCCACCACTGGTGGCTTGGTACATTCAACCTAATGGAAGCTCTTCTGTTGGGAACCTGTTTATCTTGCACTTCTTCATGAGGGCGACGCTCAAGATCTCAACACAGACTAAAAGCAGCACCCACATGCTTTCTTGGGTACTCAGCTGAAGTACTGCAGAAAAGAAGAGTGCTTTTTCTTCAGCTCTCCCTCCCGATGCCAGGGCTAAAGGCTTGTTCACACCAAGAACGATATGATAACCATGTCATCTCCCACCTTAAATGCTCAAGCTTTTTAAAGTTGTGTGGATTCTAATTTGCTGTCACTGTTTTATTAATGCATCAGCTGGAACAAAATTGATGTAATTTCTCACAATTATTGAAACTTTTTTGTCATAGGTATCATAGATATCAACCTCAGTGTGAATGGGCCTTAACCCTCATCAGAACCCAACCATTGTAGTCATGTTAACATGAAATGCATTTCCAGTTCAATTCATTAATGGATTTAGCAACATTTTGGCAGAGGCACTTCTGCAATCTCTATTCCAAGTAGACTGTTTTTATGGTTTTTAAGAAGTCCATCGTGTAGGAGTGATGGAGTAGGAAGTGCCTGTATGCCTCACAAAGATGTTCTCTCTTTATATGCTTTATCACAAATTAAACGCCTGGTCAAAACTAGGCAGAAAAACTGTCTGTGTCCACAGACTGCAAAATATCCTAAGACAAACTCTTCCAAACAACGTTGTACCATAAAGTCACCTCAGGCACATCGCCTCTTAATTGGTCCGGTCTCTCTGCTGCTAAAAATACCTCTACCATGACTGCTACATTCAATAGAGGGAAAATGCAGCCTTTCCCTTCATTTAATGGGAAGACAGTGGTACAAAAAGCCCTGCTCTGCCCCAGGTCACAAGAAAGAAAATGTTTATTGTTGTGGCAGAACAAAAAGCTATTTCAGGGTCAGGAAGAGAGAGGGGAAGAGAGAGAGAGAAAGAGCATCTCACATCCAGCTAGAGATTCCTCATGATCTAAAACTTCCTGGTGAATCACCACAGCGGGTCTCCATGGAGAGAGAGGAATCAATACTGGCTCTTCCTGTAACATCACAACCACTGCAGATGACTGCGAATACTGCAGCCCGTTAAAACAATAGCTACTCAGCCTTGACCCATTTATTCGAGCTAGGGATATGTCACAGCGGTCAACCAGTCATCCAACAACTGACTAGTCTTCTAATGAGGGTTTATATGTTTTAGGTAACTGTTGTAGCATTTATTAATTAGATTAATGTTTTGTTTATTGTCCATGATAGCCATCATATTACCCAATGTCATTGTATAGAACCTTATTGTAAAGTGTTGTCATAGTTTTGATCTTTGTGATGCATTAATTAGCATGCTAATAGCTAACAAAATTCTCATAAAAGTTGGGTGTTTAAATTCAACCCTTTAAGGGGGACCACTACAACATCCATTCACAATCAGACAAATACCTTTGGCTACTGTATAGCTTTTTGTACTGTTTTTTTTTTGTGTGTGTCCCACCACAAGCATTATGTTTAAGCTATCAAGTTTAAAACACAATAGTAACTTCAGTCACACTCTTTCTAGCTGTTTTTGAACTTTTTTCATGTAAATGCTCCCAAAAAAACACATCCAACTGCATACATCTAATTTATACCGGTCATTCCCGTCTTTATTTATTACTAATTTGGCGCCGTTTTTACAATGCAGCATGTGAAAACGCGACACCCACAACTTTACTGGCTTCTGGTCAACCCCCATAAAAGACAATAACAACAACAACAAAAGATGGACATTGCTTACTTGGACATTTTGAGGCCTTGGGGGAGCAGCGATCTATAATCAGTCCCAATCAGCAGCCACCTGCTCTAATGCTGAACTGGACAATTACTGCTTTTGTTGACCAGACACGCAGCCAGCTGTGACTGGCTAATTACACAGTCAATAGTGTAATCAGTTGTGAGGCTCTAGCACTTCTTTCCCAGGTGAGATGAGAACGAGTGGCTCCACTGAAAGATCAGTTAAGGGGGAAGGGAACTCGGAGGGCAATAGATAATTGTTTACTAAAGGCCCATGTAACAGTCTCCTAGCAACTGCCCAGCAAGCTCCCAATCAGGTATGGCTGACGCTGCCGTTTAGCCTTGAAGCGTAGTGGTCCTCCACTCTGACGGACGGATACAGCTGCCGTCTCTATCGTAGGTACCGTCTCTCACACTCTTGCGCTGTGGAGTTACACAGCCACTAAAATTGTAAAACAAATCTATGTTACACAACTGCAAGGGACTAGAACTGACAGGTGAGGATCTTACTAACCTACTAGATTAATCCCAATCTACATTAGAACTATCTTGATAAGGATTTCATTAATCTTGATAAGGATATGCAAGTGTTTCCTGCATCACCGCCACTGAATCTCCAACCACACAGCAAAAGAAAGCATTTTACCCTAGTTTGCAGTCAGAATTAAATGCAATATGGTAAAAAAGCCAAGTACAACAACATAATGGCATCTAGTGCAGTCTGATTCAAACAACAAATTATTATTTTGAATGGGACCTTCTAACGAATCATTCAACAAGACTTTTCATTCTTTTTCACAAGAGTTTAAACTTAAGTGTGATTTTATAATAATTTTAGATATTGTTATAAAATAGATTTACACAAGAAATGCAATTTAAAGTTTACTTTAATTCGATATGAAGTAGCAAATAGAATCAAAAACTTTTTATCAAATCAAATCGGGAACTCTGTATTGATACAGTATCTCAGACATCAGCAAACAAACAAGAAAAAAAAAAAAAAAAAAAAAAAAAAAAGATTAGAAAAACCCCTTATTAATTACACCGAAAGGTGGCGGACACCATCTCCAAGACTCTGGATGAGGTGCTAGATACCTTGATACAATGCACCCTAGATAATGTTACACTGAGCACATCAAACAGATGTCCGGATGCAGAGGCATTCAGGAACACATTCCTCTAGCAATTTCATTAGCTTCCATGGGACACTAAGAAACTGCAAACACATGGCATTGGAAATTCAAACTCAATCACAGGCTTTCAGACGCGAGTCTAGAGCCAAAGATCATGTGATCAGAGTTATATAGGGACATATCTAGGTGAAATTTCAAGCCGGGTCAGAAGAGAAGCAGGTGTAGCATCAAAGCCGGCCCCAAAAGGGTCAGTTTGATAGCATGTTACACATTAACTTAAACGGTTGAGTGTTTGAGTTTTTTTTGGGGGGGGGGGGGGGGGGGGTTGCCTACAGAGGAGCAGGTTTGCCATCAAGCACAGGTGAGTGTGTGCCTAACTGGGCTGCCGTCCAAAGTTGACAGACAATACTATGCAACATCTCTTTTTTTGTTGTTTGCTGTTGTTGTTTGCGGGTGTGACACTGAACTGCATAAAACATTGCAGCGATTTGCCACCTGATATCAGCATCAGTAATGTACCTGCGTGTCTGGAAAGACACTTGATAAGTTTTTCACATATTAACACAAGGGAGACAACCAGTACACAGCTACCCTTACAACTAATTTCCATGGTAACTATACTTTTCCACTAAAAATCCCACAGTTAAGTGTTGCTTAACTACTATAAAAGTGTGATATTAGCCAACACCGACAAAAATAAATAAATAAATATATATAGCCTATACAGAAGCTTCTAACACTGTTTAAAGGAGATTCCATATTCATGTGTTAGCGTTGTACAGTTGGGGCAGAGCAAGGGGCGTCTGTGAAGGTTGTAACATTGTCAGTTTAACCTATTAAAATAATGGCGTTTGTTTTTACATTAATTTCACGACTGAATTTGAGATCATTTATTATTAATAAACGTTTAAACTAAGTTAGCATTAACTGAAAATACAAAGTTTGAGACAAAACCAGTGCGTCGAACGTTGAATGGTGTACCAACACTCACTGTTAATCCCCAACAATAACTGTGGTATTTTAACGGAAACGTTTGTTACCGTGGTACATTTTTGTAGTGGTAGCTACTAAAGAGCGATTTAACAAAATCACGCAAACCAGTAACGACACTGTCGCTGCTGGTTTGTGCGTCACATTTGAATAACAAGTAGCCTACCTACACTGGAAGCTTTGGGAAAGAATACCATCAGTCGCAATGAAAAGCCAACTGAAACCAACGCACAAGCTGTGTCAGTTCTATAGTGAGCTGCCTACCAAGATCGTGATGCACGCGCCTATGATAACCAGAATTTATGTCTAGCCTATAGCAGCTCACAACGTTTTGAGACACAGCCAGATGTTCTCTCATGTTGTTTCAAAACTTAATGACTTTCTTCCGTTAGGCAGAATGAATGACATAGGCTACTCAGTCACCATTAACCCACGTTGAATCTTTTTTCCATTCAATGTAAGCGAATGGTGACTGTCTAACATCTCTTGCTCAAATAAGAAAAAAAGTCATGCAAGGTTTAAAACAATACGATGAGGGTGAGCACATAACAGAACGGTCTTTTAAGAGTGAGCGATCTATTTAGCCAAAGTAGTGTGAATGTGTGTTTCACCTTAAAGAAGCCAGTTTCAAGCACGCACAGCAAAGTGAATGTAGCCTAGGCTACTACAGATGAGCGTTCTTAATCATTGTAACAAATAACCTTTTTTTCTAAACAATAAAAATCGTTAGGACACAGCAACCATGATAAAAATAATAATAATAAAAAAAAGAGACCCTGTCATCACCGTAACAATATAGGTGCATTCAACTTCCGAGCAGTGACAGCTCACCACGGCGCATTATTATTAATATAGCTCATGAAAAGACGCGCACTTACCGGCCAAGCAAAGTGAAAAGGGATGATGATCTTTCCCACCTCGCTCGTTTTGCTGGGGTTGTTCTTTGCAGTCTTTAAAGAAAATATATTTCCACCGAGAACGTCAGTAGATCCAGAGCCAAAGGTGCAGGGGCCAGTGGTGGTGACTTCAGACTGGTACTCCTTCAGACACACTTTAAAGTAAGTATCGCACTCGTCCCGGACGCAGCGCTGGTCTTGGGAGTTCCGCGTGCCGTCGCAACATTCCCCGTCCCACAACTCACCGTTTACGTTTTCTACAGCAATCAGCTGCAGCTCAAAATAGCCAGAGGAATGGGACACCTAAAAATAACATTTGAATCAAAATAAATAAATAAACATAGGAGCCATAATGCTTTGTTGTTTATTAGCAAAATGCAGATCGTGCTTGCAAAACTGAGGGAATATTATTTGAGGGAATGTGTAGCGTTTGCTTGTGCATTCAAGTCTCCAGAGAATAAGTCTACAATTTTGCTAACCTGTTAGTGCGTATCAGAGAGCAATCTATATTTTTAAATACCCTCTAACTGATCCACCCTTCCTTTCATCGTTAATGACGGGGAATCGTGGTGCAAGTTAACATTTCTTACATCATGACATTTCCAATTGCATGAGCACATGTGGCTGCGTAATTCAAATATCGATTACATTGAGCAGAATTCATTGAAATCATCAGCCCACACCCATCAACTTTTGCCTGCTGATCACTGCTATAGCAATTAAATCGATCTGCAAGACTAGAAACAATCAGCGCTCTCACCTTCGTCCATATCGTTAACAGCAGGCACGCGATTGGGAGCCAATTCCTAATCCTGATACAATTCCACATGCCGCTGATTTATGCGTTATGAATACAATATGGAAAACGGCCGTTGACCGGCGACAGGATCCTCCGTTCCTGACATGCAAAAATACACAAGCGTGGTGTGTTTGCGCGGTGATGGTCTAGGCTGATCTTTCTCCCTCGGTCTGATCACTTCACACAGCAAATGATATGTTTCACAGCTACCACACGCCTGAGAAGATCTCGCGTGATTGACAGCTGGTTGAACCAATCACGAAGCCTCCTGCTGATTCGCTTGGCCAACCGCCACTCGAGGGCGGAGCATTGCCAAAACTTACGCTGTCCGTTCCCCTGTTTCACAACGAGCAATAAAACGCATATTCTTTTTTCCATCAATAATTTGGACATTTTTGTTATTCTTAAAAATGCAGAATTTGTAATGCATTACTTGAATGCTTCCTAAATAAATTTAGTGACAATCACACCTCAAATGTAACAGAGTGCGAACACATGATACAAATGTATCCGTCTGCATTTATTTAACCATGGCTATTCGATTGAACTACTGTGCTATATTTGTACAATTAAATTGACGCAGTACCAAGTTAACGTTTGATTATTCGTATTCCTTATCTTGTTTTATTTTATATTTGCAAGATCATAGTCATTAACATTACTTGCACTTTATTTTATTATCGCTTTATTGTTGTGTGTATTGATGTGCTTTGGCAATGTTATAAACCAAATAAAGTGCTTTAAAACTGAACTTAAATTCACAATTCAATTTAGTATACGAAAACCACGTAGAGTAGTCGGATCCTCAGTAACGCTGTATCTCCTCGCTGCAGTTTGATGCGTGCTCAGCCTGCTAGTGTGAGTTGACACGGGTGAGAGCGCCCTCCACTGTTCATGTGTGCTTTTTAACCTGAAAAGAGAGACTCCAAAAAGAGAGAAGACAAACGTTTTAATCTGAACATTATAAAATCAATATATTGAACTAGTTTATAGATATAACTGGGTAATCTACGTCTAATTACCTTAAAGGCAGAGGTTATCAGTCCTCCTTGCTGGAAAGAAAGATTTAAAACCTTTTTAAACCAGCCTAAGCTGGTTTTAGAGGAGTTATAGACACTTTTCAGCTGGTCTAACCGGGAGACCAGCTAAACCAGGAGAAAACCAGCTTGGCCAGGCTGGTAGACCAGCCAGACCAGCTGGTCCTGGATAGTACCCCTACACATATTTTATGTGTCTCCCCTATCACCCCTGATTTATAGTCAGCTCATTAATAAAGGTTCCAAGACCTGAATTGTGTGTGTCAGATAAAGGAGATGTACAAATCAGCAGTGCTGATCGGTCCTCTATCATTTCAATTATGCTATATCAGATCCTGATTTGTGTGTCTACTCTGCAGCCTATTACTTGGATGCTTTTGTGAGTGTGTGGAGTAACACAGACAGACAGTGTGGCCGAAAGGCTCAGGTTTCTTTACATTGCCATGACACAAGGTACGCTGTAAATATATGTTTACTTAAGCAACAACCTCACTTGATATTTCACACGCTGTCAGGAGGAGGAGGAAGGTATGGCTGGGTAATAACAGTTTTGTTGTGGAGATGGTGGGGGAAGGGGGAGTGTCAGACTGACGGACAGAGATGCTGGCGGTATGGTGGTGCTGGTAGGCGTGTTTTGGTGGCTCCCCTCATCCATATTTCATGACTTTGCCTTTGAGGCCTTGCACACAAACCTATAGTCAATGCATTGATTCCCTTTTATCTCAAATCATGGCCTTGACCCACTTTAATAGCGTTCACGATTGTTAGTTGCTCATTTCCTCCCAAAAAGCAGCTGCGACTGGTATATCGGAAAATAATGAATCCCTTGTCGCGATTCTGGCAAGACAAAACCATATGTTAAAGTGGCAGCATGATTCAGCCATGCAGGGGAAAAAAAAACAGGGCATCAAATAGCAATGTTTGCTGACAGGTTATAAATCAATTGTGGGATCCTTTTGCTTTTTGAATTGCTGTGCTCAATTCTCTTATTTGATGCATGACCTTATTACTGAAGCTTGTTTCCATAGTGATAGGCTTACAATTTAACTGTAAAGCAAGCACAGGAAATTAAATGTGATATAAGGAGATTTCCCAAAGGTGAGAAATTATTGATAGGAAAATCACAGATTTATGACTGCTAGACGCTGCACAACTTGCTGTTTTTTTTTTATTTTATTTTTTTTTTTGCGGAATTGATATGCGAAATATGATGGATGCCTCCTCCGGCTACTAGTTTATTTCTGCCTTAGTTTGAGGTTAAACATCTTCTTATGTCTACACAGATAATGCATAAACAAGCACTGTCACAAGAGTGCATCAAAATAGCATGGTCATCAGATTATATTTTCATTAGGTCTGAAGAAGTAAAGAAAAGCATGTTTCTAATTTTTGTCATCCGTACAACCGTTTTCCCATATAAAAGTGAAGTAACGCCGCCCAGCAATTGAATTATAATTGCTCGTTGAAAGGTTCTTCAATAGTTATGAGATTCAGTGAGTAATATATTTGCACTTTTGAATTTGATTGCATTTGTAAAGCAATATTATAGACACCCAAATACGTTGATGCTTTAATTAAAATAAAAAAAGATAAAGTTTATACCACCAATGTTTGCTTTACATTTAAGCAAAAAAAAAAAAAAAAAAAAAAAGTACAGGTTATGGTACAGGTTTCCATTTTTGTGAAAAAAAAAAAGATAAGTACAGGTTATGCTTCTATTTTTTGTTTTACCTTTGTTCATACCTGGCCGATTACCTGAGGCAACTCATTTTCACCCCAACATAATCCTTACAAAGCATGACTCATATCATTTCATGCAAATCTTCCTAGCCATGACATTATCTATGTCATCAATGGAGTTGTGACACCCAGCATGAGACTGGTCCTTGAGTTTTCAGTTGAGTTTATTTCAGCCCATGTCCACAATAACAGACACTGTTAACGTGGGGGGGGGGACAAGTCATATTTGGCTATTAACTCATCTGAAAAAAACAACTTATCCTTCCATAACTTAAAGAGCAAACAGAAGAATGAGGAAATGGCATTGGTTGTTCTCAGTGGAATCTCACTCTTCACGTTCCAGAAACGATCCTCTTAGTAAGCCGTTGGCCACCAAAGCCTCATTCATGAAGACATGATTGACAACTCTGAAGTGTGACACCTTACATAATGAGAATGGCTCCTTGTTATAAGATCTTTTTTATAGATTTTATAGATAGAAAAGTATTTTTCTCATTTGTTATTGGTAAATAACATTCATCTTAGCATCTTTCTGAATTACAGTGTTGGCTGATAAATAAATCATATACACTGAATTACAGCTTGTGTGTTAAAAATCTATTTTCAGGGGTCACATCCCTGTCAAGCACTCTGTGACCTCTTGCATGGTAAAAGTGGTGTGCATATTTGCAGTGGTGCAGAACATGAGGGCATCCGACACCTGACAGAGCTGCAACTCCCAACACCCTGATCACTGATCCCTGCTTAGTCTTCTTATCTCTGAGGAAACGTCGCTTCCTTCTGCCCTGTAACCTCAACAAGAGCGAGGGATACGTCTTAGGATGGAGCACATCTTTTCTGCCAGTGTTTGCTTGTGTAGCATGTATGTGAAGACCTACTTCTTGGTGACTACTCCTGAAACAACAAAACAGTAGGCTACAGTAAGTGAAATATTGAATATTAAAAATGAATTACATATTAGGCGGTGGGAATTTGATAGACTACTCAGTGCTCAAATTAAAATGAAGTTATAAACAAAAAGACTGCTTTAGAAATGTCTCATGATGATGGAACAAATAGGTTATCCAGAAAAACGGGTTGTCTTTAATGTTCAGAGAATGAGCGTGATAAGTTGCAGTAAGCTTCTTGTGTCTGCCCTTGAGAATGACCTGACACACCCCCGACTGATTCCCTCTTTTCGAGCAGGTGCAGGTTGCTCTGCTCAATAATCTTTACAATTAGACCTTATACAATGGGCCCAATCAACCTTGACACTCTGTGCCGGGGAAAGAGAGCTCCTGGATTCACTGCAGAATTCAAAGATCTAACTGGATAGATAGATAGATAGATAGATAGATAGATAGATAGATAGATAGATAGATAGATAGATAGATAGATAGATAGATAGATAGATAGATAGATAGATAGATAGATAGATAGATAGATAGAAAATATACTATGCATAACCAAATATATAATCTGCATTACTCTATCTATCTATCTATCTATCTATCTATCTATCTATCTATCTATCTATCTATCTATCTATCTATCTATCTATCTATCTATCTATCTATCTATCTATCTATCTATCTATCTATCTATCTATCCATCTATCCATCCATCCATCCATCCATCCATCCATCCATCCATCCATCCATCCATCCATCCATCCATCCATCCATCCATCCATCCATCCATCTACAGTAGAATATTGTTTATCAGTATATTGTGCATTATGTAGCTACACATTTGTTTGAAAACATGAGGATCAGCAGCAATTGTTGATAAATTATGTTAACAATATATAATTAGACCCCACTTGAGAATGTTGATGAGTTGTGCGTAATCAAGAGACTCTTCACCCTCGTTTCATGTGGGTCTCTGAAGAGGGCCGAGTGCAGGGACATGCCTATGCTATTTGTGTCATTAAAGACATAATACATCTGCGCAGAGGGTTGAGCGAGGATTCTTTTGTTGTCAAATTAATTCAAGGGGGACACGTATCTGTTTATTATCAACATCCTCCATTTGAATATCCCATTCTCAACCCATATTTACCACTTGCATTCATTTTCCTTTTCTATATCATATAATTTTTTATGTATTATATCATATAATTTGTATCTATATTTCAGCTGTGCTACAACAGCATTCCAAACAATACATTTATGAGGATGTTATGCTATTATTATCACATCTGGAACTTATGTCATGTCTCATTGTAATCATTTCAGGGTCATTTCAGTCTTGTACTAAAATGTAATATCAACCTCCACTTGAGAAGGGTATTTTTTCCATATGTGAAATGGTTATATTTGGGCTAGAAAAGACCAGGATGTCCGTCCTGTTCATGACATCACACACTGGCCTAGAGTGGCTCCTGAATCTCATGAGAGCTGAGCATATTGAACTCTACATGCTTTGGCTGCCCTAAAACAGCAGCGACGTGCACTCATCCAGGATATCCTACAACAGAGTCGGAATGGTGACTCCCCTGTTTGCTTGTTTTTTATTCTGCTCCATTCCAAGCACCACATCCGTCCAATGGTTCAAAGAGGGTTCACCGGGCGTAAGAGTACACAGTGAAGCCTGTAGAATCAAAACTGCTCTCTTGACTATCTCAACAGAAAACATCAGGGAGAGAAAGAGGGGGAAAGAAGCAGATTTTGCAGGAGACAGCGACATCAGGGGAGTGTAGTCGGTGAAGCCTCATAAATATCTGCAATGTCTACAGATAAGCAGAGGACCTTGTGTTCTCACAGCTGGTACTCTGCCTCACTTTAAATCAAAACCTACATCATTCCTGTCACCCTAAACTCAGTGAAGAATGACCCCTTCGTGAACTACAATGAACATGACTGTATCTGAGTTGTAAAATGATGAGACAATGAAAATGTTATGCATTAGAGGCTATATACGTGTTTGTGTGTGTGTGTGTGTGTGTGTGTGTGTGTGTGTGTGTGTGTGTGTGTGTGTGTGTGTGTGTGTGTGTGTGTTTAAATACACTGAAAAAAATGATTCGTTGAATTCACTTAAAAATGTTATCGTGAAGTGGTTACACACAACTGATTTTAGCTACATTTAAACAAATGCATTAAGTTGAACTTAATCAATTTTAGTTTAGTTCATATATACAGTATAATTGCTGTAATAATATAAAATTGAATTTGTTTTTAACAATCCTATTAAACATTAAAAATCATAATGGAAATAATGAGCATAAGAAACTTCTTTCAAGAACATTTTTTCACATTATATTTTGTACATATTATGTATAGATTTTTTTTTTATATATGAGATTTGTAATGATTTTGAAAGTCTCTTGTCCTCCCCAAGGCTGCATTTATTTGATCAAAAATATTAAGAAATATTATTAGAATTGATAATAATATTAAAATATTATTATTATTAAAATATTTTAAATAAAATATTTTAAAATGATTTATATAGCAGTAATAATACTAGGCTATATTTAATTTATTCCAAAGCTGGATTTTCAGCGTCATTACTCCAGTCTTCAGTGTCACATGATCCTTCAGAAATATTTATAATATTCTGATTTGGAAGAAACATTTCTTATTATTATCAATATAACAGTGCTGCTTAATATTTTTGTGGCAACTGTGATGCATTTTATTTAGGAATCTGAAATTGAATAATGAACATTCATTTGATAAATGTTTATTTGTTTTTGTGTACCGGTATATACAATTTATGTCTGCTGAGTGCACATTTAAGCATTTTTCGTAAGTATTCATAAAGATTTTTTTATGATGAAAAATAGATGCACCTAAATGGTAAAAAAAAAAAAAAAAAAAAATTGCAGGAAACTAGTGTATTATGATTCCACCATCCATGAGATTCCTCTACAGGGATCTGCTTGAATTTCTCATTCAGGGCCTGAAAAACCAAAAATACGACACCTGAAGACCAGTCATGTTTGGTGACCACCATTTCCAAGCCAAAAGGCTCTCAGGACATGGAGTGGGCAGCCATATCCAGTTTCCCTGTCCCCCGTGTGCACACCATTTCTCATTAGCATACAGATGGACAGTGTGCTGGAATCATATAGTGTGTCGTCCTGCTCTTTGTTTGCCAGTCATAACTCCAGAGGTGGGCACAATGCTCCCTGCTCTTCAAAGGGCCGGTCACACCTGGGAGTGTTCTGAGAAAGGGAGTAGGCACCCATAGCCGGCTGCACAGATGGCCTCTCACGCTAAAGCACAATGGGCGAGCTGTAAGAGGTCCATGTGTCGGGTTACATATGAAAGTGCTCACAAAACTCTGGGCAAATTTGGGAGCTATGACGCGTAAGAGAAGCTCATTACTATTTCATCATCATAGTGACATAGTGGAAACATCATTGTAGGGTTACACATTACCTGCAAACATTACTTTACACAAACTAATGCACTCTTTAAGGCTTTCTAAAAAATTAGGGTCAATGTCATGTAAGACTGTTCATGATAAAAAAATATATTTTTTAAAGTTCTTAGAAATACATTTCTTTGTAATCTAGTTGGCTTCATATGGTTTTAAAAAACGTTTATACCTTTTTTTCAAGAAAAAAGTCTGTATATATATATATATATATATAGTTGTCATGATAGATGAGGATAGATAGATGCTGCTGCTGTAGAGTACAGGACCTTGTTACTAACTATTTATACACAGATACACTTCAGTAAGCATGTAAGACATACTGCTGCTGCACAAATACCCATAGCAGATCTATACAGGTGGAGCTGGGGAAGGTGGAGGGTTTTGACAAAAAGCACACTGCAAACTGCTATGGTGAATGGTAACCAGCCATTTAAATGTTGAGCAGCAAGCTCATTTGCTGCAGATGTGACATGAACCAATTAAGTAGTTAACACTGTAAAAAGCATCAGCAGCGCCATCTAGAGTTTCATGACAGAACTGTTATGTTATATAATTTAGTACAATTACATAAAGTAGTATAATTTTTTTCTGATATTTTAAGAAACTTATTCAGTCAGCAGGGATCATCACTATAATATTTCCTGTTTTATGTTTTCTTTTCTGCATGTTGGTTGGATCACATGACTTTGTTGGATTTTAATAAGCTGTGTTTTTTTTTATATTTTGTTAAAAAAAAAATAATAATAATAATAAAAGATTATGCCAAACTACTTCTACGACTATACACTTTCTTTTCAAAAATTTAATTATTTTAATAAAGATTTATTTCTTCATAACAGTATCAAGACAAATATATTAAAATACATTTTAATTCAGAAATTAAAAGCATGCTCATCATTGCATTTTTTATTTTAAAGTTAATAAACGTGCATTGCCATTGCCATGATGTGATGTGGAAACTGAGTAAAAATGTGCTTGGAAAGTGCAATAATTGATGTTCATGTTGATGACGAATACCACTACTTGTTTATCCCTTTTATAGCAGGTTAGCAGATGCTCTGAGAGGCAAACATACTGACAGGAAGACTTGCATCTCATTGAACGAAACCCTAAGGGGTGTTCCATGACCTGTTACCATCTCGTTCCCCGGCAACAAGTTCTTCAAGCAGCGCTGGTTGTACTATTGAATTTTTGAGAAATGCTGTAGGTGGATTGGAAGTCAAGTCACAATTCATAAAATCCACCCCCTTCCAAGAAACTCTGCTTTCGGGTCTGCAATGATAACGTCTGCATGTCCTCCATTCAGGATATCACAGCATCCATTTCATTGCAATGCACCCCAAGGAACTTCACATATACAGTGAGGAGATGACACAAAATACACAAGCACGTCAGTGTGGGTGATCCATAGCCACAGGCAGTGGAAGAAGAAGCCCTCATCTGTAACACAAACCCACTTGATGATCATGCAGCGCTTATGAAGCTGGTGTAGCCTGAAAGAGAAAACAAATAATCCCTTACAAGTCAGATTCAGTGCCCTTCCCTGAGGCTTTGGAAGCAGAGTGAAAGTGAAAGCAAGAATTACTGGAAGCCAAGTCTAGTCTAAGCAGGACAATTTGGAAAAATGACTTGAAGTGATGATGCCATGAAAACTGAAACAGATATATGATTATTAGTCCAGTTTTGACGCACAGATGCAAAAATACTCTGATGATTATATGGTTAGAGATACTAATTCTTTAGATACTGACAGATGGTAAGAGGTGCTATTACTATAAAAAGACTACCTGCAGATTTCATGCCGCAGGCTATGCTTGAGCGGATAGCCTAGGGAAGAAATAACAGGAAGGTGGGACAATCCCTTGACACATCCAATCTCACTTTGTGTACTGTTTACAAGTATTTGGTTCTGGCAGCTCAGCTTGGCTTTACAGTCTCATCTATCCACATCATCTACACAGTCAGCCAACATTAAGTGCCTTATTCAACCAGTCCTTTCATTTATCAGTCCTGACATTTTACGCAATTTATAAGCAAGAAAGGGAATGCCGAACTGTTGCCATAAAGTTCACATGTAAGTCGAAAATATATTTAAACAATTATTACAACGTTGCCTTACCAGGAGTGATGCAAACAATCACAAAAACACACCCAATCAGAAGTGATCTCTGTTTGCGCGCTCTTTCGCACTCACAACACGCTGCTGCTGAAGAACAGAAATTAAAGGGATAGTTCACCCAAAATGTTTTATTCTGTCATCATTTACTAACCCTCAAGTTGTTCCAAACCTGTATATATTTCTTTCTTCTGCTGAACACAAAAGAAGATATTATGAAGAATGTCGGTCACCAAAGAGGAGTATTTTTTTCCCAAGTCAATAGTGCGTCAAATGTTTGTTACCCATATTCTTTAAAATATCTTCTTTTGTGTTCAGCAGAAGAAAGAAATTCATACAGGTGAGGGTGATTAAATGATGACAGATTTTCATTTTTGAGCGAACTATCCCTTTAAAACCAAAAACACATAGGCTACATTGTTTTATTAATTTTTGTTAAATATTTGCGTGAGATATTTGCGTGATGTTTTAGATTGATTTGAATAATCTTCCTTGTGTAACTAAGATTTTGTCATAAAAAATGCTATTCTAAAAGGTCTGCAAATTAATCAGCCTCTCCTCACGTATGTTTAATAAACCGACTTTGGTCCAATGAGATTTCAGTGTGGGCGGGGCTACCTGACGCAATAGCGTCAAATTTATTTATTTTATAATGATAGGATGTTAAAAAATAAACCTCTGGAATATACTCTCAATTTTCATATTCTATATGCTAAATGTTTTATTAATAGGTAAAAGTTTTCAAATGGTAGGCTATCCCATCTTTTCACTCTAAAATATGAATCAGACTCTCTTCTAAAATGCATTTGCTTTATAAAGAACAAAAACGAATTCTTGAATATTAGGATTTTTATTATCTTATCTTGTAACTTTTCATGAAATTGTAAGATATGCTGTTTATTTAAGAAAAAAAAAAAAGTGCTATTGAAGGTGAGGTTCATTTGAGGAGAGCAAAAGTGGTTACATGTGGCTCTTGCATTGGCAAGAAAATCACAAGTCAAAAGTGATAATGTATCAGAACTAAATCCGATAGCACCAAATGTAAAAAAGAAAGTTTCAGTTTACGCACTTTCCCACAGTAAATGTTCCCATGGTGGTTTTTAAAGAGGATACATGTTTAACTTTGAAACATTAGGCAGCAAAAGATCACTTCAGCTCTGCAAATAAGACATATCTGTGGCTTGCATATGAGAACAATACGGGCTAGCATTCTACCTTTAAAACCCAAACCAGAAAACAACAGGCCTTAATTACTCAGCCTCCTGCCTGGCGTGACAGAGCTCCCGAAGGATGTCTGAATATTCCCAAACCACACACAGCAAATCAGTCCTGCCGTGTTGCTAGAAGCAAGATTGGCACATTAGAGAGAGCCAGTGGTTGACATCAAGATGGGGCAAGTTCACAGAAACATTCAACTGTGCCATTAATGCATTAAGCTCGTATTATCTACAGTGAATCTTATCAGCTGCGCTTGGTGTGTGGAGCAGGATAGGGGAGTGATGACAGATCAGGACTCTATGGAAATGGAAATGCCCTTTCCTTGAGGGGAGGGAAAGATCGGAACCTGCATGAAATTTAGAAGCTGCCGCTCAACGTGAGCTGAGAAGTTGACCTCACCTCCTCATCAAGAACATTGTGTTTTAACATTTTCTTTCTTGTAGGTGATTTATGAACGCACTGACAGTGAGGAATAACAATAAGAGTGAACCACTCCTTACAAGTCAACCCATATGTTAAAAGTGAAAAAACTGAAGGTTTTTGTTAGAAAATTCAACTGATTGCAATGGAAAACAAAACCCCACACCTTCCTGGAAGCGAGAATCTTTTGAACAGCATGCCAACGCATCACCGAGCTTTCAGCAGATTTCCATTTAATATTACCGAAAGCTCAGCAGTTTAACAGGTGGAGTCAAAATTTTATATGCAAATTGTCTGAAACCATAAAACACTTAAAGAAATTGCCTCAAGATACCCGTTAGTAAAATATGCTCACAATACAGGATTTTATGAAAGCCAGACTCTGCCTGTGAGATACACAGTAAAGTCACAAAGTTGCTTAAAGTGAGGTATAAAGTCACAATTATGTTTTGGATTTCATAAGGTGATAAAACTTACTTAAAACTACACAGAAAATGATGAGGTTGGTGCAAAAAAACACTAAGCAGCACTGTGGCTATTGTAAAGTGATTTTCTGCGAATCAAACAGATGCCAGGCTTTTCGCAATGAGCAATTTCTAAAATATACAGAGTAGGCTGGTTTTAAAGTGATGGTTCATGCAAAAATGATTCGCATTTTAAAGAATGGTGGTAACCAAGCAGAAATAAAGTCATGCAGGTTTGGAATGATATGAAGGCGAGTAAATGATGACAGAATTGTACAAATTTTCCATCTCACAACCAAATTCTCAAAGGCCGATTTGTCAAACAAATCAATCTTTCTTAAAAATTCTAAACAAGTTCAGGGAAATGCAAATTTCAAGGTCAATGAGAGATTGATTCTGCCTCATCATCACGTCTTCATGTTGGGTCCAACCTGAGGACTTCATCCACATCACAGCCAATGATATCTCTTCCAGTCAAAGGAAAAACCCCTCTGGTGTGCCGGATCCAGCCTTGACAACACTCTCCACACCTTGCTCTTCCTCGTCCTCATCCTCCTCCTCCTCTCCCTCTCAGATCGTTTCCATCCATTGTTGGTATCAACATTCAGTGCACCTGTGTCACCTGTGCACTCTGAGCTGCAGGCTCGCATGCTTTCTAAAATCTGTTTTATTTTACATGGAGAGGGTCACATCATGGAGGCAGTCACATTGAGATCATATGACCAGTTGAATGATACTATCTCAGTAAGCCTTCTAATGTCACTCACAGAATAGCTTACTGTAATCATGGTTGTCTGTATTTAGTGCATTTCTATTAGTGCTGTTTCATTGGTGAAAGAATCACTCTCATTTGTTTCCATTTCATTCACTGAAGCGATCATTAACTGAGTGATTCACTGAGTCTGAAAGAGACATCTTGTTCCTGAATTATCTAAAAATCATCCCCTCAATCTCTAGTGGTTTTTCAGATCAATGTGTCTCAAGGTGGTTTTAAAGGGATCGGTTTTCACAATTGCTAAGACACATTTACCTTACCAAACCTTCAAACTACATTCACAAAACCCCTGATTCTTCTGGCAAAATCAAACAATTGGCTCAAAACTATTTCCCCTGTACTCAAAATCAGACAATGATTTCAGATCATACACACATCAGTCAATAAACACTACAGATCATTCAATAAAATCTGCATGCTTAGATTTTTTTTTAAATGTCATTTTGGATAAACTATTGACTACAGGGGGACTTTAAATATCACCAAATATATCAACACAGATGTAGCCTTTTTGAAAATTCAGGGCTATAATGAAAATAAAAATAAAAAGCACTGGCAAAATAGTGAGTTTTATGTTTGTAGTATTTTTTTTCTTCTAAAAAAAATAATATTTGTTTAAAGGTTTTGCCAATGTAAGCTTCTTAACAAGAGTGTACCTTTAAGTTCTGAAAAAATGTTGAAATTGTATGCGTCTGTTCTTAACCAATGAGAGTTTGTGCTGCGGGGGAGTTCGGTGAAGGAGAGAAGGGTGGATGATAATTTGTTGTTGGAGGAGTAAAATTGAGCAAGCTGACTCTTGGACAGAGACTAATTCTTCTCTGCTGTCTGAACTGAGTTGATGAACAGTTTGTTTACGATTCGTTACGAAATTTCGAGCGGTGAGGAGAAGACTGGATCCGAAATCTCGAGGGAGAGTGGAGGACTCGGTTGGAGCTCCTGGCGGAAATTCAACCACGGCCTAATGGAGGACTGATTCATCGGGCATCGTGGATTTGAGATTGCTACCTTCTTATTTTTTTTTGGTTTGAAGATATTCGGGACCTTGGACCGTCATCGCGCATTATAGCCTTCATGTTCATGCACATGCAGATGAGTGAGTAACGTACATTTGGACTGAGCTCTGTTGAATCTCATCGTTTGGAGGAAAAGTGCACCAACGGTTCATGGAAATTGTACATGTACTGGTTTAGAGACTAAGTTTGTGGGTTCTCATTTTTGTTATTGAGGTATTGAGTGTTTAAAATCTGTTTTTACACATGTAAAGGGGTTTGAAATGAGTGAACGGATTATCAAAGACTCGTTTAACGAATCAATTTAAGAGTCATTTGATTACGAACGAGTTTATAGAAGAGTCATTTGATTACGAACGAGTTAATAGAAGAGTCATTTGATTACGAACGAGTCAATAGAAGGGTCATTTGATTACGAACGAGTTAATAGAAGAGTCATTTGATTACGAATGAGTCAATAGAAGTCATTTGATTACGAACGAGTCAATAGAAGAGTCATTTGATTACGAACGAGTCAATATAAGAGTCATTTGATTACAATTGAGTCATATTAAGAAGGAAATTTGAGTTATTTTTGGGTTTAAACGTGTAAACCAGTCCTATATGTTCAAATAAGTATTAATTGTTGTTAATAAGAGTATTTGAGGTAACTGTTTTTTGGGGGGGGGGGGGGGGGGGGTCTGACTATTTTAAGTCTCTGTAGTACTACTGATTTTGGATCAGTTAAAAGGTTGCACTATATAAATGTGATATCTGTATTTTTGGTTTCCCTGAACCAGTTTACGATTCCATCACTGTGTAAGGCAATTATTCAGTAGTTTCATATTCCTGTCATTTATTTATTTTTCTTTGTTTTTGTTTATTTTTATTTTTATTTGTTAGTTTGTTTTTGTTTTGGGATTATTCAATAAACCCCAGGGTTTATTATAACTTTCTTATGCTCAACCTGTTTGTTTTATTCTCAAACCCCTGAGAATATGTTTATTGGAGGCACCGCGCTATAGAACAAATTATTATTGTAGTATACTGGTAGCTAACTGTTCATTCTTCAGGGGAAGGACCAGACATTACCCTTTACTACTACTGGGATACCAGGGCTCCTTTACTATTATTATACGAGTGTACCCGGTTGGGGAGGGTTACATTTTGGAGGCCCCGCTGGGATCTCTTTTCCCTGTGGTGAATACATTTTTTTTGGTGAACTATGGACCTGTCTAAGGCTGGTGAGTGGAGCCGCCAGGCTAAGCTCGATCCTCACAAATGTGTAATTCTTAGCAGGGTGCCAATTGATATGGCTGAGGATATAATTGCAGAAGTGCTAAACTCAGTGAAAGTGTTTGGTTGCCCTAAAGTACGGGGGCGTCGTGGGGACACCACTGGTTTGCAGATGTTCTTGTTGGTGGAAACTAGCCTGGAGATCGACGTTAACACTGTTCCACCAGAAGTAGGCATTTCTGGAGTTGTGGGGCCATGGGGGGTACATGTCCCTGCATGTGAGGTGGCCCCTGAGCTGACGGAAAAGGGCAGTGATTTTCAGGAGAAATTAATGAGTTGGCTGAATCAGGAGGGTAGGTCCTTAGATGATGTGAGGCCTCTGATTAGTTCTGACCAACCTGCTAATGTAAGTGCAAATTTAGTACACGCCCTCGATCGGCTGGTGGAAAAGTGTACTCAGGCGCCTGTTGAGTCTTTGAGCTATCGCAAACTACGGGTGTTTTCTGGCCTACAACCTGTTCCCTCAGGAGAGGATGATTATGACTCTTGGATGGAACAGGCCACACAGATGGTTAGCGAATGGCAGTGTGCTGAGTCCACCAAAAAGCAAAGAATTGTGGAAAGTTTGAGGGGGCCTGCAGCTGACATAGTCCGTTTTGTTAAAATGGGTAGTTCAGAGGCCACGGCCACAGACTATCTAATGGCCTTAGATACCGCTTATGGGAGTACGGAAAGTGAGACAGATCTTACTGTGAAGTTCAGCTGTACTTACCAAGAGCCTGGTGAAAAGCTCTCAAGCTACTTGTATCGGCTGGACAAGATTCTCCATCGTCTCTTCTTAAAAGGGGGTATCAAAGTGGAAGACCTGAATCGGAAACGTATGGAACAGGTTGTTAAAGGTGCCCTTACATCGGATACAGTAGCGTTGAGGCTTAGAATGATGTACAGTTTGCGTGATCCACCTGGGTTTTCTCAGCTGCTGCGTGAGGTCAGAGAGGAGGAAAATTGGATAAGCACACGGGCTAGTGCTAAGCCTGTTGTAAATTCTAAACCTGCTGTGGCTATGCAAATGGGGTCTGCTTTGGATGATGTAGAGGTTTTGAAAAGAGAGGTAAAGGAATTGACCACTCAGGTAGGCAAGCTGTTGAAAAATGTCACGTCTCTACCTGTAGGCGATGTCACTACCCAGATCCCTTGTGTGGGACCTGCTAAGGCGTCTGGGTTTTCCACTGCAGCTGCAAGTAAAGGTTCAGACGTCATTTCCAGGGCAGGGATTTTCTGTTATAAGTGTGGAGAAGATGGCCACACTCGAAGGGAGTGTCAAGGGGTAGAGGATCTGCGTAAAGTGAACCAGAAACTGATTAGACGGAGCAGGTTGGCGGGAAACTTCAACGGAGCTCTGTGAAGGAACGGCTCAGAGCTCCGGCTACCACCCGTTCCGATTCTTTTTCTTCAATGAGTACAGATGTTCATGGTCTTCCTGTTGGACTGGTGGGGCCATCTTTGGAAGTCCCTGTACAAATTGAAGGGGTTTATACTAAGGCCTTGTTGGACAGTGGTTCACAGGTGACAATTCTCTATCGCAGTTTCTATCAAACTTACCTGAAGCACTTACCTGTTCAGCCTGTTGAGAATTTGGAAATCTGGGGTTTGAGTGCGCACAAGTATCCGTACGATGGGTATTTGCCCCTTCGCCTGGAGTTTACTGCGGCTGTTGCTGGAGTACCTCAGGTGGTCGACACCCTTGCGTTAGTCTGTCCTGACCCTCAGCCAGAGCAAAAAGTAGCTATTTTAGTGGGCACAAATACCACGTTAGTACGACAGCTGTTTGAAGCCTGTAAAAAGGAGGCTGGAGAGGATTTTCTGAGTGTTCTGTCTGTCCATCCAGTGGTTCGTGCTGCATATGAGACAATTAGTGAGGGTGATAGTCAGGGAGACCGTTCTGGTCCCCATGGTACCATTTGGTTCCTGCAGCACAAGCCAGTAACTTTGAAACCTGGGGAAACTGGTCAAATACAGGGAAGACCTAAACTTAGAGCTGACTTAGGGGACAAGCTTGTGTTAATCGATCAACCTTTTGAAAATACTGATTTAGGAGAACTGATGGTGAGACCAGAGTTAAGGCTTGCTTCTGTGATGTCAAACCGCCTAGTGGCAGTCACAGTCAAGAATATGTCTAGCCGCAGCTTGCTTGTGACACGGGGTACTCCTATTGCCCATGTATTCCCTGTAGAGGTGCTGTCTCAGTCTACAGCTGTGAGGGCTGTTTCCGAGTCAAACGATCTGACTATGGACTCCTTTAACTTTGGAGATTCTCCTCTTCCTTTGGAGGCCAGGCGCCAACTATGCGAGAAACTTCTAGAAAGGAGAGACGTGTTTTCTTCCCATGAATGGGATGTGGGTTGTTCTCACAGTACGGTTCATGAAATCAGGCTGACTGATCCCACTCCTTTCCGGGAGAGGTCTCGGCGTTTAGCTCCCAAAGACTTGGAGGATGTGCGGGAACACTTGGTTGAGTTGCAAAAGTGTGGCATAATTTCTGAGTCTAGAAGTCCGTACGCGTCTCCCATCGTGGTGGTGCGGAAAAAGTCAGGAAGTGTTAGGATGTGTGTGGACTATCGCACCTTGAATCGCAGAACCATTCCCGACCAATATACTGTACCGCGGATTGAGGATGCATTGCACAGTCTCTCAGGCAGCCAGTGGTTTACCGTGCTAGATTTGAGGAGCGGGTACTATCAGATACCGATGAGCCCTGAGGACAAAGAGAAAACGGCGTTCATTTGTCCACTCGGATTCTATGAGTTTGAACGGATGCCTCAGGGGATTTGTGGGGCACCAGCTACCTTCCAACGAGTCATGGAGCGTACTGTGGGTGACATGAATTTCCTGGAGGTGCTGGTGTACCTCGATGACCTGATAGTATTCGGACAGACTCTAGAAGAGCATAACATGAGGCTGCTCAAGGTGCTGGATAGGCTGCGTGAAGAGGGTCTGAAACTGTCAGTGGACAAATGCCAATTTTGTCGAACCTCAGTAACCTATGTAGGGCATGTAGTGTCTAAAGACGGTATTTCCACTGACCCATCGAAAGTGGAGGCGGTGGTTACTTGGCCAAGGCCTCAGACTGTGACACAATTAAGGTCATTTCTGGGGTTTTGTGGGTATTACCGTAGATTTGTGAGGGGGTATTCAAGCCTTTGTCGCCCTCTGAATCAGTTGTTGGGTGATGGTGTCTCACAGGAACCGGGGAAGAAACATTCCCTGGGCAGAGCTGCTGACACTTTGGTGTCCCGTTGGGATGAGTCATGTGAGTGTGCATTCCGGGAATTGAAACAGAGGTTAACGCAAGCCCCAATACTGGCATTTGCAGATCCTCAGCGGCCATATGTTTTACATGTGGACGCCAGCTTGGATGGGTTGGGAGGTGTTCTTTATCAACCACATGCTGAGGGGCTGCGTCCCGTTGCGTTCATCAGCCGTAGTTTGTCCCCTTCTGAGAGAAATTATCCAGCTCATAAGCTAGAATTTTTAGCTCTAAAATGGGCTGTGGTAGACAGGCTGCATGAATATTTGTACGGGGTTACATTTGAGGTGAGGACTGATAACAATCCCCTCACGTACCTCCTAACTTCGGCCAAGTTGGATGCTACGGGACACCGATGGCTATCGGCGTTGTCTACGTACAGTTTCAGCCTTAAGTACAGACCGGGAAGGAAAAATGTGGATGCTGATTCTTTATCGCGTCGCCCGTACTTTTGTGAGGTTGCGGGAGGAGATTGGGAGGAGATTTCAGAATCTGGGGTGCGATCTTTGTGCCAGGCAGCGGCATCTGGGGAGACTGCGAGGGTAGGGAGCTGCCCTTTTGAGAGTTCTTGGGAGAGTGAGGCTACCAAGGCTCATGGCAATGTAGTGTCTTTTACCCCAACACTGGCGAGGAATTCAGACGCTGATTTGAGGGAGGCTCAGGGGCAGGACCCATGTTTGAATAAGATTATCTTGGCTATCAGCCAGAACAAACCTTATGATAGCGTGGTCTGTGACTTGCCTGAATTTCATCTTTGGAAGAGGGAGTGGGGAAATCTGATGGTGTTAAACGGATTGCTGTATAGAGTGGTCACTCTTGAGGGTGGGCATAGACGGCAGCAAGTAGTGCTTCCACCTGTGCTTTGTAGTGATGTACTGAACTCTCTTCATGATGACAATGGCCATTTTGGGTTTGACAAAACATATGCTTTGGTAAAGGACAGGTTCTACTGGCCTGGTATGAAGGAGGCCGTGAAACACTATTGTAGGGGTTGTGAACGATGTGTGGTGAGAAAGACTTTGCCCCGTAAGACAGCGTCCATGCAGCACATGCAGAGCTCAGGGCCTCTTGATCTTGTGTGCATTGACTTCTTGACTATTGAAGCAGACAGCCATAATGTGAGTAATGTGTTAGTTGTTACAGACCATTTTACTCGTTACGCACAGGCTTTTCCTGCACGAGATCAAAAGGCCTTGACAGTGGCTAAAATCCTGTGTGAGAAGTACTTTGTACATTATGGTCTGCCAACCAGGATTCATTCGGATCAGGGTCCCGACTTTGAGAGTCGTCTGGTGAAAGATATGCTTGCCGTGTTGGGGATTAAGAAGTCCCGTACTACTCCCTACCATCCTCAGGGCGATCCCCAACCGGAAAGATTTAATCGGACGCTCCTAAATATGTTGGGTACCCTGGATCCGAAAAAGAAAGCCCAGTGGAGTCAGTACATCCCACAGTTAGTACATGCGTATAATTGTACGCAGCATGAGGCTACGGGGTACTCCCCGTATTTTCTCATGTTCGGGCGTGAGCCTAGCTTGCCAGTGGACATTTGTTTCGGAACAAACAAAGGGGGCGGTTCAGTGTCACCATCGGTGTATGTGCAGAATCTGAGGAGGAACCTGAGAGCAGCTCATGAGCTGGCGGCTGAAGCTGCTGAAAGAAAGAATTTGTCTAATAAGAGAAGGTATGATCAGAAGGTGCATGAATGTGTCCTTAACCCTGGTGATAGGGTGTTTATCAGGAACTTAGGTCTGAGGGGGAAGCACAAGCTGGCTGATCGCTGGAGTTCAGTTATTTACGTGGTAGATAAACAGTTGACAAATCTGCCTGTATACCAGCTGACTCCAGAAAAGGGTGATGGACCCAAGAAGGTTTTGCATAAAGATCATATTCTTCCTGTGAGCTCACACATGAGGGTTAGGGAGGAAGGAAAGGTGACTACTTGTGGTGATGTCCCTAAGAGAAAATTGAAGGATTCTGATGGGCTTGGAGTTCAAGAGATGGGAGCAGCGGAAGTCGGGTCTGAATCCGACTCTGACTCTGAGTCCGAATATGATTACGGTCCGTTTCTGTATGGAGGACCGTCGTTATTTTACGGGGAGAGAGCTGTAACTGAAAAAGAAAAGAGAGTGGTTGAAAATCTTGAGATGGTTCCTGAAAGAAGTGAGGTGGAACCCGAGTTGGGTGAGAAAGATGGGGGTTTCCCGGCTGACCAGGAAGAAGAAATAGTGAGGTCAGAATTTCTGAAGGGGTTGGACCATATAAGAGCTGATCCAGAATGTGTTGGGTGTGGGAGAGGGTATAACGAAAATGCTGGCCCTGTGCATGAAATGCAATTGAGGAGGTCTAATAGGGAAAGGAAACCACCGGCAAGGTTTACTTACCCAAACTTGGGAGTTCCTACTCACGAGCTGGTGGTTACCTCTAAAGGGTGTGAGGTGTGTTCAAGCCAACAACGTGTTCCCCTTAGAGGTCACAACAATGAGAATTCTCATGTTTGGTGGTGTAATTCCCAAGCTCTTTGCCGGTCATGTTGGTCACACATAAATGCATGGCCGTGTATAGTCCCTAGAGTGTAAAGTTGAAACCAATATTTCCTGTTTACTGATTTAGTGGTTCGCATGGGGACATGCTGTTTTCAAGTGGGGGAAGGATGTAGCCTTTTTGAAAATTCAGGGCTATAATGAAAATAAAAATAAAAAGCACTGGCAAAATAGTGAGTTTTATGTTTGTAGTATTTTTTTTCTTTAGTATTTTTTTTCTTCTAAAAAAAATAATATTTGTTTAAAGGTTTTGCCAATGTAAGCTTCTTAACAAGAGTGTACCTTTAAGTTCTGAAAAAATGTTGAAATTGTATGCGTCTGTTCTTAACCAATGAGAGTTTGTGCTGCGGGGGAGTTCGGTGAAGGAGAGAAGGGTGGATGATAATTTGTTGTTGGAGGAGTAAAATTGAGCAAGCTGACTCTTGGACAGAGACTAATTCTTCTCTGCTGTCTGAACTGAGTTGATGAACAGTTTGTTTACGATTCGTTACGAAATTTCGAGCGGTGAGGAGAAGACTGGATCCGAAATCTCGAGGGAGAGTGGAGGACTCGGTTGGAGCTCCTGGCGGAAATTCAACCACGGCCTAATGGAGGACTGATTCATCGGGCATCGTGGATTTGAGATTGCTACCTTCTTATTTTTTTTTGGTTTGAAGATATTCGGGACCTTGGACCGTCATCGCGCATTATAGCCTTCATGTTCATGCACATGCAGATGAGTGAGTAACGTACATTTGGACTGAGCTCTGTTGAATCTCATCGTTTGGAGGAAAAGTGCACCAACGGTTCATGGAAATTGTACATGTACTGGTTTAGAGACTAAGTTTGTGGGTTCTCATTTTTGTTATTGAGGTATTGAGTGTTTAAAATCTGTTTTTACACATGTAAAGGGGTTTGAAATGAGTGAACGGATTATCAAAGACTCGTTTAACGAATCAATTTAAGAGTCATTTGATTACGAACGAGTTTATAGAAGAGTCATTTGATTACGAACGAGTTAATAGAAGAGTCATTTGATTACGAACGAGTCAATAGAAGGGTCATTTGATTACGAACGAGTTAATAGAAGAGTCATTTGATTACGAACGAGTCAATAGAAGGGTCATTTGATTACGAACGAGTTAATAGAAGAGTCATTTGATTACGAACGAGTTAATAGAAGAGTCATTTGATTACGAACGAGTTAATAGAAGAGTCATTTGATTACGAACGAGTCAATAGAAGGGTCATTTGATTACGAACGAGTTAATAGAAGAGTCATTTGATTACGAACGAGTCAATAGAAGGGTCATTTGATTACGAACGAGTTAATAGAAGTCATTTGATTACGAACGAGTTAATAGAAGAGTCATTTGATTACGAACGAGTTAATAGAAGAGTCATTTGATTACGAATGAGTCAATAGAAGTCATTTGATTACGAACGAGTCAATAGAAGAGTCATTTGATTACGAACGAGTCAATATAAGAGTCATTTGATTACAATTGAGTCATATTAAGAAGGAAATTTGAGTTATTTTTGGGTTTAAACGTGTAAACCAGTCCTATATGTTCAAATAAGTATTAATTGTTGTTAATAAGAGTATTTGAGGTAACTGTTTTTTGGGGGGGGGGGGGGTCTGACTATTTTAAGTCTCTGTAGTACTACTGATTTTGGATCAGTTAAAAGGTTGCACTATATAAATGTGATATCTGTATTTTTGGTTTCCCTGAACCAGTTTACGATTCCATCACTGTGTAAGGCAATTATTCAGTAGTTTCATATTCCTGTCATTTATTTATTTTTCTTTGTTTTTGTTTATTTTTATTTTTATTTGTTAGTTTGTTTTTGTTTTGGGATTATTCAATAAACCCCAGGGTTTATTATAACTTTCTTATGCTCAACCTGTTTGTTTTATTCTCAAACCCCTGAGAATATGTTTATTGGAGGCACCGCGCTATAGAACAAATTATTATTGTAGTATACTGGTAGCTAACTGTTCATTCTTCAGGGGAAGGACCAGACATTACCCTTTACTACTACTGGGATACCAGGGCTCCTTTACTATTATTATACGAGTGTACCCGGTTGGGGAGGGTTACACATATTATTGGGAGATATATAAGTGATAACCTTATTTTAATACGGATTTTATTTAATTAGTCTGTAATAAAGATCCTATTTGAATTACATTACAAGCTATCAACATTTCATCTTTCTTTTTTACCCGTATAAAAATCAGCAATTGCACCAAATTCCATATTTTTGCTCAGTTTTGGCCTTTGAATAATATTGTTCCATATTCTCCTACATCAAACTATTTGAGCCATAAACGGCTAATTTAATGATACTCGACAAAAAATACACACACATACTTTAAAATTGTGTTTTTTTATAGTTTCAAAAGGCTCAATAAATGGTTCCATAAAAAAAAAAAAGATTTATCTGACTATTATTTTATATGTCAGGCTTTATAGGGTTAATGATAAAAAAGGACTGACTGCACCTGAAACAAAACTAAGGAAAAAGCTTCATGTAAATTTATCAGCAAGCTAATCCTGTTAGGGTGTGCTTTGAAAATAATCATTGAGCGGTGGCCTGTTCATTACATTAAATGCACAACAAGAAAATCCCAAAAAGGTTTAGTACAGTGGACAAATGAGCAATTGTTTTGTATTGATAATATATTCAGTCTGCGTACAGTGCACAAGCCCTTTGTGGGTCATCTGAACAAAGCCATCAGTAAATCAAGAAGCATAGAAAACACGCTTAAGTGGCCTTGCCATGTCTTCTCTTCTCCCCTGCCTCACAGATCACACTCATTGTGTGTCTTGTTGTGAGGCGTGCGGTTGCTATAGCAAAGTCGTGGTAGTTGCACTTAGTTACTTAATGCTATTATTTGTGACCCCCTCACCCACCCACCTGTCCCTCCTCCACAATCCCTCGCCCCGGACATCCGTCAGTAAGGCTGTGTAATGATTACCAATGTGCCTAAAAAGAGCAGAGACGAAAACAAACATTACCTTGACAACTCAACTCCTCTCAAATCTCTACATAACGAAGAGCGCTCTGACCCCTAGAGAGCTCTGGATGAGAAGCTCTTGACAAATTGTCCCTCAGCTTGAATGAAAACATCAACGTCGTTTGACACATGAAAGCCAGACTGTAAACAAAAGGTGTGGTAACGTGAAAGGAGAGTAAGATGAGGGCAAGCGGAGTGGATTTGGCCACTGTTTAAATGTATTATTTATCAGTCATTACAACACTTTACATCTGACTGAGGTTGATTTTGGACAGATACGGACTTGCACTGATAGATGAAAGTAGAGACTCCATGACCTAAGGCAGGAACCTTTTTATTCATTTAAACTGAATGCAGATCAATGTAATACAGAGTGCACATGCAATATTTCATTTTTGAAATATATATATATTTTCAAATGTCAAAAGTTACGTATATATATATATTACATAATTGAAATATATATATATATTCGTTCGAGGTGCCATTCATGAAAACAACCAGTAAACAAATTTTGTGAGATCCAAAAAAAAAAGAAAGACAAAAATGATATATAAAGACATAAGAAATAGTCTGAAAATCAAGCATTAGTAACAGTGGCACGTGACAATAAATCAACAACTTATTAAAAAAAAAAGCCCTATCCTGAGATAAACGTACAAAACACTTATAAGAAGAGATTAAGAAAATGAGGGGATGATATCTGAGGCATCGTGATAAGAAATAATGCTCCCAAAACAAATGCATAATTCTTAAATGTCTCATTTGCATACTTTAAAAGGAGCGCTCAAAGTTAAAAACACTGTCATTGTGGACCAAATCAATCCTGTTTGTCCTTTCCACAACACTCTTTTTGACTGATTATTTGAACATGGTAACTTGTGAATTAGCACATTGACCATATGTATTGATAAAGTTATAACACTCAATCACAACAGAATATAGACCAAGTACAGTGATAGGACAGAGGAAATGCTTTACAAGAAGATCCAATCAGCTGATAATATTGAATTTATTTAACATGGAGGTGATGGTTGTCAAGACAAGAACAAAGAAAGCATTGACAAATGTTTGTGCACTTCAATATCCTTCACAAAATAATTAAGCCAACAAGATATAGGAAAAATTATTGATTGATAGATCGATCCATTAAACTAGTGAATGCTTTGTGCTTAAGAGAATTTGAACTGAACTAAGAGCAAGAATCTGATTCAGAAAGCTTCAGCTCACCTTAAAACATTTGTAAGTGAAGTTACAAGCAGCCTCTCAAATCTTGGAGGTATCACGGAGAATATTGAGGATATATTGATTATATTCACGCATTTATAGTAATCACCCTATATATTCATACAGTAAACCGCAACAGTAATACAAATGATTTTCAAGTATAGTAATCCATGGACTTTAGAAAGCCAATACTTTTTGTTCCTGTGACTTTAGGAGGTACCAGTCTTCTGACACTATGGTGTTTGAAAATAATTTCTACTTTTTCAGCAGGCAAGCTCATGCACCCCTAATATATTCTATTCCATATGTTCTGAAAGAAGTCAGAACGTTGATTCAGTTAAGATTATGATTATGGCAAAGCAGCTTTAAACCTGTAGTACTAGCACTGTACTCATACTTTAGGTTTTTGTAGTAGATATTTCATAAATTCTGTGCAAAAACTCACTTAGAATATCAACTTAATGTTAAGCGGCAATAAAAAACACCTCAGTATTTTTCAGCATTGTCACTAACCCTGAATTTCCCAAAGTCAGCTTTGGACCTGAGATATATGCAAGAGCGTAATTGTTTTTCCGTCAATGATTGTTTTCAAGAAGTGTCTCGTTTGGGTAGCTGCCTGTGTTGTTTACATATAATTCACATTAATTATTGTGATTATTTACTTGCTTATTTATTTCAAAAATTAGTGTTGTTATTCTAAACAGCAAAATTGGAATATGGCTATATACTGTCCCTTTCTGACCACATTGTACAGCTTCAATTGCGAATGATCCAGGTCTGATGTTCTCTCTCTGATGGTATCAACACGGTCTTTCAGATCTGTCCCTCTCTAATAAGAGTGGAAGAGATCACCATTACAAAGTCTTTAAGGGCTGTGGTGTGATTTCAAATGGCTGGCTGAAATTCCTGACATGTTAAAAACAAAGCATTCGGTTACACAAAACAAACTCTCAACGAACCTCTTCAGTTCTACGGTTAACCGATCGGGATGTGTCAGCTCCCGTGGAAAGCTGATAGCACAAAAGTGCTGCTTCAGTTTGAAATAAGACAATAGCTAGAACCACAACGAACAGATAAAAGTGTAAGAAATACCCGAAAAAAAAAATTAACAGTTAGTGACCATTTTGATTACTACGTATAAAAATGTATGTAATGACTTGTATTTCAGAGGATGGCTTGGAACTGTTACGTTACACATTGGTGGAGATCTTATACTTCGGTGACATGTTGCTGTGGAACCAGATGAAGCTGAAAATGACACCCATTGTTTTCGGGATGCTCTCGTCAAAGGCGAAGGTCATGGCTTCGTGCAGGGGCACTTTGACCACCTCGATCAATTCGCCCTCTTGGGGTTTTCCTCCTCCCTCTCCGACGCAAATCTCATCGGACACCTCTGCGTAGAACATAGTCTGCTTCGATCCGGTCACTCCGACTCCTGACCTGTGGGGGAGGAAAGCACAAGGGACTCAAAAAGAGCAATCCGAGAACACTTCAGTTTTCCTTCACAAGGCACTGCAGCTATAAACTATGAATGCCTGATTTAAAGGGATAGTTCACTAAAAATTCAAATCCTGTCATCGTTTACACACCCTCAAGTTGCTCCAAGCCTGTATGAATTTCTTTCTTCTGCTGAACACAAAAGATATTTAGAAGAATATGGTTTACCAAACAGTTGATGGACCCCATTGAAAAAAAAAAAAAAAAATACTATGGAAGTCAGTGGGGTACATCAACTTTTTGGTTTCCGGCATTCTTCAAAATATCTTCTTTTGTGTTCAGCAGAAGAAAGAAACTCATAAAGGGTTGGAACAACTTGAGGGTGAGTAAATTATGACAGAATTAAAAATTTTGGGTGAACTATCCCTTTAAGCTAAAGAAGCCACATGTTGACTAAATCAATGTTAATGCTAAATGCTAATGCCCAATGTGTTGTGATTCCTCCTTGGTAATCCCATATGTGTATTCTTTATTCTTCCACGGTATCCCTGGGCAGATTTGCTCTGCCCATGTCTCAGCGTCTGAAGTAGTTCCATCCCAGTCTAGGGCCCAGTCCCAAATGGCACACTTCAGTCTTGTGGACTTACAATGGCTGCCGCGTGTTCGTTAAGTACGTGAGACCGTAGGGTCTCATTTGTCATTTTAGGCCTCAGAAGGGTGCTCGCGAGCGCCCCCTTTGCGGTCGATATGCGGCTTTTGCCAAGCCCGCACTGATGCAAGCTCCGCAGCAGACTTCTTCCCGACAGTCAAAGCGGCATTAAGTCACGAAAGTGCGGACTCGTAGGAAGACCACAAGTGCTTAGGGTGCCATTTGGGACAGGGCCTAGGTAGGACCTACCACAGAAGCCATTCCATACGTAGCACTTACTGTTAGATTTGATTCCTTATTTTAAATGTGGACAAAAAGCGTAGTAAATTTTTAGCATAATTTAAGCTAAAGAAGTAAAAATTTTGCTAAAATAAAGGTTACATTCTGTACTAGTGTCGTCACATTTAACTCCAGATTTGAGATGATATTGTAATCTTGGCAAATAGCTTTATAAATGGTCTTTCCACATTCAGATACCTGAACGCTTATTACCAACTTGAAAACTATTTGACCAGGGGTGTTACCAAGATGGCAGGCCAGTGAACTGGCTGCCATTAAAGTAACTTAATGAGCAAAAATAAATGATGCTACATGAAAATAATTACCATCTATTCAAATGACGATTCTGAAACCCATTAGGGATGTATGGATGAGGAGACATCCACCATTCAAGCAGCTCTTGTTGAAATTGCTATTGCACAATGAGGACTAGGCATGGGCAAAAAGGGGCTACTGCGAGGACCTGAAGGCATGAAGCAAAGACCTCTCATACCTTAATAGACAGCAATCCGGTAAGCGCCACTGTGGCTGAGGCGTAACCTCACTTGAGACTCCGTCATGGAGACATCACCATGGAGATCTCCCTAACACCATGAGAGTATTACAGAGATGTGAAGCTTCCAAAAGCCCCTTCTTTTCTTAGTATTTTGTAGAAACAGAATTTTTGAAATGAGCTTATGAAATCTGGAAGAAAATTACAAGGCCGTGATGCTTGCGTACCATCAAACTGATGGATGATGGCCCGAGGAGGTAAAAATGGAACAAGCCCCAGCAATCACTTTCTAGGATGAGTTTAAACTAACCACAATGAGTGCGTTGCAAAACATAACTCTACATCTGAGAGGACGGATTTCATGAGAATCTCCAGGACACTGTCTGTAACCAATGAAAAATGCTGACATCCACTCCACAAAGAATGAAGACAAGATGTGACAAATTAACTATTCTGAAGCCCTCGGCATGGGGCATTTATGGGCCCGGAAGATATCATTTTCTAATAAATCTTTGGACGATTCCAGTTTCAACACAAAAGAGAGAATACAGCTCCTTCCTCTCTTTAGGAGAAAGTTTAGGAGGTAGTTAGGCTATACAAATGTCACTTTAACTTTATTATGCTGATGGTCAAGAATGTTCATTTTGCAAATTGTAAACGCAAAGCAAATTACTCCAGTTCCTTCAGTACTGCAAAAAAAATTACTTGGTTTGAACTGTCTATTCATCAAAGATTCCTGAAAAAATTTATCAATTTCCACAAAAACATTGTCCAGCACAACTGTTTTCAACAATGGCAATAATAAGAAATGTGTGTAATCATCATATTAGAATGATTTATGAAGGATCACGTGACACGGAAGATTGGAGTAATGATGCTGAAAATTCAGCTTTGCCATCACAGTAATAAATGACATTTAAAAAACATATTAACAAAAGAAAATGGCTATTTTAAATTGCAATGACATTTCACAATATTAGTTTTCAAATAAATGCAGCCTTGGTTAGCATAAGAAACGTAAAAAATATTATAGACCCCAAATGGTAGCGTATATTTAAATAAATATAGGCCTATGCAAATAATGATAAATATTGACCCATGTGCAGTGACATCAGAACAACGAGCTAAGACTACCATTCAATTTGGGACATGATTTCGTCTCAAGTCAGCCACTGGTTTGATGATCTAAGAGGCCTGTCAGATTGAGCCTAGAAAGGTAGGCTACTAAGAGAAGCAAAACGTTATCCAGTCAGGGTATATATATCAGGATAGAAAGTGACAATGAGGTTAAGAATTGTATTATAATGATGAACAAAATGTCAGAGGAGGACAAAAATTGAAATTTATTGAAAACAATCTCTTGTTAGTACCGTGATCTAGAGGTTAATGTAAATGCATATATGGACAATGCGTCATTTCCTCATCCACTTTCCCACATTTCTTGTTCCCTCTGGTTTCTAATTATGTGGAAAAAGAAAAAAAAGTGTAACAATTCATTGTGTAACAAATTTTCACTGAGTAATCAAACAGAAGTAGGTCATCCACTCTCTGCATTCCTTCATGTCCCTAAATACGTCCATAAACGCAGCAGGTGCAGCAGGTGTTTATGAGAGTGTGGTGCAGTCAGCAGGTGCGTCCAAACTGTGTCTGTGTGTTCATTTGAGAGGAGGATGCTTTGTGACTCCATGTGGTATTTTAGCAAATCAGAGATAGCTGTGGCACAGGTCACAAACAGCAACATGCAGATGTTGCAGGCTCACACACGCAGGTGGTGTGACTCTGGCAGGTGCGAGGCGGCAGGGGTTTACGACAGTCTCCTCAATGAAGACTGATAAGAGCATAATGCAGCACTGTTTCATCTTTCTTTACAGATGAGATTGGGACACAATTAACCCCTGAATACTTTATCTGAGGTTCTTTCCTCTGGGGGTTTACCAGCCAATGATCAAGATGAAGGTTAAATATTAAATTGGGAAACAAGATAAAAATGTATGTCAGTCATGCCAAAGTGCATATTAGCAGACATGTATACATTCCTCTCTCACACACTCTTATGCTCAACAGGCCCTGATTACACCTGGTATTAAGATGCGTTTTGGTTGATTGGGTCACAAGTGGACGATGCTAAATAAAGGTGTAAATGGGGTCTAAAACGTTTTGAGTTTGTCCACTTTCGACTACTTCCAGAGGTAGTCGAAAACACATTTCGAGCGTATTGCTTTCATAGTGTAAACACTCTATGCGTTCGAACAGCAACAAAAGAGCCTACTCTCTGCCTACTTACCTAATGCCTAAACATTATGGGAAGCGCGCAAGCCAGAAGGGATTTAAACTTTGTTTGCAGAAGACCCAAGTTTGGTTTGAAGACAAAAACATACCCAGCTCAATGTTCTCTCACCATTCCTGATTTCAAACACACACTTGCGGCTGTCAGAGCAGAAACGATTCAACGAAAGTCCATTAAATCAAAAGATTTGAAAAAAAACCATACATTTACATAGACATAGACCCCGCGAAGATATCAGCACAGAAGTGGTTAAAAGTGGACAAAAGAGACGGGTTAATAGACCAGGTGTAAACGGGTATATGTCTGCTTCGTCTACGTGTGATCCGATCGACCGATCTTACTGCCAGGTGTCAATAGGGCCACATTGGCTGCATTTATCAGATTAAAAAAATACAGTATAATTGTAAACTATTATAACAATTTAAAATAACTTTTCGTTTTTAATACATTTTAAAATGTAATTTATTCCTCTGATGACAAAGCTGAATATTCAGCAGCCATTACTTCAGTCTATAGTGTCTCATGATCCTATCATTCTAATATGCTGAGAATAGGACGTTCAAAACAACTGCATTCATTTGAAACAGAAATCTTCTGTAAAATTATAAATGTCTTTATTGTAACTTTTGATCAAATTATTGTGTCCTTGCTGAATGAAAGTATTAATCTCTTTCATAAAAATCTTACTGATAGTAATAGTATTGAAGTAGTATATACACATATACAGTATAAATACACAGTGTAGGCTATATATGAGGAGTTCAGATGCAAAAGCCTCTAAGTGCCATCTGAAATTTTCTTCTAGAATGATCATTTTTATCAAGCTCGTATATTTAAGTTCAGTAATTTCACTTAAATGACAATTAATAGGTCATTTTCATTGCCATTTAAATGAAATTACTGACCTTAAATATACGAGCTTGATAAAAATGATCATTCTAGAAGAAAATTTCAGATGGCACTTAGAGGCTTTTGCATCTGAACTCTTCATATATAATAAGGGGTGTATCGGTACACAGAAGTCACAGTTTAATACATACATCAGTTTTGGGGTCACGGTTCGATACGATTTCGGTACAACAGGAAAAAGCAACAAATGCCCAATGCTAGGTTTCTTTTTATTTATTTTGAACAGACAGTAATGCAAATTACAGTTTGTTCCACCTTGTGGCATTTAGTCCCCCCTGAGGTAGTTGATACAGTACAGACTCCTTTAGTGTATTTAGCACTAAGCAGTAAACAGAATGCACTCTTGCATAAGCCTCTCTTGTGTTATAGAAGTACAAAATAAATTGAATAAAAAAAAATAAAACTTGTGCAGAGATAAGTTTTTACACTCCTGTAGTCTTTTTCTGCCTAGATCCGGTGATTGGTACATCTGGATTATGTCGTCTGCCCACTAACCCCCTCATTATAGCAGTGGAAACAACTTAAAATACTCCATTTATGGAAATACAGATGAGAGTAACTGTAAAGGGTCTGTTTTTATTTGTGTAGAACTCACAATAAAAATAAAACATTGTGCTTTTGTAAAATAAAGAAAAGAAATAGGACGCCGCTTTTTTCTGTCCCAGTTTCGTTTCCGTTAAGTTAGTAGAGCACATACAAAAAATGTATCGATATTCTGCGTATAGGCTACTAGAAAGCTCTTGTGTGCCATCTGAACTCTTGTGGTTGGTGCATAGATCGCCTGTCCTTCTTCTGTTCTTTTTCCTGTTGTGGAAGTTAGCAAACAGTGTTGCATTACCGCACGTGCACCCTTCTGGATTGTAGTGTGGATCGCCTGTGACTGACTGTATATTCGTCGTCAGACTGAATGCACACCGAACCGTGATGTCCGTACTGTAACGGTTCGGGACGATTATATATATATATATATATAAGACAAATAAACATTGATAGGGTGATCAGGCTGACTGTAGAATGCTGTGATTGACCAATCAGAAGTATTCCAGAGAGACATCTAATAAAGAAAGTACATAAGCCTGAATAAACCTCAAGACTTGTTTCATTATCAGTGTATCACTTACGAGGCTGCTTGTGTTATTATTAGCCACTTTCACACTTGAAAGCTGCTAAATTTTCAGATTTACTTTCCCACATCCATTATTAGCACAAGCAGCAGCTTCATTGACATCACCAAAATACTTTAGACTTAGACTTCCTTTATTATTCCCCGAGGGGAAATTAAGGTGTTGCAGCCAACAGAAAATCAAGACAACACGCATGGCAAAAATAGACAATACAATCTATCAATCAATCATCTCAATAAGTATTTTAAACTCATTGACATCGGACACCATTTACAAGAAATAACCTTTAACAATAAACCTATTGAAATTTAATGTGATGACATTTCTCATCACATTGTTGCTGCTAATAGAGTTTGATCTGCATCACATGGGCCTACAAGTAAATGCTTTGGAGTGATTGCTCTCTAACTTCACGTGTGAATTACGCGAACGAATTAGCCAGAATATCAGAAATGTTACTTATTTTAGATGGGTTCTCACCTGTATGACGTGATCTTTCTCAGTTTAGTGACTGGCACATCATATCCACACTCTTCCAGCACTTCCTGCCTGGCAATCTCCTCTAGAGAAAGGTTGGGTTTGTCCACCAAGCCGGCGCAAAGCTCGTAGGTCACACCAGCCGAAGCAGGAGGTTGGTGGCTTGATGTCTCTTCGCTTGAGTCCCCTGCTTGGTTCTCTTCCGGGACTTTAGCTTCTGTTGGTGCGGGTTCTGCTGACTCTTCCTCCGCAGGCTGCAGGGGCTTAGGTTTGCTCCGCTCCCATTCGCTCATGTATACAGCTGTGGAGAAGTAAGACGTGTCACTCATCGTTCAAGAGTGCTTTTAAACACAAAGATAGATGAGGAAGCATGTGAGTACACAACCACTTTGATTGATGAGATCTCAAATATAGTGTTTTAGAGCATGTAGGCACAAGTATGTGTGTGAGAACAAGAATCTTAAACAACAACATAGTATTTGCATTAGTTTCATATGGTTTTGAAAACTTTAAGACAAGTTTAAATTCGATGACTAAGAATATTTTTTGGTGTAACTGTCACCTAATTATAATAACATAATATACTAAAATCATAAATGCATGGAATCATTATTACCGTTCATTTACACGACAACTGTGTTTTGGGGGCCTGAAAATGCCAAATTTGGAAATCTGGTTTCAAACATGAACTTGTGAAAATGGTGACATCATGCGCATGCATATTACACGTTAAGTTTATAGGTGTGTAATGTTTCTTTACAAAGTGACATAGCCAACTACTGGCCTGGCATAAATGATACAGCGTTTTTAATTGTTTTTGCGGATCCATGTGAACGGGGATCGTTTTGACAACATTATTGTCTGTACACAAAAAACACAAAGGAAAACGTTTCCGCTTTTAGTACAGAATTGTCATGTAAACGTGCCCTCAGACAACAACCTTAATTTGTCAAAAAATGGAAATGATATCTATGGAAATTATATGATCTTTTAACAGACTTATTGACCTAGTAATAATAGAGATGTTTGGCCAACCAGTTTATTTTAGTATCAATGATAAACTACTATCATATTTAAAATTAGATATTTTTATATATTTTCTGTCTTTAACTTAATTTTTGTAAAAATAAATAAATAAAAAATGCAATTTTGTTGTGCTTCTTGTAAATTTTATAAATTCTTTTAAAAATGTCTATATAGTTTTTATTAAGTTTTAGTTTATTTAGTTTGTTCTTCAACAAATTAAACAAAATGAGAAGTTGCTTTTGCAACTAGCTGAAAGCTTAAGATTTTTATATTTTATTTTAGTTAATGTTTGTCTTATTTCAAGTAATTAACTTTTTATATGGTTTTAGTTTTACTTAACAACTGTGCCCAACTCATGGTTGAACCTACAACCTTACAGATATCTTTACCCAGATCTTTAACTACTACGCCCTTCAGACGAATGTACTGTACATATGGGACTGACTGAGAGCTCAATTCAAGAACAGCCATCCTTGAGAAGACTTGTTCTTATGTTTCCCTGCACAAGGCCTGCCTTTTCATTTGAAGCATTGTTTGAAGACTACAGAAAAAAAAAAAACTGTAGAAAGACGTCTCTCTTTCAATGCAAGGCTTTCCTTCCATTCTGAGAAGCAGGGCGCCGTCCCTGGCGAGCATGGATAGAACAATAGTGTAACAGTGTAGCGCAGGGCCAAAGCTTCATTGAGAGCACTGAAAAATGCTCTGTTTGCACGACCACCATCAACATGAAAAATGTCCCATTATGAGAACACTGCAATAGGTTTATATGTGGCTTATTCCTTTGTGTGCTACACATTTCAGAGAAATTAACTGATGGATGTGGGAAGGTTCTAAACGGTCTTAGAAGAAAAAAAAACTTATTTTTTCCAAGTCTATCATCCATGTTATTTTCAAGCAAACATTTCTCTCTAACAGCAGTTATAAAATGGCACCTGATATCTGTTGCATATCAGATGTTTTTTTAAAAGGTTAACTTTTACAAAACATTTCTTCGTCTCTTTCAGGTAGAGATAACAGAGGGATCTGGGTGTAGTACAACACTGTAATGAGATACAGCCTAAATTAAGTAGGCCTATGTGTGAGAGCATTTGCATGCAGTATGTCGAGGTGTTGTTCTGCTGTGAAATCATGCTACAAAAATAGGTTTTAGGGAAGTTTTGAATGTATCTGGCCCACACAGGCGCCTAGGTTGTGTAGGATGAGGGGGACCTTAGGTTAGTAGGACAGCTCAGATAGATGCAAAACAACAAGAAACATTAGTTTAGGTGTGACAAGCCTCACATAGGATGCATTACTCAAATTTGATGTATTTGGGGGGCTCCAAGAATATATCTAACAGGGTTGAGCAACATTAAGAATTGAATTGAGAATGTTTTTTAAATTACAAATCAATTCCTGAATTCAATGAGGCAGAATTAAAATGAACTGAAATTCAAAGACTAACTGCAATGTGTACTTTAATGATAAAAATGTGATAAAGGTAAACCTAACCTTACCCATAAAATCAGAGGGAAATGATAGGTGAATAACACTGATGTAGAAGCACCTAACCCTTCTTGTAAGCCTAAACTTCACATAAACTGTAAACTTGTCCCTCAAATCTGTTTGGTTAATTGGAATGTTGTTCCAGGATCAGGATCAGAAAGGGAGCTCTTTCAGAATTTCAGAATTTTGCACAACCCTGATATCTACAGTAACTGAAAAATACCTTACAGCCTTCCAAAGATCTCATGGACGTAGAAAAATCCAACATTCGTTAAATAGGTGTGAAGAAAACAAGATTTAAAAACAGTCAAAATCGAAGATTCATGCATGGAAAACTGCAGGGCGTTACCTGGGCGGAACTGCTTGACCAGGATAAAACAGTGCGAGGTGGTGTTGAAAATCAGCACAGAGACACTGGAGAGAGGAAAGAAAAGGAAGAGGAATGAATTTAGAAGCCAAGTTGTCACTTGGAGAAGCGGTTCCACATGGAGCAGTACTCAACAATGGATATTCTCCCTTCTCGTTAATGCATCCAGTCCTGCAAGAGCAACAACAAACACGACTGATCCAAAAAAAAACTTGGGTAGGCTTAGAGTAGTGGTAGAGTAAGTGAACATGAGCATGTGTGTGAAAGAGAGAGGCACATGGACACCCTTGCTCCATCAAGCCCCAACAAATCACCCAGGATTAACACCTTGGATGTGGTCTTGGCTTTTCACTTTATCTCGGTTTGAGACTGAACATAATGCCCTAAGAAGAAGAGAATAAATCCCTGCGTCTTAAGGATCTCTGTATAATAGGATTTATCCACTGAAGCATACTGGGATAGCCAGGCCTCAGTAGACTAGCTAATAGCTCAGCGTGGCAGGAGGTCAGAGGACAGAGTGTCTCTGTACAGCACTTTCACACTTATACAAGCAACATCCTTCCCCAACTCTCCAGCCAGGACAACACATACCTGAAAAAAAAAAAAAAAACTGACTCCGGAGATCCAAGCGAAAAATATTCCATTACCAAACACACCCAAGTATGTGTTTACATGTGCTGTTATAATCGAGCAACAGCGTTATTAACGTAGTTGAGCCACAGTCTTCATCTGCCTCATGCATAATCAAATATTTAATTATTAAACACAACTTGTGTTTCTTTTGGACCATGCACACAACATTGAGACCATTAATGCGTATACATGCATCATATTATCTAGATCTGTTAGCCCAACTTCACAAATACCATGCTGGCACACCATGAGCTGGACTAGACATACCATTGCTTTAGACTGAAAATGTATTTAGTCAAACAGCTGTATTAATTTAACTTCTAAAGATTGATGTTAATAGCAGGTGTAAACGGGGACATTAAAAGAAATGTCGGAAAATTTTGCGGGAAACAAACATTTTTTTGTTGGTCAATGTGGCAAATGTGTGGCCAACTTTTTCACATTTATGCGTAATTCATAAACACTTGGATTCCTACTGAAATGACTGGGAAATTCGTCAAACAACGATAAATGTGACCACACTTTCAGAGTGCAAGATTTGCCAATTTTTACAGATCAGCTCCTTATCTGCTATAATAATATGTTGTATTAACGTGATTGTTTCGATGGAAAAGGGGAGGGAGACGGCTCTTTGAGTAGAGAAAGCGGATATGTCCGTAGAGGCAGGAAGCCCTGCCCAGCCTTTCCCATGGTGAATGCTTGCCAGATATTACCCACACAGCCTGAATGCAAACCTACACACACACACACACACTCTCCTGAACCTTACCTACCAGTATTTGTTCTCTACTCAAACAATTTTTATAACATGGCCACACGCAAAATTAAAAGGAGCACAATAGCAGTACCATTTTGGTTATCAAATTATATATATATATATATATATATTTTTTTTTTTATTATCGATTATGGATATTTAATTGTTCATGCTCATTTCCCATATCCCATACATATACAGTATGTAAAAACATGAATAATTTTAGTGATGCACCAAAATTTCGGCAAGTAGAAATATTCCGGCAAAATAGAAAAAAAAGAAGAAAAAAAGAAAAACAAACCTGTTACTATTTAGAGCATGTCAGCCGTGTGGACGCACTTCACTGACACCAAAAACGAAGCTAGAGAAGCAATATGAAAAATGTGTTTGTTCTAATCTGTTGACGTAGTGTGAACAGTGCAACGCTTCTGGGTTCTACGTCAGAACGTCAGCTCATTATTGGCCAGCATCACACACATGACCAGCGTCGGCCAATAGTGAGCCGACGTTCTGACGTAGAACCCGGAAGCGTTGCACTGTTTACACTACGTCAACAGCGTAGGAGAATGACGTGGAAGAGAAGAGATTGTTGAATAAAGTCGTTATTTTAGGGGTTTTTGCGCACAAAAAGTATTCTCGTCACTTCATAATATTAAGGTTGAACCACTGTAGTTACATGGACTATTTTAACAATGTCTTTACTACCTTTCTGGGCCTTGAAAGTTGCAATGACGTTGCGGTCAATGGAGGGACAGAAAGCTCTCAGATTTCATCAAAAATATCTTCAGTTGTGTTCCGAAGATGAACGTATTACGGGTTTGGAACGACATGAGGGTGAGTAATTAATGACATAATTTTAATTTTTGGGTGAACTAACCCTACAAGAGCACCTTCTGCTTTTATACTCTCATCTATTCCATCAGGAGGAAGTAGCTTTTGAGGCACACACCTGATGTCAGTTAGGTTCCTCCTTTTTTCTTTACTGATGATGGGCTGTGGAGTACAGACTATCAGGAATGAAGAGTGCAGTCTGGGTCAACCCTTGAAAACTGCGGCTGACGGGTCAGTGCCCCAGCGAGCCGAGGCATGTCTGAACGACGTGCTCCTCGCTGCTTCACCTCTCCACCATGAAAGTACCGTCAAAGTCACGCAGGACGTGTCACACGCCATTAAGCCTGCTGTCCATTAGGGCTGTTTGGTTCTTGATACGGGATGCAATGCAACGGGAGCAGCAGGAAGAGAAGGGAGAGGCCTGGTGTAGCATTATACTAATCACTCACATCACACACTGATGCAAATCCAAAACTGTAGATGAAAGATCAATATACACACACTCATCAACGCCCCTGAAAATCCTCACAAAGGACAACGGCTACCAACTCCTTACCTCTCAAAGACCAGCAGAGATCACAAGAGACTGTAGCAGTGGCATTAATGACCTGAACAGATGCTCCTCTTAATGGCTTTACCTTTCAACTGCAGATCACATCATTCATCAATCCACTAAACAGTGCAACAAAACAACGTCACAGTCAAATGGTGATGTCAAATATTTTAACAAGTGCACATACACAACCGTTCAAATGTTTGGGGTAACGTTAGGTACGTGTTTGTTTTTTTAAAGAAGTCTCTTATCCTCACCAAGGCTGCATTTATTTAATAAAAATACAGAAATACCGTAATATTGTATTACAATTTAAAACAACATATTTATTTAAAATGTAGTTTATTCCTGTGAGGGCAAAGCTGAAAATTCAGCATCATTACTCCAGTCTTCAGTGTCACATGATCCTTGAGAAATCATTGTAATATGCTGATTTGCAGCTCAGGAAACAACATTTCTTATTATCATCAATGTTGAAAACAGTTATACTGCTTATTATTTTTGTGAAAACTTTACTGCATTTTTTTCAAGATTCCTACAAGAATAGAAAGTTCAAAGGAACAGCATTAATTTAAAACAGAGACATGATAAATGTCTTTACTGTCACTTTTGATCAACTTAATGCATCCTTGCTAAATATAAGTGTTAATATCTTCAAAAGTTCTTACTGATCCCAAACTGTTGAATGATCAAGTATGTGAGTAACATGGAGTAAAAAATAAGACCACATAAACACTCACATTCGAATAATTATTCAACTTTTACAATATGAAGCACCTTCTCACAATCAAGGAATTTACAACAGAACCTCATCATTTTCTGTGGTGAATGAGTCTTTTCTTCTTCAGCTCCACTCAGTCTTGTCCAGAACAGGTTTGACACAAAGTGACAATCTTTTTAAAGTCAATTTGAGTTTTTATTCTTCCCGTTGTCGCTTGGATTGTGCTGGGTTGCCCCACCCACAGTGAAATAAGATTGGTCCAAAATCCAGATCCACATAGCTCCATGTTCTGATTGGCTGTAATTTTCTCACCTTGCAGCACTTTGACTTTATTGAGATGAGAAAAACTACACGCCTGAATGAACGTTTAAGGATGAGTTGTTATAACCCCACAGAAACTTATTGGTTTTGTGGACCATTTTTCCTCACAGACATGGTCCAGACGCTCCTCATTGAGGCCTTCTGAAGAAACCTAATATGCTGTAACTCTTGCTATATTATTGGCCAGAAAGTTTGTAACCACTTTGTTCCACCAGGTCTATTTGCTGAGAATGATTCAATATCCAGACAGCTCCACGAAAAATAAAAGTGTCCCGCAATATTGACACACGGTCCACAGAGGTTCTCAATCCTCACTGATAGCTTTAATGAACCCTGTATGAAAGGTCACCATGATCTCAGGGTAGCAGTTGACAACTGGAGAGGTACAAAGAGGCTGCTCTTAGGTGTGTAATGACCCAAAGACTGCTTTGGGTCGGTGAGAAGGGGTTGTGTGGAAAACAGAATGGAAGTTTAACTGCTTCTGCCTCTCTCTTGGGCACTTCAAGCCTGGTCAAGGATCAGTAACTGCACTGAAGACAGGTGGAGGGCTGCAAGGTCTACCTGAAACTACTAAAAAGAGGACTGTGTATAAAAGTAAGAAAGAAAGGGACAGATTTATCATGACAAAGCTCAATGGAGATGTGAGCGTGTAAAAGACAGAATTGAAGAGAGATCAAGATGTGCACACAAAGACTTTTGGGGCAGGGAAGAACTTCCTATTGTTGCACCGTGGTGAGACATTCCAGCTCCAAAAGCCTCTAATCCTCCCAGGTTTATAGTCGCCTTGAAGTATTATGTTCAATGATTTACACTCCACGCAACTCAATGCAAGGGACATCTCTCGAAGAATATCGTTAAACAGGTTAACAGGAAATCCAAATCTCCATTTCTCACTAAAGCACTAAAAGCAAAATGTATCAATTTAGAGGGCAGTCAGAACTCCAAAGAGAAAGAAATACAAATACCAAAATCAAATATTTCAGAGAGGGCTTACTTCACAGTGTTATTATTGTAAAAAAATAAAATAAAATAAAAAAGAGAAAGAAAGACACATACTCACCTATCATGGGTTTGCATAAAGTCCCAGGACTTCTTTGTTCCATTCTGTGAAAAAAACACCAATTAAAATATCATATAATTTCTAAAATAACCATTTAGGTAAATATGTAAAACAAAGATTTGAGACAGTCCAACAAATCTATTCATATTTTACAAACATAAAAATCCATGTCCAGAGATGACAAGCACAGAAAGTGGTTCATGAGAAGAATATTCTCATGCCGTATCTTCAGGTTCCTTAAGGAAAATTAGTTTTCCATGAGGAGAGGGATTGTCAAATTAAATTTGAATTTCTCTGCTAAAATGTGTAAACCGGGCTTATTTGCAAATTTAACACCTACTGTAGTTGCTAGGCAACCAGACATCCTATCAATCCCAAAATGATATAAAATGCAATTAGCCACAGATTAAGTTATAGCTGTTCAATAACAATAATTGCACATGGTGGATGTCTATAATAAAGAGCGTGTTCATATTAAATTTCATATGTATAATCAAATATACCAAGTTAAAAAGTTGCCATTTAATCTTAATTAAACTATTAAAGGAGTCATAACCTAGTATTACATTGGATACCTACTGCTGTATTATAGTCTTTCAGGCCCTTCTAAAAAAGAAAAGTGGAAAAAAAATAAACACAGACCTACTTTTACCCTTATTTCTGAAGGCATTATTGTCTCGCGAGATCAATGCGATGTTTTGGCTGTCGTGGACGCTCATTTTAATAATGCAAATCAGGGGCGCGTTGATTGGTTGAAGGAAGGAGGGGGGTTGACACGCAGGTAACTTCAGCATCATTACAAACTGACATCATGGCGCAAGTGGTGAATGAACCCGACCCGGCCGCGACCTACGGGATTCAACCCTACATGTTTGAGCCGGACTCTGAACCAGAGCTGGAAAGGGAAGATGTAGAGTTGTTGGATGGACGTCTACATCAAGATGTCTCTGAATGGTAAAGACAATCATTTTGACTGAGACATACATTAACATCGGTAACGAGCTAAAACGTTTGTTGCTATTTTCTCCCACATAGGTTTACCTTTTATTTAATGTTGATTACATTAACGGAGATGTAGTCTACTTATTTTATCAGCTTACAGTGGTTATTGAGATGAGACGTTTACTATCATGATGGCACCTTTTCCCAAACGGAGCTTCGAGGCCAACTTCGCCTGATATTGCCCCAAATTTGTAAATGATTCAGGTGTAAAATGTTTAGCGCACACACATAACGATACGCCAGTTGAAAGGGTTGTTGGGACAGCGTCATTAAAAATTAATTTCATCCACTGGTCCCTGATAGTTTCGTCCGATTTTGGGAGATAAAACACATTTACATGTTTTTTATGGCAATCAACCACAGAGCAAGTCCGGTGTGCACTCGGTTTCTCCATCTTTCTCGACTGAACTGAATATGAGGGGGAGAGGGGAAGGGCAGGCTTGCTTCCTGCTGCGGTGTCCATATATGGTATATCCTACTACCTCATGACGTCAAGAGGGAGCTGAAATCAAAATCTCGTATTTGAGTGCGCGTGCACGCGCGCTGGTTTATTTACCCTGAGGTAAACAAACGCTTCACTTTTAAATATCGGCTTCCCGGCCAGTGGATAATCATTAGTCGATCATAACATACATTGATTCTCGTGGAAAAGTGAAAATTGCAGGTTATGACTCCTTTAAATGTTAACTTTTGGATTTAAGCGAGACAAGAATATTTGTGTATTCGAGTTGTCAAAACTACAGCAATAATGGGAGAGGGTGTGGAGCTCTTAAAAGGTTCGTAGTAACAGCCCGGGCTTATGTTTTGTGTACAGTGCATGTACAGTACTAAGTGTCTCACTCACCCTTATATAAAACACTAGCACTTTTGATCACTGCAATGCCTGAAGACAGGGATTCTGTCAGACATGAATCTCACAAGATCAGACATGCTTCTTGAAAAGGTTGGTGTCTGTCAAGATGATAGGGGATCGGCCCAGTGTGTGCGCTTGTACTTGATGGAGCATCACCTCAGCATGCTTATTCTACATACACTTGTGTAAAACGTATTGTCCTTTCTTTATATCATGAGTTCAACTTGTAGTTTGGGATGGAAACTCAACAGTCAACACACAATGAACACTCAATTCAAGCAACTGAGCTGTATATCAAAGGCAATGTAATGGTATGCAAGATGCTTGGCATCACAGAAGTATGTTCTCTGAAGATCCAATATCATATTTTTAAAAATAGAACAATTACAACTATATTCAGAATAGGCTTATGTCCAAGACTTTGCACCCAATATTTGTCTTAACACATACCAGATCAAGATCATGTGTCATAATTGTGAACAAGTAGCCTACAGCCTTAATAATAATAAGGGTTTGGAAATGAGTAATTTTCTTTTCATGGGCGCTCTTTATGCTTACACCCACAGTAACTATTCATTCACCACAAAAGAGTGAATTAGTACATCACTCTAAACTTCGAAAAATAAGCATAGCTCAGCATAAGCAGTATCTTGCAGGGCTAAAGCTAAAGGAACACAATACCAGGCAGTATCATGATACATCTCATGTGGATTCATGTACATAAATAAATATTATTATACGTTAAATGATTGAATTTTGTTGTTATTTACTGACTTTCTTACAGAATTCCATCTGTGGACTAGTTAGGCTAAACCCTCAAAGCCACTGTCACAGAAAACTTTTAAATGGGTGTTGACCATTTTTAATATGCTCCTTATTCAATTTCTAAAGTGCTATCCGCCTGGTTAGCAGATAAACTGGATGTATGTTTGCAAGCGCAAAGGCAGAAATAATCAAAGGCTTCATTACACCTGTCAATGAACAATGCACTATTTAAAAAAAATAAAGCACCTTTTTCCAGTTCAACAGCTTAAGTGTGACATACCTAATCATGGTTGCTGGTCTGATCTGTTAATAAGAAGCAAAGCTCCATTAATGGAAACAGTCATCGGTTAACCTGAGGCACCAGTGTAAAACGAGAGTGTGGAAAGTGAACCTGCATACCAAGCATGGTCAGTGGATCCGACGGGGTCATGTTTGCTTTGGGCAATGCCGCTTTTCGTGCTAACGACCTGTATCCTTTGGCTCCAAAATGTGGCTGTTTTGGAGGGAAGACTGAGAAAGCGGAACAAACTTCAGTCTCGTAGCTCTGTATGGTGTCAGAGTTGCTCCATTAATCCAAGAGCAACTAGTTAAATGCTTGAAAGGGTTTCTTGTAATCTTCATTACTCAAGCGTCAGCTGCTTTGCTACATGAAAGAAACGTCAATGTTTAGAAAATATCAAATCTTTTTGACTAATGGATTTTCATTTGTGATTACGTTGAAGATTAAAATTTTTAATAACAATTTAAAAAGTATTTCAGATTTGCTAATGAATCATTGGCCACATTCGCACAGCAGCAGAATACGGTTACGGTCTATAACCGAGCTCAAACCCGTAAATTTTCAGGACTCACAACCGCATTCTCTGAAAACCCGCGCAGTGTGAATGGAACCGGACTGGATAACTTGTTGTCTGTCATGTCATAAAGTGAAAGAGAGCGGCTCTGCTTTGCAAAAATGCGTGTCTCTACCATGTGTTGCTTTCAGTTTTTTTTTTTTTGCTTTCTGTTCCTTGACATCTGAAGATTTTAGATAGTCACAGTTCTCCACCGGAGCTATTCCCGTCAGTTTTGTGTTCTACGGGCAACTCAAATGCTCCAGATATAAAAACTCCTGATATTACTTTGGTCACTGTCGCTAAGGTTAATGGTAAAATAATACAGGCTTGACTCCTGTTGCACTGTAAAAAAACCTATAAAAAAACAACAACTTTTTTTCATCAAAAATTTTGATGAGTTAAAGCAATGTAAAAACATGTTGTCATAACTTATTGATCATATAATTTTTTATAGTGTGAACAGCCATACAGATAGTATTTGAGATGCTACTGTAAGTTGCTGTTTGAATGGGATATTTTGAGACTCACATCCGTAAATAAATATGGGTGTCAATCGCAATAACTGACAATGTGAACCTAACCATTTAGACAGATCTATGCACTGGTTTGATTAGTTCATTGAAAGGAATAATCTCGAAAGAACGATATTATGTCCTGCAAGCGAGATATCTAGCCCATTAAATAGTTAGGAGCAGACTGTAACAAGCAAACTGTATATTCTCAATTAAAATTTCTCTGAATTTTGATATTTTTATGATTTTTATTTATTGAAAACAAGAATTTTCAGCAAAGAAAAAAGGGATACTAATGTTTAACTCAATATTAAAACCACATTTGAAAACTTTGGTCTTTTTGTACCTTTTACACTGCAGAAGAGATGCTGTTCACCTCACAAGAAGTGTTATAAAAATACCAGGGCCAGGAAAGAGGTGTGTGCCACATCCTTAATCAATCCAAACATTTTTGTGTAGGTGCAAAATTCTACAAAAAATTTCCTGCAGTGGGGATAAAAGTGCCTTTTCATGGCAAGTGTATACTTGAGTGCATACTTGTGGAGGCAAAAGTGGGTAATGTTAATGTGTGGAGGGGGATGTAACATGCTCAGCTTTAGATTGTCAAACAAAAGACTTTACGCTACTATCATCAGAGCGATTATTTTTTAGGGTTCATAGCGGGTTGATGCAAACTACAGTATCTAAAACAAAGACACCCGCAGTTTTTTGAAAAGACTGAACATTTGCATTCCATAAACGCAAACACTTAGTCTAAGTCTGAACACCAGTATTAACCCAACCGTCACTACAAGCGAAAGCACTGAAAGGGAGAGGCTATGCAAGTTTATGCACTGCAAAGACAAGCCCACAAAGTGAAAGTGCTGCAAATTGAGCATAAGCTATTACAACATAGAAAAAGTTGTAGGAGTAAAGAGTAAGGGCTTTAAGATGAGGGATTTGCTCAACAGGAATTGAGGAATTGTTGCTCAACCAACAAGTATGCACATTCACGTACCATAGACACCAGGTCTATTGCATCTACGTAATCACTGCCATGGAATCCTGAAAAAAAGGGAATCCTGAAAACCTTTTTCTAATACTAACATTTAGTTTTGTTCACGCATTACCAAAAAACAGCATAGACTAAAAGATCGATTTTGGAATTTAAGAATTAATATCGGTTTGACAAAAGATTAAAAACCATTAATTGATATTGTCAAACCAGCCCCAGTATTAGTTGCTAAGAACATTCTATAACATCATGTTCACATTATTGTGACTTACAGAGGATGTTTCTTACTATTAGCACATAAAAAGGGTTAACCTTAAACCTAGTAGCCATGCATCCTGGTAAAGCAACCTGATTGATGTAGGTTGTGTAGATTTGTGTATAATAGGCTAGAAAATGTAAGATGACATCTGATACAGACTAACCGATAAAAAAAAATGTTTACCAATTCCAATACAAACGTCCACTTTTAAAAAAAAAAGTCTAAGAATCTACAAAATCCATTCATGCCAGCACATAGAAGTGATACTATAAATGGCCTTGTTTCCAAGTAAATGCATTTACTGTAAACATACAAAAAAAAAAAGTGCACTATTTTGTAATGACTGATTCATTTATTGTATTTCAAGCAGTGACTGTAAATTCTTGATGTTGCTTTCTGATGTTCTGCAAAGCATCTTATCTAAACAAAGTGAAAACAGAGATGTTGCTCTGCAGGTCTGAATCCTGTAGAACCACAGAAAGCCCTTAAACTGTGCTACAGTTTTAAACTTATGATTTCTGAACACATTAAAGGCAGTTGTATTTAAACCAACCACTTTAGATAATATACTGATAATTAAATTTTTTAAAACATAAGATGATTCTTCACCAAGTCTCATTCATCTCTGATTACTGTGCACATGATCACACAGAACTTTCAACAGTAAAAACAAATGAATAAGCATTAACAAATGAGACCTTAATAAAAGTATTATTGAACAATTAGAAAATTAAAATTAACAATATATTTAATGGAACTAAAATACAGGTAAATTAAGGGATAAGGATGTGTACAAACATGCATTCTTAGCTCACAATGTATGCTGTTGAACTCATAAGGTCAAATGACTGTACTAGTTGAATACATGACTGGAAGGTACAAGAAATTCAGGTTTAATGGAGGGCTATGGGCTTCACTTGACAAGAGACATGTGGTACAGGTTGGTTTTCATGGTAAAGCATCTTGTAGTATGAGTAAGTACATTATAATTTACAATGTTAAAGGGGACATATCATGCCAAATGCACTTTTTTAGCCCTTAAATGCATTTTGTTGTATATTTGGAGTGTTTAGAAGTACAGAAAATATGAAATTATTCTCTTCAGGTGCTTCGTTGATATCTTTATATTCTGTTTTGGTCATATTTTTCAACCTGTTCCGATTTTTCTGTTATCTATGACGTTTTTTGAACTATTACGTCACAGTATTTGCAGCGGAACTGCCAAATAAGGACATTGACTTCCGGCCCAACACTTCGAGCAATCCGCCATTTTTATTTCTCGCTGCAATTTTGTAGTCCAAGCTAAAGGATGCAGAAGTTACGAGAGGGTAAGTTAAAATGTTTGGTTGTTGGATGTAGTAACCCACACGCTTCATTACACCGTCTAATGTAGATAAACTGCCGCGCTTGTGACAAGGGCGCATGTTTAACTGAAAGAACGAGCAGAGAGAGAGACCCGGTCGCGCGCGCGCTCACTCTCTCTCTTCAGAGCCAGGCGAAAGTGTAAACAAGACATCACCGTCTCCAAACTAGACGCTGTCTTGCTCTCTCTCCCTCGCACATATTAATCGAAATAAATCGACACAGTGGTAAAAGGTCGGAAGACCAAAGTTTCATGTGTAAATACAGTACACACCAGTGCGATACATCCATATGAAGACGTTGTTCTACAGGTTCGTCGTCTTCATTTTCATCTCGCTCCGGCTCCGACTCTGGCTCGAACATGTAAGGCTGGCTGGACAAGTCTTCCGTTGTTGACATTTTGTTAATAACGTGTGAATAAAAAGTTTCTGTGCCGCTAGATAATCGTATCTCTGCTATCAAACTACAAAAATGGCCGAACGGGGTGGAGTTGAACCTCTGCAACCTGTAGAGGGGGCGGGGTATGAAGTGTCTCAATTGTATTTAAAGAGACCGCACCAAAACGAGTTGCTCTCAGACGCACATCAGAAAAGGGGTAGAAAAGGGGCCTGTGGAGCTATAATAATGAAGAATTCAGACCCAAGCATTGCAGTTCCGCTTTATATAGACTACAAATGTATGATTTATATGTAAAAAGGAACAATTTAAAAGCATGATATGTCTCCTTTAAGTCAACATCTGTCTTGGTTCTGGACAGAATTTGAACAATCATCTGGTTCTAAGTGCCGAGAGCCATATGCCATTGCAGTAATAGTTCACCTAATAAAGGACATTCTGTCATCATTTACTCACCCTTATGTTGTTCCAAATCTGTAAGACTTACTTCTGTGGAAAATCAAAGATGATGTTGAAAAAAGGCATACAAAAAAAGACAATGGGGTCCAATGAGGTTGACCTTATTCAATCTTACTGACTTTCAATCCATGGACAAAAACTTCTACTTCTATATTTCTTCTTTTATGTTCCACAGAAGAAGGAAAGTCATTTGGAACAACGTGAGGGTGAATAAATCATGACACCCTTAAAAATGACCTATAAAATTACTTAACAAGTGTTCACTAAATTTTTTATATGATCCATCATTCTGAAACAAACCAATTGAAGCCCAGGTTATATTGCCTCCAAAAACCCCTGGTGAGGTCCTAGCTCCTTTTATTGTTTTGCCCCCTAAAGGACTATTCTGTGTGGCCGAGAGTGTTCAGGGTCCCTGGCCTTGCACACAGATGGTGGGGGTCCCTCATTATCAGGGCCACTCTCTAGGTCAACAAGAAAAGCCTTTTGGGACCCTGGGAATCACAAGCGACATGGATTACAACACAGATTACAGGGAGTGGAAGGAGACACAAGACTTGAAATTATTGTGCCCCCTCCATCCTACTCGCAATAAAAGCGTATGAGTGAATAGGGACGGAGCGACAGGCCTTGTTCTTTTGCATGCTTAAAGTCTAATTATCATCAGCTTGCAGTATATAATGCTGTGACCCCGACAGCTGCTGAGAATTCAATTGCCGTCACGCTGCCATTTACAATCAAGGCCTTTAATTCGCACCATGTGCTGTTCAACTTCCTAAGATTTAAAGCCCTTATCACACATTATTCCCACCAGGCTATCATGTGCCAAGCCCTGCTGATATTCATAGTAAGAAAGATGCTGTCTGGAATCTGGATCTGGTAGGGTGTGTTAGTGTGAAATACAAGGGATAATGAGCAAAAGGATTCATTATTTTGAAATCACAAGCTTGTTTACTGTACCTACCCATTAATTTTCTTCTAGTTTAAAAGCCTTAACATCAGCCCAATATGAATCTCAATATAAGAGTTGTATATTATGCAATTATGCACTGCCACCTCGCAAAGGGTACAAAGGTTAATTGAGTCCTCAACCACACTTCAGATCTCAAAGGTAAACAACAAGACGTCATTACACCGAAACAACCGATGTTACTGAACCAACCAACCACCTAAACAAAACACTTTCTGTGTAAACAACCAAACCCAACCCTATGACGCAGACACATGCTGATTCCCCTCAAAGCTCGCTGGGACGACCATAAATAAACCCAAGTAAAAAAAACACACAAGTGACAAAACAAGAGATAAACGTTTTATGGAAGGTTTCTTTTCTGCAAGAGTTCTGTCAGCCTCTCAGATGCGACAATCATCTTCGCCCATAATCATTTTTACTTACATTTTGAAAGTGTAAGGGTAAGTGTAAGCTTTAACCTAATTGAAAAGGCTTTGTGTCGATTCTTTTTTTCTGCTCTTGCGCTTCAGAGCACAGGGGTAGGGATGAAAGAGATGGGAGAACAGAGGGAGCTCAACCTCTGTGTCTCCATCTGCTTTCTCCGCGCCCTCCACCCCTCATCGACCCCTCTCTCCTTCTGCCCCTCCATCCCACAGGTGTGAGCTTACCTCCCCAAATTACCCCCTTCGTGTACCCCCGCCCCCCTTCAAGCCCCATGCTGAGCTTAAGTAGTGCTCTTGCCTGTAAGCCTAGGGCTACAAGTTCTTGCAGCCATCACAGCAAATTCCTACTAAAGATCCTTGATTACGCCGCCAGTTGATGGAGGGTAAAACAAACTTGTATCACAGGTTTTTATTAACTTTATCAAGCGCCGCAGTTTGGATTTGTGCATTGAAAACCCCATTTGGATTTGTTGCCCATGAAAAAGACAACTCAAAATCTAGTTTAACACACGTACCACATTCTAAATGTGCTTTGATTTCACTTAGGTTTTATATGGTTTATATGGTAAAACATATCAAATTAATCTTATTTCATTAGCGTTTTAAGTAATTAAAAGTAACAGATCATTATCAGGGAATTTTTTACGAAATTATAAACATGCTTATCAAAAAAGACGTGAATTCAAGTCAATGTCTGTATGAATTGCATTTTAAATAAGAGATTCAGAGGTATCGTATACACCCTTGCAACTTTGCTTTCACTAGGGAAAAACAAGCATCGAAAAACAACTCTAACATGTAAAGAGAGACATCAGTGTACATTATATTCTTCACTGTGCGAGTGATTTATGAACTTTTCAAAGAACCACACATCATTGTTCCTACGAACAATCCACAATCTCACAGGAAAATGATATACAGGACATAAATACAATGCCTTGAATGGCGGCTGAAAACCTCCTGCCACAAGATTAAGGCTATGCTATGCAGTGGGAAAATGTTCTTGGGTGCAGTTGCTTCCAGATTCTCACCATACAAAACCAACTTCAGTAAGAAAAAGGATGTCAATGGTGATATAGGGCCACACAGTCTTGGGAAAGTGACAGAGTCCTTTCATCAGTTGTGTTATGGGTTTGGAAACAGTCGATAAGTAGTAAGTTACACTGCGACACACTTACCACGCAATGCAAGATGACAGGCCAGCCTTGGGCGACAAAGAGTACTCGAGGCTCAAGAGCATTTCTTTCTCTTTTCATCTCCTTTTGCTCTCATTGTTTTAGAGTGTCTCTGTAAAGCTGTCTAAAGAGAGGTGGTCTACATAGAGGGTAGGGTTAACGGCTTTCATGGGAAGCGCACATCTCGATCTCACCTTTTTCGTGCTCATTGGGCTCTAATGCATTCATTACCTCTCTTGCGCACATCTGCCTCACGTAAATCCCATTTCCTGTCTATTGAGCGCGCCCAGTGGCCTGGTGCTGGGGCGATGGCCGCCACACGTTTCCCATGGCCTCCTCACCCTTCTGCTCACTCCAGCGTCCCTACCCCTATTGTTCCTCATCTGTTCTTCCCCACCCAGTGAACACTGTTGTCTGCCCACCAACCCCTGCTTTAATCCAACACCCCTCCTCTCCCCAATACACTCTCCTTTGATAACCCCCTTTCCTAGCCAAGACCCCTGCTGCTAAAGCAGTAGCCTGGCAGCTGGAGCAGTTGACCATGTTGGCTCAGCTGCTGGTTCTCGGGACCCGAGTGACTCTCGGCTCTGCATGAGAACAACACTGGGAACTGGCTCAGGCTAAATTTCATTATCCAACCACTCCACTAATTAATTAAGGAGCTGTCCAATGGGAGAGCATTGGATAATTACTGTACCTGAGATACAAGAACCAGTCATATCAGATTTCATGTGTAAGGGACAGTGCACTGTAAAATAATTTGCACCAGTGTTGTAGGACTCCAGAGTTGGCTTTGTCTTGTCATGGGTCTTGATTCAGATGTACTTTTTTTAGTCAATCCATTTGTGATTAATAGACCTTTGTCAGGGTAGCGACATGTTTAGTTTTAGACAGGAATGAAAACGAGGCTGTAAGGGATAGAAGTAGAGTGTGTTCAACGGACTGTACTGTTGTTTAACAACAAATTGATTGTTTGGGTGATAAAACATCTTCCCAAAAGACTTTTAGAAGTCAAAAACTCCATAAAACAATTCTGAAAGTTGTGAATTTTGAAAAACTCATTTCAGAGAATTCAGAGAATTTTCCAAGTTGGAAACTTTTATGGTGGGGGGGATATATTTTTGTCATTCTTTCACATTAGGGGGATGACAAAAATATATTCCAAAAAAAAAAAAAATCGTGGACATGCAGGCTAGTAACTTTAGCGGCTATGATTTTCGCGATAAAGCAGTTCAGTACACTTGAAATCAAATCGCGATATAGACAAGTGTGTGTGTGAATATTAAACAGCAAAAAAGACTATTTAATAGGGGTGGCACGGTTCACAAAACCCACGGTTCGGTTCGTATCACGGTTTTAGGGTCACGGTTTTCGGTTCTGTACGGTTCATGTTGTTGTTTTTTCTTTTAATCTTTAACACTCCAAAAATTTACTTCAGCATATGATATATAGCTGAATTATCTAATTATTTATTTATTTATTTCATAAATGGGGTGTGTTTGCAAAACGCAGCTTCTCATTTCCCATTCTGAAGTAATATGAGTGAGCAGTCACCCTGAGGAAACTTTCAGTGGCCCTGGAGGTCCATCATCTGTAGAGCTACGTGGGCTGTGTTGGACCGTTATTTGTCAATTTATCCTCGTGTCTCGTCATCATAGGCGGGACATGTCCCCACCATTTTTTGCCAGGGTTGATATTATCTTGCAGCACGGGTGTACCAATACAAATAAATAAAACATTTCCAGTTAACTAGCAAAGTATTTGTTTCATTCGTTTGTTAAATAAGAAGCAATTTAGCGCTGAAATGTGTTTTTTTAATCAAGTGATCAAAGTGCTCGTTGCAGTTGCGATCAGTGGTGCTGATACAGTGTTCTCGTGGCTCGCGCACACACCGCAGCGGCCGCACATTCATCACTCGGACGCGCGCTTCAAGCCATTGAGGAGACTCAAGGCTACTCGTTCCGATTAAATAATAAAACAAAATTCATACAAATCGGTCCCTGCTTGATATACAACCGCTGATAAACATAATCGGTTTTGATAAAGAAAAAAATATATACGAGCGCAGATTAGAACTCAGAACCTTTGATACGCTTGGCAAGTTCTGCCACTGGACCATTAGGCTACGTGGAACAGTCGATCTATGTAGCCTATTTATTCACATGAAAAAAACAACATATAGTGGAGTAGATCTCATTAAATGTCTAGGTAAACTCAGTGTACTATATAAATCGATTGCTGGACATTGTAATGTAATTCTACATATGTCTGATTTATGATTTAGCATTGTATTAGCACGGGCACGAGGCTACATTGCGCATGCGTCGAACCGTGCAAACCGCGCGACGCACACGCGCACCGAACCGAGACAAGCGAACCGAACGGTTCGGATGTTTTTTCATGTACCGTGCCACCCCTACTATTTAAATACGAATCCTACATGTTCTGTGTGAATGTCATTTACCTCACACAACCACACACACGCTAAAGCACGTGTGACGCTCGAGCCATTGACGCTTGTTGATGCTTTTGCCTATATGAGGACACATGCTACACCCCCTACATGCAATGTGCATTCCTCCATCACATTTTCTAGAATCCTGGGGCCTCATTTTTAAAACGTGCGGTCTGCTGATAGACTCCTGCTTGTTTTTAAACACTCATTGTAACCAATCACAGACATATCCGATGAGCATGTGAACACAATGGCCAATCAGATGTGTTTACGATTCAGCTCAACAGCACTCAAAGCGTCACAATTTAAAATTGCATTACCGACTTGGTACCGAAGCTGGCACTTTTTGACTCTAATCCACGCCAACAGTCATATTTATAAAAAAGGTCTTTGATGTGGAAAAGTGCAGCAGATTTAATTGAAGCTTTTATTCACATATAAACATTAGTTAGGGTAAACAGAAGCTCAAGTATGCTTGCTTGATGTACAAGAACCAATGAGGTTCATTCGTGTGTTACGCGGCATGTTTGAACTTCCACAAGAACCTATGAGGTTTGTTCTCGTGCGTCAAGCAAGTACGGCTAAGCTTCTGTTTATGCTAGCTGATCCATGTTTATATGTGAAAAAAAAAAATCTAAATTCAATTTGTTCATCATATAAAGTGATCGTGTCTCTTCACAAAATTTAGACTAAAACCACTCAATTCATTTGGATTAGTTTTACGATCTCTTTATGAACTTTTTAAAGCATCAAATTGGTATTTGTGTAGACTGTCAACAGAGGGACGGAAATCTCTCAGATTTAATCAAAAATACCTTAATTTGTGTTTTCCGAAGATGAACGAAGGTCTTACGGGTTTGGAACGAGTAAATGATGAAAAAATTTGGCAGTGAACTAACCTTTTAACTATTAATCATACACAGCAAAGTGACAACTTACAAAAGATTCAATAATCACGAGAATTTCCAACAATGAAAGGAACACACAAAAAATGTATGACAAAGTCCAAAAACAGACAATAGTCATAATCATCCATGCCCTAAAACTTAAACACTTAAACAATTTCTTAGACAATTAATCGTCACTCAAATTTCATATTCGTGACAGCCCTAGTACTGACTAGGGGTTGGACGTCTTCCATTTTTAAGTCGACATTTATGTGATGAAAGTCGAGTCATCGTCGACTGGTCGCTGATGACGTCATTAATGGACAAATAAGCCTGAACCTCGAGCCGAGACTCAAACGCGGGTTGCCTTGTGCACTATGGCATATGACACAGTGCTGCCCACAAGACTATTGCTTCAACATAACAGCTTATTTTTATCAGTTCTTTTGTCTTTGGGTCATTATATTTCTCACAGATTTCTGCTTGTTCTAAATCAGATACAGATAAAGTAGCACAGTAAAGATCCCTATAATAGTAATAGTATAGTAATTATATTAATAGTAAAGATCTATTGCATGTGGATTAATTCTACCTGGCAGTGTCTCTACTAATAGTGAAGCTGTGGGTTTTAGTAAATAAGAAATATAGGCTAGAACTTTTCAGTTTCTAAGCTATTTTATTGATAAATCACAAAACAGTGTTGACAATACATTTCTGCGCTACGGAATGTTTCCATGTGCGTGCGTTCCGAACATGATGTGCGACTTACTGTCTGTATGTGTGTTACAATGCTTCAGCGCATTAATTTAGAACGGCGATTAACTTGCGTGTACAATGAGCTGTTTAAAACGTGCATTCACCTGATCAATTTTTGAGTATCCAGGTGGTATAATCAAACATATCTTGTGGAGCGATCTCGGAGTATGCATTTATTTGTAATTTTAACTGTTGGAAACTTCAAAGATTTCTTATTCTGTTGCGCCCTCTATAGGCTATGATCAATGACTAGTCGACATCAAGTTTAAAGCGTCATGGCAGAGCATTTAAGTCAACTAGTCTGTGCAACCCCTATGACTACACTGTAAAAAATGGCTGTGAAATCTACAGTTATTTACTGTAGATTTCACAGTAACAGTACTGTATAATATTTTACAGTAGAATATTGTAAAGTTTACAGTAAGACCGTAAAAATCACAGTAGTCCAAACATTACAGTTGAAATCACAGTAGTCAAATCATTACTGTAAAAAAAACACAATTTAGCCACTATAGTACTGTAAATATTAAAGTAAGCTACTGTATTTTCCTTTTTTTATCATATCTTTCTTTGTACCCCTTTCACATGGACGGCCCCAGATTATTGTTGTTCAGAATTCATTACCGGAATATGATATAAATACTCGATGGTGAGCTTTAAGTAAAAGTGTTTTAATAAATTAAAATATGTCATGTAACTTGTACTCTGCACCTGCTGCAGGAGCTTTCTATTCCATACAATATCTTTTTTTTAAGAATTCACATAAGATTCCAAGAATATTTTTTGTTTGTTTGTTTTGTGACTGTAAATGGGTGTTTGGGTGTAAATGGGTGTTAACAGGGAAATAAAATATTTGATAAGCGTTAGTCTCCCCAAAGTCATACCCAAAGTCTCCCTTGACATGGTCTAACAATATAGGCTTCATAAACGCATAATTTTTTGAGATATCATCCTCAGATTTGAAATGAAGCATGACCATTGGTTATAAGTTGCAATAGTATATTCAAATAATTATGTTATTAATATTAAAATATTCATGTTTTTTATACATTTAATAAATATATTCTTAATATTTGTTGTTTTTATTTTTGAGCTTATATATCTCAATATTAAAAACATCTGATTAATTTTGAGTTTTAAACTTGAGCCAAAACTCTCAAGCTTTCTAAGGTTATGTGTCTCAGAATGACTTTTATTTTGGGTAGGCAAAAATTGGGGCTGTCTGGTTAACTCATAAATACGTCCCATGGGATTTTTATTTTACAAAAATCAGTGTTATATATTTTTTTCTTCGGAAGCAGGAGAGATAAACATGCAGAGCTGTTTCTGAGCTGCAGGGCGAAATAAGGCGCCGGCAGAGTGGGCGGGGTTTACCCAGTCTAGAAAGTTCTAGAATCTGTGGGAAAAAAGCGCGAAAGAAGCAGCACTTGAATTTCTGACTCGTCGTCAGTGACAGAAAAGCTCCGTTAATTCTCAAATGTACGTTTATTTACACACGGCTTTGTCTTGTGGTTGTATTTATTTTGTTTTCGTCTTTGTGTTGATTTCTTTCACTTTTTGCCTGAGAGGAATTCAGCGAAAACGTTTCCGTGAGAGCTCCCCGACCGACGGAGACGTTTTCACAGCCGTTACAGACTACTCAAATTTACGTTTCTTTATACACGGCTTTGTCTTGTGGTTGTATTTATTTTGTTTTCGTCTTTGTGTTGATATCTTTCACTTTTTGCGTGAGAGGAATTCAACGAAAACGTTTCCGTGAGAGCTCCGACGGAGACGTTTTCACAGCCTTTAACGTTATGTATTTTTCCCACCCGTGGCCTCTGCTGGAGTTTCCATCTTGGAATCGCGGATCCTTCACCAACTGCTTATCGGGACTTCCAGAAAATCAGTAAGTAAATTTACCATCACTGACGTACTATATATGTATATAATCTACAAAGTCTAGGTCGTCCAGTTGTGTAAATGGGGTCCATTGGATCCCATTGCGCCTGTTGTCAGTGGCTTGCCGCATGATCTAACGTTAACTTAGTCGGCCGCATGATCTAGCAGTAGTCGGCCTTCGAAGAGGAATGGTAACGTTAATCGAGAAAGTAGACAGCCTTGACTAACTCCTGTTGGGATGTGAAATGCCTCTGTCTGCTGGCCTTTATGTATGATTCTACATTGCTCACTGCACTTACAGTTATTCATTAATGTGTACATATTGTCCCATCCCCTAACTCCTATACTCATGTTCATAGGTTTTTAGTCAGGATCAATCCTGACTCCAACAAGTGCACTGCCAAGGAGCAGATGAGCAAGACGACAGGGAGAGTGGTGAAGCGGAAGACTTCATACATGAACCCCTATGTAATATCCTTCATCAGGGACTTCACGGAGTTCTATTTGCTAACTGACTAGATACAGGTGAGGTTCTGATAATAGCTTTAATAATAATTATAATATAATTAATTAATAATATAGGTATATGTGGGTATAATATAATTAATAATAATTTGATAATAATAATATAGGGATGCACCGATACCGGTATCGATATCGGGCCGATACTGAGCTCAATGTACTCGTAAAAATGATTTTTTTTAAAAACATTTTCATAGAGACATCAGTAGCTATATTACTAATATCAGTGATACACGCCTTCATTCATAAAAATATTCCATTAACATATAGGGCTGGGTAGGGATGGGTACCGAAAGCCGGTATTAAATGATCATGAAAATCGGTTCTGCTGTCAGTACTTGGAAAAATACACGTAATGTTATTATTGCTATCCACCTTATTCTGCTCAGTCTAAACAATGCGCGCTGCCATGACGACGACTCTGGTTGCCTACTTCCGGTTCGTAGCGCTTGACCTGTACTAGCAGCGAGAGAATGAGTTCAAGCTCCTCATGTGCTGTTGTTGTTTGTTTTAACAATTCAAATAAGATTTCAAACTGTGTTTCGAGCATAAGATAAGAAGGAGATAAGAATTTATTTTTTAAAGAGCTGTGAGTCAAAAGAACCGGCTCTTTTCAGTAAGCTGAGTCAAACGAGCCGAAATGTTTACTTCACATCACATCTCACATTTTTAATTGTCCATAACAACCCGAAAACTTGCCTGCTTGCCTTGCACATCTAATTAATTGGCAAAGTTTTCCGACTTTTTTTCTTATGCTTCAGTTTTAACGCTAACCACTCTAAACGTTTACTTTATTGGATGTATCTGATACGGAACCGGACATGGGCATTATCTCCTTCTTATCTTATGCTCGAAACACTCAAGTTTGAAATCTTCTTTGAATTGTTAAAACAACAAACAACAGCACATCAGGAGCTTGAACTCATTCTCTCGCTGCTAGTACAGGTCAAGCGCTACGAACCGGAAGTAGGCAACCGGAGTCGTCGTTATGGCAGCGCGCATTGTTTAGAGCAGAATAAGGTGGATAAAGACGTTTTATCTCGCCAGCCATTTCTATATAGGCTACCATAATATTAAACCATTTGTCTGTGATGCATTTTTGCTATTCGCAGTCCAAGAGAGAGAGAGAGCTCCACAGCGCGCACAACATGACAGCCCTAATGAGTGATGACGGAGGACAGAACTAAACATTCAAACGTAGCCTGGTTACACTTCAGATTTGTGATTAGTCTGATTTTATTTTAGATTTTGGCTTCCAAAGATTATAATAATAATATATTTTATAATATAATATAAGATTATAATAATAATATATTGAGGTAAAACCATTAAAAACTATAGCTGCATTCCCTTCACAGCAGTAGGCTACGCTCTCATTTTTCCCTAAAACTCAAACGTAACGACAGAATCAGATTCAGCATTCAGTGATTGTTGTAAAATGCAGGCTAGCTACTGTTGCTAAATTGCGGGACACGTTTAATAATAAAAAGAGCTATTAATAGCACAAAAATATGCTCATGAGATGCTGTTCCCAAGGTGGCGCGCGCGCTCCGAAACACACCGCAAAGAGATGAGCAAATTTTCGGTTTCATGTGCAAATGATTTTAATGTTTACGTAAACAAAAAGTGCATATTGATGCTAGGGCTGAACGATACATCGAATTTTCATCGTCATCGCGATATGAACTCGCGCGATGAACACATCGCAACAGACAGCCTGACACGATGAATAATGCCTGGTTCAGATTACAAGATTTTTGTGTCTGTTACGATAGTCACGGTGTCAGATTACACGATTTTGACTCCTAAAATCTTGTCGTGTCGTGGACAAGAAACATGTCAGACTACACGTTGCTTTCCGACCAGTCATCGCGTGCCGTCACATGCACACATTCACTCGCACGCACACATTCACTCGCGCACACACACACACACTCACTCACTGACCCTCACTCACTCGCTCGCACACACACACGCTCACTCGCACACACACACACTCACTGTCCTCGCTCACTCACTCACTCACTCGCGCACACATGCTCACTCGCACACACACATGCACGCACTCGCACACACACACACACACTCGTCTCGCTCACTGGCGCACACACACTCTCGCTCATACTCACTCACTCTTGACGGAACCCGTCGTGGAGGACCGTTAAAAAATTAAACATGCTAGTCGTGATGTCGTGAAGCATCGCAGACTTGGCGTCGGTTGTCGTCCACTATGACACAGTATACGGGATGAAACGATCGAATCTTGCGTCCCGACTCCCGTTGTTTTTACGAATCCCCACAACACCCTACATCAAACGGATCGCGCTAAAATCGTGTAATCTGAACCAGGCAGGTAATAAACGTTTGACCTATCACGCAAAGAACCTATTAAAGCACTAAGACATGGGAACAGTATAGCTAACATACACATTTGAATATTTATCGCAAATCATATCGTCATCGCAATATTAAACAATGTTATCGCACATCGCAGCTTTTCCTCATATTGTGCAGCCCTAATTGATGCTAATCAATTTGTTCTTTGCTGTTTTTCAACATACAACTTGTTGAATTGACTTCATTCTGTAGTATTAGTACTTTTTGAAAAGGATTCTGTGATAACCGTGATAATTTTGGTCACTTTAATCATCTCATCATTTCCTCTCTAGTTATGATCAACTATGATCAACTAAAATCAACAATAATTGTGTTTTTACAGTATAATATGCAAACGTACAATTTTCTATAAAAAAAATATCTACCTCTCCCTCTCTCTCACACACACAATCAGATAGTCCTAGATAGATAGAAAGATAGATATAGGGCCCTATAATTTCCGCGATCACGGAATCGCGGACGGAATCGCGGAATTGGCAAATTAACGCGGAATCTAGTGTCAACGCGGAATTTCGCGGAATTTTACATATTTGGAATACAATTCTGTTTTTGTGTGGGAGAAAAACGTATGTCTGAGGAAAATCGCATATTACTGAAAGAACGAGCAGAGAGATAGGCCCGGTCGCGCGCGCGTCTTCAAACTGTCTTGCTCTCTCTCACTCCCTCGCGCTTATTAATCTAAATCAATTGAGAATTGACACAATGGTAAAAGATCGGAAGAACGAAGTTTCACATGGAGCATTCGCATATTTTTTTCCTGAAGTAGGCTACCGCTGGGTGTGAATTGTGCAAAAAAAACTTTTTTACCTTGCCTTCTTCTCTGAAAAGCGTTCCGCCCATTCAGCTGACATAAAAAACACTTTCAATAAACTAAACAAAACCTATCCAATGATGAAATGTTTTCTGTGTTGACAAATCTTGTGCGATGTCCTAACTGCCGGGATAATCACACAACGCGTACAAGTCTGCTAATGATACGTCCGATTCACGAGCTAATGACTCCTTTGAATCGATTCACTTTAATGAATGGTTAAAACAACTGATCTGTCCAACACTGAATCGGTTCGGTGTATAACAAAATCGGTAACACTTTACAATAAGGTTCCATTTATTAAACTCTAGTTAACTAGATCAGTTAACATTAACTATTAATAAACTGCACTTCTGCAGCATTTATTAATCTTTATTAATGTTATTTTCACCATTTAGTAGCCTACATTATTTAAATGAAAAGTTGTTAACATTAGTTAGCTTAATGCACTGTGTGAAGTAACATAATAAAAATACAGGGTTAGGGTTAACTAAGATTAACAAAGATTAATAAATACAGTAACAGATGTATTGCTCGTGGTTCATGTTAGTTAGCCTAATACATTCACTAATGTAAACAAACCAAACTACATTCACAGAATTTTGTTTGTTACCTCAATAAATTTAGGGTCATTCCTATTTTATTTGTGTACATTTAAATCATTAACTAGGGATGTCCCGATCCGATCATGTGATCGGAAATCGGGCCCGATCACGTGTTTTCAGACTCGATCGGAATCGGACGTTACCTCCCGATCAGGACTCGGATATATATGTATATATATTCTCATTATTTTTTAACACATCTATAGTTATGCGGTGGCACAGAGTTACGCCGGTTTCACACTGCGCGCGCGTAAGCAGCTCAGGAGCAGTGGGTATGGTGAGCAGGAGCAGGACACGCGCGTTTTGCTTTCACACTAGCAGTTTGTCACGCGCGGCTGAACCGCGGGTTGTGTACAGACAGAGTACTCTATAATGGATAAGTTGGCATTGCTTTTTTTCGTTTTCAAATCCATTTAAGAGAAAAGACTTGTCAAGAAGCTTATTTTATTAATAATTTCATTTATATAACTTTTGGTTCATCTTTGTTTTTATTGTTATGGCAACAAGTTTGTTTTTGGACATTTTTTTTTTTTTTTTTTACATTGCTGTTGGTCAATTGATTGACTGTTTAAAACACAATAGATATCATCAATGCACTTTTGGGATAAAACTGCGGTGTATTTTGGCCATGATCAATGTATTGTCACTTTAATTCAGCAAAAGCGGCGCAGCAACAATAGACTCGGCGCCGAAACGATCGCGGCACTCCTGCTCTGCTCTGCTATACGCACTGCCGCGCCGCCTCTGTGCGCGGTGTGAATGCTGTAAAGACTCGTTTAATCTGTTTACATGGGCGGCGAAAAAAATACGCGCTGCACGCTCTGCTAACAGTGCAGTGTGAAACCGGCGTAAGAGTTAGGAGTGCAGTTCCTAAAAGCACATTACTGGCTTTGCAAACACTGTGGCATTTTTATTTTTTATTTGTTTACATGCCTACCGGGTATTTTAAATTGAGGTGCTATTTGTTTATATATTAGACTTTTTTATATTTACTGTTGCACTTAAGTCCAAAAGTGAAGAATTTATTTATTACTTGATTGTTCAAGCTACCTCACAGAAGTGCTCTGTTTGTTAACAGAGTTGTTGAATGTTAAAATAAGGTGAATTAAATAAAAAATAAGGAACATCCTGGATCTGTTTTTTCGCTCTTCTTTATTCTTTTTTTATGTATTATAGAAGTATCGGATCGGGACTTGGTATCGGCAGATACTCAAAATCAAATGACTCGGACTCGAGGGCAAAAAAACCTGATCGGGACATCCCTATCATTAACATTAAAAACACTCTTTTTACGACTAAAATAACAGTAAAGGGTAAAAAAAAACTGAATTCCCAAAAATTTAAACGGAAAAAACGGAATTTGCAAAAATTTAAACGGAAAAAACGGAATTTGGGAAAAAATAAAACGGAATTTGGGAAAAAATAAAACGGATTTTACAGGGCCCTATAGATACTCTAATGATCCCGAGGTAACTATCTAACTTGGATAATGCGTCGTGTAGGTGTTAAATTTCAATTTTTATGGTCTTAAAATGTCTTAAAAAGGTCTTAAATTTGACTTACTGAAACCTGCAGAAACCTTGTAAAAAAACGTTGCCTTATGTACTCTGAAAATTGTTACGCATCAGCTGAAATAAAAACACTTTCAATAAACAAACAAAACTATCCAGTGATGAAATGTTTCCTGTGTTGACAAAAATCTTGTGCAATGTCCTAAACTCCCGGGATAATAAAACGTGTGCCATAGTCCGCTAATGACACATCCGATTCTCGAACTAATGACTCCTTTGAACCGATTACATTTAATGAATGGTTAAAACAACTGACCTGTCCAACACTGAACTCACGAGACGTCTGAATCGGTGTATAACAAATTGGTAACACTTTACAATATGGTTCCATTTATTAAACTCTAGTTAACTACATTAGTTAACATTAACTATTAATAAACTGCACTTCTACAGCATTTATTAATCTTTCTAAATGTTAATTTCACCATTTACTAGTAGCCTACATTATTTAAATAAAAAGTTGTATTTGTTAAAAGAACACTCCACTTTTTTTGGAAATGGGCTCATTTTACAACTCCTCAAGAGTTAAACAGTTGAGTTTTACCGTTTTCAAAACCATTCAGCTGATCTAATGTGTTTTCTTCTTTAATTTCAGGGCTCCAACTAGGATTCTAGGTCTCCAAGGTCAGGGCATGCAAGAGGTCATAGACCTTTGTCAAGTGGCAGGGAAAGTTTATTTTCCTTTCTGTTTTAAATGTTCATGCAAATGTTAAATATTTTATTTTTTAATGTTCAGTGTTTTATTTTATTTCAATACTGCCATAGTGTTATTTATTGCTCTTTAGAATGTGGTAATAATCAGTTATTTGCATGGATTTAAAGTAGTTAAATTTTTTGACCGTATTGTATCAATTTGCATTATTGTTCCGTCATAGCAACCAGTCATGCGGAACTAGTGAATGAACTAGTAACAGTTTGCTCTGTAACTTTACAAAACTTGTAATGAAACAGCCTCATTTTGTAAAATCTTCTTCAGTCGTAAATAAAATTTAGCAACAGTGTAATAAGCGGGATAATAGACTTCACGCCATTAGACTATCCAAAGTTAACACACTCCGCTGGGCGTTGTGGCCGCATTACAAACATAGAATATGCGTTAACTTGGATGGTATAATGGCATGTTGTCCAATGTCCATTATCCCTTTATGTTGTACCTGTTTTGTCATTCCTGTTCACCAAATGTTTTTAAATAAATAACTATTAACAATTTTCTTATTGTCTGCAGCTGATTGCAATGTTTTAGAATATGGGTGATTCTTTTAATGATGGCTAATATTAAATCAGTGATACAGTATTTAAATTGTACAGTGAGAAACTGAATTTACAGTGATTAACTGTTATCTACTGTTTATAGTACTGTATTGCATACAATACATAAAAAACAGTGCTCAATTGTTTTTTGTATGTAAATGCAATTGAAATCACAGTATTTATTTTTTTCTGGCAACAATTAGCCAGTAAGTTACTGTAAATACAACTAAAATCACAGTTTTTAATTGTTTTTTATTTTACAGTGAATACACAAAATACTGTAAATGGAAGTACAGTACCCTTACTGTAAAACATTCACAGTAACTTACTGGCAACAATTAGCCAGTAACTTACTGTAAATACAACTAAAATCACAGTATTTAATTGTTTTTGATTTCACAGTGTATACATAAAATACTGTAAATGGAAGTACAGTACCCTTACTGTAAAAAGTATTCACAGTAACTTACTGGCTAATTGTTGCCAGTAAGTTACTGTAAATTTTACGGTAAATTTTTTACAGTGTAATTGAAAAGGCATTATTTTTACCCAGCCATACTAGACAACACATTGACTCATTGAATAATACCAAAACCTGGAGGAGAATCTACAAAAGGCTTGGTGCAAAGTAGGGCTGGGCGATATAGCCAAAAAAAAATATCACGATAATTTTTTTTATATCAGTCGATATCGATAATTATCACGATAAAAGTCTAATCTTTATTTCTTTCAAGTTTAAAGGCAGATTTTTGCTCCTAAGTGAAAGTTGTAGAAACAAGAGCGTTAATTGTGGTTTTAAACAACTCTTTATTGTCAGAACATATCATGACAAACACTTACCAAACAGGTGAACATTTCACAAATCTGAGGTAGAACATTCAAACATTTATTATTTTTCCTTAACAAAATAAATATCTTTATAGGACAATTAATTTCTTAGTTTCTGCATGTGCTATTTTATTTGGTAAAATGTAATATTCTGACTGTTTGAGTTTTATTAAACTTAACCATTGGTCATCCAGTTTCATGCATTTAGATCATGATAACCACAGATAAAACCAGGCATAGCCTGTAGCACCTCACTATCATGGCAAAATGTAACTTTATGGTTTCTATGGTATTTGTATGAAAAACAGTAGCCTAAATACATTATTAAATACTGTAATTATATTCCATTAGTCCTTTAATACATTGTCTACATTAATAATATAATTCAATATGTATATCCCACATTTCATGGTGCAGTTAATATTACTAGGCTAACGTTACAGTAAATCCATGGTAAATGATGGGAATTTGTAGACGGAAAAGCCTTCTGCGCACAGTGTTTCTCCTGTTTGTCAGCGCTGTTTCATCTGCCTTTAAACTGGTTTAAATCACTGAGACATTTGTGTTCTTCGCTGAATTCAAGCGCTTCTCACTGGATCTCGTGACCGAGACCGATCAGAGTAAACGCATCTGCTCTAGTAAGCTCGTGCTGCGCTGCTGTTTGGACTTTGAGCCGAGCGGATAAATGGTCCGTGTGGCGCGCGGTTCAAATGAGTGTCGTTCTGCTTTTGGTGCATAAACATTATCGAACATTTATCGAACTCTTGATATCGTTTTATCGAGAAAAATTATATCGCGATAATTATCGTTTTATCGCCCAGCCCTAGTGCAAAGGTAAGATGGGTGGCAAAATTTGAAATACAGGTGGTGGAATGGATTGGCAGCAACCGTGTACTGGTACATGGCAGCAGGGCTGTGTGGGTGGCAAAGCGCCTGTGACTCAGTGATGCGGCTGGTGCTGAAAATTTCAACTTCCTTCAGAGAGGCAAAGGTTGTAGGTGTGGGTGCATAGACTGCACTTATCTTCTGTTGCACCTGAAAAGGTGTCTCGATGTTTTCTGACCTGCACTTTAAAGCGCTCACTTGTAATGCATTTAAGACCTCCTATGATCATTCATAATGGAAAAGCAGGACAATTAAGGCCTAATTATTCTTTTCTACTAGCCTGAACAGGACTTCATATGCAACACTTTGTAATTATTAGCACAAATTATATCTATGAACTGACTGGCCTAAACATATTTATTTTATCTCTAATGGAACATATTCCTAACACAAAGCAAATCTATTTAAATAACCTGCATTACTATGACCTAGTACCACAGCATCAATTTTAAAGCAGAATCCTGCCTTTTTACAACAAATACACTATAAAAAATTATTTTACTGCATATTATTTTGTCAAATCAACTTAGATCATTAATGTTGTTCAGATAATATAATATTTTGAGTTTCTGTTGATTAAAACCAATCACTTTTTTTTGTATAAACTAAAAAATTATTCTAGTTTTAGTAATTATAAACTAATAGTTAGTTTGTTTTAGTTTTGAGTGAACTCAAAATTTTAAAGCAACCAATCTGAGCTTCATTTGAGCTTCCGCAAGAACCAATGAGGTTTGTTTTAGTAATTATAAACTAATAGTTAGTTTGTTTTAGTTTTGAGTGAACTCAAAATTTTAAAGCAACCAATCTGAGCTTCATTTGAGCTTCCGCAAGAACCAATGAGGTTTGTTTTCATGCATCAAGCAGTTGAGCTTACAACCAGGTTACTTACTTAAAAACAAAAAATTAAACCAAGGATTATTTTTTACAGTGTAGATATGCTTAAGTGTTTAATCAACACATACACTGAGGAGAACAATTATTTGATACACTGCCGATTTTGCAGGTTTTCCCACTTACAAAGCATGTAGAAGTCTGTAATTTTTATCATAGGTACACTTCAACTGTGAGTGACGGAATCTAAAACAAAAATCCAGAAAATCACATTGTATGATTTTTATGATGAGCAATTAATTAGCATTTTATTGCATGACATAAGTATTTGATCACCTACCAACCAGTAAGAATTCCGGCTCTCACAGACCTGTTAGTTTTTCTTTAAGAAGCCCTCCTGTTCTCCACTCATTAGCTGTATTAACTGCACCTGTTTGAACTCGTTACCTGTATAAAAGACACCTGTCCACACACTCAATCAAACAGACTCCAACCTCTCCACAATGGCCAAGACCAGAGAGCTGTGTAAGGACATCAGGGATAAAATTGTAGACCTGCACAAGGCTGGGATGGGCTACAGAACAATAGGCAAGCAGCTTGGTGAGAAGGCAACAACTGTTGGCGCAATTATTAGAAAATGGAAGAAGTTCAAGATGACGGTCAATCTCTCTCGGTCTGGGGCACCATGCAAGATCTCACCTCGTGGGGCATCAATGATCATGAGGAAGGTGAGGGATCAGCCCAGGGGTCTCATTTATAAAACTGTGCGTAGGAACCTTACTAAAAGTGTACGTGCGCACGAAAGCCAAAAATGGTATACGCAAAAAAATATTCAGACTTATAAAACCGTTCGTACGCCAGAACCTGCGCAGAATTCACTTTATAAATCCCAGTCAGCGGAAGATTGTGCGCACATGCGTCTCCTCCCCGAAATAACCATATATGGAGTTTACAACGCCTAATTTTACTATGCAGATCCTCATCTGCATATCATTTGCATATGATTATTCATCCACGTGATAACGTTTAACGGTACAATACACATTACATTAATAAAAATCATGTAGTTGCCTATCCTTGCCTTGTTTTTGAATACATAAATCAAATAGTGTAAAATACATTTCAGAAAAAGTTTTTCTCAATCTTTTCCACTGGCCGAATTGTATTTTTAATTGATTTATATTTTCAACGGAAACAGATAGGCCTTGGGCATTATTTGCACGAAACTATTTTCTCAGACAATCTGGTATTATATGATAAGCAATTCTCTCTGTGGTTAAAACATTAAAACACAGCACGCCACAGGAAAAGTGTTCAAAAACATTGCATCCACCACAAATATTTCTATTGACTGAATAGGCTATAAAAAATTTTTGTAACTTCTCAGTAATGATTTCATGTTTAAGTGTTTAACTCCATTAATTTGAATGGCATATTTAATCTAAATGTTTATATCAGAAGTAAAACATAGTTTAAATCATTATTTTATTTATTTAAACTGTTATTTGCGTCAGTTTCACTAAACGGCCCAACGCGCTCGCTGGCGCGGACATTTAAGAAGGGATGGATATTTGCTTCAAGTGATAAGCTTGGTGAGTGAAATTATATTTTGTATTATCTTTCTGTATATGTCTTTAGATTTTCTGTCTAAAAGTGACCAAAAAGACATTTAACTCCAGCTCACCATCAGTGTCGCCAAACTGCTCCATCTCCAAAACGTTCGTACGCATGGGTCAGAGTTTGCGTGCAGATGCGCAAATTTTCCCGTCAAGTTTGTTTTTATAAATCACAACTTGTGCGTCAGAAGTGGCGTACGCCTCTTTCAGGGCCTGTTTTGTGCGTACGCAACGGTTATAAATGAGGCCCCAGAACTACACGGCAGGACCTGGTCAATGACCTGAAGAAAGCTGGGACCACAGTCTCAAAGAAAACCATTAGTAACACACTACGCCGTCATGGATTAAAATCCTGCAGCGCACGCAAGGTCCCCCTGCTCAAGCCAGCGCATGTCCAGGCCCGTCTGAAGTTTGCCAATGACCATCTGGATGATCCAGAGGAGGAATGGGAGAAGGTCATGTGGTCTGATGAGACAAAAATAGAGCTTTTTGGTCTAAACTCCACTCGCCATGTTTGGAGGAAGAAGAAGGATGAGTACAACCCCAAGAACTCCATCTCAACCGTGAAGCATAGAGGTGGAAACATCATTCTTTGGGGATGCTTTTCTGCAAAGGGGACAGGACGACTGCACCGTATTGAGGGGAGTATGGATGGGGCCATGTATCGCGAGATCTTGGCCAACAACCTCCTTCCCTCAGTAAGAGTATTGAAGATGGGTCGTGGCTGGGTCTTCCAGCATGACAACGACCTGAAACACACAGCAAGGGCAACTAAGGAGTGGCTCGGTAAGAAGCATCTCAAGGTCCTGGAGTGGCCTAGCCAGTCTCCAAACCTGAACCCAATAGAAAATCTTTGGAGGGAGCTGAAAGTCCATACTGCCCAGCGACAGCCCCGAGACCTGAAGGATCTGGAGAAGGTCTGTATGGAGGAGTGGGCCAAAATCCCTGCTGCAGTGTGTGCAAACCTGGTCAAGAACTACAGGAAACGTATGATCTCTGTAATTGCAAACAAAGGTTTCTGTACCAAATATTAAGTTCTGCTTTTCTGATGTATCAAATACTTGTCATGCAATAAAATGCTAATTAATTATTTAAAAATCATACAATGTGATTTTCTGGATTTTTGTTTTAGTTTCCGTCACTCACAGTTGAAGTGTACCTATGATAAAAATTACAGACTTCTACATGCTTTGTAAGTTGGAAAACCTGCAAAATCGGCAGTGTATCAAATACTTGTTCTCCCCACTGTAATTACTACAGTGAGAATAAAAGCCTTAATATGTGCAAAGGCAAACAAATGAGAGCCTGCCAAACATCACCAAATCTTTGTGGTATTCAGTAATTCCACCATAGAAATCATTCTAAAATGTCGTAACCATTTGTGCTGTTTCATGTTTAGGAACATCTTGTTTAGGAAGGGCATTACTGAAAACAGTGAAAATCTGGCCACCGTCTGAGTCACCAGTCTCGTTTATACAAAACCAGATTTTTTTTTTTTTTTCAGATGATGATATTTTTATGTGCTCTTAATGGTAAATATGTGCATTTCTAATGCCAGTAGTCTATGAGGGAGCATGGCATCCCTATAGCATTTAGTTGTAGGTGTAGTCCAAATAGTAGTCTGACCGACCACCATTTTAAAAACAAATAAACCACTGAGCATAAATAGGCAGCACTTTATATCCATACAAGATTAAGTTTGTGTGTGACCCAAAGTAAAACATGAAACATCTTGAAATCCCTTACCCTCACATTAAGGGACTTAATCTGGAAAGAAAGCACCATGCATTCCATCCATGCCCGCACAGAGCAGAGGATGTGGATGACTAAGACACCTCATGTGCAACCGTGTATGTGGACCCAGGGTCTGATTGTCAAACTATAGTAGGAGGAAGTATTACCACACTCTGAAAAATGCAACACACAGCTTGAGGAGAACAATCAAAGAGGAAACACCCACAGGTGCCCCGCAAAAAAAAACAAAAAGGATTTAATGCATACCAGTAAAACAGAAGGAAAAATTACGTCAACTCAGGAAAACACTGGATGTGTTGACATATTTGGTACCACAGTTCCAAAGAAAAGGATTGGGATGCATGCCAAAAATCAGTCAGCACCAACAGGTTAAAAGATTAAATCATATATAGGCTATTTGAATATGATAGTAAGGTCTACAGATATGTTGGCATGGGCCTTTAGCTACTACTCTAGTTTCATAGAAATAAGAAAAGGAAGGCAATGCCAAAAAGACAGATTAAAAAAAGATAAAAGCATGGTCAGGGTCACAAATTAAATTTCTAGTCCTGTTTTTTTTGTTTTTTTATCCATGTAAGCTAATATTATAATGTATATTGCATTTGCTGTCTCAGTATGTGTATCAACTAGCTAATGCATAACAAACTGGGGGAAAACACATGAATTATTAAACTAATAGCTGCAGTCTCCTGATTGGTAAATACTGTAACATTCCATTAATGCTAAAATCAAGAATTAAAATCAACAGTTATATGTATGATACAAAACACCTGTTCACCACCCCACTTCAACGCACCCATAGAGGATAATGTTTTACTATTATGTCAAGAACTAAACTAAAAAAAAAAGAAACATCCTCTCACTTTCAACTGCTTTTTTCCCCAACAAATTTCTTAACATGTGTAAATATGTGTATGAACATAAAGAGATTCAACCACTGAGACATACAAAACAAATTTCACAGACATTTAACAAACAGAAATGGAATGAGTCCCTGAACAAAGAGGGAGTCAATATCAAAAGTAGCAGTCAGCATTTGGTGTGGCACCAGCTGCTTTAAGTACTACAGTGCATCTCATCCACACGGACTGCAGCAGATTTGCCAGTTCTTGTTGCGATATATAAACCCACTCTTCCACCAAGGCACTTGCAAGTTCTCAAACATGTCTGGGGGCACATAATGGTTACATGTCGTTTGCCATGCGAGGTTGATCAGCTGCCCTTCCTGTCTCCCTGTAGCACTGTCTGCATCTTACATTATGGACATTCACATCTGCAGTCCTCAGCAGGACTACTGCATGTTCACACAGGTGATCACGGACCATGGGAGTCTATCTCCTGGTGTTTTTCAGAGTCAGTAGAAAGGTTTCTTATTGTAAATGTGACCTTGTCTACCGCCAGTAAACTTTTAAGCCTTTTCCACACTAATGTTTTCGTTTGAAAATGCATCTGTTTCTCTCCGTTTTGGCATTCCGCCCACACTGAGACGTCATTTTTGTCCTGTGAAAACTGAGCTTTTTGAAAAACGCTTTCCCAAGTGGATAAATTTCAAAACGTCGTTTTCGCATTGTTGTGTGGACTGTGAAAAGGTATTTGAAAACGAAGAAGCATTTTTAACCATGTGACGCATATTGACCTGTTAGATATGCGTTTATACCGCTATGCGCTATAACTTTCACACTGTTGCTAAAGATATGTTACTTTGTAAACTCCTCATATTGCAGTCCTGCAAAAATGTACTCGCAATTGCTGTCCTGTGCCAAAACATGAGAGCAGTTGCGTTTTAGACCAAACATTTAAAGGCGAGTGAGTGAGTGCGACCCAGACACCCAGAAGTGAATGGTGAGATATTTTGCTTAATAAAATAATCCTGCCTGAAAAATAGCATAAGAACTTGATTATGTCTGTTCCATCTGTATCATCTAATTGAGCTTTTATGAGGGTTTTACGCATGCACAGTAAGGTGAATTTATCGTTTTCAGACGTTTCATTGAGGATGAGAAACTTTTGGAAAATGCTTGAAAATGCTAGTGTGAACGCAGTTTTCAAATACCCGGGTTAATGTAGATTTAGCCTTAGTGTTTTAAGGACTGTTCCACAGGTGCACGTGCAATAATTGTTCATTCGTATTTATGGTTAAGCATGAAAAACCCATTACATTGTTTAAACCCAAAAAAGATCTGTAAAGCTAATTTTGTATTTTACAAAATTATCTTTCAAATACAGTATGCTGAAAAAAAGGATGTTTCTTTTTTGCTGAGTTTATATATCTTTTAGTGAATCAGATGTCACTTAATTAATTTGCTTAAAAAAAAATTAATAACTGGAGTCCTTATCATATTTAATATTTATAAAATCAAGAAGGCCTCCACTGAGGGTTGTCCAAACAATAGCATTTGCCTTGACTATATTCAAAACACATTATTGTTTATATATTTTTATTTATTTTTTCAAAATTGGTTATGACAGAGAGATAGATAACAGTATGGATAACATTAATGATGATATAGCTTGTGTTCTAGCATGTTTCCATCATGTTCAGTGCAGGATCTCGTTTTATTCCTAAGTACCAACTGTACAATATTATGTGCATCAGGCTTTTAATAAAGCCTAAGGCAGCTGTTCTGCTTGTAATGTAAAGCATGTGCTCGAGGGAAAGTGGCTGCTTTCCTGTCTATAGCTTAATAGCGTCTAGCTAGTTAGCCTAAGATCACAATACACGATATCAGCAACATTTGAAATACGTCGTTTGTCATTCTGAATGCCGCTATGTATGTTATGCTGATTGTGAAATATTAGACGCAATGTTGGTCGATAAAAGCAATGACAGAATGAATGGGGGTTGGGCTGCTGACAGCAAAATGATGAGGTGTGACCGCATCACTGACAGATGATAACGTGCGATTAAACTATAGCAACTCACCTGGTTGTAATGCACCCTAAACGGTCTCAGATAGTTAGAGCTGGTGCACGGAACCACCTGAATATTATTGATCTGCTCCATGGCTTTGATATAGCTGCCCACGGGTACTTCTCACCACAGATGGCAGAGCCGCAGACTACGGGAGAATGAGGGGAAATGTCTACGGAAGCCTGTGAAGGGCAGAATAAAGAACGCTGTTTAGTATTTGCGTTGTAGTAATGTTCTGTAGAGAGGATGACTATGCGGACGCGGTGCAGAAAACTTCCAGTCAGCTATAGTTGCGGGTGGATAAGGTCATTCGTTCATTTATTTTTATTTTAAGGTTAAACAACGGACTCTGTCGCCTCAGCACGCCTCCTTTTCGACCTTTACCGGGCGCGCGCCTAACGCGCGCATTCAGGTGTGTGCTTGGCTCGTGCTGGCATTACCTCACATAGCGCCAACTTCAGGGAGCGCGCGATTCGCTAAATAAACCGCCAAAAGTCTTTAAAGAATTTAAACCGCCTAAAGTACTGAACAATTTTCTGTAAATCTTTTCAGAAACGTGCACTGCCCTGCCCAAATCCCTGAATGATTCATTTGACCCCCCCACCTTCCGCAGCAGGACAATTAAGGTATTTGTTGAGGAATTATTATAATTATTAAAAGGTTGTAGTAACCTAGTATTTGTAGAAAAACTAATTTAACAAGAAAGATTTTGACTTGGCTTATAGCCTATAACTTGTATTGTGAGTAACAAACTGTTTATATTAGTTTTATTTCTTTTAAAATATTTATATTTTATTATGCATGTGTATATACATTTCATATAGTTTTCTCTTTCTTGATTCGTTTATTTTATTTATCTGCCAAATTAAAGGATCTTTTTTTTTAACACAAAAAAAATTGATTAAAAATGTGAAATAATTTAATTTCCGAGATGATAACTGGTCATCATCACACTCTCTTAATTAATCATGCAATGTAGTCAGGTCATGTGAATAATGTAGCATACTGTCTTCTTTTCATTATTTTATAGCCTACAGGCAGCAGTAGGCCAATTCCATTCCAAACATCCTTTTTCCTTTCCATCTAATGTAGGCTATTTCATTTATTCAGTTCTTAATTTTCTGTCTCTTACCCCCACAAACACTCCACTATTGCAAAGTAAATCTTTCTGCTTATCTGATGGCCTTAAAACATCAGTGATCTACCAGTGAATGTCTAAACATGTGGTTTCAATGTAGTTGAAACAGAATGCAGCATTTGACATGGATGTCTTAAGAATCGCAGAGGTAAACTGTGTGTTTCATGATTGGTGCAGGTTTTTTTTTTTTAACTGACTGTATGCCTCAGCTTACATCTCATCAAAACCAGCTGACAGAGCTTATCCTCTCTTGAAACATCTTATAATTATTTATCTTCAATGGTTGAGTCCTAGTAAAAGGTGGTGTAGCCTATTTGTGGTCCCAATGCTTAAGTTTCAAAACTGTTTTGTGACTCTTGGAAGGACAGCTGAAAGTATAGGCTCACAATAGTCCATTTTTTTATTTTTTATTTAAATGAACTTAAATAAATTAAGGAGAACTTTTCCATGCAATTAGTTTAGGTCAGTACAACAAGAATAAAACAAGTTTATTTAAACAAATAATGTGTTGTTGAGGCAACTTAATAAATTTAACATGCAACAGCGCGTGTTAGTAAAGACAATGTAGTTTATTATAAAACTTGTAGGACGAACAAATAAGAAGATACTGGTTTCAGTACTGCCAATTAGAACAGTTTTTGTTCATCAACAGACACCATGTTTATCATGCCACCCACAGCCCAAGCACAAACGCCACTCTTGTGCACAAGAAACTCAAAAGCATAACATAAACTCTTTTAAATCTATATAATATAACTAAACATTAAGCACTAACAAGTCTTTCTCTTTACTGAAAAACACAAAATAACTGTTCATTTCAAAATGTACTCTCCTAATGCAGTCCCATGCAAAGCATGCTGGGAGCTGCAGATCCACTGTCCACTTAGTTGTCAACAAAAATGATTCAAGTAGATTGAGCCTAATCATATTAATTTGTGAGAACAAATTAAAAAATTAAGTTGATTCAGCACATTAAGTAAAAAAAGTAATTTGAACAAGCAACAAAAAATATTTTTTGAGTCTAAAATTCAAGAGTCAGTAATGATAAGAAGTGTATAAAACTGTATTTTGAGAGATGATGTTTGTTAGTCGCCATCTTTTTCACAACCACAGAAAAAAATTTCTTTGTCTGCTCTAGATGTCTGTGATCACAGCTTTCACATAGAGATGACATCATCTAGTCGGTTCATCATCGACAGGTGGAGAATATGTCTATTGATGGCTTGACATGATTTCAGAGACAGCAGAAGTGGAGCGAATTGCTAATTACACTGAGGAATTCACTAGGGACCTATACAGTATATGATTGTCAGGTCAAGGTTACAGACATAAAGAGCACGAAATTGGCTTGCAGTTCCTGAATAATGCATACTATTTTTATATCCAACATTATTTATTTAGAAAGTATTTAGAATCCATTATACCCAAAGTATTTAGAATGAAATTGACATCAGATTTTTAGAACAGCTCTTAATCAATTAATTGTCATCAATCAGATGTATTTAAATACAAATCATTGTATTTGCATTCTTCTTCTACCCATTTCTTCTGCAATATCCTTGGCCCTTTTTGTCTTATCCAGTAAGAAATCATACAAATATTGTAAACAAGGACACAAAGAACAAAGACCCAAATGTTTAATTTCTCATGTGGTTGGTTTCTCTGTATAACCACAGTGATTAATGTGATGACAATTCAATCCACAATATACTCCACACCCTGTTCTTTCAATCATATTTCTCATACCTCTAATCATAGTTCTCAGAACTCTCCCACACGAACGGATTCCGCCCCTTGGTTCCCCTTTCCCGCCCCTTCCAATCTTCTGAGTTTGACTGGAAAAATACAAGTTCTAATTTGATCTAAATTAGATCTTTTGATGAAGGCGGGGTGGAAGTCAGTCGATAAGGCATCATGGAAATTCAGCGTGTTCCTTATAGACCCCGGGGTGTGCACCTTTCCAAACATCTTTAGACGCAATACTGTGCGGTACTGTGATTGTGGTTGCCTACAATAATACAATAATCAGTGCAATCACAAAAGCACCATACAGGCCCAGGCCAGGAGGTGTTGAGAGGAGCTGAGGACGTGTAACACCCAGGATGCCCCGACTTTAATGCTAAATTCGGGGAGAAAGGGTGATGTCACCCAAACTGCAATAGGGCACTCGGTTTCTGACATTCCGAGGGTCCCAATCTCTTCGAACCAGTTTCCTCCTCAGTCGCACCCTCCATACACTGGCAGGATGTAACACTTTTGCTGGCTGATTTACATCTAAATAAACATTGCCAGACAAAACAATGTGCGACTGGAATGGAAACGCAGCCCTTTTTTCTCCACCCGGCCAATTGATATGATCCGATTGAACATGGCTGCACTTTTTGATAAGCAGTACTAGAGGTTCACAGTCGTAACTTTCAGAGTTGAAAAAGGGGTTCACTGAGAGTTTAAGAGCCTTTTGTGGGGACACCTGATTTGAATATGTGAATACTGATATTAGTCTTTCTTTATTACAAAAATATACATATATGTAAAATATTAAATACTTATTACTTTAGCTATTACAAAAGACATATATAATATAATTTATCTCCATTTTTTTAACTAACAAAGGTCAATCAGTCAGTAATGTTACTGATATTAAGAAATACAAGCTATGAAAATAATGATAAACTGCGGTTCAGCAAGTGAGTCAGATGTTGATGAATCTAGTTCTGTAAAGGACTTGTCATACTGATTCAAACCGGTGACTTTTGCTGTTGAACTATTCATTAATTAAGAGATCCGGGTCATAAGAGTCATTCGTTTGGGAGTCAGACTAGTGGCATTGTATGTTATTATGGATGATATTTTTATCAAGGATAAGTTTTTTTTATTTTTGTAGTAGCCTACACAATAAAAAATCGTTGTACCAAAAGAGATTAAACATCCACAGGACTTTGAAACTATTTATATGAGGCACTGTAAATATAGCCCTGTGTTCTGCGGCAGAGCTTTTGTGTGAACTGCCCTTGTTTTGAACTGTGCACAGTACCCAAATAAGTAGCCGAAGAAGTGAAAGTCTGAGAACACAAGATAACTCAAGATGAGACATGGCTCATTACACAGTCTATATCTTAAAGCTGAATGGAAAATGGATATCGGATCCCCCGGTCCTCCTTTCAGTCTGCATGAGGCCCCCTGCAAAAACCCCTGTATCTTATCAGACCATCTTTTTGGCTCGGGAGCCCTAACAGAGTGCTAATCCTGCATCCCTGTGCGCACCTCAGGGCGTCACTGTGGTTTGGACCGTCCCTTCACTCTGAATTACACTCTTTGGCATTGCAACACAAGCCAGGCCACTGCTGGCTCCAGAGAATACATGGTCATGGAGCCTCACACACTCCTTTTCATATTTCTAGCTTATTCTCTGTCTCCTTTAGTAGTCTAGGCACAGTAGGTTTATCAGCAAGGGGTCAAGCAGGGATTTGCTGTTGCCGGAGATGACAAAGGTCAGACTTCTGGGAATGCACTTAGCTGAGGTGCCTGCAACCCTTCTGTTAGCGTTCACAGGGTGACGAGCCAGACACGACATCCCGAAGAGATTGCGGCCTTGAAGGGCAGTTGCATATGGGTCAATGACATTTTAGTGAGGACGTGAGTGTCCACGATATAGAAAAGGATCTTTTCAAAAGTTCTTAGAAATGTACTCTTGTACTCAGGTTGGTTTCACATAGTTTACACATAACTTTGATACCAGTCTAAACACGACAACGATGTACTAAAAACCGAAACGTTTTTCCTCTGTGTTTTTCACGTACATACAACAACGTTGTCAAAACGATGCCCCAAAAAAACAAAAAAAAACACTGTACCATGGTGCCAGGCCAGTACTTTGTAAAGAAAAACTATGTGCCTTTGGACTGAACACGTAATACGACAGTGGGAGTCCGCGTCTGTCGTGCCTCTGTCCTCATTGACTTAAAAACAGATGCGTGTGGTGGGTTTAGTGGGGGGTAATTGAGAATGAATGGGGGAAAGTCACTTGAGAGGAGGCAATGGCTCCATCGCGCTTTGATATGATCGGTTATGATTGGGTATGGTTGATTTGTGCGATAAATCCCGCATCTTGTTTTCGTGCACGTTCTCATCAGCCTGAATGAAAACAAATGATGACCTGAATGATGACCTTTGATATACAGAATATAATAAAATGTGAGGACTTTGTCTCCTCATTTTAAAACACCACCGCACACCACTAATACACACATATGTATATATATATGTATATATATATATTATTGATACACACACATATGCAGGTGTGATGTGTGCGGCTTTGGGCGGGACAAGAATGGCCATTGCCTGTCACATCAAACGACACTTCGACCCTCCTCCCTTTCCAGGTAGGGCCTAAATTAAGGCAACCTGATCTGTGTGGAACTCGCCTCTTCTGAATAGTCCTTCAAAGCAGCAGGCCTCTCTTCCATCCAAGGCCTTTGTAATGGAAACCACCTCTGTTATTTTGCCTCTTGTATTTTCAGGCAGGGCTATTATTGTTCTTGTGGCCCCGGATGTGTTACCCAGACAGAATTCCCGCGTCCCGCTCCTCATTTTGCGCAAGAATTAGGACTGGCGTACTCAGACCAACAGTAACATTCATTCATATTACAGAGTCGCAAACAGAAATGAGATTGTGAAATAGGCAGTTTCTGATTTTGATGAGTTGGGAAAGGTGAAACTTAAGTGATAAAGAGGCGCCTGAGGAGGTATTTTTAGAAGTGGTCAAAAGTGGCAGTCATCTTTTGGGATTACAGGGCCACAGGCCTGACAAGCTGACAGAACCTTGATCTCTCTCTCTCTCAATTTACTAAGGAACAGCTGACTACCCCCTCTCCTTGTGTGGGGACTATTTTAAATGCCTCGAAACTCAAATCCTATTGTTTTGATATTGAGGCTTTACTCACACTCGAGTTCGGCCGCAGATGCAGGGCTCTGGGCCGAGCGTGTTTGCGAGATGGCTTGTGCCTCTCATCACCATGGGAATGCACGTTCCCTTGCTAATTACCTGCTTGAATTGTCCCACAGAGACACTGTTAATGACACAACCTGATCTCAAAAACCTGAGACGCTCTACAGAAGGTGCAGCCTGTATACGGAGTGAGAGGTTACAGAGGGCGTCTGTTGCGGTGGCAGGGGGCTGTAGTGAAGAGAAACAGTGTGACACACTAAACCAACTGTGCAAACGCAGTTCTGTCTCCAATTCCATAGACCAGTATGTGCCCTGTGACCATGGGGGAAGATTGGTGCTGGTCATAGCTGTGGTGGATGAGGTTAAGTGGTGGTGGTGATGGCGTTATTGTGTACTTTATTAAAGTGAAGGAAAGAACTACAATCCCATTAAGCACTGCATGACAACTGAATTAAAAACAATGGCTGCGTCCGAAATCTTGATTAAGTAATTACTTCACGACCACTAAAAAAGTACATTCTAGTATGAATGTGTGTATGTAATCTGGACGTTCTACATTCGCCATGCTGTCATTATCATGTGACCTAGCAGTGTCACTTCACACGTCATTCAAAAATCCTCTCCCGTGGCCTCATGGGATAGTAAAGTGTCCATCTAATGCACACTTCAGAATCTCACCAGAAGAAGTAGATCATCCGGGTACTTTTTGCCTTCTCTTTTATGAGTACTGTGAATTCGGATATACTTCTTTAGTCACATACTGGTTTTCACCTACTATTTAGAAAGCATGTAATTTCGGATGCAGCCATTGTCCGACTCAATTCACAGTGCTTCATGGGAGAGGGTGTTGCCTGCAAAGCTCTTTTGGTGTGATTTGCTGACTGCCATTCTCTGATTGGTGGAATTTTCTGTACAGCATGATGGGTAACAGTTTTTCACTAGAAATTCTGCTGTTAAACAATTATTTTAAAAAAAATGCTGAAATAATGTGAACAGATGGCTTCAGCAAAAGTATATACCATGAATTGTCCTCAGAGCTCACAACAGGTCTGTCTATGGTCTGTCTATAGGTTATGGTTAAAAACGGTTCCTCCGGAACCCGTCTTTTGCAGTATGGCAGTGGACCCTCAGTTGCAGCTGGGTTCATTAACCACAGTCTAAGAATAATAATTAGTGCTTTTGTCACAGCAGTGGTGTGTTAATGACATGCTGGGCCATTGGCCTAGTCACTGCAGAACTGTATGCATGGAGCGCCACTGCTGCCCTAACTATCAACCGCACGTGATGTTGCATCAAGCTTGGCTAAATAAATAAATAAAACATACAAGAGTTGATTAACAGCCCCTAGAGCCTGGTTACTATCAGGAATAGTCAGCCTTTTCCACAGCTTAATTAACATGCTTTATTGCTAGATCTCCTGTGGTCTAGCCTTATACCAATATTGTTTATCAATGGACAATCATTGTCAAGTTTGGTAAAAGTTGTTGTATCCATTAATATTATTATTATTGGTTAATGTTCATTTCTAAATATACATTAACATTTCAAGTTGTATAAATTTACATTATGTAATATGAAAAGTAGCCTACCTTAATTTATTTTGTAAATAACTGATAATACAATTAAATGTAATTTATAATTGATTATGCTGATTATTATTATTATTTGTTAATTTCTTAATATAATATTTTAACTTTTCAAGTTGTATAAATTAACATTATCTAATGTATTATTTAAAAACATTAATTAAACGTAATTATTTGTATAAATTAAATTCAACTGTTTTATAATAATAATTATTATTAATGTTAATTTGTCTACAACTTAACAAAATACCTAAAGTATTGTGAATATGCATGAATTACCCTTAATAATTTTTTATACATAACATGAACCTATTTAACAAATACTGATGTTCCTTGTTAGATCATGATACCTAATGCATTTACAAATGTTATTTATTTTAAAGTGTTACCTCAAGATTTAATATAGTCCGAAACAACCCAGAATCATGGAAAGTACAGCAGTGCTCAGATATCATGAATCCTGTTCTGGAGGAAAAGAAGCTTTAGGAAGGTGGCAACCTTAGATCATCACATTCATTATCGAAACTGAGTGTAAAACACATGCAGTGATCATCTGGGTATTCAGAAACCTCTTTTAATCACTATGGGCAGAATTCATTATCAGTGTGAAGAAATAATTTCACACCTCCACTGAACTACCAGTATTCATTTTCACCTCTGGCTCAGAGAAAGCAAGACACCTGCGGTGGCATAAATAAATAAAAATCTAGATTTTTTTTTTTTTTTTGAGAGACTGATAAATATAGAAAGATATTGAGATTTGTCCTTTTTTTTTTGTCATGTCATGAAGTGTGGTCATGATATGGTAAAAATATTGGCTAATACAGTCCAGAATGTGATTTTGTCCACAATGGTAATCATTTACATAGAACTCTTTCATATGGTTATGCATCAACATTTAGTGTGAATTGACTAGTCACAGATGGTCTTACAGTCAATTGTTAATCATGTGGGGCACACTCATACACACTAATATGTGTGATGTCTACGCCCTCAAACTGATTCTGACCTGTGATAAAGGTCAGAATTTTTTTATAAATAAATAAAACATACAAGAGTTGATTAACAGCCCCTAGAGCCTGGTTACTATCAGGAATAGCCTTTTCTACAGATTAATTAACACGCTTTATTGCTAGATCTGCTGTGGTCTAGCCTTACCAATATGGTTTATCAATGAACAATCATTTTAAAGGTTGGTAACAGTTGTAGTATTTGTTTCCTATCTCTTTCTGCTTGCGCATGAACATTTAGTGTAAATTGATTAGTCACAGATGGTCTTACAGTCCATTGTTAATCATGTAAGGCACACTCATACACACTAATGTATGTGATGTCTACGCCCTCAAACTGATTCTGACCTGTGAGAGAAAAAAAAAAAAAAATCACACAGCTATTTACTTTTCAGCTACAGTCTTTATAGAAGTGATGTGATAAGTCTGCAACTTTATGAGGGATAAGCGCCATCCATTGGTCACAGTCCCGTACTGCCATTTTCACCCCTGAAAACCAGAAGATTGATTGTGTTCAAATCAGTTCAGAAGCACTATGCATACAAACACAAACCTACAAGGACATCTTCAGTTAGCCAATGTAGGCTACATCTGTACTCCTCAATAAAACTCGAAATCAATCTTTAAGCAAACAAACGTCACATAGCTGTAAATCCATTAGCAGATCCTGTTGCAGCACAACAATTCCTCGGTTGAGGCAGCCACACTTGCGAGGCCTTGAGAAAAGAGTTCCAGAGTCAATGCCCATTATCCGAAGCCAGGGGTGTTTTGTCATGCAGCGCTTTTGATTCTGCAGCCCTCCCATGGGTGCCAGCGGTACGCCAGTGACCGGACGGCTGTAAATAAAGCCAGATAGTTTTGGGTAACTCCCTCGAGGCTCCCTCTTTTCCTGTGCCACCCGCTTCAGAAGGGCAATATTATTCTGTCCCCAGGTCTGAAGAATGATTCCATTGTACTGGAGGCAGAATGCGGCCTTCCTCTGAGCCCACTTTACTGCCGCCGTTCTTTATTTAAACAGCACCACCTTTATCTGCCCTCCACTGTACATGCTCCTGCTGTCACTCGCAGGGCTCGGCCGGCTTTGGTAGATAGGCCTTGATAAGGGTGGCGCTCTATGCAAACATGTCCCAGCATGGGGACTGGGTGACCAGCAGGAAGCATCAACAAAGAACGGGGTATTAAAAGCTCTCGACAAGTTTGATTGTTTCCCATCGTGATAATCGTAATTGTACGGTGCTTTAAAACGGCTGCCATCCTGTGCGTGCCTTTCATTGTTGCATTGTACGGCTTTAAAGACCACCAGGGAATATTAATGAAGAACTTATTAATGATAATTAAGCATTATGCATCCATTCTGTTGAACAGTGGGTAAAAAGTGCAATGCTTAAGTATTTGAAAGCTATACGGCATGGTTTGTCGGCCATGGATGTTGCACGCCAATAATGTGTTCCTGAATGCCGATGCATTTGTGCCTTGGGGTTGCATTTGGATCTTTTGTTCACTGTTAGATAGTTTCCTGTATATCACCACACCTGTGTGTGCCCAGAAATCAGTGGAGGGTCAGACCGCCTGCCCATACATGTTAGCATTTTTCTCTCAATCAGGCAATGGCTTTGGTAATCCGGAAAAAAAAAAAAAGACTTTGAAAAAGAAGGGATCGGCCCAAATCAAAATACACTCCTGTTTTTGGTTTCTATGGAGCATGTGTGCTTGTTTCACTTGTGTGCCTATTTAAAATCTCAGATCCTGATCATTTGATTTCAATAAAATAAAAGAACATAGTGTTGCACATCAATAAGGACATTTGGCCAGTTGCTGTGGCCTATTGACACAAATCTGTCAGCATTTCTAGGTTCTCACAGGTCTAATCTGTCCTAGTTTAATCCCCCTCACATTGTTTTAAACCTGTATGAATGTCTTTCTTCTAGATATTTTGAAGAATGTTTCAGCTGTCCATACAATGAAAGTCAATGGGGTCCAAAATGTTTAAGCTCCAAAAGGACAAAGTTAGAGTGAAATTAATCTATATATAAAACTCTATTGGAATTTTCCAAAGTGGCACAATCACCTAGTATGATGAAAAATTACATTCAAGCCTTAATTAAGATTAACATTTATTTCATGCTACATTTATACTACCATTCAAAAGTTTTTTTTAAAAAAGATTTTAATACTTTTATACACCAAGGCCCCATTGATTTGATCAAAAGTGACAGTAAAGACATTTAAACTGTTGCAAAGATTTCTATTTCAGAAAAAAAAATGCTTTTCTATTCATCAACACAACTTTTTTCCACATTGATAATAATAAGAAATAATTATTGAGCTTCAAACCAGCATATTATATTCTGAAGGATCATGTGACACTAAAGACTGGAGTAATGCTGCTAAAAAAATCAGCTTTGCCATCACAGGAATACATTATATTTTAAAATAGAAAGCAGTTATTTTAAAATGTAATAACATTTCACAATATTTCAGTTTTTTTGATCAAATAAATGCAGGCTTGGTGAGCAGAAGGGACTTAAAAATGTTTAAAAAAAAAAATCTTACAGATATGCCCTTTTTGACTTTCATCATATCAACAAACGAAACATTTTTCTAAATATCTTCTTTTTTTTGTTTTGCACAATGAATAAAGTAATACAGGTTTGTAAAATGTACATTTTGGAGTGAACTATTCCTTTAAGAGGAAACTAATGCCAGTCCCATATACCAGTCGAAACCAGCATTTGAAGTAGAGTCGGTTTCCTCCCAGGGGAGCTTTGATTCCACCGATTCTGCCGACTGACATTGAAGTGGTATAGCCTATATACTGTAGTTCATTTCACCGATTTCTTTTCTTCCCTCTTTATGTTTAATTGCTTCCCCTGATGACAACAATCTCTTATATCGCCGCATTGTACTTTAGGAAGATAGTGTTATAGCAGATATCATATTTCTGCTCAGCCTTAGCTCAATTATAACATCCTCCTACTCTCTCTAGGATCTATTGGCTTTACTGGAAATGGTGTTTGGCTTTACTATCAGTCCCACCAACCATGACAGTCTGAGGGCAGGTGTATGACAAACGAGACTTAAAGGGATAGTTCACTTTGAAATTAATTTTTGATATGTTTGATAAGGCGACATCTATGTATATATCTATACCCGCCCGCGCCGTCAGATCATTTGGACGTGTGCTGTTTTCAAGCGATAACAACGATATAAATACTGTTCGTTTTCTCACACAAACCGCTCGTTTCATGTCTTAGGCCATCAATGTGTACTTATGATGGGGAATTGTTTCATTTGGACGATGGGGAATTGTTTTAATTTGGACTCTGTGCTTGTGTTTTGAGCCAGTGACCATCGACATGCATTATATGACTGACAGACAAGAACGGTTTGACCTAAAAATATCAAAATTGAAACTACTGCGGAAACAAAGACACCTACATCTTGGATGCCCTTGAGGTAAGCTAAAACATATCAAAAATTAATTTCAAAGTGAACTATCCCTTTAAGTACATATGACAGGACTTGTTTAGGCTTTGCCCGAGCTGTCCAGAGGAAGCCTGGCTATATTGAATAATGGTTATGTATAGAATGGAGACATGTACAGTCGGCGTTATGAGGCTACAGAACATGTGAATAGAGAGGAATGTGCCTTCTGAGTGCCATTGTTTGGGGGTGCACTGGAGGTGGTGCGCAGCTGGTTTATCCATGAGGAGAAGAGCAAGCGTAGGCGGCTAATGGGATGTGTTCCCTCATGTCAGTCCTGCTGCTGCAAGAGAAGGAGGGAGGGTGGCAGGCAGTTTGCTGTGGAGCGGAACTCTTTTTCAGGAGGGATTAGCTTAAGGGAGCAAACAGGCCTATATGGGCTACTGTGGCACGTTCCGAGAACTATTATTATTAGCTCACCTAGGTACAGCAATGGAAACGTGGAATAATCATTAACAAACCCATGCGTCAATCACAACAATGCATAGAAGGCGGAAAAAGGTAGAAGGCTGCTCATGGAGGTTATTTGAGGTGCCTTATAAAAAATCCCACTTATATTTATACTTATTTATGCCAAAAAAAGACCCCCACATAGCATAAACAGCTAATATATTTTAAAACCTATGTATACTGTGTAAGAAAAAACAGTATGTGTGCTGATGTAAAGATTTTTGTCATTGTATACATTTTCTGGAAAATAATTTAAAATAATTACTAATAATTTATATAGTGTGTTTCCCAATTCCCAAAATATTGGTTCAAAACAACTATTTTTTCTCTGAAATTTTCTCCTGATCCCAGTCTGAAAATCCTGCATATGTTTTGAGTAAAATGTTTACTGAACATGTTTTAACTACTAAATTAAATTTATATGTTTTGTGATAAGAATGTTGAGGATGGCACATATATTTGCACCAGATTTACATTATGCTTGACAAATAGTCAGTTTAATGAACAAGGATTCAGCTCTCAACTTATAGAGGGGTTTGAACAAGTGAAACTGTCCAAAAAGCTCTTTTTAACACAACAAAACAGGGGTCCAAAAATATATATTGCCATGGAAAAAAATCTATACCATAAGACCATACCTTATTATTTTGTGGTGGGGGATTATATTACTGATTATATAAGGGAAGATTGGGTGGGATGACCCATATACTTCAACAGATGCAATGTGACAAATATACAGTGGATATGGGTTTAGCCTTAGCATCAACTAATATATTATTTTACATGAATGCATTTAGTGCTTTGAAACAATGTGTATTGTGAAAAGCACTAAAATTAACTTGACTTGACTTGGCTGGCTTTTATTCAAAGTGACTTACATTGCATTTAAAGTATATATTTTATCAGGTCATGCATTGCCAATATAAACAGAAACATACTGATTTTGTTGTTATAGCACAATACTGAAAATTGTGCATATACTGTAATTTGACCTTGATGTGAGTTTGGATAAGGTTGAGAAGATGGTATCCTATAAATCTTTGCAATGGCGTAATGGCATCTTGTCAGTTTTATGGTGCTCGGTAAAACCCACAAATGATATACAGTATGCTGGAACACCTGCAAAGGTGACGGGTTCAGAATTTAGACAAAATAACAGTGAGAGAAGCAAGCAATAAAAGAATATACTGTATGTCTAGTTTTAAAATAATTTAGTGTGTTAATAACTGTCAAAATTTGGAGATCTCGGCTATATTACCCAGCTCAACCCACTGCTTTGGTGAAGATCGAGGTGTTGGGTCAGTGTTTTAAGAGCACATATAATGTATATTTGAATTAAAATACTAAAAGAATAGATCCAAGGTGAACGCTGGTCCTGCTCTACTTCATTTGCTGAAGCTGAAAATAAAAGATGGTTCGAATTTCTTTTGTTTGGCAACAGCACCATCTGGCTGTTCGTGCTTATATTCAAGAATGGCCAGGGTTTACAGTTTTTCACAATTGCTAAAACACTCAACTCCATTCTCTGAACCAAATTCTATACTGATTTGTTGAATAAATAACTCTTTCTGTAAAACCTTAAACAAGTTCAGGCAGTTAGACACCATTTGCAAATCTTATGCACTCTTTTTGCAAAACTCTAAACACATTCTGCACTGTGATGAACGTGTGTTGCAAAACGCTAAACATGAGCGGCAAAAGTTAAACACAACTGCAACACAGCTGTCATCGTTTACACACAATGGCTCAAAATTGTTGTTTCTAATGATTTGATCATACCAACTGTAAAAAATATGAGCCTGCAGCTCAGAGTGCACAGGTGCACTGAATGTTGATACCAACAATGGATGGAAACGATCTGAGAGGGAGAGGAGGAAGAGGATGAGGACGAGGAAGAGCAAGGTGTGGAGAGTGTTGTCAAAGCTGGATCCGGCACACCAGAGGGGTTTTCCCTTTGACTGTGATGTGGATGAAGTCCTCAGGTTGGACCCAACATGAAGACGTGATGATGAGGCACAATCAATCTCTCATTGACATTGATTTTGCAGATGCACAGCTTTTTTGAGTGTACTGTAATGTGCTTTTCATTTAGAGTTTTCTTTTTGCAGTTGGACTACTGCATTTTTACAGCATGCAAGTGCTGAATATACAGACATTCAATACTATACAATACTATACTTACAGTACATATGGTAAACAATATTTTCACCTTACTAAACTGATTACTATACTTTTTATGTAATTGCAAAATTTGTTTACTGTATACAAATTTGTTCTGTAACCTCATGCTCTGGATGCTGTTCTCAGTGTCTAATGAATGATCTGTAGAGTTTATACAGTATATTGACTGATGTGTGTATGGTCTAAAAGCATTGTCTGATTTTGTGAACTGGTGAAATAGTTTTTGAGGCATGTGTTTGATTTTGCCAGAAAGAGTCAGGAGTTTTGTGAATGTAGTTTGAAGATTCAGTTTTGTTTTTTCTGTTGTGAGAAAAGTGGTCAATGAACGAGGGCAGCGAGGGCATTTTTGTAATGCAATGCATGAGACAGACCTATCAAATTGCTTTAAGTGCACATTTAGACACTCAGTCATGAAAACACACAAAAACCTGTAAGACAATCACTTACAATTAGACATTAGAAAAATAGTGAGCAGTGCTTGCCCATGCAAAAGTCAGTTGCAGCCTGAGTGTGTTTGCAATTTTGGTTTCACGAGTTCACACTCGCATCAATTAAACAGAGTAAAGATTATGCGTATTTGGCGTGCTGTCCGGGGGGAGGGCTCCGAGCTCGGGATTTTTGCCCGAACCCAGAGTACTGCCACCCCCGTTGTTGTAAGCGTATTTAGGACTAGACGTGAGGAGATGGAGTGGTGCAGGGATGCTGTCAAACTGTCAACGAATGGAGGCAAGTTTGCTGTATATATACACCTCTTAACTCGTTGATTGGGTTGATTAACAGAGTGTGCTCCACACGTGTCTAATTAGGTTTGATTATCTGAATGTGCTCCACGTCTTTAATAAGGTTTAATTATCTGAACGTGCTCCTCCCGAACTTTAATAAAACATAATTTAGTTTAGTGTTTTGTTTTTTTGTGGTTACTTGGGTTATAGGGCCCACCCCAAAAAGGATTCAGTTTCTTAATTAGCCTATTAAATGAATGAATAAATACGAAATACTTAATAGTAATGAAGTACAATTATTCTTCATGATGTTGAAATGATAGAGTCAGGTGCTTGTTTGTTGCTGGACCTCGAGCAGATGAGAGCATTTCAATGGTATTCCTTGGCTGAACCACTCACTGTTGAATACGGGCAGTATTAAAGAGATATTGATGGACGGCTGATGCTCTCACGCTTCTTTTATGACATCAATAATGTCTACTGAGTAGCAACTCATGAAAGCAGTAGATGCCTGAGGCTCTTCTATATACCAAGTAATAAATGGAATCATGGGAACCCAGTCACACCCATCTCCATTTTTTCCCAGCATCCCCTTGAGAGTGGTACAAAGAAGTGTGCAGACAATTCATAAACAAAGACCATTTTGAGGCAGTTCATTAAACCGAAGATTGATTAAAATCAAGAATTTTTTTGAAATTGATATCGTCAACCCAGCCCTAGACACATATGACATGTTCATACCAAGACCCGCTTGCAACACATTACATTTAAAGAAATTGTATAAAGTAAAATAAAGAGCAAATGCTGAAGGAGGATAAATGTATTCACTCTCTTCATGCTGCACTTCTGCTTCCCATGATTGCATATTTGCACATGATTGCAGAGTTTTGTTTTTGAGGGGAAATCTGCTGAAAGGATTTTAACGTGTGTCTTAAAGGGATAGTTCACCCAAAAATGAAAATTCTGTCATCATTTACTCACCCTCAAGTTGTTCCAAACCTGTATGAGTTTCTTTGTTCTGCTGAACACAAAGGAAGATATTTGGAAGAATGTTTGTAACCAAACAGATCTCGGTCCCCATTGACTTCCATAGTAGGAAAAAAATATACTATGGTAGTCAATGGGGACCGAGATCTGTTTGGTTACAAACATTCTTCCAAATATCTTCCTTTGTGTTCAGCAGAACAAAGAAACTCATACAGGTTTGGAACAACTTTAGGGTGAGTAAACAATGATAGAATTTTCATTTTTGGGTGAACTATCCCTTTAATATGTTAAAATGTGTTAAAACAGTACAACACTGTTACTGGTAATTCAAAGCATTATTACAGTTTTTTACGATTGCTATGACAGATTTTTCAATACATTTAACAATTTTCCAAAACTCTTAACACAGTTAGCACTACATCCATCTGTGTAAGCTATACTATTAACACATTTCTTGTTGCTTTAACACAAAATGCATACAATTAACACAAATTTAAAATGCTTGAACTTCTTTTACACACAAGCTCAAACAAGACCAAAACAATGGATTTTTACTGCCAAATTTACCAATGCTTTAACCCTGTATGTCAGAACAGATAACACCATGTTCTAAACCTAACCTTACAGGCTAAAGTCAAGGTAAACAGCTGCTTATATTGTGAATTGAAACACAAATATATCCCCTGTATTTTATTCTATTGTTACTGAGAAACAGCTGATTGAATTATGCAAATAATTAGAAGATGACTCTTTTTTTCATTCTTCTGGTGCTTTTTCTGTACGTATATTTTGTATTTTCACATTATTCCATTGCTAGTGAGAAACAGCTGATTGAAGTTATGCAAATATGGGACAATGTGGCATTCCACCATTCCCGTCTAGTCACAGCCTGGTTTGACGCCCATCAGAGGATGATGTCCATTTTCCTTGCCCCTTACTTCCCTTTCCTCAACCCCATTGAGGAGTTTTCTCAGCCTGGAGATGAAAGGTTTTTGACCATAGTCCACAGGACCAAATGTCCCTCCTGTATGCAAAAGATGCTGTATACCAAGACATCACAGCTGAACACTGCCAGGATAAGGCAAGCCAAAAGATTCTTCCCAAGATGCCTTGCCAGGGAAGATATCAGGTGTGATGTGGATGAGAACGTGGACAAATGCAGAAGACCGTGCAGATTAGAAGATGTCTTTTTCTGTTTTTATATTTAATATTTTCAAATACAGTAATACTGTAAATGCAGCTATATTGCATATTTTTGTTATATTGCAGAAATGTCCTGTTGCAAATAAAGCCGTTACTGCAGCAATTCTGTCTCTGTCTTCTTTTTTCATAAACCATACATTCTATAAAGCTACACTAAGAAGGGTAATTTATTTTGTTGTATTGAATTTCTGTTGCAAAAAAACAACAACAAAATGCATTTACATTACAAACAAAACAAAAATGTAGAGAGACTTCCAAAAAAAAAAAAAACACTGCAGTTCAAAACACAATCTATGATCAATACAGTATACTGTCTGTTGTATAAGGGCAGACCTGACACATAAAATAATGCAGTTTCTGTAATTTCAGCTGATGATAGTGTTTTTTTTGTCATTGTGTTATGATTGACTAAATGTTCCTGTTGGAAGAGAACATGTGTTAGTGTTTTGAATAATGATTTGATTTTGAAACATGTTTGCAGTGTTTTGTTAGACATAGTGTATTGTGTTAGTGTATTATTGTATTTTGAAAATTAGTTTTGGAGTTTAGTTTACAATGTGTGATTTTGAGCATGAAATTAACCGTTTTGCCAATTGTGTGTTTTAGGTGTGTTGGTGCGTTAAGAGTTTAGGAAACTTGTTAAATGTATTGAAAAAACTGTCATAGCGATTGTAAAAAACTGTAAATTGGCAAAATATTTAATAAACAATTAGACATGGGACCAGGAATTTGTATATATTTTTATGATTAACAGGCGTTCCAATTCTGTGGAAATCTGCAGAGCTTTCTGAGCCTCAGCAGGTGCAGATTTCATGTGGGCCTAAAGGATATGCCTGACTGGCTGGTACCTTGTCACATTTCTGGAATATGGAAGCACCAAATAACAAGGAAAATGGTTTTATTATTTAAATGTTTTGGTCTGATACCATCTTCCAGACCTGCATCCACACAGGAGCACTATGCCTGAGCATGTGCACTTACACCGTGCCATGGCTCTGAACGGCAAGTCTTTCATTGACAACAACTTTTTTTTTTAGAAAGACAGAGACTGTCAGGACCAGCAGGCTCATTGTTACACATCCTATCCACAAATCAGTCACAGACCTGAGAAAAAAAAAGGGACACCCACACTTTGTTGTAATTTTACCCAACCTCCATCTGCATTCATTTGAAGTGTCACGGGTGAAATAATACACCAGCCTCAACTTCTTTGTGATCCACTGATTCTCTTTCTTTCTCTCACACTCTTTTTGTGTAGACACAAAGAACTGAAAGGGGAAAGACTGTCTTTCTTAGTGATGCTACTTTGAGAAGGAGGGTATTGCTGTGATTGTAGAGATAACAGAAAGAAGTGTAGCTGGATACTACACTTATGCATTCACTTCTTTAAAAATGAATGCCAACAAGTAATCAAAGAGCAAAGAGCACAGAAGGATGATAGTGCTCCCTTGACAAAAGTGTTCTCTTGTTCTTGGTCTACCTAGCATGCATGAGCCTATGAAAGCCCAGCCGGCACCGGACGTCAATATGATGTCATATTGACGTCAACATCCAACGTCGGAGATTGTTGCCCTTGAGCAAGGAACCAAACCCCCAATCGCTCCCCAGGCGCCACACCAAAAATGGCTTCCCACTACTACAGGTGTGTGTTTACAGTGTGTGTGTTCAATACTTACCGCTGTGTGTGTGCACTTGGAAGGGTGAAATTTCAAGTATGGGATGGACACCGTACACGGCTTCACGTCACGTCACTTTATATGAACACAGAGTACTCTCAGCTTGTATCCAAATGTCTCATAAGGTAAACACAGTTGTACCAATTTTGTACCTATAAAAATGCCAACTAGTACAACAAAATAAAACCAACCAGCTAATATTTTTATTTATTGCAGTGCTTTACACTGTTTTTCTATCACAAGTGGGTGAAATGTCTTACAAATGTACTTAAATTTACTCAAGATATCACACTCATAGGATGAAAATTCCGTTATCTTTTACTCACCCTCATGTCTTTTCATGACACACCGGCAAGGACAAAGACACACCGGCACGGACACATCGGCACGTTCACCGGCACGTTCACACCGACACGGACAGCGGAACGTTCACCAGCACGTTCACACCGGCACGGACAGCGGCACGGGCACCGGCACGGGCACAACGACATGGGACACACCGGCATGGATACACCGGCATGGGTACACCGACACAAACACCGGCACGGGCACACCGACACGGACAGCGGCACAAGCACCGGCACGGACACACTGACACGGACACACCAGCACGGGCACCGGTACGAACACACTGACACGGACACCAGCACATACAGACTGGCATGGACACCGACACGGACACCAGCATGGAAACCGGCACGGGAGCACTGGCAAACCGTGCAATTTTTTCACGAAAATCACGATTCTTTTGCATGTCCCTATTTTAAAAACAAAGCCTCACAAGGTAACAAAATATAAAATAAAAATGAATATGAGATGTAATTTAAGATGTAAGATGTAAGAAAGGTGTATTTAACAGAAGCATTCAAGAAAGAAATTAAATGAACAGATATAAAAATAAAACACTGCATAGACTTCACTGAATAAATTATACATTGATACTTATTAAAGCTACTATTAAAGTTCTAAGAGCAGTGAGTGATTTTCTCTTTGTTTTTTGTTGTTTTATTAACCTAAAAAAAAACATTTTGTTCAAATTGTCATTATTTATTCACTCAAGTTGTTTTAATCACAAATAAGTTTATTTCTTCTGTTGAAAATAAAAGTTATTTTGAAGAATGTGGCTAACCAAACAGTTGCTGGTCCCCAGTGACTTCCATAGTATATTTTCCTACTATGGAAGTCAATGGGGACCAGCAACTGTTCGCCACATTCTTCAAAATATCTTCTTTTGTGTTCAGCACAAGAAAGAAATTAATACAGGTTTGGAACAACATTAAAGCGAGTAAATAAGGACAGAATTTTCATTTTTGGGTGAACTGTCCCTTTGAGGACAAGTGGCAGCATGTTTACTATTAGGCTACTATTAGGCTACGGTCACTTTAAAGGTTGTATCAGCGATTTCAGCCTAGGCAGCCTAGGCTCTGAGATCTGCACACAAAAACAGTTGGTTTCACCAACCACTCAAAACCAAAATAAATAGTGTTCCAACCAATCACCGACAGGGGTGGGTGTTGTGAGGTTTTGCGCCCGTGCACGGCTGCCTATGACGGCTGCACGCAAAAACCTCACAACACCCACCCCTGTCGGTGATTGGTTGGAACACTATTTATTTTGGTTTTGAGTGGTTGGTGAAACCAACTGTTTTTGTGTGCAGATCTCAGAGCCTAGGCTGCCTACAGAGACGCGTTTTTTTGACGGCATGCTTATGGGGCGGGCAGCAAGCGGATCGTTAGGAAAGATTAGATGAATGTGATCATTTATGTTTGGGCCTGAAATCACTGATATCCTACAACCTTTAAGACCGGCACGCATCTAATATACACGCATATGACGCACCCAATTTTCTCTCAAATATTTGCTTTCACTTTAGACATAATCAACTGTGTTTATGTAAACCTTGTGTGTATTTGACAGTATTAACCAAATAAAACTCCAAAGATAACTTAGTCCAGTAACCAGACGCTGTTTGAGAGGCCTTTAAGTATGGGGCGCCGTTTGTAAAGCGGCTAACGCTGAAAATAACAGCAACATTTTGTCACATTTAGCTTCAAACAATGTTTAAAAAACTGGTATAAATTTTTGACGGTCACTTTTTGGCACATTTACAACAATATTTGTCAACTTAGAGACATTTTAAATAGTTAAATCTAAATATTAAATGTTACACCTACTGTAAATGTTAAATGTTAAATCTTAAATCTAAATGCTAAATCTAAATCTAAATCTAAATCTAAATCTAAATGTTAAATCTAAATGTTAAATCTAAATCTACATGTTAAATCTAAATGTTAAATCTAAATCTACATGTTAAATCTAAATGTTAAATCTAAATCTAAATGTTGAATCTAAATGTTAAATCTAATTCTAAATCTATATGTTGAATCTAAATGTTAAATCTAATTCTAAATCTATATGTTGAATCTAAATGTTAAATCTAATTCTAAATCTATATGTTGAATCTAAATGTTAAATCTAAATCTAAATCTAAATGTTAAATCTAAATGTTAAATCTAAATCTACATGTTAAATCTAAATGTTAAATCTAAATCTACATGTTAAATCTAAATGTTAAATCTAAATCTAAATGTTGAATCTAAATGTTAAATCTAATTCTAAATCTATATGTTGAATCTAAATGTTAAATCTAATTCTAAATCTATATGTTGAATCTAAATGTTAAATCTAATTCTAAATCTATATGTTGAATCTAAATGTTAAATCTAAATCTAAATGTTAAATCTAAATGTTAAATCTAAATCTACATGTTAAATCTAAATGTTAAATCTAAATCTAAATGTTGAATCTAAATGTTAAATCTAATTCTAAATCTATATATGTTGAATCTAAATGTTAAATCTAATTCTAAATCTATATATGTTGAATCTAAATGTTAAATCTAATTCTAAATCTATATGTTGAATCTAAATGTTAAATCTAAATCTAAATCTAAATGTTGAATCTAAATGTTTCAGGTGAAACTAAATATTTAACTAATATGCAAATTCAAAATGCCGGTAACCGGATTTAGATTCAACATTTAGATTTAGATTTAACATTTAGATTCAACATTTAGATTCAACATTTAGATTTAACATTTAGATTTAGATTTAGATTTAACATTTAGATTTAGATTTAGCATTTAGATTTAACATTTAACATTTAGCCGTAACATTTAATTTAACATTTAGATTTAGATTTAGATTTAACATTTAGATTTAACATTTAGATTTAGATTTAGATTTAATATTTAGATTTAGATTTAGATTTAATATTTAGATTTAGATTTAGATTTAACATTTAGATTTAGATTTAGATTTAGCATTTAGATTGAACATTTAACATTTAGGTGTAACATTTAATATTTAGATTTAATTATTTAAAATATCTCTAAGTTGACAAATATTGTTGTAAATGTGCTAAAAAAGTGACCGTCAAAAATTCATACCAGTTTTTTAAACATTTTTTTAAGCTATTTTTTTAAGCTATTAAATTTAACCTTAATGTTAAGATTCAACATTTAGATTTAGATTTAGATTTAACATTTAGATTCAACATTTAGATTTAATTTAACATTTAGATTTAGATTTAACATTTAGATTTAACATTTAGATTTAGATTTAATATTTAGATTTAGATTTAACATTTAGATTTAGATTTAACGTTTAGATTTAGCATTTAGATTTAACATGTAACATTTAGGTGTAAAATTTTATATTTAGATTTAACTATTTAAAATATCTCTAAGTTGACAAATATTGTTGTAAATGTGCTAAAAAAGTGACCGTCAAAAATTCATACCAGTGTTTTTATTTTTTATTTAAGGTAAATTTGACAAAATGTTGCTGTTATTTTCAGCGTGAGCCGCTTTACAAACGGCGCCCCATATTATAGTGCATGTGCGTTCAGAAAAGCCCATGTTAGAAAAGCGCATCAACACACATTAGAATTTGATGTTGTGTGGATGTCACCATTATGTTACCAAAATTTAACCAAATATCAACGTCCTATGAGGTTGTGTACTGGGGGGGTCTCAGGCTTCAAAATGGGTTTTATGATCAGCAGAAACCAAATCTTCTAAACAGCTTCTGCAAGATAATTGTGATAAACCAAAAGAAAAACTCCTGCCATTGTTGGTTCAGGGACTTTCAGTGTCTTTTAACCCTCTATTCACAATTTTATCTAGTCATTTTACCTTCACACACAAAGCTGAATTCATTGTTATTTATTAATGTGTCCACTCATAATGGATATGTGCATAACTAGCTACAGAAACCATTAAAATGATGAATTGCAGAAGAAGAGTCCTGACCAGAGTCATTAACCTAAACCCTATCTACCAAATGTCATTCCTCCTTATTATCACAAGCGCTCCAAATCCTTATGGTTTGAAACCATTTCAAATTGTGTGCTTGTGCCAATTAATCAATCACATCACATTAGAAAAATGTTCCTCAAAACTAATGTGATAATTCACTAAAGCAGTGACTCAGAGGCAAAAATGTTGTTGTCCATAACCATGACCTTTTTTTTTTTTTTTCTGATTTACTGGATAAGGAATAAGGATAAGGGTTTTTAAAAATAGTTTTTACTCACAATTTCTACCTAATAACATTTTAGAGCTTGGCATAACAATATGTATATTCATTTCAAATTAAAAAAAGAAAAAAATTAGTTGTAGAGAGGGTGAATTTTAGCCGTTTTTTCATATTTTAATGCGTATTTTGTCTTTATTTTAAATCCTAATAAGTCATCTTGAGGCCATCTTAAGCAAGGTTTAGCCTACACTCTTTGATTTTGGCCACGATTTGCCTGTCTAAGACAAAAATGCCATGATCAAAAATAATGCTAGAAATGTATTTGTTTGCTAGCTACCGTTTGCACAGTCACTGAACATGTCACGAATTTATGATGTAAAACTCCGGACAAGTCTTCTTGTGTGCATTCATTCTTGACTACCGTACAGTCTGATATTAAAGACATCTGAGATGTGACATGGCTTATAGCGGGGATCCTGTTTGTACAGTCTGACAAGCAATAGTCGTTAAGGACTATTATAAATCGTACAGTGTGCACCCGGCTTTAGAAGTTTGCTAAGGCCTCCTGATGGGCCCCAGACAGAGAAAGAAATGTAAAGGGACAGTTTGCATAAAAAATCATCTTTTATTCACCCTCATGTCAACCTGTAAAAGCAAATATTTTGGTGAAAAAACCCCAGACATTTTTCCAAATATCTTTTTGGGTGAAATAACACTTGAACTGGGAGGCCTCAACTCTGTTTAGCAGGGTGACACCTGCTGGATTCAAATAAAAACCTAGGCTGAACAAAAAATACCATCAAATGAAAGAAACCACAGCTAATTTTAAAGCTACACTGTGTAGGATTTTCTCCCATCTAGCGGTGAAATTGTATATGACTACCAACTGAATATTACTTTCTAGCCCCTCCCATTCTGAGGGCGTTTTAACTCCTACGTTGGCTAGGGTGACCATATTTTAGTTTTCAGAAAACAGGACGGGGGCGAGCAGTGTGAGAGACCAATGAGGCTGAGATGAACACACGCACAGGCCTCTGTATTCTGATATGCTCTCTGCTTGCCGCTGCGGATTGAGGAACGCGTTGATTATAACAAGACGGGGCGAAGCCGAAGCCGGTTTCATATGTTTTGTGTGCAAAGGCAAGCATGTATTTAAAGTACACGCTTAATGGCCCAATGAAAAATAATGAAAACCAGGACATTTTCATCACTTTATAAAAAACAGACAGGACGGCCAGGACAGGACGTGAAAACAGGACATGTCTTGGGAAAACAGGACGTTTGGTCACCCTAACGTTGGCCGTATTATGAGTAATCTCCCCCTTGCATTCGTCACGGTGTCACTGAGTGTAAAAATGTGAAAGGCGAAGCTTGAATTTCCAGGTTTGTCCCTCTTTGGCTAATGTATTTTCAAGATGGAGGCGCAAAATGGCTTCCGCCATTCGAGCGACTCGCTCGTTCTACGCTTACGAGAATACTTGATTAGTTGGTAGAAGTAATTACACATTAATGAGCACATGTAATTTTGAAAGAACAAAGTGTTTTTTTGCTAAGAATCAACTTAAAAATTTTAATTCAACAAGCCGACATGATACTCAAGCTTTATTTAAAAACCTCTAGGCAGGATGTTCTGTGTAATGAATAAACAGGCGAGGTTAGCTAAATGGAAACATCTATACGGTCACGGAGGCAACAAATCTGTGAATTCTATTGCGCCCACCCTGCATCCCGCCTCTGCATTGGCATCCCAGTGGGTTGTAATACATTTAAATGCATTAAACCTTCATCATTCCCCCTCCAAACACACAAACACACACACACACACACATTTTGAAGGGCTTAATTGATTGCTTGTTAACATGCTGCTCCTTTTAAATCAGCATGATGGTGGTCTCCAGCCAGGAGTTAATTCTGCACAGAGTAAGCAACCTTGAACACCTTGTTAATGAAGGATTTAGCCTTAATTGTATTATTTTGCTCAATTAGTGCTTCTCCAGCACATTCTGATCTGCCTAAAGGACACATGGGCCAGTTTCATGTTTTGATCTGCTTCATGGCCTAAAAAAAATGTACCTCTTTAAAGTTACTTCTAAAAAATATGACTGTTCGGGAAGACACGATCAAATAGCTATTTGACCTGTTTTATATTTCTTTCTTACATCTGTTTATATTAATAAGCAGCAGAAGAGCTTGGCTCTAAGCTGTGTTTTGGGCTTTGGAGGGCTTCAACGTTCAAGGTCTAAGCTAAAGGCAAAAAAAACAGACTATGTTTACTTTGCTTTCTTCTCTTTTTCTTCATTAATATCCTGCAGGTGACCTGCAGCTTTATCCCCAATTAAAATCCTCACAACCATCTCTACCAAAACATATTTTTGTACAGAAGAGAATTCAAAGGTGCATTAAGAAATGTACAGTGTCCCTGCATTTAAATTTGCATACTTCCTTGCTACACAATATGCAAAATGCTGCAGGAATATGACATCATTTTAATGACAAATGGATGCACTCTCAGATTACAATAATGTGCTCTCATTTATTTGTCATTAAAATAACGCTGCAGTAGTAATATTTCTGATACTCACGATGTCACACTCTGTGGCACCTTTTTTAAAAGCATAAGTTCAATATATAACTATACAACTATACAATCTACTCCAATGGTTCTCAACCAGGGGCCCAGGGCCCACTAGGGGGCCTCAGCAAACTTCCAATGAAGCTGCAGGATTTAATTAAAAACTTATTAACATATCAAAGTAATTTAACACTCAAATTAAAATGCTACAAAAACATAAATCATATCCCCCACACAAAGTGAATCATGGTTAATTTATTATTTAATATTTAATTAATGCATTTTTTTTCTAATTAGGCTACTGATATGACTTCATCTTCATCGAATGTACAGTACATGAGCATTTTCCACGAGTAGGCTACAGTTGATTTTATGTTTACAACTTTTTTAAGGAGGAACATTGAAAAAAAAAAAAATTGAGAGCAGCTCTCTGTTTCGGTTGGTGTGCACATTGGGATGTTGTCACCTGTGTGGATTTTGGATGGTGTCTGTTTTGTTACTGCAGAGACCCTCAGGGAAGTGTGAATGTAACAGGAAGATTTACCTCAATAAATCATCAGGGCATAATTATTATCCCGACAAGCAAAAGATGATGTAAAACAGGACACGACAGCTATGATAAAAACAGATGGACAGTGGTGTAGAAAGAAATATGCTCACACATGCCAAAGACACATTCAGACAAACTAGCGCAGGCTAGCATCTAGCATCAATCCCCAAGTTTAAACACATAGTTTGGTTTTCATAAAGCAATTTTTCTGACAATGGTATGATGCCCCCAGCAGCAAATTACACTACATAAACATTTCACAATTTATAAAAGGAACAAATTAATTTTGACCACAAGGTGGTGCTCTTTCTCTATGGCAAAACTTCTCAGAGGCTAATCTTGTTGCCTATTCACAAACTTCCTCAGATGTCAAAAATAAGAACGTATCTAGGTCAGCAGCTACGGAAACTAAAATTATTTTCCTCTTTCATTTTAAAAGAGTACAATTTCATTTCCCATGCCATAAAGCATCTGCCAATCCTCTGTGTTTGGGTCTGAATCCAGAGACGTAACGTTTCTTCCGAGTGTCAGGTATGGTGCACTAGAGAAAATGGCTTCTGAGAATTAATGTATTTTAGCGAGAGCACTGTGAAGACTGGAGTTACTATATTACTAATCTGTTATTTTACTGACATTTTAATCAAAAGCAATTTTGGAGAAACCTGTCTAGGCTAGGGCATAACACACACACATGCACTAGTCTGGTTAGCTGTTCACTGGTTCCAAACTGTATATTCTGTCCCCTTACACTAACCCCTAAACCTACCCATCACACAAAGCTTACTGCATTTTAACATTCTCAAAAAAACTCATTCTGTATGATTTATAAGCTTGTTTCCTCATGGGGACCTCAATTTAGTCCCAGCGGTGAGGAGTCCACGTGAGTCAGTGCAGTCCCAAGCACAACAAGCACACACACACACACACTCACACGCGCATGCACACGAGCTGGCCAAAATACAATTACAATAACTTGAAAATCAGCTTTTACTAACTGACATTTACTTCTCATGTCATCAGTTTTTGCACTCGCATTTATTTGTTTGCAAGTTTAAAAAGCACAAATAAAGTCGGTATGTGTGGGTGGAATGAATCTACAAAATTATACATTTTACATCCTTTCACACACTGTGACATTCATCTAAGTTAGACCCTTGAAGTGGATACTGACAGGCCTTTTTATTGAACGTTTCCTAGTGAGCCAGCTTCGCACTGAGCCGCTGCTGCCTGCCTCTCAGGCCTCCTCCAGCGCTCCACAGTGGGAGATCCACTCCAGCTGAGAAACAGCTGCCTTTACCACAGTTACACTGCCATACCTCCGCACTGCTGTCTGCAAATCACACTGGGATAAGGGCTGTCCTATATACAGAGAAAATGGCTTTTATGGACAGAAGAGGCAAAAAGGCACATAGGCATTGGTCAGATCATGATCATTTCAGCAAATGGCAATAATTAGAATCTCAATGAGAGCAAGCGGCACTACACTTCAGAGGTTTATGTCTATTCTGGGCATACACATATCGCTCACTTACATACCATTAAAGCGCTATGTGCATTTTCACCCTGGCAGCTTGACAACATAATGACAGCACAGTCAACAGCCAAAGCAGACTGAACCTTCATGCTGTTTACAAAGTGCCATTTAAGTTTGTTTTGTTGCCGTAATATTTTTTAGTGTTCGATGGGCTGTAATCATGATCTAATCAAAGATATTCACTGCTCCAAAGCGTACGGACGTTCTGGACCTCCACTTTCCATTAAAAGTACAACTGAAGGCTGAAGATTAAATTGTGTGCTTGATTAAACAATGGAATTAATTAAACTGAAATGCCAGACAAGAGACTATTGCCTTCCTTCAATCATCCTAATTGTACTTGATGTGGTTCTGGCTATTAGCAACTGGAGAACAAGGTGCTTGCAAATTATGTGTGCGGCTCACCCTGTGGTCTGTGTGGGTCCTAAAGCCCCAGTATAGTGATGTGGACACTATACTGTCAAAGAGCACCGTCCTTCGGATGAGACGTTAAACCGAGGTCCTGACTCTCTGTGGTCACAAAAAATCCCAAATTTGCCCAGTGGCCTCTGTCCATCATGGCCTACTAATCATCCCCATCTACTAATTGGCTTCATCACTGTGTCTCTCCTCCACCAATAAGCTGGTGTGTGGTGGGCGTTCTTGTGCAATATGGCTGCCGTCACATCATCCAGGTGGATGCTGCACATTGGTGGTGGTTGAGGAGATTCCCCCTTCTAAAGCGCTTTGAGTGCCGAGAAAATCGCTATTTAAATGTAATGAATTATTATTAGTATTAAAGGGTTACTTCAGGATTTAGCATTAAGCTTTGTATTAGTAGAAAACCTGTAGTATTTTTCGAATTACCATGCTTTCCACCCTCATATCCCCCTGAGACGAGAGATTTATGTATTTTTTGTCTGGAAAAAATCCTCCGATGACGCAAAAATCGTCATTTTGCGTCATCGGAGGATTTTCTGGCCAGAGGCTAAAGACTACAGGCAGTAGAAAGCGTTGTTCCGCATGTTTTCAGCCCGCCCATACAGGGTGGGATCTCACTCACAGAATGTACACACAGTCAGTCTTTCTTTGGAAGCTAAGCAAGCAGGCTCTTGTTCTGTGGAGAAAGCTGAATAGTAGGAGAAAGCTGAGTAAGTAACCATCCTCCTTTTCCCGGACTTGTCCGGCGGGCGAGATCGTTCAAAATGTCCGGGATTCAGCTTTTGCTTTCTGCGGTCGCCATTCATTGTTTACATGCACACCTTTCAATCTAACTGAATTCATTCCGATTGGTGAATTTGAATGTAGTGTTTGTAGTGTTTGAATGTAGTGCTAAACAAGTGATCGTTTGATGTGCGTTTTACCATTGCTAAGAAAAATTCCCGCTCCTCCGTGAGAGATGCGAGACCCGGCGCGTCTCAGTAATCACGCCACCGGCCTCGCGCTGTTCTCCCGCGGCCGTCAGCCTCGTCCTGCTCGCCACAGTAAACATGATGAATGAATGGCGACTGTAGAACGCAAAAGCAGAATCCCGGACATTTTGGACGATCTCTAAATCCCTCGCAAACTCATCACGTAGGCTAGCTTTGTTGTTTACAACTGCGCACTCTTACCGGTAGGCGTGGCCTCCTAAGGCAGCGAAGCAAGTGCATTCTGGGAGTTGTTGTCTTTCATCCACATAAGCCAACAATACATTTTCTGGCTTTTCTCAGTCTAGAAAGCTCCAAATTCAAAAATTTCTTCACATTTCTTCTACTTAAATGACCTATTTTAAATACACATTCATCTTCCCAGAGGTGAAGTATCCCTTTAAGTGTGTGAGTAGGTGGGAAAAACGGTTGTGGTGGGTCAGTGACAGTCTGATCTACAGCCAGACTGCCAGACCCAAGAACCCTTCACATAAAGAGACATGTCTGACATGTCAGGACACCCAACCGTAGTTTGTAATCTGGATCAGGATATACTGATGTACTTTTTTTTTCAATCAGTTGTAAAGCAAACTATCACTTCTCACACATGCTCCATCTGTCCAGTAAAACAAGCATACTCTTATAAGAGTAAAGCAGGCCATGGTGGCTGTGAGGGACGACCCCCAAGAGAGGAACAAATGGGATTTATTTACAATTTACTACAGGATTTGTACGCTGGCAATTGTCTCCTTAAACCAGCACAACTACCGACAGAATTTTAGGGTTCCACGACTATGATGAAAATTACGATCCCGTCATGGCACCTCTTGGAGCGTTTGGCATGGGAATATGACAATGTTGATATGTTTGGTCTTGGAGGAATAGATCTTCTACGCTACTGCTGCTGCTGTTGGTTATTGCTGCTGCAGATCAAGTATTAGACTTGCTACTGCCAATACATACACGACATTCTGCTGTAAGTAAGACAAGCTGCTGCTGTGCAATATAGTATACATGAATTACCCATAGCAGATCTATACAGGTGGAGCTGGGGAAGGTGGATGGTTTCTGAAAGCGCGCTGCAACTGCTACAGCAAATGCTGACCAAGTATTTGAAGGTTGAGCAGTGAGCTCATTGGCTACTGATACAGCAGGAACCAATCAGCTGTGCCCTATAGAGAATGATGTGATTGCAAGCATATAGAGTTAAGGACCTATCAACATGTGCCATCTAGAGTTTCATGACAGAACTTTGAATTCCCCTGATACTTAATTATAAAATATTAAAAAATATATTTTGTGTGGGGCAACTGCATGCCATATTCTTTACGCAGCCTACACATCCAAAACAAGCTGAGAACTGTGTCCCTGAATGATTATATTGCTGTTTTATCAGTAAATCATTTGAATAAAGCAAATAGCTTCAACAAATTATAATCTTTGCATTATATTATAATCAACATAACCAATTAAAATCATTGAAGTGTAAATGGTTTGACTTTTCATAATTAGTTAACTGTGGAAACCACTAATTTTAAAGTTCTATTTGTTCCAAATGGTTTCAAATCCAAACCCCACCTCAATAGGAGAAGCCAAACAACCACATCTATTAGAGATGAGTCAATCACAGTCACCAGTGTCACATGACTATGACTCCTCCCCTGCTGCCTACGGCTCATGCTAAGAGACTGATGAAAAATGTATTTCTTACACATTTATAATTCAAACAGCCATAGCCAGCAAGTAGATCAGGCAGATGACCCTCCTGTCCCAGTACCCCCTGAACCATAGGAGAGATATACGTGATTATAAAGCAAATTCTCAGCAGATTTGAGAAGACATGCTCTCTGAAGTACTGCTCTTTTATATATTTTATATCTTATATACAGTATGACATTATATATTCACTCCTATTTAAAAGTTTGGGACTGGTAAGATTGAAAGTTTTTGAAAGAAGTCTCTTTGTATTCCCCAAGGCTAAATTTATGTGACCAAAATGCAGTTAAAAACAGAAATATATTGAAAAAAGATTACAATTTAAAATAAATGTTATTTTAGTACAAATTTTAGTATATTTTAAAATGTATTTTATTCCTGTGATGGCGAAGCTGGATTTTCAGCATCACTACTTTTCAGTCTTCAGTGTCACATGATCCTTCAGAAATCATTCTAATACTGATTTGGTACTCAAGAAACATTTGTTATTATTATTAATGTTGAAAACAGTTGTGCTGCTTAGTATTTTTGTGAAAACCAGAATACTTTTTCTTCACTTCAAGTCCAAAAGAACAGAATTGTTTGAAATATAAATATTTTGTAACATTATGTCTTTACTGTCACTTTAATTTAATAGAACCTTGATGAATACAATTATTAATAAAAAAAAAATGACTGACCCCAAACTTTCAAATGGTAGTATCTATATCATTAGAATAGTTCGCATGTTATGTGATATAATAGTTCAATATTAAAATCCACCCGTTTACACTTGGTAGTAATGCATGTCAAATGTGTCATCAGATTTTGAGGGGAGGGTCTCTTTTTGTCCTTGGTCTTTTTATATATATTGTATGCTCATAGAGTGCAAAAAAAGAGAAAAATATAAAAGAAAAAAGGTCTGTGCATTATTGTATGTATATATACACACAATCAATGTGTTCTTCCGAATATACTTTTACATTCATTGTGAGCTTCTATTTGGATGCATGTGTTCCATTTAAAAGCATTTAAACTATAAATATAATGTGGGCGTAAGCATTTTTGCTGACCTCCAAATGTAATTTGAGCGGTCCATTTTGAACCCTGTTTTCTACCACTTGTGTTTGGATTTCCCGAACCGGATGTTAAAACCAGGTGTAAAAGACAATTGAATCTGTAAGTCCACCATAAGATCAACAAACAATTGCTCTATAACTGATAAATTATCATTGTGTTTTGCATCTGTGCAAATTCATGGCATCCATTAATGTGGGTGTAATAATAATTAGATAGAGATCGTTTGCGCTCCTTCTTTGTGTGCTGTATGTACGTATGTCTCCAGGAAGACAACTGTGAATGCTTGGTGCATACATCTTGGGATAATTAGCATTGTTGACATTGTTCCCGCCTGCCGTGATAATCTGTCTATGAGGGGCTTATTAGAATGAGTGTTTACAGAGTGTGCCTGCAGACCGGGGCTCTGCCTCTATTCCTCTCCTCTCCCCTATTGTCCAGTCTGACGCCTGGCCACAAAGCCAGTCCTCATGTCCTTATTGTTCAAGAACAACCAGCCAAGACAGCCATCAGCAGGCACCGGGCAGATGGCCCTATTCAGGAGCTCTCACAATGCCAATACCGCAGGCCAACAGCACTGTGTATGAGTCCTGACTGGACCCCATAGGTCCAGAACTCACCAATGATTCACTAAAAACAGGAGACGACATTAATTGCTGCCATGTATCAAGCATGTGTGTGTATAAAGAATGACTGATGAGTCTTCACTAGGGAGTGGTTCAAATGGCAGACTTTAACAACAACCAATGGAATGTGAGAAGGCCTTTATAAACAGATTTTAAGTGTGTGATTTCTGTGCTACTAAAAACACAATTATTTTGAAACTGGTTTCTCACTCCCTGTGTCTGCTATTGGTTGGACAAATGGCTAATTTGGCTTTGTCGGACTGTCTGGTTGTTTTTTATGTTCAGTTACCCATGTACTTATATTTACCTTTTTAATAATAATTATTATTTTATATTATATAATTATTATATAAATATTATTTTTGCTGCTGTTAGTATTAAATTATCAAGAAAACACAACATATTAAAAATATTTACTGATTTATTATGATTGAAGTAATCATCATCATTATTATTATATTATTATATATTATTCAAATAATAATACACTAATTGTTAATATGTGACCCTATGATGTCACATGGGTAATTTTTATGAAACTGAGATTTATACATCACCTGAAAGCTGATTAAATAAGCTTTCCATTGATTTGTTTGTATAGGAAAATATTACAAATCTGGAATCTGAGGGTGCAAAAAAATAAAACATTGAGAAAATCTCCTTTAAAGTTGTCCATTTATGTTCGGGATTGTGCTGCATTCACTCACAAAAACAAATGTTTTATATATTTATGGTAGGAAATTTACAAAATATCTTCATGGAACATGATCTTTTCTTAATGTCCTAATGATTTTTGGCATAAAATAAAAATCAATAATTTTGACCCATACAATGTATTGTTGGCTATTGCCACAAATATACCCGTGCGACTTGTGATTGGTTTTGAGATCATGTGTTGTTTTTAGAATTATTATTACTACTACTTTTGGTTATTAATATTACTTTTGCTGGATAACTGCCATGTTTTGATCACTTGTATCATGAATACAATCTGTGCTATGTATGAAAGTGAAAAAAAAAAAAAAAACCTTTAGGGACAAAAAGAATGATGGAGGAACTGCAACATCCGTTCCTTTGTTTTTTTGTCCATGTAACACTATTTTTTACTTTCTATATTAAACTTTCTGGCAAACTTTTGATAGAGAAATGTCATTATTATTTCAGTGAGGCACCTGCTCTAATTAAATACACACAGTGGAGCAAAATACCCATCAAACTGAATTAGATATGCTAAATATGTTTTGTTTGGAGTCGACACAGTCAGTTGACCATCTAAGGACTTAATATGTATATCAGTCTAGACTCCATCTAATTGTATTTGAACTCACTCATGCAAAATCAAATAAACAATGCCATGAGTGGGAAGTGAAAGAGTTGCTCTGGCTTTTATGTCACACTGTGAAACTATATGAAAGCTGATCAATAACAGTTGACATGATTTAGTCATGGGTGGAGGAGATTCATGGGAGTCCAGTGTGTATTTATGTCTGTTTAATGTGCTTTGCAATGGTTGTCTTGCAGATATTTGACAAACTTACAAACTGCATGAACAGCCATTTATTCACATTTGCAGATACTGTATATCTGTGTATACATAAATGTATACTGTATATACAATATCATATTATATATACATATATAAAGTATTTATAATTTATGTTATAATATATATATATTTTTTTTATTTTTACTCAAATGAATCATTTCTATTAAGTAAAAGTACTGGTTTTACTTTCATGTATTAAGTAAAAACACCATCTCGCCATGGTAGAACACTTATTGTTAACACTCTTGGCTGATTTGATTACATTATTTACTTCTCAAAATCCAGGATAATTGAATAGTGGGCACTGGAAGCTGGCGTGTCTGATGAGAGCGGGTGTGGAATGTGGTTCCTCGAATGAAAACCCACTTGGAGGAGGAGAGGTAATGGGGATGGGGGATGTTCACAACCCTAAATTAGACCCATATGATTTAATTCTGAATGAAAGCAGGAAGGTCTTAACAAAAAAGCTTAAAAGGTGGTGGTGATAAAGAATGATCAACAGAGATTGTTACTTAGATCATGCAGCAGGATTGCGAGTGGGGCGCACGAAGGGAATGAGACAGCTGCTCTTTTAAGTGACGGAATCCTCAAAGAGGAGAACACCGCAGGAGAGGGCCGGGGGTGAGGAAAAGCACCTGCCATCTCTCCGTCTGCATGCCTCTCTTTCTCCTACATTCACAGGACCTGAGTGAAATAAACTCAAGCTCTGTGGAGGGAGCAGCAGGGAGCCTGACTGTAATGCTTCTGGATTGTGTGTGATGTTTGTGCTGATTGAAATGTAAAGGATGAGAATCTTATGACTCATGCTGAATGTTGTTTTTTTAACTAAAGCCATAAGTTGCACCATGTGTCAGCTGAAGAAAAAGTTATACCAGAAGAGTTATAGACCTGTCAAATAAACGTTAATGTGTTAAACAAAAAATAAGTGATGTTTCCACAACAATATTAATCAGCACAACTGCTGTCAACATTGTAATCATGGGAAATGTTTCTTGAGCAGCAAATCAGCATATTAGAATGAATTCGGAAGGATCATGTGACACTGAAGACTGGAGTAATAGAGTGCACTTTTTCAGTGGAATTTGTTCCGGAAGAATATTTTTTTCCATTCATTTCTCCCATAGGGATTTCAGAAAAGTCTTTGTTAAAGCATTATAAGCCATGAACCAAGCCAGTCAGCTAGGAGGTGAATCATAACATTATAAACTATGATTTGAAGCAAAGGAAAAGAAAAGACAAAGATATGGCTGTCACAATTATGTTCGGTCTTGTCTGCACCTGTTCTTGTTAGTCCCTGATTAGTTCACTTTCATCCACCTGTGTCTAGTTAGTTCCCTCGTTTACCTTGTGTATATATATATATTCTCCCGTTCAGTTCTGTCCCTTGTTTGGTTATTTATTGTTTGTGTGAATGCTAACATGCTGATACGTTCACCTGTTGTTGGATTAAACCTTGTTTACCATTCAAATCTATCTCTGTCTGCTTCATCTGCCTAGTCGTGACAATGGCCATCAGAGGAATTAATTACATTTTAAAACATTTTATTTAAACATGTTATTTTAAATCGTAATTGTTACTGTTTTTACTGTATTTATTGATCAAATAAATAGCCTTGGTGAGCTTAAGAGATCTCTTTCAAAAAAATAATAACAACAACTATAATAATGAATAATAATAATTTGTGTATACATACACATTTATGAATTAACTATTTTTTTTTAATATAAATGTATTGATCAACTTGTGTGGACTGCAAGCCTGCGAATGTGATAGACAAACAATATATTGATAACGTCTAATGTCTATTCAGTGATTTACTTGCATTTCAAAATAATGTCATTTTATTTGAACTTTTAGTAAATATTGATATTTGTGATTTATTGTGAACCATTTGATCAAATAATCAGCATATGTATTTATTTTTAAATTATTTACAACTGATTAATTAAATAAATAGTATTTAAATAAATATTATTAAATAATTTTTTTAATTTTTGCCTCAATTAAAAGTCGTAGTTACATGAACTTGACAAAAAAAGTTTCTCTCTGCTTTCTTTCTAACACTGACCAGAAAATGGTCTCCTTCAAAAGTGTTTGTGTGGTTGTGTAATTTGTGTCCACTAGCCAGGCATAATTCCTCAGCAGCAGATGAGAGGGCTCTGAGCCCCAGCATTAGCTCTGTAATGAGACACCACTCACAACAAATAACAGTCACAGAGACCTGCTCTGCCACTTCAAAGAAGCCACATTTACTCAGATCACCAAAGCGAGAGGACACACTCGGACCAGAACGGGTAAACATTTGTCATGGGCTACTGTGCTCTGTAGTTTAGTATGTCACAACGGCACAACCCAAAGTCTAATTTAAACCCGATGGATTGTCCTATGCTGCAGTCACATTAATTATGTCATTCGATTCCATTTTTAGTAATCAACACTGTCTAAAACAGTTCACGATGTAAGCAAAATTTTGCCACACCATCTCATTAGTGTTTGACTGTCTGTACCTCTTCTTTATAACCAGACTCTAGTCACCTCCGTCTGAACCAGACTGAATAGTGGCCTGTTGCAAGGAGAATCCTGTGAGAACAGAGATAATGTTTTAGTGGAAACAAATGTGCAGGAGCAGCATGGGAAATGCATGCAAGTGTCTATTTTATTTCAAAGTCCACAAATCTCCATTTATTTCCAGCAATGTTCATGTCACTCACATACGCAGCAGGGGTTTATTCAGTATCTGCCAGCAGTGCAGGGAACCTTTTATGAACATCGGATCATTCTATTCTATTCTATTCTATTCTATTCTATTCTATTCTATTCTATTCTATTCTATTCTATTCTATTCTATTCTATTCTATTCTATTCTATTCTCAGAGACTCTGAACACTATTGACATTGACTGCAGTAGAAATGCAAATAGAGACCCAGTGATGAAGTGAGAGATAAATGAAGTGATGCTATAAAGCAGGAGTCATTTTGAATTTAGCAGATGGAGTAGAGCTATTAAATGTGCCATGAAATTACAACTAGGAAATGTACTGTAAAAGCACTACTTAACTTGGCAGAAATGGCAGGAGTTTTTTGGCACTGTCTAACGAAGAAAAGCTGAATTTTCCAGTCAAACTGTTGCTGGATGTCTATGGATCTTTGTTGTGGTAAACTATAGGAGAACGGTGTAGTAACAATATTATTTACAAACAGTAAATCAGATTCAGCTCTGTTTAGAAGCACTGTCCAATGAATTCAGAGTTGACAAAGGAAAAGTGGCACAATTCTGTTTCATTCTAAATTAACTTCAAAGGGGGCCCTGAGAAACACATATGGAACATTGGAAATATATATATAAACTTCTTATGTGATAACTCCGTCTTCCAAAACGTGTTTTTGTCTTGCCCTGATTCACTATGGTAAGCCTATTATAAGCGTTTATATTTTAGACCTGTCAGAATGTTTTTGCGGTAAATTGCATACATACATCACCCGCCCGTGTGTTCCTCGTCATATCCACACACACACACACACACACACACACACACACACACACACACACACATATGTATATAAACAGAGAAAGGTTGCTCCGGCTACTTTGACGTGTGGCAGTGGAATAGGTTAGTTGTCACAAGGAGTGAGAAAGGTTGACACAATAGGAGCACAATAAATCTCCAACCTGCTGGCAAAAAGAGAACGCAACAGAGCTCATAATAAATCGAGAATCAACATTGGCTTGGCTTTTTGGAGAATTGAGGGATTTGAAATGTTGTAAAAGCGACGTAGAGATGCTTCTTTTTTTTTACTCAACAGATGAAGGCATTTTATTGAACAGATAAACTGCCATTTCTGTCAGGACCATTATTGTCAGATACGATTGACAATTAGCATACAGTTTGGATTGGCGGTATGGTTCTGTTCTGGGCAAGAACTCCCTGCGCATTCATGCAGCCTAGCATGGATACGATTTATTTGAAATTTTTTGAATTTTTTTGTATCCATGTAAAAGTCTTTACACTCACTTTTAACCAATTTAATGTGGCCCTGCTGAATAAAACGATTAATTTCTTTCAAAAAAAATTTTTTTATGGTGTATAATTAATAACATTTGATTGATCAGCTGACCCAGAAGGTTGGACAATACATTTTGAAGCACTGGTACTGAAATGGGCAATAGCCATGCAGTGAAATCTGCATTCCAGGCTGCATAGCAGTTCTTTTACACAGATAAAGATGCTGAGAGCAGTATCTCTGTGTCCAGTCATGCAGTTGGTCTGTGTGTATCTTGGGCAGCTCTCAGGCTACAATAGAGGTTAATGTAGGTGTCTTGGAGTTTATCTGTGACAAAAGAACAGGCTTATAAACTGCTTGCTGCATCTGCAGCCTGTGTTAAGCTCCTACTTCAGTTCTCACGGCGGTAAATTACCTGCATTGTGTTTCCTGTCCCGTGTCTGTGCCAACACATGCTAAAGCCATAAGAGCTGACCATGGATATAAACTCTATGCACTCGTGGCTTCAGGTTTTATCAGAATAGCTGTGTCAAATGTACCCATCAAAATATTCAAATAATATGTAAAGACAGATATGTTTATTCACAACGGTGTTTCGCAAATACATAAAGCAGAATGATCTAATGTAATAAACTGAATGTGAAGCCTGAACTTCTATGCAGGTCCAGGCTGATTTGATCCTGTTGGAAAACCAATATTAATCTGGAAGGAACATGATAGGTGGGTTTATCTGGTTCAAACAAGTGACCTTTCAAAAACCAACTTGATGACCATACACCTAAAGACCAGCTAAAAACCAGACTGGACCATTAGATAAAAATACTGGACAATTAGCATGGTTTTCTGGTAAAAGTAATGTTTCTAAAGTCGATATGAAAAAAATAATTCACACTAAATATTTTCTAAATTGATCATTGATCTTATTTTGAACGTTTCATCAATGTATGCTTAAATTGTAAAAAATAATCTTCTGACGTAATGATAGGCTTCTGTCACAAATGTGTTATATAAATCACAGGAAGATGAAGATCAGGGTCAAAAGGCTTTAATATTCCACATAGAAAGTAATCCAAACAAGACAAACAAACACAACCATTATGCATTGACGTTACAGGACCGATGAGAAATGAAAGCTTTAGTGTTCTCTCAATTGTTACATCACTTATTACCTTCTCATCTATTCAATCGTGTTCTAATACTTGTAGTATAAAAGATCGGTACTTACACATGTCTGAGTTCGCAGATGCTGACGCCAACATTCACCTCCATCCTCCCCACCACCAGGATGGTCCCTTCCCATACCTCCCAGGGGGTCGGCTGCGCCCCTACCTTCATCTTCAGGCAGGAAATGCAGAATCCGCACCCTCGGATTGCGAGTTACGGACGGGGACTATGCCAAAGAACTTTATTTCATGATACCTTGAATACTTTCTGGTAGAACTGAAAAGACTGCAACTTAAATACAAGGCAAATGAGGTGTGATGAATCTCTATGACAACTCATAAGTGACAGGAAACTAAAGGGAAAACAGGAACTAATGAATACAACCTAAAAGTCCATGAAAGTGATACTGAGACAAGGATAACTGAACGTCTGTGACACTCTAATAATTGTATCCGCTTAAACCCTGCCCCTATCTTACAGTCGACTGCAAGCTCACATTCAGATCTGCCTCGATCCAATCAACAACCGATGAACAGGACCAAATCCACATCCTACATGTTTTCCTTTTCCAATAATCCGTTTCACAGATGTACATCACAATTGGAAGAAAAGACCTGTCGCTATTTAAGCCTCTGAGAAACACCAGTAAACCAGCATCCAATCTATAGGTAAAACCCCAGTAAAACCCAATCTATAGGTCTTTTCAACAGGAATAAATGAGCAAGTTTAGGAGAAAGAGGCTGAGAGGAATAAGATATGGGGATGAAGGAAGGTTAAGCAATGAATTTAATAACATCTCCAATTCTGACAATCTTCATTAAATCAAAGTTAGACAGGATGCCTTCTGAAAGCGTCATCCCCATACCAGACTCTGAAAGCAATGGAGGCAGAGAGGCTTTCTAGTCTTGGTTTATTGCATTAAGTAATTCAGAGCACACAAACATCCCTCTCTCCTTCCCCTCTTCCATCTTCACCGTTGACAGATGAGAGCTTTCTCAAAGCACTGCGTGTTCCCGAACAGACTCACTCCCCCTCAGCCTATTATCATGCGGCTTCAGTTGTTCACTACTTTCTCTCTTCCCTTGTTTTTGATATTCCTCTGCCATCACAACAGTCATCTAAATGCTCTGAATCCCTCATTCTTCAAAGAGAGACCTCCATATCATGAGCTTCACTGAACGGGTCTTTCGCAGATCTCAACTCACTCCAGTCAGAGGCTGCATCCGAAACTGCATACCTCCCTACTATATGTAAAAAACTGAATGTGACAAAAGAAGTATGTCCGAATTCACAGTACTCATAAAAGAGAAGGAAACGAGTACCTAGATAACCTACTACTTCTGGCGAGATTATGAAGTGTGCTTCTGATGGACACTTTACTATCCCATGAGGCCACGGGACAGGATTTGTGAATGACATGTGAAGTGACGCAACTGACGCTGGTAGGTCACATGATAATGACAGCATGGCGAATGTAGTATGTCCAGATTATATTCACACATACACACATTCATACTATGTAAACCATACTTTTCCAGCGGTTGTGAAGTAATTACAGTACTTTAAAAAAGTACCACCAGTCATTAACTAATGTGACTCAGACACCCCTCCTCCATATGACACCTTAAAAGATCTGCCTGTGGGGTAAAACTGGAGCCACTGAAGTACTGTACCTGTGATGCCCAAGTCAGAAAGGGTGGACAGGAGGATCTAGTGGTTTACAGTGTTGAAGGCAGCTGACAGATTTTGCAGTACATGTTTTCATGCAGCTAACATAATAGGCATAAAGTAAAAGTTATTTTTTGTGTGTGTGTGGAATATAACTTTTAATTTTTTTAAGTAAAGTCGTTTGCCTTCTAATTTAATAATCATTGATGCTCAACAAGTGAAATATTACAAGTGAAATGCCATTATTCATTGAAAGGTTAATGTAAACAACCCAACCTATGATCCATCCAACATAGTCAAACAAAACCACATCAAGAGTTTGTGATGGCATTCGATATCTGGTTCCACTGTCTTTGGCAGTGACTATTTTATTCAGTCTTCAACATTGAGAGATTCTTTGGGATGATCATATAACAAAGGGTAAATGAGATCACAAGACTTATCCACAATGTCATCTGGGCTGCTCCAGAAATATTCCCAGCCTTTTCATGCTACAGTTACATAATCTTTTCAGGGTACATGTAAGAAAACAAAAGAGTTTTTCCCTTGAAGTTGAATGTGCTAAGTCACATACAGTAGCTGGTTGAAGCTGGTTCAGTTCTTATAAATTGTAATAATATTTAACATATAACAGTTTTTACTGTATTTTTGATCAAATAAATGCAGCCTTGGTGAGCGAGAGACTTGTAGAGGCCAATATGAATAAATCTAGATTTAAATTAAAAGAGACAAGATAGTCTATGCATGAAACTGCCACTTTATTCTTGTCCAAAACAAGGCGATCTAAACATTATGGAGCGCTAACGATCTCGTGCAATGTATGTTTCATTCATACTCAAAGCCGGGGGGCACAGAAATTCCCAAATGGATTTGTGGAAGTAATAACTTATGGCGTTCCAGGAAATCCCTTATATGGACAAAGGGATCCAGTTATTCACTGTAAACGGCAGCTGAATAAAAAGAGAAACGTTTTGACTGATGAAATTAGTGCTCACTGCAGAGCCAAATGACGTCCAACTCCACCTCTCTGGATGTCATGGGTGGAGTTATGGTTAGGGTGTGGTTGGATATTCTGGCTCCACCCATTTTGCCCAAATTACATACAGAAAGGGGGAACTGGATGTCACACTCCACCCATGGCTCTGCAGTGAGCAGCCTCTTGATGAAATGTGAAGACAAACACGCGGTTGCGACAATATATGGTTTATGTGTTTTTCAAGCCATCTCAAGGTATGTATTGACAATAAAGTATATGAATAATGTAAGATGTGTGTAAGAAGGAAAAAAGCACATGGATTCCAATATTTTCAGACCGGGATTTAGGTCTCATTCATGTGGCAAAATAATCTGGTCCCTTGTCAATGCAAGTTGTACGTCATTGAAAAAGTGACGATCCGAATGGCGTCAACACCAAGCGTGATCACATGACTCTTTTCATTCCCAGGCTGCCACACGGGCTCTCTGCCTTGAGATTTTGGAGATCTTTTTTGAGACTTGTTGGCAGATCTTCTGAAGACTCTGATCCAAAAGGACCCACTGTTTTTTCTTTTGCTTGATGATTCTTCATTGTCACTGTCTATTAATCAAAGAAACATTCTGTCTGCTGCCCTTACTGCTGCTAAAAAGGTTATCTTGAAACTGTGGTTGGCTCCATCTACCACAGCTATGTCTATTTGGATGTCCTGTTTGCTGGGCATTGCTCTTTTGGAGTTTACCACAGCGCCACCAGTAGGATTTTGGTCGGACCATATTGAGATTTTATCCGCTCTTTTGAAATCGTGAGTTGTTAATAGCTATGTTTAAAATGTGTTAAAATTAAAAACTCCAATATAGTCAACAAATCAGAATTGGACATCAAAGACCTGCAGTGTAAATTCAGCCTTAGAGCAAGGTAATTATGTGCCTGAATAGATGCTTCAGGCTCTTTACCTGTACCGTGATAGCCAGAGAGAATTCATAACGTCACGCTCTCATTATCAAAACGCACTCCATCCAAAGCTATCACCTGGAGTCACACTGGGCCTTTAGGATAAATGAAAGACAAAAAGAGAGAAGAAGCCAGAGGGAATAAAAAAGGAGGTAACAAGTACTGTCATCAAAGAGTCCCCTCGGGCTCCTCTGGGGAAATCATAGTCCAGATTCCTCTGTGGAAGATGGTACAGTGTGTCTCTAATGTGGTGCCACAGGTCTGACTGCACCTGTGCCTACAGTAAGGAGGGGGCCTCATTACTGGGGTTGAGCGCTAGCTACTAAAGACGTCCATTTCCCAGTTAACCTCATCTTACAGACACCTCTTTGATATGCCACCCAGAGGCAAAGAATTGAGCGAGTGGAGAAGCGCTCTTTGGTGTCTGGCATTGCGGGCACACACAGATCCCAGGGAATATTAAGTTTGCTTGCAGAGGTGCCACGTCATGTGGATCCTAATATAGATGCTAATGCAGGAGAGATTCTCCTTAAGGGCTTTGAGATGAACCTTTCTTGTGTCTGAAATAAAATGAATTATGCAGTGGCTATTAAGGAGTCATTTTAATGGACCCCCATTTTAATGAAGCCCCATCAGCCGATATGTGAAGTTATGACTTACAACTAATTTGCGTATTACCGTGTCTCACTCAGTCACAACTGTAGCACATTCTCACACAAGTTGCCAAGACTCGTTTTGAACCAGCTGATCATATATGGCTCATAATAGTAGGTCTGTAATTTGGGTGGGAGATTCGTTGAAGTGGCCTGAAGCACAGCTGTCTGAGCACCTCTACTGAGCACTTGTCTGCTAGTCCCTCTAAACCAACTGTCTGGTGACTCTGGTCTATGCCACATTTAAAAGGAAAGACGTTTTTCTCATGTCCGTCTTACTCTTTGATCTGTTTCCATCGAGGGAACTCGAACTGCGTCGGTGACGACACTATGGGAACGCCCTTCAGCGTAGCACGTCTGAATTCATGAATGAAAACTAAACCAATCCTATTGGCGTTGCGTGATGACGTAGCGTGTGACGGCATATACGGAAGTGTACAAAAGCACGCCGGCACACAGAAAAGTCAGCTTTTTGCTATTCAGCAAGCGCTCTGTGTGTGAAAATCAGTTCGTACTATTTGGTGTTGTTTGTCTGTCACATATATATATATATTCTATATCATGGCAAGTGAGCAGTTTAAAAAGTGCGTGTTCCCATGCCCTCGTTACATTACGAGATGTGTGTGTCTTGTTTGGGAATGCAGCACGCCCAGGCAGCCCTCGAGGGGGCTGCTTGCGGCCACTGTGAGTCTCTTTCAATAAGAGTGCTGCGTTCCCGCCTGGCTTTGTTCTCCGCGGACGGCCAGATGCACGCTCCCCGCGGTTCAGGTCCCGCATCCGCTGAGGCGATGCGGCGACTTAGATCGTGGGGCTCGCAATGAGAGCTTTCAGAGGGGATCGGGACTGCCGAGGCACTTTCCCAATCCTCATCTGAAAGCTCAGATTCCCCTATCCCCCGTTCGGGATGTAGACCCGGTGCAGCAGCTGTCTGTCTGCCCAGTTATGATGAGCTTTTGGAGGTGATAACGTGGGCTGTGGCCAAACTGGATATTAGTTGGCCTCAAGAGAGGCAGGAAGCGCGCGTTGGAAGCAAACTTGACGAGCGCTTCCTGCAGCACCGCGCACAGCCTCCACGCCAATCTCTACCGTTCTTCCCGGATTTACACAACGAGTTGTGCAAGTCCTGGAACAGACCCTTCTCAGCGCGCCTGTCTAACCCCCCAATGTTAAACTATAGTAACATTGTGGGGGTTAGAGAGAACGGATATGGGATGATGCCTCGGGTTGAGGAAGCTTTGGCCAGTTACCTTTCACCTGACCTTGCATCATCCCTTAAAACACCGGCACTGCCCACCAAGCCATGTCGTACTACATCTGCTTTGGTGGGCAGAGCTTATATGGCGGCAGGTTGGGCTGGTGCGAGCCTGCACATGATGGCCATCTTGCAGGCGTACCAGGCCGACCTGTTAAGAGACATGGATCAAGGCGAGGGTCCTACAATGGAGGATATAGCCGAGCTTCGCAAAGCCACAGATCTGTCTCTCAGGGTTTCCAAAGAGGCAGCCCGTGCCATTGGTCGATCTATGTCAGCACTGGTAGCCACGGAGAGGCATCTGTGGCTTAATCTCTCAGGCATCAAGGAGAAGGACAGGGCCTTCCGTTGCTACCACTGGTCTGTTTGGCGAGGCGGTTAAGGCTGTCGTCGACAGATTTCAGGACACAAAGAAGCAGAGTGAAGCATCCTGGCAATATCTCCCACGCCGTTCAAGGTCTAGGAGGGCGGCTGCTAGAGAGCGTAAAGGGAACGTCTCGGGTTATGTATGTAACCCTTGTTCCCTGAGAAAGGGAACGAGACACTGCGTCGGTTCGCCACGCCTCACCCCGCCTGGAGCGACTTGCTTCATAGCAAAGCTGACTTTTCTGTGTGCCGGCATGCTTTTGTACACATCCGTATATGCCGTCACACGCTACGTCATCACGCAACGCCAATAGGATTGGTTTAGTTTTCATTCATGAATTCAGACGTGCTACGCTGAAGGGCGTTCCCATAGTGTCGTCATGGACGCAGTGTCTCGTTCCCTTTCTCAGGGAACAAGGGTTACATACGTAACCTGAGACGTTCTCTCTCATGGACATTATTTGAATACCATGACTCCCAAAATTAAGTTTACGCTCACTCACATACTGTACCACTACAAACACACCCCTAGAATTTGATACATTTTCATGGGAAAAAATGTCAATATAATTTTTCTTTTCTTTTTTTTTAACACCATTTTCTGTATATTTTCAGCTATATTTGTAAAGACAAGACATTTAGTATATATATATACTATAGGTTTACCCAAATTCAAGACTTCTCCAGTCTCAAAATTGACTGAATAGAATCCCTCACAACAGCACAAATCTGAAAAACAGGTGTTGTCTCAAGCACTCCTTGCAACTAATCAAGGGCATCATTAGTTGCACCAGGTGCACCATCTGATTTGCAATGGGAGTTGAATAATTTCAATAACAATATTGAAATTATTCGATGTGTATATATATACAGTATGCATATGTGGTTGGTTTGATGCAGTCTTCAGTGTCACTGATTTGGTGCTCAAGAAACATTTCTTATTATTAATGTTATAAACAGTTGCGCTGCTTAATATTTTTATGGAAACTAAAATATATTTGAAATAGAAATCTTTTTTAACATTGTAAATGTTAAAAATATTTTTATATTCACAAATATATTATAAAATATTATATATAAAGTGTACAAATATAAAATGTAGCATTGGTTTGAATTGAATATTTAAATTTTTCGGTAATCAGTTTAGTTTATTGGAGTGTATCAAGATATTAATGTTAACTGTTTCATGTTTGCTGGTGTTTTCAGCAAGGTTTTTTTGATGATGGTAGGAATTATTTTTATTTGCTTTTCCAATCTCAAATATTTCATTTTGTTTTTCCTCATCTCCCACTGATTAATGGCTGTTTTATTTTCCCTCTTATCCCCTCCTGTTTGTTTCCCCTCTCCTGCTCTCTTTGTTTGGCCTGCGCTTCCGTGTGTTAAATATCCCCCATGGATTAAACCTCCCAGTATGTGTGTGTGTCTGCTTGGATAACTGGATGTGCATGTGGGTGTGTGCTGTAGGCCTTTATAGATGGCTCTCCCGGGAGTCTTTATACCCTACCAATGTGGTTTAGTGGGAGGTGTGTTGCCTGTCGCAGTGCTATAGTGGTTTTGGGAACGGGTGAGTCACTAGCATTACTCCAGCGTCTATACAATCCATCACAAGAAACTGCCGCCTTCCTGGAGCAACAGTCACGAATCACGATACCTGAGTCACAGAGATGACAGGACTGGGAATGAGAAACTGTGTTGCTGTTCATCTCCATGAGAAGTACATAATCTGACTGGCTCGAGGAGTTTGACTGTCCATGCGTATATACTGTATATATATGGTTGGTTTGATGCAGAGAGGCTAGTCAACAAGACAGAGACTCTAGACAAGAGCGTAATTACATACCAGATGATATGAATGTGTGTGTTGTCCATTGAAACGATGCATTGACCTTCTGTGTGATGCCTTGTACTATCCCTAAATTCAAAGCCTCAGTTGTCTTTATTGTGTCCAGCCACATCTGCAGGAGTGCTGTTACTGAGGCTTGGGCTACTTGAGCTTCTACAGGGGGTCACTATAGTGCTGCACTAGATGCACTAGATTTTTACCTCAGTGGCATTGTACAATGTCCTCTGATAACAAAATAGTACCAACATGTGAGATTATTACCTTATTTATTTAGAATAAATTTATAGAATTGGCTGTTTATTTTTATTGCCTAGAATTTGAATATAGGTACTTCCCTAGTATATATCAAAGTCCATGATAATACCATCTATCACTGTAAGAGATTGCTTTAAAAACCTAATATTAGAAGCAAATCCTTTTCATTTGAATTTTATTTTTAAGTGATGCTTAGTCTGCATCAAGCATTATATTCTAATATTCTCGCAGTATTGCTTGTGTGAATGCCTCGAAGAAGTGGGGGAAGGGTGATATTTCTACAGTTAACACACCAATGGATTCAGTTCATGAAAGAAGCTCCATTGAGAGACTTTAAGGTGCCCGTGACCACCCGCGCAGATGGGCCCATAAAAATCAACCTCCGCACACCGAGCTGCTTACCAACAAGTTGTTTGTTAAGTCAGTGCAAAGCAGCCAATCAATGCACATGTTCACATATGCTGCATTGAAATGAACGTAAAGCCACAAGCTCAATGATTTATGCACATAAATATCACATTGCTGCACGGTTATAATAGATCCATGAGGAAAGATTCCGTGGCTTTTGACCCCAACAGGTCAAGTTCAAAAGTTCTGGGGATGACGCACTCCAATTATTTCCATGCCTGCAGGGTACATCAAAACACACACACCTGTTTTCAGCAGGACGGCATCAATCCTTCCATTTTCCTGTTTAGGAACAGTTGGCGGCAAGCAACCTGTTTTTCAGAGCCCACCTACAGTACTCCCTTTATCCGCCTTTTCCCAGCATCCCTGGGAGGCCACCGCGGATAATGTCATATGGAATGAGTGAGTCACTACCTGCATGTGCATGTAGGTACACAATGTCATTTACTCTGGAGGGGGTCGTATCAATGCCCTATACAAACAATTACACCAAAGTTCTTTCCTGCAATGTTCATCCTTCTTGCTGTGACCACCACAATGTTTGTGTGTGTGTATGTGTGAGTGATTTATTTTTAGAAAGGATGTTTTAAGGTATGAACATAATCCCTTCTTCCTGCTAATTTTATTTTTAGTATATTTATCCTCCCAACCACAGTTCATGTCAACGTAGCAAATACTTCTTCCTTTTCCTTGGAATTGTAGATGCACATATTTAAAAATTCTGTCCAATATTAAAAAGCTGAACATTATTTTCATGTCACAGACAATATTAATATTATACTATTGTGTTTAATTACATAAAAAAAAAAACTAAAATCTGATCAGTTTAAATAATAAAGAATCTGATATCAACAGATACAATAAGTAAATCAACAATTTACAGTACTGATATGCAATACCTTCCAAAACTTTGGGGTTGGTAAGATTTTTTTGAAGAAGTCTCTTATGTTCACCAAGACTGCATTTATTTGATCAAAAATACAGTGAAAACATTAATATTCTGAAATTGTATTAGAATTTTAAACAACTTTATTAATTTTCATATTATTTTAAAATATAATTTATTCCTGTGATGGCAAAGCTGAGTTTTCAGCATCATTACATCATTCTTCAGTGTCACATGATCCTTCAGAAATATGCTGAGCTGGTGCTCAAGAAACATTATTTGGTATATCAGTATTGGAAACATTTATGATGCGTTATATTTTGTGTAAACCGTAATCTGTTTTTTTTTCTTTTTTTCTTTTTTTCGGGATTCTTTGATATAGAAAGTTCAAAAGAACATAATTTATTTAAAATAGAAATGTTTGTAAAAGTATAAATGCTTTTACTCTAACTTTTTAATTAATTTAAAGCGTCCTTGTTGAAAAAAAGTATCATTGTTGAGAAAAGTATCCTGTCCCAGTCAATATCTCTGATACCCGTAATAAAAAGACTATCTCTCTGTCCATGAGTCTGGTTTCTCCTGACAGTATTCTTGCAATAATCAGAATGAGGAATAAATGGATTAAGATGAATTTACTTGACATCTTCAATCCCATTTACAAGCTACTGACAATTACTTAGCTTTTTTGCTAAGAAACGTGGTTGTTTTCACTGTTTACATGAGCTCAAACTTAATTACAGTACCTTAAATGCATTATAAGTTTGCATGTAAACATGGCTGATGCTTTGAGAAACATAACAATGAAAGCGTCCAGTGAAAGCCTCTTCGTGTGTTCGGGCAGATTCCTCGCGTAATGGAGCACACTCGTGATCTGCAGGCCGTTGAGCGTTGTAGGGTCTCCCCTGGGTCTGATGATTGGCTGCTGTTGTTTCTCCTGTACGGTGCTGTCAATATAGCAGAGCGGGAGGCTTTGACATTGATGGGTGCGTAGTCGTCCCAATCAGGGGTAATTGCTGTGTTTGTGCATCCGTGGGCAACCTGTATAGAGTCTTTGAGCGCTGTGAGTCACTAGTACATGCAGTTTGCAGGAAGCACAATATTCAGGAAATCATTTTGTTACATTTGAAAGGCCAATCACACTAAAAATAGACAATTAATTTCCAGTATGAAAAGGAATTGTATTTATTGTTCTCTGTAATCATGGCACTGATTGGACCATGTGGTTATTTGCATTTTGCGTGAGTATGATTATGCTGAAATTGAATATGAGCCAGAACAATTAAGAAATATATTTATTGCAGTGCTCATTCTCAATGTATTTTATTTTTGATTCTCACTCTCAAAAATGCAGTAAATAATATTGCAAAATATTATTACAATTTAAAATAGTGATTTTGTATATTAATATATTTTAAAATCTAATTTATTCCTGTGATCTCAAATCTGAATTTTTAGCTTATTATTGTCCTCTGTAATTATGGTGCTGATTGGACCACGGGATTATGCATTTTTTGCATGAGTGTGATACAATGAAATTGAATAAAAGCCAGAACAATTACAAAAAGTATTATTTTTTTTTGCAGTGTTCATTCTCTATGTACACAGTTTCTGTGTATGGTGTCGTTGTCAGAGGCACACTGTGACCGCGTCCAAAATAGCATACTCTCTTGAGTTGGTGGGGTGCCTCAAGGATCGGTGCTTGCTCCTTTTCTGTTCTCCATTTACACAACTTCAATGGGAATTATCATAAAGGCACATGGCTTATCCTACAACTGCTATGCAGATGATACACAGCTCTATCTATAAATTTAACCTGATGATCCCATTGTTTCAGTTTAAATCTCTGCTTGCCTTTCAGACTTCAGACTTTCAGAAGATACTGCACAACCAGTGTAAAATAGCCCAATTTATAAACAAATTTATTTTATGAGAACAGTTAACTGTTTTATGAACAGTTAAAAAAGACAAGTCACAATTTTGAAGCAGTCTAGAACACTGTCCTGTATAGACTTTATAAGTGAAATAAACCCAAATGAATAGAAAAATGTTTTTGGCATATACTGTAGATACCTGGTAAAGCACCCCGATCAGATATCAGTGGATACAGGCGGCAGGAAGACAGAGCCAGGGTGAAGGAGGGAATGCTGAAGGAAACTCATAATCCCTCTCAGTGTGGTGACAGGGAAAGGTGGTTTGAAGGTTTCTGCTCGGAAAACAAATTGAGTTTGCTGCCGTCTCCCTGAGCCCGTATTTATGAGTCTGTCAAAGACGGCTGCGCTGCACTGGGCCGTCTGTCTGTCTGCGAAGATGGGTGGTCAAAACAGAGATGAGACACCCACCCAAATGCAAACATTCACTACAGCACTACAAGGGCATGCACATCACACACATGAAATACAACTTGGGCACACTCGGCTCGCTGGGTAAGCGCTCTACACACTCATAAATAGTCTGGACTGAAAAAACACCCAGACAAGAGTAAAATATTAAATGCATACATCACAGTCAGGTTGAAGCTATTTATCAGTACCTTGTGCTTTGCAATATACACAACCTATCACACAAAAATGCAGTCCGCTGCCACGGAGGTCTCTGCAGCACGTCGAACCAAGACGTTTATCTGGAACTGATTGATCCGCTCTGCTGAGCTTTCCGTTGGGTTACCCTGCAGAACAGTCACTGGTGGACAAACTCTCATGACAGAATGGCACATAAGCAGCCTGACATTTAATGTGCCATTCAGGATTATTTGCCCAAGACAAGCACTGTAATTAGGTACTGTAAGAGTCGCTTGGTAGCTCTGAAAACCCCCAGCAGTCGATCTGTCCTTCAAAAGCAATGGCTTATGAAGTCAACAAGATTTTCTCTGAGGCTTAAAAAATTAGGTTTAAGTAACACGATGGCTAACTTCCAATACAGTTACCACACAAACGACCTTCACATGTAAGATTACAAGTGTTGCCAACTAAGAGTCTATATAAAGGATTTAATTCACCCTATAATTTATAAAATACATATCATTTTAATCTTGCAAGCAACACATTCAACAAAACCAACAATCATGCACTTTACCAATCTGGATATGCACTAGATTTGCATTTATATTCTATAAATTCACCCTGGTGCTAGAGTTTATAGAGAAATTCAGTCCTAAAAGTCCTGCCTTCACCACCTCTAAAGCCTAAAAAAACCTGATACAAGCAGTGCACGTCTGAAATATGCAAAGACCCCCTGACACACACACACACACACTCACACACAAACACATAAGTCAGCTCCAGAATTCTGCTGTCAAAGCAGCCAAGTGTATCACTGATGCGCCTCTCTTCTAGCATTTGCATTGAGAGGCAATGCGTGTATGAACGCATCGTGTGATTTACCTCTCTTCCGGGCATGTCTCAGCTCTCTTGTTACATAACCTTAGCCAAACAGATTTGGGAGCGCCTGACTGAATGCACATGTTTTTCACCCCCCCCCCCCAAAACCCATTTAAAATTCAGACGAGCCAGAGCACAGTCGACAGAAGTGGAGAAAGGCTAAGCCACGCTTGAATACGTCACATCACGCTGGGGTAAGCGTATCTATATAAGCCTGCAATTTCAGCGTTTATTCGGAAAATTCCCTAGTGAGGGAAAACCGACTTGAGGTGTAGGAACACCTGAAGTGTGACTCCTACTCCTGAATTCATAATATTCTCATTTCAAACAACCAATGTACTAGAAAAATATATTTATTTTCTATTCACAATTTACTCACACAATGACACGATTATTAGGTAATTATTATTTAATTTATATTCTATCATATAAATCAGTTAGTTCAAACATTTACATGCTGTAGACAATAGTAAAATAAAGCATTATCAACAATTGTTTTAAATTCTACAAGTAAACTTATAGGCATCCCAATAACAATATATAGTATACTGTACAGTAACAGTATTAAAAAAAAATGTATATTCATTTTGAGGTCAGAGGTTAGACGGGGTAAACCCAGCCCGATCTACCGGCGATTTGATTTCGCCCTGCAGCTCAGGCTGGAAACCTGTCTATCCTGCTTCCGTTACAAATTTGCGGGGACCAATCACAAACTGGCTTATCCACCTGGTGCGCTATTGGCGGATTTAATCCAATCCAATTCCTTTTAACCTCTCAACGATGCTCAATCGCACAAAAATCGCTCGATGCCATTGCTGCTGTTGATCACGCCTCTAGTGCAGTAGAAAATACAGAGCAGACTCCCCAGACTAATGTTCAATCTTAAAAGATTGAGCTTGGTCTGGTGATAGCCAGACTAGTCAGAGGTCACTCTTTGGCCGGAACTAGACTTGCGTACGGGCCACTACCGGAAGCCAGTGATTATAGTTTATAAAGTTATAATTAAGGATATTTTTCTTACAAAAACGCATCGCTTCGCTTCACAAGGCCTTTACTATCCCTCTGGCGCCGTATGGATTACTTTTATGATGGATGGATGTGCTTTTTGGAGCTTTAAAAAGCTCTATTCACTCCCATTATAAAGCTTGGAAGAGCCCGGATATTTTTTAATATAACTCTGATTGTGTTTGGCTGAAAGAAGAAAGTCATGATATACACATAGGATACAACTAGGATGGCTTGAGGGTGAGTAAATTATGGGACAATTTCCATTTTTGGGTGAACAAACCCTTTAAAGCATTAAAGTGTTAAAGGTATTATACTGTATTTCAAATCTTCAACTCTCTGTAAATCCTCAGACTCATTTTACCCCTCACTAATACAATGATCATATGCTGAAAATTGAGATTGATGTTATATGATGTCGATTAATTAGGAAATATATTCACGCATACCTAATTTAGGAGGAGATTCTTTTTCCAATGAAGATCTAAATTTACTTAAGCAGTTAGTTAACATGCACATTTATATTTGCTGGCTCCTGTCTACAATAATTAAATTCTGAACATGTAAGACTGACATTTCCATTTTCTTTCCCTTTCATCTTAATTCCAATCTCAATTTGCTGTCATACATTGAAAATACAGTCCACCAAGGGCTGGTTCTAAATTGTATCATATTGTATAATATTTCTCATCATCCAAACCCAACGACTTAATTTTCAGATAAAATTGCTTTCTGGTGTTTCTGAATGATAGATGACATTTAGGAAAAATGTCATTATGGAGATATTATACCTTTCTAAATGTGTGCATACACTGTGAAAATGTGACATTGCACAAATGTGACTTTGCAGTTATATGTGAGGGCAAATCTGTGGATGACGGTCACCGCACCAAATCAAACAGCGTGCACACCTAGGTCACAGAGAGGTTGTGGAAAAGCTGTTCTCAGCAGAATAATCTTATCCATCCCATCCATCTATTACATGACAAATCTGCAATGCAGGGTGAGAGAACGAACCCCTCCTCCCCGCTTTAGCCTTTGCATCTGATTGGCTAGAAGCACTGCTGAAATGTTATGCTTTCACATGTGATTAACGTGTCATCAGACCAAGAAACCTTAAGATAAGATACATTTTTACTAAAACATTTCTCTTACAAAATTTATCTTACTAATATCTGAGTTACTTGCGGAATTACTTTTTCACATCAGTGACTTTTTCACATCCGTCATTCAGCCACACACCGATTACATCACTTGCCCACCACGGCATCGTTTCCCACTGTTGTTTTTAATTTTTATAGTAATAAAAATCATTTAGTTCAGTTAGAACAGACACTACAATTAAAAACAGAACGCGTCTGCTCAATTCAGCTTGAGTCCCAGCACAGATCAGCAGCAGGAGTCAGATTTCACTTATCATGAGAGTGAGGAGCTGACTGACAAGACAATGGCGGAAGATTTGGTTTCAAAGCGGAATGTAAAAGCGCCTATTTGGCAATATTTTGGATTTAAACCCAATGCTAAGAACCTGCAAACATTAATGAGGCAATCTGTAAACTTTGCCTGATGAAGATGGCAGCATCCAGAGGTAACACTTCTAATTTACGCACACACATTGCCACTAATTCGAAAGCAAAAGTAAAATGCACATGGCCGCATGGACATTTATAAGTGATTTAAAAGCGAGGTGGAAACAGGTATACCGGTTATTATATTAACCGGTGGGAAAATTTCCTCACCGTCACATCCCTACTAGTCAGATGAAATCACACATCGCAAATTAGCTAGAAAATGTGCGTTAGTCTTCAATCCCTTCATTACTCTGAGTTTTGCAATCCACTCAAAAGCCATGCGATATTTACTTGTTTTAGCACAGGCTATGTCGATTTTCCTCTCCACAGTTCGAGGATTCTTGTTTTTTGACAGCAGGTGATTCCCCAGATGTCAACGAAGATTGCCGTTTAGACCTTTCTAGATTAAAAGCAGAGTTTAACTTCTGAGCAATTGCATCCTCAGCACACGCCATAGCTGCATTTTCTTTCTGTTTACAGACATGAACCACGCAAAGACTTGTGACTTCCTTTTCTGTGACTTTCGCGACGCAAAATCAGACGCTTAAATTATAAATCATTTTTATAAGCTTACCATTGCAAATCAGGATAAGGCAGTGAAACAGTTTTGAATGCCGATGTCTGATGTACTTGCTCAACAACTGTATTTTGTTATTTGTTAGCCAGAAAAAGTTACATACTGCAGCTTTAATATTGAATTAATACAGAAAATGTTGTTTAATCATACTGAAACTTCGTTTGAAAATGTTTTTTTTTTTTTTTTTTACAGTAAAACAGTATAGAAAACAAGAAATAACTGGAGGTAGAGCACAGACCAGACTCAAACCTGCATTTAACCCACTGTTGTTTAACCACTAGACCATGGCTCCAATGTAAACAACAAGAAAGAAATCGGTTTGCCATAACAACTGGCAATCATATCTGAGCTGCGGAGGGGGATAATATGTATATGGTCAGATATTGTGGATGACTAGGTTGAAGGGGTTCCATTGAACACCAGTGACTGATACAGAGTCAACAGCTCTGATTGATGAGGTGGTGTTGTAAGACAGAGAACCAGCTTTGTTAATCTTACACGAGTTGAGCCAAACATCATTGACAAAACTAATGATGCACCGCGTGGGCTTGCGCTGGACCTCAATCAATCAGCCATTACTGCTGAATAACAGCTCCAAGCCTGCTCGCATGCATCCCTCATTGATCTCAGTTATGGCCACTTTTCAGCTTCAATTTACAGTGTCATTAAGCTTTCCATTGCTCCACCTCAAAAGGGCTCAAAGTGAGACTCTAGCAGGAGATGCAAGACGCACTGCATACAAGCCAAACTGTAACCATTTACAGGAAAGGTATGAATGAGTTTATGCACACACATATTTGCAGGATGTAAAAGTGTTATGAAGAGATGCGCACCGTAAACTGGCTATTATACGGTTAACATAGCATACAGGAAAAAAATATATATATATATATATAAAAGGGATCCCTTGAGGAAAAGAAGTGTGCATAATTGTACTGCACATGTAGTGTACTTCAAAAAATATGAATGAAATATTTAATTACATTAAAGTATAGTTTACCATAAATGCTTGTCAGTACATTCAGCAGTACATTTTAACCATATTTCAAAGATAACAGAATTATAAAATTACATATAAAGATGTACTTAAGTGGGTCAAAAAACACTCTAAAATATAACATAATAAAATTTAAACAATAATACATTTTCATTGATTTGCAATTAACATGCACTTAAGTATATTCTTTTAAAGTATATTATTTCTGTAATCGGTATTCTATGCTAAAGTGTACTTTTTTCACAAGATATAGTTCACCTAATTATTAATATTCTGTCATTTACCCTCCCTCATGTCATTCCAATCCTGTAAGATCTGTTCTGTTTGTAGAATATAAAGGGTGTAGTTCCATACAGTACGTCTCATGCACTATATTGCAAGTCCCAAGTCTTCTGAATTCAACAGCGTTAAGTGAGAAATAGACCAAAATTTACATAATCATTTACCGTTAATTATTCAAATTTTCCCATTCCAGTGGACTGTTAACTGCTGTGAGCGGATAGAGTCAGTGAGTTCAGATTGGAATGAATCAAGTGATTCATTGAAAAGAGCCAACACTTTTGCATTCTTTTTAAAGGATTCAGTCCTTGTTTATTGTAACTGCATGGAAAAGAACAACCAGCAGTCTTTCAAATCTCCCCTACAGCACAGAAAGAAAGTCAGAAAGAATATGAATGACATGAGTGTGAGTAAATAATGACAGAATTCTCGTTTAGGGAACTACTTTAACATCCAGGTTTGCACATTAGAACACACATATCGCTTTTCAAGTTGACAGAGCTGATATTCAAATAGCCTGCATGCAGAGGATTTAGTGAGTGATGGAAATGAATTTTGATTCATAATCCTTATGGCTCTCAAGGGACCCGCGTTGACACTGCACAGCTCCCTAAATGCGAGCTCCCTAATTGAGGTGGCATGCACGACCAGCTTGATTGGTTCCTAAAGCCCTTAGAGGAGCGGTGGGGGGAGGGGGAGCACAGGATATTAGCACTGTTACGGGAATCTCTGCTCGTCAAGCCACCGCTCCGGTTTGGAGGAAAAGTGAGGAAAACTCAGAGATGATTAGGGGGAAGTGAGCAGAAGTATTTAATTAAAGATGCACACAGCTTATGTCCGGAGAGACGCCATTTCCCACCAGAAGAGTCTGAGTGGCAGGAGCACAAGCTAGGGAAAGAGAATAGAGTGGAAAGAGAGTTATACTCTAATCTAGGGTTTGGAATCAGAAATTTTGTTCAGAACCGATTCCATTGTTTACTAAAATAGTGGTACCAAATGATTTTCATGGCATTATATTTCATTGAATGGTTCTTGAACGTCAGCATTCTTCCGCAGATGTGAAACTAAAACAGTGCTAAAATACTCAGAAAGTGTTTCCTGCGCCGCTTTAATGAATCCACAGCCCCACAGATTTTAGCTTGCACTTTGAATTGAATGTAATTGTGGAGAAAAAATGATGTCCAAGTATACAACTGATTATACTTGCTATACCATAATATTATATTGTATAATGTAGAGTTAGCGTTCCATTAAAAGAAATGGAACCATTTTTTGTTTAGTGTTTTAGTTTTTGCTTCTTTAGAAAATGTGTTAATGGAATTTTTAATAAATAAGAATATAATTATATAGTTCCTTAAGATTCACATCCCTACTTAAGATTCCTCCATACGAAAGAAAACAGCATAACCTTTAATACCTACATCTAAAGTAGACCCACTCAATAGCAACAACTAAATGAGTCTCTAATCAAAGTAACCATGAAATTGCCAATGCATGGGAGAACATATCGGCCAAATTTCACCGTTTTAGATTTCCATAACCTGAAACCTAGGCATAGAGAGAGAGAGAGAGAGAGAGAGAGAGAGATCACCATAGAACTCCGGAAAACACTCCAGGAAATCTTCTCTTTTGAAGGCAAATGAAAAGAGCAAGCGCACTCTCAAGTGTGCTCGAGTATCACCATTAAATGTGTCTAATTGTGTTTCTCGCTCATAATGAAAGCCATTTGGAAAGGCGTATTCAGCTGATATCATCCATAACAAGGGCACTGTTTAATTGCACATCTAATGTATTGTTTATTGCTCATGACTTTGACAGCAGAAGCTGGCAGTGTGTGTTTTGGTGGCTCTGTTGTCCCTGCGAGAGAATTCTGTGCTCATTCAAAAGCTCCGCCAGGATAAGCCTCCTAAACCCCAGCAAAATGATCTCCCTCCTCCTCCCGAGGGGTAAAGCGAGACAGCTGTATCTCAGCACTGAACAAAGACAGCAGAGGAACACAGAAGCATCTCAAAAGCTCATTAGAATATTTTTAAATTACTATCGACCGTCTATGATGAAATGGCCCTGTATGTAACATATCCCATTTGAGGAAAGGAATTTTACTCTGTAAACCACATGAAGTCAAAGTCAGGTTTACGGTTATTTGCATGGCAAAATGTTGGTCCTGTAGGAAACAACAGTGCAGCGAGAGAGACAATCATTAAAATGTGCACTGTAAAATAAAATAAAAATGATATTACATTTAATATAATGATCCATGTAGTTTCATAATAAATGGGTTTTAGAAGAAAAAAAGTATGAATGATAAATTTACAATCAAAATCCGTCCAATTCAACAAGACTTTTGTAGTAAATACTGTTAAAATTGAGCACGTTCTGTGACTTTAGTGTTGTGTTGTGTGCTGTCCACACATGTTCATTAGCTATTGTTCATGGAAACAATGTACTTCAACATTATATCTTAAAGGTACACTACAGTATGTATTTTACTTTTGCCACTCTAGCAATAAACAAAACTGCATGTGTCTTGAGGAAGAACATTGCAGCCGGAGCTACTTCTCTCTATGGACACGATGAGTCACGCAGGTACTGGGCACCTCCGCAGCGGTTGGCGTATATAAACACTTACAGCCTGAAATGATTTTACAGTGAATTTCTGACAGCCACAACTGCCTTTTTTACAGTACATTTAATAGGATTTTGTTTTACAGTGTGGGCCGTTTCAGCTGAAGGCTAGTTGAAGGGGGATCAGAGGCAGACGGGATCGACATGTTCACAGATGGGATTACTGGTGCTATAGCAGAGCCACTGTTGCCAATGCCAAGTTTTAGTCAGCAAGACCTCTCACTAATATTCTCATTTACCACCAGGCCATGATAAGAGCCAGTGACTACACCTGATTATCAAAGAGACACATCTGCGATGTGGATGTAAAATATCTGCCCAGTTGCACGCAATATGATCTGGTTCAGAAACACATTTAGATTTATACCAAACAACATTTCAATTTTGAAACCAGTTATGCAGGTTGTCCAGTTGCACTCAGATTTATCCTATAATTAAATTAGTAAGGCATGTCAATAATAAATGATACCAGGAACAAACACACATACAGTAATACTTTATTAATTTATTCAACTGTAAATTAATGTACACTACCGTTTAAAAGTTATCAGAAAGATTTTTTAAATGTTTTTGAAAGAATGCTCACCAAGTCTGCATTTATTTGATAAAAAACAAAATAAACAATAAAACAGTATTAATGTGAAATATTAACAATTTAAAATAACTTTTTTATTACAATTCTCTTAAAATATATCTTAAAATGTATTCTAGTGATGGCAAAGCTACATTTTCAGTAGCTATTACTTCAGTCTTCAGTGTCACCTTTTATCAGTTTAATGCATCCTTGCTGAATAAAAGTATTAATTGCTTTCAGGAAAAAAAGGAATTATAATAAATGTCAAAAACGAACTATATATTCCCCAACTCAAAAGACCAAAACTGTCATACTGTAATGTAATAAAACCGTCTCAGGTTACGTATGTAACACTGGTTCCCTGAAGAGGGAACGAGACGTTGCGCCGAGACGCTGTGGGAACGCCCCTGCGTAATACGTCATGAAGCACGTGTGAAATCAGTCTAATGGCGTGACGGAACGTCACAGGCAGGTGACGTCATCGACCAGGAAACTATAAACCATACCCAGAATCAAACCTCACTAGCTTCTGATAGGCTGAAGCAAGTCGATCAAAGGCATGCAGGGAGTATGGCAAGGCGACGCAGCGTCTTGTTCCCTTTCAAGGGAACTCGAGCTGCGTCGCGACGCTGTGGTAACCCCATACCCATGCCGCCGTACTAGAAAGTGCCTTTATGTGTGAATCGTACTAGCATAGTAGGACTAGAGCACTCTGGAACCTGGAGTGGAACCCACATCCAGGCTATAGAACCTGACAAAGGTGAGCGGTGAGGACCAGCCTGCCGCATCACAGATGTCATTAAGGGAAGCTCCCGAGAGCAAAGCTTTAGAAGCGGCCATACTCCTGGTAAAGTGGGCCCGCACAGCCATAGGTGAAGGCTGACTGGCTGACTCATATGAACGTGAGATAGCCTCGACTACCCACTTACTCATCCTCTACTTGCATCCTCCACTTGCACCCCTTCCTGGGTGACCCGAAACGGACGAATAATTGATCCGACTTACGCCACAGGGCAGCTCTAGCGTCTAGGGCCCTAACCAGGCACCGCAGATTAAGTTTTTCCTGGTCTGGGGTTAAGAAAGGTGGAGGACAAAAGGCCTGCACCATAATAGGCCCTGCCACATTGGTGGGGACCTTAGGAACATAACCCGGCCTAGGGTGAAGAAAAGCTTTAACCATGCCAGGGGCGAACTTCAGGCATGACGGAGCTAACGATAGGGCTTGTAAGTCTCCAATTCTATTGAGAGACAAGATAGCAAGGAGGAAGATAGTCTTTAAAGAGAGGAATTTTTCTGGAACCTCTTCAATAAACTCGAAGGGAGCTGCCATAAGGCCTTCCAACACACTAGCCAAGTCCCAATGCCGGATCAGCACACTTTTCTTGGCGTTTATATACGTGAGAACAACATCTCGATGTTGAACAGCCATGTGCTTTGATAGCTAGAATTAACCAATCGTCGATGTAATTCAACACGTGAATGCCTTGGAGTCGCAGTGGAGCCAAAGCTGCATCCACGCATCTCGTGAAGGTGCAGGGTGATAAACCTAGGCCGAAATGAAGTACTCGATAACGGTATGCTTCGCCCCCGAAAGCAAACTTCAGCAACTTCCTTTGTTGTGGAAGGATGGAGACATCGAAAGTATGCGTCAGATCTATCGTGACAAACCAGTCCTCGGTTTGTGTCTGTATTAGGGATGTCCCGATCCGATCACGTGATCGGAAATCGGGCCCGATCACGTGTTTTCAGACTCGGTCGGAATCGGACGTTACCTCCCGATCAGGACTCGGATATATATGTATATATATACTCATTATTTTTTAACACATCTATAGTGGCACAGAGTTACGCCGGTTTCACACTGCACGCGTGTAAGCAGCGCAGGAGCAGTGCGTATGGTGAGCAGGAGCAGGACACGCGCGTTTTGCTTTCACACTGGCAGTGTTTGTCACGCGCGGCTGAACCGCGGGTTGTGTACAGACAGAGTACTCTATAATGGATAAGTTGGCATTGCTTTTTTTCATTTTCAAATACATTTAAGAGAAAGACTTGTCAAGAAGCTTATTTTATTAATAATTTCATTTAAATAACTTTTGGTTCATCTTTGTTTTTATTGTTATGGCAACAAGTTTGTTTTTGGAATTTGTTTTTTTTTTTTTACATTGCTGTTGGTCATTTGATTGACTGTTTAAAACACAATATATCATAAATGCACTTTTTGGATAAAACTGCGGTGTATTTTGGCCATGATCAATCTATTGTCACTTTAATTCAGCAAAAGCGGCGCAGCAAAATTAGACTCGGCGCCGAAACAATCGCGGCACTCCTGCTCTGCTCTACGCACTGCCGCGCCACCTCTGCGCGCGGTGTGAATGCTGTAAAGACTAGTTTAATCTGATAACATGGGCGGCGAAAAAAATACGCGCTGCACGCTCTGCTAACAGTGCAGTGTGAAACCGGCGTAAGAGTTAGGAGTGCAGTTCCTAAAAGCACATTACTGGCTTTGCAAACACTGTGGCACTTTTATTTTTTATTTGTTTACATGCCTACCGGGTATTTTAAGTTGAGGTGCTATTTGTTTATATATTAGACTTTTTTATATTTACTGTTGCACTTAAGTCCAAAAGTGAAGAATTTATTTATTACTTGATTGTTCAAGCTACCTCACAGAAGTGCTCTGTTTGTTAACAGAGTTGTTGAATGTTAAAATAAGGTGAATTAAATAAAAAATAAGGAACATCCTGGATCTGTTTTTTCGCTCTTCTTTATTCTTTTATTATGTATTATAGAAGTATCGGATCGGGACTCGGTATCGGCAGATACTCAAAATCAAATGACTCGGACTCGGACTCGAGGGCAAAAAAACCTGATCGGGACATCCCTAGTCTGTATCAATGGTGGTTTCCGTGCCGGTGTCCATGGCACGGTGTCCATGTCGGTGCCAGTCTCCGTGTCCGTGCCGGTGCCTTGTTTACTGGCCTTATTTACTCACCCTAATGTTGTTCCAAACCTGTATTCATTTCTTTCTTGTCCTGAACACAAAAGAAGATATTTTGAAGAACGGTGTCCGTGCCGGTGTTCGTGCCAGTGTCCATGCCGGTGTCCACGGCCTGTGCCGGTGTCCGTGCCGGTGACTGTGTGTCCTTGTCAGTGCCGGTGTCTGTGCCCGCGCCGGTGTCCGTGAACACACAAAAAAAATTCGTTTTGGGTTTTATTTCATGTGTCATGTCTATTATTTTGAAAATTCACGTTTTTGTGGTGTCGTTTTTTTTCGTGCCGGTGCCACTGTGTCTAAAGTGAAAGCAAGCACGGGTGCGTGTCATATGCGTGTATATAAAGGCCAATTTATACTTCTGCGTCGGGTGCGCGTAGTAGGTACGGCGTAGCATACGCATAGACGCGTATCATACGTCGTACCCTTCGCCGTACCCTGACGCGCACCTCCTCAAAAATGTAACTACGCGTCGCGACGACGCGGACCTCAAGATCTGTGATTGGTCGGCTTGGTAGCATCGCATTTCCTCCTACACATTTCCGGCGTGTTCTTCTGCACCGCCCGTCATTTTTAAATTCGGTTCAACCGTCAACAGGTTCACAGGTCGCACGTACCATCTCCTCCGACGCCTTCTCTCGTTTCTGCCTTTTAGTTTTAGTAATTTCACTAAAACTGTTTTTCCACCTCGATAAGCTCCAACTCCTACATGATCCACTCTCTTTCAGATGCTAGTAGCCTAAACTCAAAACAGCCGCGAGGAATCTAAACACAGTGGAAAATTAAAACCCGCCCCCGCCAACTAGCGTCTCGGTGGTGTAACTGTAGAGCAACACAGACATAACGCAGAAGTATAAATGCTCACGGCGGCGTCACCTACGTGCGTAGCCTACGACGTACACTACGGCGTACACTCGACGCAGAAGTATAAATTGGCCGTAAGATGCATGCCGTTCTTAAAGTGACAGTAGCCTAATAGTACATGTTGCCGCTTGTCTTTAAAGGGATAGTTCACCCAAAAATTCTGTCCTTATTTACTCACTCTAATGTTGTTCAAAAACCTGTATTAGTTTCTTTCTTGTGCTGAACACAGAAGAAGATATTTTGAAGAATGCTGTAAACCAAACAGTCGCTGGTCCCCATTGACTACGGAAGTTGTTTGCAATTGTCTGGTTAGCCACATTCTTCAAAATAACTTTTATTTTCAACAGAAGAAAGAAACTTATTTGGGTTTTGAACAACTTGAGAGAGCAAATGATGACAATTTTCATTTTTGGGGGAACTATCCCTTTAATTTTAATAAAACAACAAAAAATAAAGAGAAAATCACTCAATGCTCTAAGAACATTAATAGTTGCTTTAATAAGTATCAATGTATAATTTATACAATGAAGTAGTGTTTTTTTGTTTTTTGTTCATTTCATTTCTTTCTAGAATGCTGCTGTTAAATACACCTACTGTAGCTGAAAAAAATAAAGCACTGTTTTTTTCATTTGTATATTTTATGTTATGTGTATCTTTGTTTTATCTTTTAATAACAAAGAAAATAATTTAAAAGATGTATATCTTCGTCACTTTGGCCTAAATGTCAGCCATTCTATATTTTGTTAAAATACAGACATTAGTTTGGCTGTAATGCCCAATTACTTGCAAAAATAGTAAAACCAACATCAAAAAGAATTGTGATAAAATCGTGAATCGAGATATTTCTGAAAAAAATTGTGATATGATATTTTTGCCATATCGCCCACCCCTAATTCCTATTTTCATGCTGCATGTGTCACAGGTTTTGAGTCTGTTTTTGAACTCAACGGAGCTCCACAATGACACACTCAGATGAGATCAGTCTCATTATTCAGTGTTGCCAGCATCCACTCTGAACTAACCGCCGCTGTCACCGGTCAGCAACACATGACGAGAGACTTGTGAAGCACGTACATCTCTCCCAAGGGGGGCATAAGATGGCCCAGAGTGTTGACAAACGCATGAATATTTAATGCTTTCGCTTGGATAAGCAGAAAGAAGCCGAAAACCAAAAAAAGCACATACAGCACACCTGTATCCATCAAAAGACATGTATAATACACAAATACACACATAAACTTGGTCATCACAATTTCAACCAATTAAAAAGAAACCCAATAGGGCTGGAACCAAAGTCAGGGGTTTGCTCACCTCAAACACGCACATTAACAGCTGTGTGAAGCTGTGCCTCTGAGCCAGGTGTCAGCTTTCACATGGATAAATCAGGGTGTAATGGAGAGAACTTGTCCTATGCAGCACGTAGAGGGAAAAAAGGATGAGGGCCATGCCCAGGGCAGAAGCCATCCGCAACAATAGATCAAAAGCCTGACTCAAACATGTGCCCTCCATCTTTCACAGGGACCATGAACACAGCCACAAGAGTCCAGAACAAAGCACTGCAGACAGGTTTTTGAACATTTTACCTGACTCGAACCCAAATGATTGGAACAGAGATTTTTAATAAGCGTAGGCTACACGATGTCCCTGCAGTATACTGAGCAAATATTCAACGTCAATTATATATGAAAAAATGCTTCAAGTCACCATGAAGTCAAAATTGACAATTCTTATTTTTTATGGAATATTAATGATTGATCTGTTCTGTGCGCATTATTATTATTATTTTTTTTTTATTCTTGTGTCCTCGTAATCTCAGCATCTCTACTCTTCTCTGATTACGTTTACTGGCAGGGGGGCGGGGCAACATGTCACTCACATGACATCACAGTATCACAATTATTTTATTGCAGCTTTAACCCCTTTTAAAGGTTTATTTTGTGCTTTTTGTGGTTTATCAACATTCACCTTCCTCTAAAAATCACAAGTGGTCACCGGAGACACATTATTTGACTATTGAGACACATTATTTAGACCTGTGTACTAAGTACCTTGATTCAAATCTGATTCTGGTTCATTTAGGTACATATAATGTCCATTTTACTCACAAATCTTCTTTCACTGTTAACATAGGGCTGTGGTTCTCACATAGATAACTCACATAGATCACACAGGTTTTAATACCATGTATAAACAAGCTCAATAAAAAATTAATGTACATAGGATGTAATGCGATTCATAAGGAGAATTTTAGCATGTCAGAGAGTATCTTCAGAATAATTCACTATCTCACAGCCAGGAGATGCCACTCTATCATTCACACACCACGAACATTTTCCCTCCTAATCGGCAGTGTAACAAACCATTTGAAGGCTGAATTAATTCGCCTCCTTCACAAAAGAAAAATAATAACCACTTCACTGGGCTTTAAATGTGTTTGACACTCTACGCTTAAAAACTCAAGATGTTCCTGCTGGTTTTCAATGACCTCAAAATGAGTCTGTGCCGCAGTCAGTGCACTGGAACCATAGTGTTTCTGAATTATGTACTGTACTGTAATAGAACTGTCAGTTTACCAGATATCATTTGGATCAGAAAAGCCTTTAGTATCCAATACAAATCCAACTAGGTTTGTTCTTGTACAGTCAAATTGAAGGTCAGTCTTGCTTAGCAAAATGACCACTATTCTCCAGGTCATCCAGAGATGTAGGCTATTTGGTAAAGGAGTGCCCGCCTATTATTGAAGATTAATATCTCTTCTCAGAGATTGCGATTCTGGCTCCATCTGAAGCAGTTGTAGTGTAGTCTGGGAAGTACTTTCTGACAATCCTTTCATACACCATTTTACCACGATCAATAGGCCTTGTATTTTAAGGCAAACATAAGGCAAGACATAAGGAAGCTGTTTGAATGATTTATTAAAGATGATGTCTGGAGATTAATATGTAGAGTATGTCACAGCATCCTTTGCTAAATCCATTATGGATAACAGCTAAACTTACATTACTCCCTCGTTCAATCGTTCAACATTCAATACTTTATTACCATATCAACAATTGCAGACATCTCACCACTGTAACCCGGAAAATGTGAAGTATTTCCATATAAAAGGTGACCTTATTGCTTGTCTCTTGCCATATTAATTGCATATCTAGTGTACAGTAAACTAAAACTAATTAGAATGTCAACAGCATGTTCAATATTGGTCCTGGTGATTAACCTTCTGGTAACCTCTATGAGCGGAGCCGGGCTGGCTGATGTTTGTGAACATGGAGGGGACTGCAGTTTTCTCGCGTTTGCTGAGGTGGGCGAATGGTGACAGCTCTGACAAATGGGGCAATGTGGCAAGACCCACTGAGACTAGTGTACAATAACACCAAATAGGCTAGCCACAAACACAATAACGCCTAAGTTTTCAACAACTGCAAACTTAGAAGCACACAATGTCAGGTAAGCACAAACTACAACAAAAATTGGAGAAGTGTACGTAGATCTGAAATAATTTACTCTCAAGTGCAGTGTCCTGTTGTGACAAACTCATTACAATTAGTACAAGTTAACCTAGACTACTTTTATGTTTTTTGTCCTTTTTGCTGCATGACAACCTCAGTTGCTATTCGTTTTGTTCTATCGAAGAGGATCTGCGATTAGAAGACACAAATGTCGTTTTGCGAACTAACCTTACAGAACATTTTGTTCCTGCTGCTGTTTGAATCCTGTGCAGCACATTTCAGATATGAGCTTTATTATATTTTAGTAATCTGTTGTTTCTTCCCAGAATGAATTTAGGATCTTGACAGATCCAAATTAAAATCATGGTTAGGTTTAGAGTTAAGCAACTTGTCAATTGGTTTGAAACTGTTTTGTTCTATTTATTTAGTCTCAATAGGTGGTTTGCAGTCACGTGATTGTGATGACGCGCGAAATTCAGATGGAGGGCAGGAAGTGAAGAGCGGAATGGGCGAGATGGAGGAAAGTCCGTACTGTACTACTTTTGACGCTATTACAAGAGAAATATATAACAAAAAAATCGAAACATATGTTGGACGTGATCCTTACGTTATGATGAGGAGCGATTTTTCAACTGAATTGAAAGATTAGCCTGTAACGTTACGTGTTTGTCTTCAGTTATAGGGGTAACTTACAAACTCAAAGAAAAGAAGAAACAATTACTTTGACTTTACAAAGTTCAGAAACTGGTACGTTACACAAACAGCCACATAAGTTGTATTAACTCACCTTTGACAAAGTGATCACTGCACACACAGGCATTTTCCGACGTAGGTTTGCAAGCCATTTTTTCCGGCGTTTTTCGGTCAATTTCTTGCCTTTTTCCCCCTTATGAACAACAACTTTTGGTACTCGTTAAAAACTCCTCGTGGTTTCATCGATCTGAGCAACCATAAACGACGCAAAACATAGGCATTTTGAGTTTGTTATAGTGCTTCTAAATGTAGCAAATCACTTCCTGCCCTCCATCTGCATTTCGCGCCATGGCAACGCAGTGACTTGACGTCATATGCAAACAAGCTATTGGAGTATGTGTCATGTTTCCCATAAGTTCACTCATAAATATCGGATTCACCAGCTTGAGATACAGTAGCCCTCTGAAAGTTGTTCAATTATGTCATCATTTACTCACCCTTGTACCAAACCTGTATGACTTTCTTTTTCCTGCAGAGCTCAAAAGTAGATATTATGAAGAATGTTGGATCTAATGAAGGATGTTGGGAACCAAACAACATTGGAGCCTATTTGAATTCCATTGTATGGACAAAAAAGACATTTTTCAAAATATCTTATTTCATGTTCCATTATGAGAAAGAAAGACAAAGGTTTGGAACAACGTGATGGTCAGTAAATGACAGAATGTTCATTTTTGGGTGAACTATCCCTTTAACATCAGCTTGGCCAAGCTGGGGGAACTGTTAGACCATTAGATCAGGTTGGTCCACCTGGTTTCAACAGGTCTTTTCAGCAGAGTAGTACTGGCAGCATCTTTTCATGCCCTTCCGAGGTCCTTCTCTTGAATTTTTCAACAGACTGTGTCACTAAAGAGTCAACGAATCAATCATTAGATGACAAAGGAAACCGAATATGCCTTCAGTAGCCTTCATCATTTTGAAATAATTCACCAATCCTCAGACTCCCTCCCTCCTTTTCGACCATCTGCAGGTGTTCTCATACTACTGCTCACAGCTGTCAGCTCTCATGGCCGAAGATGAATGAGGTTTTCACCCGTCCCGCTCTCTCTATCTAAGTCTCATTCCCTCTCCCTTAAGAACACTCTGAGAGGGAGTATGTATGTGGGTGACTTGCATTGTGCTGCGGTGGGTATGATTCACAGAGCTCTCCCACGTCTCCTGATGCGGTAAAATGATCATAAAAGAGATTTAAAGAAGAGGGCAAAAGACAAACAGCTGCTCTGCTGAGGCACAACTCTACACAATATGTCTAAGAGAGGATACACAGCCTTCTGGGACATGGTTTATGTCATATATGATTGTGTTTGTTCCTAATGGTGATGTAACTGCCATATTTCAGCCTAACAGTCATATCCTCTGATCTACATCTTGAGGTCTTTTCTGTGATGTTTTAACCACTTCCAAAAAAGCAGACACATACAGTTAAATAGTCAAATAGATCAGGACTTTCTCAAGCACTGCTGTTTACTGCTGTTTACAAAAACTCGCATGTCCTGCGATTTGCTATAATCTAAGACTTTATTGAAGGAATAGTTCACCCGGAAATTCTTTCATTATTTACTCACCATAATGTTGTTCCAAATCTTTCTATATATATATATTTAAAAAAAGAAGATGTTTAGAGAAATGTCTCAGTGTTGTTTTGTCCATTTCAGTGAAAGTCAATGGTCACCAATGTTGTTTGTTTCCTAACGTTCCATAAAATATCTTCTTTTGTGTTCCACAGAAGAAAGAAATACAGGGCTGGAACGACATGGAAATGGACCCTTTTCACATTTCCGGGTTTTTCAGAAGCGGAAGTCGTCATAGTTGGGTAAACTTCTATAGTGGTGAATGAGAGACTACATTAAATATATATTTTTGTGTTCCCATTTGCTCAAATAGCAAAAGAAAAACTGAAAGTGTTTTCACAACTTTCAAAAGGAGTAAAAAAAAAAGAGGGATTGATAATGGCAGTCAGAAGAGAGAAAGATGCCAATGTGTCACTCCCATCCGCCGTATTAGAAACACGCTCAACTTTATGCCAGTATTTCACTGGGAATCGCTTGGCGTGAAACTTTGCGCGTTACATTCATATTCTGAATCCGCTTGCCTGTTCCTATATCTAGTATAGCTTACATACTTAAGGTGCGAGTTTGGTCTTTTATATCACTGTTTTAGTCCATTAAGCGTTATCCTGACCGCAGGGGAATCCTGGAGAATGACTTATTGAGGGAACCCCCAGTTTTTGTGTCTTTATCAGCTTTTCCATATATAAACGGGTCCTGATAATCATCACATATAATTACCACTTGCTCCATTTCTGTAAATCCATTTTTATGAATGAATGACTCTCTCACCCGTTGCTCTAGTCTTCATCAACAGCCGCTTGCACCCCCTGCTGGTGAGGTCTACTAACAGCTATGGAGATTATCAATCGGTAATCTACTGATATCCCTGCCGTTCCCGGGTGTCAAATGTAGAATTTTCTGTTGAATTTGAACCACTGAATTTGTGGTAGCGAATTTGTAAAGTGAAATAAAATGGACCGAAAATTGCCTGTCGAATATTAATGGTTTTTAAACAGAATTAATATTTTGGAAGTGAAATCTGAAAGGTGAATATGTGTGAATGTTTTGAATTGAAATATTCACAGCTTAAATATACAACCAGGGTTAAGCAGGGTTAATGCAATGGATATTTTTTTTCAAGTAGTGCAATTCAACAAGCTTTTTTGTTTCAAAAACATTTGTCATTATTTTACTTCAATAGAAGTCTCTTATGTCCACCAAGGCTGCATTTACTTGATCAAAACTACATTAAAACCAGTAACATCGTGAAATATTATTACAATAAAAAAAAAAAAAAAAGTTTAGAGCGGGGAAAAAAAACCTCTAGTTTATATTTCATAATGTAATTTATTCCTGTGATGCAAAGCTGAATTTTCAGCATCATAACTACAGTCTTCAGTGTCACATAATCCTTCAGAAATCATTCTAATATGTTGATTTGGTGCGCAATTATTATTGCTGCTAAATTATTAATAATAGTTCTTATTATTATCAATGTTGATGCTTCTTATTTTTGTGGAAACCGTGACTTTTCTTATGCTTTTGTTTTCCAGGATTCTTAAAAAAAAAAAAAAAAAACTTGTGTCAACATTATAAATGACACTGAAGAATGGAGTAATGATGCTGAAAATTCAGTTTGCCATCACAGGAATAAATTACATTTGAAATATTTTCAGAAAACAGTTATTCTAAATTGTAATATTTCCCAGTTGTACTGTTTTTATTGCATTTTTATTCAAATAAATGCAGACTTGGTGGGCAGCATAAGAGACTTCTTTCAACAACATTAAAAATCTTACCGACCCCAAACTTGAGAACGGTAGAGCATGGTGGCTCTCAACTCTGCTCCGAACATTGTGTGTCTTCTTTAACACACCTGATTCAGATCTTCAGCTTGCTAAGAAAGAGCTCCATGAACTGAACCGTGCCAGACAAGGAAAACATACAAAATGTGCACAGCAGTGGGTCCCCAGGATCAGATTTAAGAACCACTGCAATAGATACTGTACATATACACAAACACATTCACAAACACAAACATCATGAATAGGGACTATTTATAACATACGGATGGGCCGTAAGCAGTTTATCAGTGACAGTCCCCATCACTCCCATTCATCTCCCAAACAGAATGCAGCCGACATGACAGCCAGCAGAGGCTCCATTTGCTGACAGCTCTGACCTTCTTCGATTAGACATTTCTATTTTCCTCCCATCTCTCTCTCTCTCTCTCTCTCTCTCTCTCTCTCTCTTTTTCTCTGGGGGGAGGGGGGGGGGGGGCAGTCCCTGGGTATAATACGCAGTGTTGACAGTGAAGTATGACAGTTAAGAGTTCGACCTTGGGCTGCCGTTCGCAGCCGGAGTCACACACATACCCAAAGTGGGCGATGTACTGATGACCTTGCTATCATATTTCAAAACTCCAGCGCTCAGCAGATGAGCATGTGAGAAGATTTCATTTCCACAAGACATACTCAATTTTTTTGTGTCAGTGGACACGCATCCCATATGACATGGCGTTAACGTGAGAGAACATTTAATGGAACAGACAGTGTGTGGAACTTCTGGAACCTTTTATCCAAAATCAGAACTTGTCACAACATGGCTAATGATTTGGGATTTCTTGAAGGCTACAGATACTTGAGCTTTGGTCCATGTGTGTGCTATCTATAACTCCACTGAGAGAACATGTACAAGCATACATAAGGGAAAATATAAAGCATTTTATATTTTAGATCACTCTGCTTAAAAAAACAAGTCCATTACTACAACATAGAAAACAATCGGCAAAACAAGACAAACACAGTGCAACAATATTACAATATTGATTTATATAATATTCATCTTAAATCCAAGCAATTTTTTCTTTGGAATACTTAGTTAGCTAGCATATTTAGCTACAATGTAACGTGTCTTCCTTTATTTAAAAATGTCCTTGAACTTTAAATATGATTAAACTGGAAAAATGTAAATTAAATAAAAAATAAATTATATAGGCCTATATTATGTATTTTTTATATTTAAAGTTATTAAAAATAAGTTTAAACATATAGGGAGCAAAACAATGTGCTGGATATATAACTCTAGACAAAGTGGAAGCAATATTGTCATTGTTATAATAATTTAATCTTGATTAAATCATTGGAAGCTAATATTTTAATTGAAAGTCAAATTTGATTAATCATCCAACTGTAATGATGGCCAATAAACTGATGAATGGCTAATATTAAAATACTAAGTCTCTGCAAATGTGATCTAAATAAGCATGGACAATGAAATATCTATATAGACTGACACTGATCATTTTTTTTTATCTAATTAAGGGCTTCATTAGTTGAGCTAGAACACATGAAATATCTGAACTGGCTAGGTTTGTTGAGTGTCACTTTTGACTGCATGTTAGAAATATGAAGTCAATAGAATGGTCCAAAAAGTTAAGAGAAGATATCATCACCCATCACAAACAAGGAACAGGATACAAAAAGATAGCAAAGGCACTAAATGTTCCTAGAGACAGTAAGGAGCGTACTAAAAGCATGTGGTTTCCATGCCAAAACTCCAAGACGTACACCACTACTGACCCAAAAGCACAAGAAAAGTCTGTTCCAATTTGCTCAAAATCATATAAATAAGCCACAGAGGTTTTGGGATTCTGTTCTGTGGAGCGATGAAACTTTTTGACCTAAAAGACTATACATCTCATTTGCAGCAGGTCATTACAGCAAAAGGGTGTTCTACGAAGTACTAAAGATGCTTGCCATTGAATAATTGAAGTGGTTGAATAATTTTGAGACTGTAGAAGTCATTAAAAGTTGCATTTTCAGTTGAATTTGGTGAAATGTTTTTGTGTTGAGCTATTTCAATTACTTTTGTTTGATTTGTTCATTGCAAACAGCTGAAAGTCTGTAAATTTTGCCAATACACCTGATTGCAATGGGGGTTGAATAATTTTGACAACTGTATATCTTATATCTTGCATCTTCAGAATTAAGTACTCCAGAGAGCAGAGTAAAAAAAAAAATTCAGCAGGAGGTTAAACTCAATCTGTGAAAGTAATTTTTTGTTTTTCATATGTAGCAGCCTATGTTTTTTGCTTTCACTGCTTATTTCTTTCCCAGAGAGGTGATTGCAGTGAAGGAGAGTTGGCCTGTAATTAGACAGTCTGTGAACTGTGAGCGGCCTTCCCATCGGGGGCCATCGGCGCAAAAAGAGCGGAGGGGCCGCAGGAAGACCTTCTGAGTGACAGGCAGGCCAGCCAACCCCCGAAACACATTCTTCTTACAGACCTATTAATGAGGCTTTTCGATTCATCACAAAGAAGACAGATGCCTCTCCAGGGGCTGATGAGGGATGAGACCCTTTATTCATGAGGCCAAGAGAACAATATTGATTAAATGAAGCAACAGAGCTGCTCACATAATGGTGGTAGAATTATTAGATCATCCAGGGGTTACATAGGTCAGTCAGAGTATTTATATAGTCACAGGCAGAGTTATTCTAGTAAATCAAACCATAAATCATCTTAATGCAGCTTGGCCAAATATCAGCTCCTTATTTCCAAGAAACCTTCTGGTTTTTTTTACTTGAAATGTACACAAAGTAGTTCAAAAGACCACAGAAGTCAGGGATACGGCTCAAATAGGTAGACGTCCCGCTGTGAGAAAGCATCTCCACACATAATCAATTCCCGCATCCCTCCCTGCCTCTTTCCCCCTATCTCAGTCTCTCAGAGGCTGACTCACATACTCAATTAAGAAGATTAACATCAAGCAAGAGGGGAAGTGTGTGCTGAGTCTCTCTGACTGGCTGAGAAAAAAAGGAAGGAAGGAGCCAAGCACTCCAGAGGAAATCAATGCAGCAACACACCCCGAGCCACAGACAGCGCAGGGCGATACCTATCAGCTGATGTGACGGCCACACATTACAAGTACAATAACACTAATCTTTCCCAGCAAACTGTTGCAAGAGCAGGCTTTTGGAGAAAAAGACACCCACAACTGGAAAGGAAACAAGCGTGTTTTCCAGAACATCCGAAGAAAATAAAATAAAGATGTCATCTAAGATGCATGGCCATTCCCAGTGCATTTCCAGGAGGAATTCTCTGGTACTCATTAGAGCGTTGAGTTGCAAAGCTGCTCTTCTGTGACAGACGAATACTGCATGGTAAATTTCAGTCAAGCATATGACACTCCCAATATCTTTCAAATATTTTTGCCAAGATCAAACTCTACAACAGTATTCTACTGTATAGTTAAAGTTGACTTGGATAAGAACACTTCCTCTGTCTGCAATTGGTCGAACAAACACCATTGGTTGCGTCAGAGTTGGTGAGTTGGAGCTGGTCAAGATACCCAAAAGAGAAGGGATGCTCCAATATTAAATCTCTGGTCAGCACAGTAAGCCAATCATAATTTTCATGTTATGGCTATAAACTGCTAAATGGCTGATTTTAAAATTACATAGTATTTTGTCTAAATAAATTCAAATTCAAATAAAATCAAAGTTTTGGGAATTTAGGCATCGCAACATTATAATGAACAATTTGAAAATGTCTTATTTTGAGATTTGTTCAAAATATATATTTAACATTGTTTTTGAATTGTTAATGTTTACAGATTAAAGATAAACTTTAAGTGTTAGATGACGTGGGTCATATAAATTGAGGAAATGAACATGCACGAATTAATATTGGATATTTAATTATTCTTCATGCTCATTTCCACTATTTTTCCATTTAGGTTACATCTGCCAACTAACGCTCACTTAAAGTTAATCTTTAATGGATAATTCCGGTATTTAACACTTTGAGTCTATTTTGTAGTTTGTTTTGGATGAACAAGAGTGGTGGACAAAGAAATTTTGACAATGGCTCCTGTCTCGACTTTTTGACTATTTTAGAATTGCCCATGACCGCTTTAGAATGGGAGTCTATATGGCCATGCACAAACATGTCCTTAAAACAACCCTTAACGTTCGTTTTCAAAACTGTGCAACTCACCGAGTGGTTAGTGGTGTTCGTTGATGTTCCAAAACAAGTAGAGTAGCGAAATACAGTTTCTGTCGTGTTTTATTTGGCATTTTGTAAAATCCCATTGATTTCTGTTGGAGGACTCATTGCTCGTTGATATTACTGCGCTACCAGGAACGGAAAAGACGCTTCAGACTCAAATATCGAGCGGAAGTTTATACGCGGTTGTGAGGTATCTGAAAAAATAGTTCCACTATAGAAAAATAAACGGATTGAAATCATACATTGCACCGATATATTTGTTTTTTTTTATCATCAACGAACACCACTAACCACTCGGTGAGTTGAACAGTTTTGAAAACGAACGTTAAGGGTTGTTTTAAGGACATGTTTGTGCATGGCCATAGACTCCCATTCTAAAGCGGTGATGGGCAATTCTAAAATAGTCAAAAAGTCGAGACAGGAGCCATTGTCAAAATTTCTTTGTCCACCACTCTTGTTCATCCAAAACAAACTACAAAATAGACTCAAAGTGTTAAATACCGGAATTATCCTTTAAAACCACTAATAATTTAACAACATGTTTAAATGTATCTTTGCAAAGCTCAATATGAACACCCATTTTCATACTCTGCATTATAATTTCGTGATGCCTAAATTTCACTTAGAATTTAAAACGTTATTTTCTGTTATTAATGTTATTTTTCTTGTCTTTAATTTTATAGTTTGTTATTTTTTATTTATTTAAACAAAGTACTATAAAAAGTATACATTTTAAAACTGGCCATATAGTGAGAAAATAATTTTAAAGTTCATCAGTAGCCTACTGGCCAAAATGTTAACTAGTGCATTCCTACAAAATACCATAAAATCAACCTCTTGTACAAATGCGGTCCTCCATGGTGTAACTGCGTCTGTTTACACAACAACTAGAGAGATTACTGCTCCTGTCCACTCTGTCCTGTAAAAAAAAACTGTAATTAAGTTTAAATGGATTGGTTCTGAGGCAGTGAGTGACAGAGAAGCCTTTCAGGAAGGCGGTACAACAGTCAAGTAAACTGTGATTTGTTCTTTGCACTTATAGTGAATATACAGCTTGCATCTCTTATCTCGTTATGTTACTGTCAATTTAATAAAGCATCCATAAACAACACGGAGAAGAAGAGATCTACACGTCGATGTCCTCTGTTTAACATGAGATCTGTTGTGGAGGGTGCTAAATCTTCATGCAGCAAACATTTTAACATATTCTCAGCACATATTGTGTATAGAACAAGGGGAATCATGTGGTGTGATGGATTGTGGGTTGCAACACTCTTCGTTTCCCAATCATCCCTTTAGCTATCCATTAGTATCACATCTTATGTTTTCCATTTAAATGTATAAGTGTTACTGAGAGTCTATAGAAGTGTGTGTGTGTGTGTATGTGTGGCCTCATGGCCCAGTCTGTCTTTGGGTGATAAGAATCGCTCCATGATCCAAAGCTTAATTGCTCATGACGAGCAAGGGTGGAGATGATTATGGCTCTTTCACATGCCAGCTGCCACGCGGTGTAACCGCGAAGCTTGTTTTTCAACTCTCTAATCGTAGGAAACAACTGCAGCCTATTGATTTGCAATTAGCCTCTGCTCTCAGCTCACACACGCTTCTCTGATACTCAAGGATGAGAGGGGCGAAGAGCACAGATGAAATCAAAACTACTTTATTTAGCATGTTCACTCCTGCTGTTAGGATTAGCCACTGTTTGCTGGATGCATTGTGACTGATTGCAGCGCATACTCCGCATAGACAGTGTCTATCTATCTACCTATTTTTTACTCAGATATAGGCCTACGTCACAATAGGGAAGAAAATACTTCAATTTCATTCCACCTTTAAGAACTGCCCATTGAAAATGTGTTAAATGCTGATCAGATGGTTCATGATAATCAAATGTTAAATGTTGGGTATACATCAGACATCCATCCTCCTTATTGTCAATGTCAGACACATCAGTGCAGCCGCATCTCTAATCACAGTAAGCTGACATCAGACACAATGAAATATCAGCATTGACACACCGTCTCAGACATTTTACATATTTTATAGCTGGCCGGTCCTTCTCTCTGCCTCCTTTTCAAAGGTTCATCGCATGCTACACAATGAAAAGCTCATAAGTATTTGTATTTTGCATGCAATTTCATGAAAATGAAATAGTAAAACATCCCATTAATTTTGCCTGTGTGAGCTCACTGTGCTATAAAAACCAAATTAAATATAACATAAAAATGTTTATTTAGCTTTAACAGATTGCACATTTTGAATCCATTCTAAATTATAGCTTTTCTCCGGCAAAAACGACTAACTTCCTCTGCAGAATCTATTTAATTATGAAAGTGAACCAGTACGTTACCAAGGGAATATAGTTACTGGCCAAACAATCAAATAAAGCAATAACATCAGCAAAGCCCTGCCAATGGGCTTTCAGGATGTCAGATATCTCATAATCTGATTGCTGTGGGAGCAATCTAAGATATTTGATGTTGCTGCAAGATCTGGCTAGATTCACAACATTGAAACATCTCGTGTTGTCGTGTGGATTGTGGGGTATATTGAAAAGCAATTATTTCAGCACAGCACTTTAATGTGAACTAAGCAGTAATTTGTTACACTTATAGATTTACAGCTAAAGAGACAAAAACAGCAAAGATTGCAGGATGCATTTCACATACTTTGAGAGGGGTCGTGCATCAGCTGACCAACTATGGCAGTTGCTGATTAACAGCTTTCTCTGAAAATTATACACCTCCTTGGGAAACAAACAAAAAATACTTACACCTTTAAATAAATCTGTGTATGAACCAGTGTTATTTTAGTATTGATATGCTATTATAGTATTTATTAATTTTGAAGTAAATAAAAATTTTAAATGGCTTATTTTGAGTTTTCATTTTAATTTTAGTAATTTTCTTATCTGCTTTTGTCATTCTTTTTTTTAATATTGTCTAGTTTTTTATATATCTATATAGATTTGATTCCTTTTTATTTTAGTATCTAATATATTTTATTTTATTTAAATCTCCAAAAAAGATTTTTAATAGTTTTAGTTAACAATAACAACACTGTTATGAATCTTGTAAGATGTGAGAGCACTACGTAGTCTGTCAGAAAAGAGCACTTGGCTTTTTGTTGTTGTGTTTATCTTCCTCTGTGAAAGAGAGATGTGTTTCCTGCCTGATTGCTTTGTCACAAACAGGCCATCTCCGCCTCACGTCCTCGTGATCAATCAATGAATATTTCATATGCCATGTGAAGTAACACATTAATTATTGACAGGGTCTCTTGCATAATGTCTAACCTAAAATGCAGCATTTTCAACCGCTTTTATGCTGAAAATTGTTCTTTTAACACCAGCATAGAGTCAGTGTCAACATGAAATAATCCTATAATTTACAGCAGGCTGCACTATTCTATACTATACTACTGTGGTGATTTATTTCATATTATTGCATTTATATCAAATTGGCCTACATGATCATATGGCTTGAGACTTCCTTACTTTTTGATACAGGCTGTGCCCAAATGTGTTTTTGATGGACATGATCAGCCACTAAGATTCATTTTTCATTGCTAGTGCATCACACAAGTTTATCTTATTGAGAGACTAAGTTAATGGGTTTAATAATAGACTGAGTGTTCTCATTATAAGTATGTGTTAGACGTAAAATGACACATGCTGATCCTCTGATACTGTCAGACCAGCCCCAGGGCCATGTGATTTTTCAGCTCTGGTGCACTTGTGCCCCCAATGCCCATCTTGCCTCTGGGTATTTTGCTCCTCTATTACTACAGCCATCAGTCAACCTATTCTGAACCATCTGAACTCACTTCTTCACCCAGCACCACTGACACATATAGTCAAAAGGATGCACACCTAAACCTCCAAACATGTGTGCTCAGGAACAAAATGTTAGGTTAGATTGTACACACTGTACAGAAAGACAGTACCAATGGTGTCTATTATTAATTTGAGTGTGTGGAAGAAATTGTATCTTTATCATCATATGACAGTAAAAGAGCACACACAAACCTTATTCTAATATGGAATTTGATTGGAATGGTAAAGTGAAGTGATCTTATTCAGTGATTGAAAATACCACCATTGGCCTAGAAAGATAACATTCTGGGAGTCAAGACTATAAGAGAGGAAGGATGCCCTCCCTTCACTGTCACACTCTGCAGCCACTCTGTGTGACTGTATGACTGCTGACCTTTTCTTGCAAGAAAATAAACCTCATCACAGACAATTGGAAATGTTTGTCTCTTATTCAGTGATAGAATTTTGTTTGCCACCACAAGTGCAAGTCTGATGATGAAACATTGGGAGAACTAGTTATTCAACTCGAACCTTCATCGCAAGGACGACTTGCACAGGACATTTCTCAGTGATACGTTTTTATTCATTTTGACGCACATTATGAGATGCCTCTATCAGCATTAAAGGGTTAGTTCACCCAAAAATTTAAATTCTGTCAGTAATTACTCACCCTCATGTTGTTCCAACCCCGTAAGACCTTCGTTCATCTTCGGAACACAAATTAAGATATTTTTGATGAAATCTGAGAGCTGGATCACTCCTCCATAGGCTTCAAAGGGATTGAAACTTGCTGGCCCAGAAAAGTTATTAAAGACATCGTTAATATAGTCCAAGTGACTACACTGGCTCAATCTTAAGTTTATCAAGTGACGAGAATACTTTTTGTAAAAAAATAAATAAAAAAAGACTTAATTCAACTATTCATTTCCTTCCCTCTGGGCCTCGAGTGAGTTCACGTAGTAAAACAGCGCAGCGCTTCTGTGTTGTACGTCACACGCATCACACACATGACCAGCGTCGGCCAATAGTGAGCCTACGTGTGATGTACAGACAGTTTTAGGTAATAGTAGCACAACAAAAAAGACAAAACTACGTATTTTTGATCACTCGATACATCAATATTTAATCATACTTACAGGTTGTGATTCAGAGGAGCAAGTTTGTCCAAATAAAATGTGTATTGTCCCATCTTTAATGGATGAGCATTTTGCAAATCCTGCACTGACCTCGCTGAGATTTGAGAAGCAGTCATCAGTAAAATGACGGGTACACAACAAAAGGTTATACTTCTGTTGTATCGCTGTGTTCATTTTAACCACTGACTTAACATCCTCATCCTTCTGAAGTGTTTACAAAGAGAATTTGCTTTTGCAAAGCAGAAAACAGCGTCTTCTCGGCATGTACACAACACGAACCAGCTACAGTGTCTGAGGGCGGGTCAAAGTAGACGTTGTTCGCGTGCAGCCAATGAAGACCATAGGCTGGCATTATGCAAATTCGTTACATTGTTACATATGTAAGTTACGGTACGGAAGACTGGAATTACTGACGACTTGTTTAGGCTGAAGGGGGTGGATTGGAATCCACTACTGCTTCAATGTATTTGTAATGAGTGATTATAATCAAGGTATTAATCAATATTTTTGTATTTTGAGTTGAATTGAGTTGAACTGAAATGTTCTTTTCATGTATTCTTTTATGTCAGTATTTGATATCTGAATGCAGTAACAGTGCTTTCTCATTTAACCCGGCTTCAAGAAATGAAATAGGGACTGGTTTTGTGTTTGAGAAAGGTTTTCAACGTGTTAAAAAATATAGGGGTCATTGAAGTCAATAGTTTAAGGGACCATTTCTTTGTTAAATCCTTACTTTCCAGTTAGACTAAAGTGTCCTCTCCTTGAGAGAAAGAAAACATTATCTTGATGTTTTGAGAGGACTCTCCTGTTTATAGTTAAAGCCTAGCCAAATCCAACCTTGGAAAAGCTGTGTGTCGGTGTGTGTGTGTTAGTCTTCTTGGTTACAGGTTAAGGAACCACTGGCATTATTAGAGATTGACTGAGTTGTTGTTCTGGACATGCTGGCGCCCAGCAATCCAAATCTGAGAACTGGAAGGTCACGACATGCCTAATGTCAGGGTCTGAGTGTCAGCTGCATAATCAATGGAGATGTGCTTACATCTATCTGTATATGTGTGGTTTATCTATATTTTTTTGCCAATCAGAAACTGCAATCTGAAGCAAGGACGTAGCTTAGACCTTGGTGAAGGGTATAACTGCTGTGATCTTTGTGACTGTAACCGGGGTGGCCTACGAATTCCTGTGTAAGTCTTGAAGCTGACTTCTTCTGATGAAACTGCAAACTATCTTCAGTAAAACTTTTTTTTTAATTTATTATAATTCTGACTCCGGGTCTTCTTTCAAACATCTGGTCCTTGGGTCCTAAACTGTTACCCCCTAACAAGGCGGTTCAGAATCGATTCTTTCTTTTAGGAGACGATAACTTCATTTATTGTGCACTTTGATCTTTAAAACTTTGCAGACATTTTACATAAACAGACAGCTATATTACACACTGCATGAGAGTTAATATCTGTAAAAGCGTAATAGGGGCACTTTAATACGTTGTAGCGACGACAATCATTTCAATGGAGAGCTGGCAGTTTCTGGAGACACGAGCGACAGTGATGTAGGATGTAGGCGTGTCCAGCGACGCGACAGTTGAGATATGTTTCTTATGCAAATGAAGCCAGTGGAGCCCACGTGATCCGTAATTACATCCTGAGTGGAGTGTTGGCAGCAAGATGGAGAAGTTAAATTTGGCGTTCAGCAACTTTTCTATTATTTATGATATGTCTCTGTGTACAGTGGTACTCGCCATGCTGACTCCGAACATAGATGGTTTCGTGAACCCAGATAGATGTAGCCTAGAAATCTAGACGCACCCTAGCGGCAACAAAATTTATTGTGCAACCAGTGTGGTCTAGCAACTTTCCGTTGACTTTCGAGCTGGAAAAACCAAACTCAGGTCAGCCCAATCACATCGTGTATAGAGTAGGCGGGGCGGGCTTAACATAATGACGACAGAGTTGCGACAGTTCCCTGCTACTTGAAAACAAAGAATGGCTGCTGCTGCTGGCGAACAGCGGTCTTTCGAATCGGCTTTGGCCGCGACTCTGGAGGACTTGGAGTTAAGCTTTTCTTTGAGAAAAGAGCAAAGATCGGCACTTAAGTCATTTTTAAAAAAGAAAGATGTGTTCAGAGTTTTGCCAACTGGATTCGGCAAAAGTTGAATATACCAACTAGCCTTCTTCGTTGCTCTGATTGGTTGTAGCGCTATCCTATTGCGTGCAGAGGGATTTTGAGAGACAACCGTTTATTCCGCCCCTCGGATTGAGCCGTGCCAATGGTGAGTTGCCAGACCTAACCTCTTGATGTGGGTCTGGCTTGCCAGGCTAAGATAGATGCGCTTTTGCAGCAAATAAATAGCCATAATGGCAAAGAGCACTCGCTGTTTCTTGTTCATCTTTAATATTAGCATTTTATGTCCTGATTCCATTTATATTTAGTCTTTTACCTCCAAAAAGTTTTGTTTTTAGTGGCAAGAAAACTGATTTGTTGTCTACAACATGGAATAACATCCATGAAAGCCATTTACAAACATTACTAGGCAACCAGAAGTGGGAACGCCAAGCAAACAAACCGCCAGCCACTGGCAACATGTAGCAACAAAGTCGCTGGTAATGTGAACGCAGCTTAACACATTTTTATCAGTCAGTTACTATGACATTTTCTAAGACTGTAAAGGCCGTTCACACCAAGGACGATAACTACAATGATAAAGTTAGTTTTAAAAATCATTTGAAATGTAAAAGATGCAGAGTTCACACCACAACTATAACGATAATGAAAGAGGAACTATATCGCTGGAATCACTTTTGGAAAAAGATTTTTTCAGATGATGAATGATAAAAGCATTGACAGCCATCTATGGGGGTAAATTGATGCCAAAACCATTGAAAATGGACAGACTAAAAGTCACAAATAGATATTACAACTTGTAAATACAAAGCACAATCTACAAATAGATTAAAAATCCGCAAACAAAGTCCTCATGATCCTCAAATGTAAAACAAGATCTACAAATAGATACAAAGTCCTCAAACAAACTCTTTGTGATCCACAAATATAAAGCATGATCTACAAAAAGATTAAAAATCCACAAATAAACACATCCTGATTCACAAATAGAAATCAGTGACTTGTACTTGAAAACCAGAATTTGGATGAATGTAAAGTGACTTGTTTGCAGGTGAAGATCATGTTCTGTTTGTAGATTGTGTCACATTTGTTTTCAGAATTCTGACACTATTGTTTCGCTGTTGTGACAAAATAATGCCATAATCATTGAAAATTAAGAGACTCTGAGTCAAAAATGCATATTACAATTTGTAAACACAAACAAGATCTACAAATAAATTTTAAATCTGCAAACAAACTCCTCATAATCTGCAAATGTAAAACACAATCTGTAAACAGATTCCAAATCTGCAAACAAACTCCTCATGATCCGCAAATGTAAAATGCGATCTACAAATAGATTTAAAATCCACAAACAGACTCTTCATGATTCACTAATAGAAATCAGTGACTTATACTTGACAACCAGAATTTAAATGAATGCAAAGTGATTTGTCTGCGCATGAGGGTCATTATTTGTTTGTAGATTGTGTTGCATTTGTTTTCAGAATTTTGGCACAACTGTTTCGCTGTTTTTCCCATTAAAAAATCTACAAATGCCCTCCTCACAATTTGCAAACAAACACAGTCTAACTTGTATTTTCAAACCACTGTAAAAAGACATTCTTACACATTCTGTGCAAAGCTCAGCATGCAAGTGTTGAATACGCGTTTGCAGATCACAGGGCATTCACAGATCCCTCTACACGCGTTTGCAGATCACAGGGCATTCACAGATCCCTCTGCATACGTCTACAGATCTTTTTGGCACTATCTTTCCGCAGAGAGTGTGACTACGATCCACACGTGTAGTCAGCCAATCAGGGGTATTGCTTCAATGTGATGTCACGCCCCCTCAATAAGCCCTTTTCAAAATAAGAGCTGACACTTCTTGGATAGGTGGGCTGTGCTCACTGCCATTTACCGTTGCCGGTGTTGTACCGAAATCCGACTCCCCGGACAAATCGCACTCTCTTTCGCATGCACGCGCAAGCGAGTTTAAATGCACTTCCTTTGCTATATTCATTTATCGATCGATTTTTCACACAGCAAGCACCCAGATCCTGCATGGAAGCTTAGTCTACACTTAAATAAATTAACAGAAAGTGAACTAGTGTGGATAAAAGATGCAAAAATAGATAGCTATCAAAACAAAACTGTTAATTTCACTTAATTTAACTGAACTTATCGTTTGTGTGTTAAACACGATGTGGTTCATAGGAAAATACTGTATTACTCTCCCCATTGCACATGAATGTCATTAAAAATAATAATATTTAACCTTTTTTCACGAAGATAGGCTTTAAGAGTTCATCAAAAACATATGTATGAGGCAAATACCTGTCTTTTCGTTTCTTTTTTTTTTTTTTTTTTTTGCTTAATTGCGTCTTAAACATAGAAATAAAACAAATTATTGGTGATAATTGAAAAAAGAATGTAAGAAACCTTAGACATTTTTTTTTAATTAATAGTTATTTTCCAGCACATTAGGGCCCAGAAAAGCAGTATTTATTTAATTAATTCTTTCAATTTTACATCTTACATAGCCAGGGCCGTTATAGACATTAGGAGGCCTTAGGCAAAATTCATGTTGGAGGCCCCCACCCCCAATAAAAAAACACTTGAAACAAATATGATTCCTAACCTTTTTATTTATACAACATGTCATTTTTAAATTTAATATATTTTTACTTACACAGTAGGCTACATAAGTTTGGACACATTGCTATTTTTAATGTTTTGGGATTTATTTGATCAAAAATACAGAAAAATAATATAGCCTAGTGAGTGAAATATTATTAAAATTTAAAATAATGTTTTTCTATTTTACTATACTTTAAAATATATTTCTGTGATGCAAAGCTGAATTTAGTGTCACGTGATCTTTCAGAAAACTTTATAATATTCTGATTTATTATCAAATGTTTGATATGGTGCTTAATATTTATTTTATAACCTGAGATACTTTTTGTTCAGGATTTTTTCGATTATTAAAAAGTTGTTTTAGAAAAGTCTTCACTATCACTTTTTATATATTTAACACACCCTTGCTGAATATTCCTGTTTTGGGTTTTTTTTTTTTTCTGTATTTTTGATCAAATAAATGCAGGCTTGTAGAGCATAATAAGTAGGCCTAACTTCTTTCAAAACCATTAAAAATAGTAATGGGTCAGACTTTTTACCGGTAGCCTACTGTATAGGCTACATATTAATCAAACTTTATCTAAGGTAATCTCTTTTTTGTTTATTGAAGACGATCGCTACTGAGCATAAAAAAAGAGCTTTTTTACTAGTCAGCTCCTGACGCGATGTTATTCATAAGCGCAAATTCAAAGCGTCGCGTCTGGGCACTAATGACGCTCGCGCTCTTTTAAACTCGTAATAAAGCAGTGAATGATTTTTGCACTGGTGAAATCAGTTGAACTCATTTTGTGTGAATGTAAACTGTACATGTTACTATACATCCAAATAAAATGTAGGCTATTTAATAATTTTATGATTATATATTTTTTAATATCCGATATATTGTTTTATTTTAAAATATTTTAATAATAATTCATATAATAATTTAATAATTATTAAAATATATGTATATAGTTTTACTTAGAAAGTAGTTTTATGATATATTATTAATATTATTATATTAATATAATAAACATAATAATTTAATAATAATTAAAAAATATGGTTTACTTGGAAATTGGTTTTATGATAAATATTATTTTTATTATATTAGTATTATGATAGATATTTTTTATTTTATTTATTTTGAAAATATATTTTAATAATAATTAATATAATATACTCTTATATATTAATTTACGAATAATTAAAAATATACATATATAGTAGCATAATGTCGAATTCATCGGGCGGATGTGCACTTGTGAAAATCGCGCGCGCTAATTCATTCCAGGCATAGCTAACGGTACCTTGTTTGCACACTTAATTATCACGTTGTTTTTCCAATGGATCCTGGGATTTACGAAGAATTATTTTTATTTATTTTTTGGTTAAAAAAAAGAACACCTGACAGCAAAGCAATTGCTCCAGCTATTTTAATTGTATATTCATAAGCTATGTAAAATTGAAATATTTTTTCATTATTATTAAATTGTTATGTTTATTATATTAATATAATCATATTAATAATATATCATAAAACTACTTCCTAAGTAAAAATATATACATATATTTTAATGATTATTAAATTATTATATGAATTATTATTAAAATATTTTAAAATAAAACAATATATCGGATATAAAAAAATATATAATCATAAAATTATTAAATAGCCTACATTTTATTTGGATGTATAGTAACATGTACAGTTTACATTCACACAAAATGAGTTCAACTGATTTCACCAGTGCAAAAATCATTCACTGCTTTATTACGAGTTTAAAAGAGCGCGAGCGTCATTAAACCAGGCTTTAGTGCCCAGACGCGACGCTTTGAATTTGCGCTTACAATGAATAACATCGCGTCAGGAGCTGACTAGTAAAAAAGCTCTTTTTTTATGCTCAGTAGCGATCGTGTCTTTCTCTTCCACTTGATGTGTGTAGCCTATAGCATATTTAAGGTAACAATGCAATACATAATAGTAGCCTATAATATTACTGATATTAATAATATGACAATATCTGCAGTCAATATTGATTAAATGGGAGGGAAAAATCCTGCCCATACCGCAGCTGAAGAAATGATAAAAGCACTTATGTTCTTCTACTGAAGTGGTATTCTGGAACTGTGAATAAATTGAATAAAACAGCAAAATAATAACAACAACAACAACAATAACATCTTCAATAAACAAAAAAGAGATTACCTTAGATAAAGTTTGATTAATATGTAGCCTATACAGTAGGCCACGGGCGTAATTTCCTATGGGGACAGGGGGGACATGTCCCCCCCACTTTTCAAAATCCCGTTTGTGTCCCCCCCACTTTCCAATTCGTTATGATGATTTTTTTTTTTTTTTCGCACACCGTCATCGCCACGGAGGAGCAGGACAAAGAAAGCCTGTGCCGATGCGAGCTGCCGCGTCCAGGAACGTCGCGTCCACACTCTAAAAATAGCTCAATGAAAGTTCTAATGAGCAGGGAGCGCTCCTGACACACGCACACGACGCACAGACAGCGCGCCAGAATCGAATTACTGCATAAGGTGCATCTACGCGGGTTCACGCAGGGGCGTAATTCGTGAAATGCACTCCCGCTGGTTGAGCGCGGTAAAGTTCGTTTTGGGTTCGATATTAGCAGGACATTTGTTCTACAGGGTCGGTAGTCTAACAAAGATATCAATAGCAAGATTAGTTTTAACATTATGTGACCATTGTATATCGACATGATGAAAATATTCATTCAAAATCATTCGTGCATTAATGCTGCATAATTGATAATGCTTTGACGCGTTTCCACAGCACACAATGCTTAAGGGAATGTCTGCCAATTCCACCAACTGCGTTAAACGTAGCCTATAATTTCTATTATTTAAAATGACTTTTAACATTTAAAAACAGATGTTTTCAAATTCCAAAGCTTGCAGAAGGTTCCTAATGGCAATACTGACTTAGGCTACAGGTAGCCTTGAGTAAATTAACTTGTCTAAGAAAATGATTCATAAAACGTATAAATATCAGTTGAGCCTATGTTTACTTTCGTCACTGACACAGACGGAAATGAAAAGACTATCAGTCTAAGTTCAGCTTTAGGAGGGGAAGAAATAGGCCAGGATAAGAATACTGAGAGAATAAGAAATATGAAGATGAGGAGAGAGCAGGTATTGACAAATAATCTAATGACAAGGTTTTAAATAGCCTATTTCTTATAATTTTTTGGCCTTCAAAAGTCCTAAATTACACATATGTAGGTCAAAGAAATCCAAATTTTCTCGGGGGAGCATGCCCCCGAACCCCCCTAACTATGGGGGCCTTGAGTCTTGATGGGCACAGGAAAATGTTAATCCGGCCCTGGGTAAATATGACATTTATTATGGGTTTAAGTGAGGATTGTTTAAAGTTCACTTAAATTAAGTTGTTATATTTTTGAAGCCTAATAAATATTTAAAATTTGGGGGAAAAAATAATTTTCATCGAGACATCGGTAGCTATATTAATATCAGTGATACATACTTTAAAATATACTGTCTTTATGTTGTTTCTACATTACAGTGGAAATTGAGTCTCACTTTATTTCAATTTTATTTACACACAAAACATTAATAGTGAACATTTTTGACTTTATAAAATGATTCTCTCACGTCTTGGCAATCGGCCCCTATTGAACAATAAAAAAGTAAGACATCTTTTTGTTATACATAGTTTAGTAGCCTACTATTCTTTTTGGCAGAATTTATCATTATAATCAACTTAATTATTTTCAAAATTATTATTATTAATTATTTTGTATCACCATAGTCCCTAAATGTATGTAAATGCAGGAAATGGGATTCAAATAGAAAAAATGTTCCCCCGTTTTGTGTCCCCCCCACTTCTCAAACCAAAGTTACACCCTTGCAGTAGGCTACCGGTAAAAAGTCTGACCCATTACTATTTTTAATGGTTTTGAAAGAAGTTAGGCCTACTTATTATGCTCTACAAGCCTGCATTTATTTGATCAAAAATACAGAAAAAAAAAAAAAACCCAAAACAGGAATATTCAGCAAGGGTGTGTTAAATATATAAAAAGTGATAGTGAAGACTTTTCTAAAACAACTTTTTAATAATCGAAAAAATCCTGAACAAAAAGTATCTCAGGTTATAAAATAAATATTAAGCACCATATCAAACATTTGATAATAAATCAGAATATTATAAAGTTTTCTGAAAGATCACGTGACACTAAATTCAGCTTTGCATCACAGAAATATATTTTAAAGTATAGTAAAATAGAAAAACATTATTTTAAATTTTAATAATATTTCACTCACTAGGCTATATTATTTTTCTGTATTTTTGATCAAATAAATCCCAAAACATTAAAAATAGCAATGTGTCCAAACTTATGTAGCCTACTGTGTAAGTAAAAATATATTAAATTTAAAAATGACATGTTGTATAAATAAAAAGGTTAGGAATCATATTTGTTTCAAGTGTTTTTTTATTGGGGGTGGGGGCCTCCAACATGAATTTTGCCTAAGGCCTCCTAATGTCTATAACGGCCCTGGCTATGTAAGATGTAAAATTGAAAGAATTAATTAAATAAATACTGCTTTTCTGGGCCCTAATGTGCTGGAAAATAACTATTAATTAAAAAAAAATGTCTAAGGTTTCTTACATTCTTTTTTCAATTATCACCAATAATTTGTTTTATTTCTATGTTTAAGACGCAATTAAGCAAAAAAAAAAAAAAAAAAAAGAAACGAAAAGACAGGTATTTGCCTCATACATATGTTTTTGATGAACTCTTAAAGCCTATCTTCGTGAAAAAAGGTTAAATATTATTATTTTTAATGACATTCATGTGCAATGGGGAGAGTAATACAGTATTTTCCTATGAACCACATCGTGTTTAACACACAAACGATAAGTTCAGTTAAATTAAGTGAAATTAACAGTTTTGTTTTGATAGCTATCTATTTTTGCATCTTTTATCCACACTAGTTCACTTTCTGTTAATTTATTTAAGTGTAGACTAAGCTTCCATGCAGGATCTGGGTGCTTGCTGTGTGAAAAATCGATCGATAAATGAATATAGCAAAGGAAGTGCATTTAAACTCGCTTGCGCGTGCATGCGAAAGAGAGTGCGATTTGTCCGGGGAGTCGGATTTCGGTACAACACCGGCAACGGTAAATGGCAGTGAGCACAGCCCACCTATCCAAGAAGTGTCAGCTCTTATTTTGAAAAGGGCTTATTGAGGGGGCGTGACATCACATTGAAGCAATACCCCTGATTGGCTGACTACACGTGTGGATCGTAGTCACACTCTCTGCGGAAAGATAGTGCCAAAAAGATCTGTAGACGTATGCAGAGGGATCTGTGAATGCCCTGTGATCTGCAAACGCGTGTAGAGGGATCTGTGAATGCCCTGTGATCTGCAAACGCGTATTCAACACTTGCATGCTGAGCTTTGCACAGAATGTGTAAGAATGTCTTTTTACAGTGGTTTGAAAATACAAGTTAGACTGTGTTTGTTTGCAAATTGTGAGGAGGGCATTTGTAGATTTTTTAATGGGAAAAACAGCGAAACAGTTGTGCCAAAATTCTGAAAACAAATGCAACACAATCTACAAACAAATAATGACCCTCATGCGCAGACAAATCACTTTGCATTCATTTAAATTCTGGTTGTCAAGTATAAGTCACTGATTTCTATTAGTGAATCATGAAGAGTCTGTTTGTGGATTTTAAATCTATTTGTAGATCGCATTTTACATTTGCGGATCATGAGGAGTTTGTTTGCAGATTTGGAATCTGTTTACAGATTGTGTTTTACATTTGCAGATTATGAGGAGTTTGTTTGCAGATTTAAAATTTATTTGTAGATCTTGTTTGTGTTTACAAATTGTAATATGCATTTTTGACTCAGAGTCTCTTAATTTTCAATGATTATGGCATTATTTTGTCACAACAGCGAAACAATAGTGTCAGAATTCTGAAAACAAATGTGACACAATCTACAAACAGAACATGATCTTCACCTGCAAACAAGTCACTTTACATTCATCCAAATTCTGGTTTTCAAGTACAAGTCACTGATTTCTATTTGTGAATCAGGATGTGTTTATTTGTGGATTTTTAATCTTTTTGTAGATCATGCTTTATATTTGTGGATCACAAAGAGTTTGTTTGAGGACTTTGTATCTATTTGTAGATCTTGTTTTACATTTGAGGATCATGAGGACTTTGTTTGCGGATTTTTAATCTATTTGTAGATTGTGCTTTGTATTTACAAGTTGTAATATCTATTTGTGACTTTTAGTCTGTCCATTTTCAATGGTTTTGGCATCAATTTACCCCCATAGCCATCCTGCTTTAAAGAGCTTGAGAATTTAAAGCGGCAGATGACAAAACTGCAGCGCCGTGCTAATAAAAAACAGAGTTTGTACGCTGATGTGGATGCTAATAGAGTTGTCATTATAGTTATCTTTATAGTTATTGTTCTTAGAGTGAACAAGCTTTTAGTCTTCACAAAAAACAGGTAGATCAGTTTCAGTCAGAATAAAGTATGTACTTGACAAATTATTGCTTTAGTTCAACTGAAATAGAACTTTTAAAATACCATAAACTCACTTACTGAAACAGTATACTGGTGTTAAAGGTCACAAGTCAGGAGCAAAATTCCATTGACTATTATCAACAGTGTAGCAGTTTATGAAGCACAGCTCACACAGAAGTGACCTACAAAACCAACAAGCTGCTTTCTGTTGGTCACATTACCAAATCAAACTTGTTTAGAAATCTGCACTGGGAAATGTTTAACTTAACTTAAATGTATACACCAACCGTGCCAACTGCTGATACATGAACGCTTTAAAACCAACAGAAAGTTTGTACAAACAACAACAAAAATCAAAGGCAGTTCTCTCATCATGGTACAGTACATTTCAAACTATTGAGTGATCAATTGATGTACTGTAGGCATTTGAAATATCACTCACCACTCAGCTGAATTCACTTTTATAAGCGACTCCAACTCCATCAGATGTGAGCTGTGATGGCGAGCACATCATGGGTAACAGGAAGTGATGTTTGGCTTATGGGAGCAGCTAAGGAAAAGGATCATGCTAAAGAGATAGCTCTATCCTTGAAAAAAACACACACACAAGGTTGTTTAGATATCTTCTGTGTCATTTAGAGATTTAATGAATGTTACATAACATTTTAGTTATGGAGATTTATGGAGAGCGTCTGCCTTCATGCATCTGAGTCATCTGTTTAAACAAGCCTTAATTTATTTTATGCAAAATGAAGAGTAGTTTGACCCATGAAAACAGACAAAGCAATCAAGGTAGTTTAAAGCAGTCTAGTTTCTCCATGAATCATACTAGACAACCCAATTAATTATAGGTAGGCTACTATAAAAATTATACAATTTCTGATAGAAAACCTGGTGGTTTTATGAAATGAAAAGGCTCTGCCTATGTTTTTTTTTTAGACACATTTACGTTCATGTTTCTATAATGTGTAATCATAATTCCATATGAATATGATGTAAGCTTAATTCCATATGATGTTTACATAGTTTATGTGTTAAATGCATATGAAACAGCATTTAACGTTCAACAAGAATACTACAATATCCTGTACAGGTATATGTTTAACATTAAAATTAAGCAACAAGTCTTAATATGTTCATATTTTTTAAAAAGTTTACAATACTTTAAAAGTAATTACAATCATTTACACACATTGTAAAGTTTTGTTTGACGCTTTTAGTTTGGATACTCACCTTGTTGAATGCTTGATCCACCAATCAAATCACAGGTAGGCTACGGTGCACTCACAGATTAATTTCAAGTCATCCGAGTTTAATTAGTCTGTCCATTTCTACCAGTTTGAAGCAATTCAGACCTATTTTTGTAGCCTGGGAAAACCCAGACAAACTTCCAGCAAATTTAGATTTGCTCTGCAAGTAGTCTGGCAAAGAGCCCATTCAAGACAATTTCTAATCCGTCCAAATCGAGGCACCAATCAGAAACGTTGAGATGGGCTTTACACGATGACGATCGCTCTGATTGGTTTTAGGTCTATCCAATTGCGCCCAGAGGCATTTGAGCAACGTCTGTTGGTGAAGCGCACCAACATTATATTCAAATTGCAAGCACATGAGGACAGTCTCCATGAAAGACCCACTGGCGGATGAACGTGCTACTACATTTATCTCCGAAACGGTAGGAAATTAAATTAGATTTAATAGAGGATTTTAACTGTGACAAGATGATTGACAGGGCAGTTTAAGTGACAGGATGCACTTTATCCGTCCGATAAAGATGACGAAGTAGTATGTCCCAAAGCTTGCCTACTTTTTTGCTACACATTCAAAAGTATATACCTTTTCTTCACAAAAAGAGTACATACTTTTATGGCGTAGTGTAACTTAGGCGAATTGGGACGCAGCATATGGCTTTACACGATGACGATCGCTCTGATTGGTTTTAGGTCTATCCAATTGCGCCCAGAGGCATTTGAGCGACGTCCGTTGGTGACGCCCCTTTGGAAATGAGTTATTAATGAAGCTTTGCCAGACCATAACTCAGTTAATATTGAGAATGGTCTGGTTTTAACCAGGCTACTATTTTTGTGGATTATTTTTCCTTTTAGATTTTTCAGATGGTCCAGGATGTTAGAATTACGCGGCAACGCGAATGACGCCATTACAAAATTACGTCAAACTAGACAACCCAATTAATTATAAGACAAGATATAAGCCAACATTTGAACGGCTTTAAAGTTGTCGTTGTTTTACATTTTGTATCATTAGATATTTGAGTAAGTTGAACCCCAATATACTTACGTTTAGATATGGCAATTTCTCTAAAAAAAGAAAAAACTTCCGTCAATGGTGCGCAATGAATTCTGGATTAGGCGAGGCTGCGATGGATCCATCAGTTATCTTCATTTTATGGGAAACGAGGGCCGCATTTGGAGGCCGCATTTGAAGGAGCCTTCGAATTGGGGCAGTCTTCGTTGCGCCGCGGTGATGCAATCGACCTTCTAATGCGGCCTTGGAAGGATGTGGACGCAGAAGACGTTTACTGAGACAACCTGTCACTCACATTATAAGATCACAGCAAGAAAACCACAACCATCCTATCAATTTCCCATAGACAAAACCAAGTCCCGCCCTACATTTTTTTCTTGTACGAGAAGCCGTTTCACTTGACTCGGATATGTCACAATAGGGAATAAAAGACTATCTACATTCATGCCAACTTTAATATGCTATTATTTTTTTCTTCTTCTTCTTTATTTTTATTTAGATCTAGTTATTGGAAGACACATACTGTAAACTGCCAAAATAATCCCTTGAACACAACAATAACAAAAATAGAAATTCCAGAGACTTAGAAAGGGAAGATCAGGGTGTATCTGATTTGACCCGTTTCTTTATCCTGAGCCACCCTGTTTCCTGTCATCCGTATTGATGAATGTGTTTTTGTCCTTCTGTTTTGGACATCTTGTTTGATTCCCAATTCATGCTTAATTGTTCCTGTGCCTTAATTATATTACAAAGAACAGTTTTTGTATTGAAATGCACAAGGATGAGCTTAATCAAAATTGGTAGCCTGTTGCTGCTTAAGCTGATTTTGCCAGGGGTCTCATCAGGATACAGAAAGCATGAGTTTATCACAGTAGGGCGCACACGAAGACTCATTGTGCATGAATATGAGGCAGATGTTTATCAGTAAAACTGCAGAAGAGAACATCAGTTGATAGTAACTGTGCTATCATAATGCAGTGAGTAATGTGTGTAGTTACTCAGTCGCACAATGATCTCACAAATTAATATGTGTATTAATAAACAGTGTTGTTGCAATGACCTGTGAGATGTAGGCTAGTTTGGAGACCCTATGGAGATGTGTTGTAATCAACTTTTTTATATATATATATATATATTCTCATTTTCTCTATGTGTATATATATACACACAGTAGGCTACCTGTCAAAAGTTTGGTAACATTTAAAAAATTATGTTTTTGAAAGAAGTCCTTATGCTCACCTAGGATGCATTTAATCAAAAATACAGTAAAACATTTTAAAATAATATTTTTTTATTTTAATAAATTTAAGTGTAATTTTTTCCTATAATGGCAAACTTTCTGTTTTCAATATTTGAATGTACAGAGAGAAACATGAATGTACCTTTATTGGCATTAATCATTTTTTATCTTACACAATTTTTCTTTTTAAGTAATTCGATCTTGTTTATGGATATTTACAGTAGATGGTTTTTACAGGAAAAATATTAAGAAAGTGCATTTTGCAGTGTAGGCGGAGGCAAATCTGTAAAACGAAACATTTCTGAGAACTGCAGCGCAAAAATTCACATGCTTTATATCAAGATCAAAATTTTCATTTGGTCCATTTGGAATTAGATTTTTTCTTTTACTTTATTTATTAACTTGTTTCACATCTTGTGAAATGAGATGCCACTTTTCATAACGTCTACACACTGTCTGTCTCGCAGTGGGAAGGATCCGTCTCACACTCTGTCATCTGTCCTATGCGGTATCCTGGCATACTCTTCTCACTTCATCCTCAGAGCCGGAGGGGGGAACAGCGGACGTCTCAGCTCAGGCGTATCATGGTTAATGCCACATGTGGTGCTGCAGCAGCCCTTGCCGATTTTGAGAAAGAAGAGGGAGAGAGAGAAAGAGACCAAGAGAGGATGAGTGCGGGTTTAGCGGAGTCTGGAGAGCTCTGGCATCCCCAGCATGGGCAAGTCACCCTGTACTTGACAGCTTGCCCACACCGCTTCAACATAACCTTAGCAGCTTTACTAAGATTTGCTCTCCACGGGTTTCAGTACATTTCGTACGCTCAAGAATCCAACACACCTCTTATTCTGCTGCGATGTCAAGGGGTTAGGACAGAGAGTAGTCTCTTGTTGAGAGACTCAGACTTGCAATGGGGTTTGCCACACATTTGTTTAAATTTCTGTTGCGAGATTCCTCCATCATACAGACTTCAGAGTATTCCTTGTCCAGTCTGTAAGTGCAGCCCAGGCTCAATGTGTGGACTTTCTAGATCATCAAAACTGACAAATGAAAAGATGACTGATAATCCCTTCTGACAGGTCAATCTTCTTTTAGTCTTACTAATCAGTTTCTTTTATTCAGGCTTTTGGTAAACACTGTAGATAAACATGACTTTGAAATATTGGCAAAGCAACAGCAGCCTAATGGTTACATTGTGTATGATGCGACATTTAAAAAACACAGCAAGTTAAAAGAATAACTTAAAGGTACAATATGCAAGAATTTTGCATTAAAATATCCCATAATCTCAAGGCCAGTGTTATATATTTTGTTAAGGTGATTACTTACAATATCCCAAATGTTTCCAACTATTTTTAAATCGTGAGAAAATTTCGATTTTAACCAAGGAAACGGGGCGTTAGAGCAGGGGGGAGCTGGGAGTCGCCAGTCAATTGCGTCATATCCGCGTTACCCTCGGTTTCCGCTCGTACTGCGTGGAGTCCTTGACAAATGCGGAAGTTGTAGTTGTAGTGTCTATCAAGCAACAAACGTTAGCTTGTTTCTTGCAGTCGTTATGGAACACAATTATTCTTTACCGATTGCAGCTGGTTCTGTCGACAAAGCATGCTTAATTTTATATTTTCCAAATGTAGCATTCGGTAATAGTTATGTTTATGTAAGGGAAGTATTATTGCTTTAGATTTGTGTTTAGTTTATTGACATTGTTTATTGCATCTGGTGTTTATGGCCATGTAAATAAATATAGCATGTGTTATACATAAAGATTAATCAGTATTTTGGCAAATGATGTGGGTATGTTCGAATGTACTTTTACAATTGTTTAGAACACGTAAAACTGCGCCGCGTTATCACAACAATGAATTCGACATACAGTAACATCTATGATAACCAATTTAGTATTAAACCTTACTTTTCTTGCGGTTAATTCATTTTAATGAAATAAAAGTGTGATGAGGTTCAAGAGTCAGGAAAGAAGAAGACAGGGGTCGGCGTGACTGGGACTCGTACTTTATTAAAATAAAGCAAAACAAACAAAAGTCGTTAGCCTCATCCATGAACATGATTTTTCGATTCCCGTCTGACTGATTTACATCCACGGTGGAGTTTAAAACGACAGTTCCCATCATTCCACGCTCCTTCACATCGTCATCAAGCTACGCCGTTGTTGTTGTTTGGAATGTAGCGCCCTCTAGAGGCCAAAAATTCTTGCATATTGTAGCTTTAACTTAAAAAAACGTGTCTCGTAACCATGCAATTTTTCCCATTCCACTGCCCTGCATCTCACTTTTTTTTTGAATGGCTGCACAGAGCATGCTATTGCATTCAATTGCGCTGCATTTCTATTGTTTTTCTATGTAAACGATAAACATGCGCTAGATGGTAATATGTTGGACCGCTGCACTCGTATCATTTGAAGCATTTGTGCATGACACAGCGTTTTCAAATCGTGGGACTCAACTAAAAATATAACTTGATATAAACTTTTAAAGCCCATGCCTCTAGACCTTGCATTAATTTTACATTCCAGTGCCCTACATCTTGAATTTTTAAATTCAAAAAACGTGTTCTTGGTGAATGGCCCACTACACTTTGCAGGACCCATGGCGATCAGGAAAAACTCATTTTAAATTATTTGTAGAAGTTCTATATATATTTTTTCTGCCCAATTGTGTCTGATGGCAGACGAAACTGTAAATTGTGATCGCAGTTTTGTCCATGGGAAGTTAAACGAGACAGATTTCCTTTCTCTAAACCCATGCACTTCATCTAAATCCCACGTATAAAGAAAACAAACAAACGGCACAAGCTGAATAAACAATGCGCTGCCAGAAGTGAGGAAATCTGCTGTTTAACACCTCTAAGGGAGAGTTAGCATGAAGTGAGGTGGTGATCTTGCCCACTCAGGAGGTTCACCTTTCCTGCAGGCTGAGCACAAGGAGGAAGCCAGGAGCCCGTGTTGAGGAGGAGGCACTGGAGGGCACTGCTGGCATTAGACAGGCGGGAGGATTCAAGTCTTCAGGGCTCAGTGCCCAAATGCTGCCCCATATTGCTGCCTGGCAGTGGAGCAGCAGCAGAAGGCGGCATGTGAAACGTGAGCGTGTTTGTCGCCACTCTGCTCCACACAAAGCAGACAGATGTCTTCATTATTGTAAGGAATAATGATGAAGGATCTGGATTATGATCTGGCAAATAAATAGGAAAATACAGATGGATACGAGCAGGAAACTGAAACACACATGCTCTCACACAATTATATTCAATAATGCCATGCTGTTATACCATTGTCCATCTGAAGGATCTTCACAATTTTGCACGTCCATGCCTCGCTGCCTGCAACGGTAATCAAACTAAAATGACACCCTTGAACAACAACAGAGAAAAAATAGAGCTTTTGCTGTTTATATACCTGCAGCACTTGGGCAGTGAAACAGGAAAGCAGAGAATATTTGATATTCAACAGATTCTCAACTTTGTTTACATGATGTCCATATAACCTAGCCTTGGGAGTAAGCAACAGACAGCACACACACCAGAAAGAGAGAATCGGCAAGTACAGACTATGCTGATTCACCAAAACATTCAAAATCATTTCATGTTTACTTCAGCCTCAACGCAGAAAAAATCATCTGAAAGACTGCCTAGTTCCAGGCTAAAATGCATGTGAGCGGTTTTAACTCAAAGCAACTTGCACATCTTAAAATATGTTATTTTAGAAAACAATAAAACTTGAATTATATATAAATAAATAAAAATGTAATTTTAAGTGCCATTGTTTTGTCTCAAAGATGTACACGAGTAACGAGTAAAGGCACGTTTATAAAAGCTACTTAAATGTCCTAATTGAACAAAGGCCTAATCCTGGCTTAATCTAAGCCCTGTCTGTGAAACCAGGCCAAACTGCAAAAGTCTCAAACAGCAGAATGAGGACCACTTCCTGTGCCAGTAAACTGATGATCTCCTTTTGTTGTATTGTTGTAGGCCAAACCAGCAGTTAGTATCACCCTGGTTCCCTTGACAAAAACCCAATAGAGTTTTGGCTTCTTGCAGAAAATAAGCTCTGTGACCAACAAAAGTTCATGATTCTTACACAAAATCTTCAAAACTGAACACCTATTATGAATTCTGAGGCCTAAATACAAACACCAGGAGACGTTAAACTCTAAATGTAGGCTATAAATGAACTACACCACAGTCACATGACCAAACAAATCATTCTTCCGACAAATCATTCGGTCTTTATTTAAAAACATTTTCCCTGAAAATTTGAGTCAGAAGCTTGCAAGAGTGAGATTATAAACACAATGTGGCTGTAAAAGTGAACTAGGTGAGTTTTCTTTTTCGGCGTGATGACGTTTAATATCCCTGAAACCTTTCTAGTCCCATTACTTATTAGCAACCGCTATTTTCAAGACAAGTAGAAGCCTTAAAAATCACAAGGGGGTATTGTTACTGATGTATTTTATATTGTAGAATAAAGGGTGAAAATCTCTTGAGCTTGTGTTCACCACAGACCAATTTAACCAAAAAGCTATTCGAAAGATTTCGGGACAATGGAACCGGCAGTGCTAAAATCCTAACTCACTTTCGGGTTTTGGCCTACAAAAACATTTCATCCCTGCTGCACTCTATACTGAGCATGACAAATTCTCCTATTTGTTTTTCAATGAGTGGACCATCTTCTTCCACTTATACTGTCTAAATTTGTACACAGCCATGCTCTCTACAGTTAGAATAATGGCTGTGTCCGAAATCGCATACTCTCGAGTAGGGACTTATTTTGAAGTAATTTGAAGTAATTACTTCAAGACCGCTAAAAAAGTATGTTCTATATAGTATGAATGCAATCTAGAACTACATTCTCATTATCATGTGAGTGTCGCTTCACTGTCATTCACAAATCCTCTCCCGTGGCCTCATGGGATAGTAAAGTGTCCATCAGATGCACACTTCAGAATCTCACCAGAAGTAGTAGGTCATCTGGGTACTTTTTGCCTTCTCTATTATGAGTACTGTGAATTTGGACATACTTCTTTTGTCACATGCTGTTTTTAACCTACTATATAGTAGGGAAGTATGCGATTTCGGATGCAGCCCATGAGTTTCCACAGTGTTATGTGGAAGTGTGTCAAGAGACCTACAGACCGCAATGGAGAGAGGCCACCTGCCGCTCTGCACCCTGTCTCCATCGTCAGTTAAAGGGGTCATATGACGGTTCTAAAAAGAACATTATTTTGTGTTTTTGGTTTAATGCAATGTGTTGTTGCTCCTCTATGCCAGCGATCCAGTGCATTGTGATTGACCCAAATACCTTAAATGTGTGGTGGAAATGTCACGTCCCTTACCATATTTGGAACATCAGCTCCCAATGTTGGTACTACCTTATCAATTTGAGCCCGAATCTGATCCGGAAAATGCAGATGACCAAGCTGATCGATCAACTTTGCCAGAGTGACCAGAACGTATCAGATTGGTAAGGTTTTATTTAATTGAGGACATAATTACTAACTTATACTGTCTTTTTACGCGTCGCGCCGCAATACGGGGGGAGAACACTATAGCCCATTTATAATTATAATAAAAACTCATGCAGTAGCTACGTCGTAAGCTGTGTGTAGCATGCGTACCCTTCGGCGTGCCCTGACGTGCACCTCTCCAAAAATTTAACAATGTTCTACGCGGACGCAAGCGCTATGATTGGTCTGCTAGAACCCCTCCCTTCGGTTTCACATGCTCCCTCTGCATGTGTAATTGCATGTCAACGCGGAAGTATAAATGAAAACCAATGCGAAGCCTACAACGTAGAGGCTCCGGCGTAGGTCCGACGCAGAAGTATAAATTAGGCTTATGTAAACATAAAACCATGTCAATTTGTGATCGTAGAAACGTCAAGCGCTGCTCAAAACTTTTCTTAAATTTTTCTTTTCAAATTCTTAAAATATGAAAACATACTTACAGGCTGTGATTCAGAAGAGCCAGAATGTACTTGCGAAAGAAGGAATTTCTGGACTTTTTAGAATCAGCCTTCGTGCGCAGCCGGCCTTGTACTCTCGCAGGTTCTGGAAACAGTCCTCGAATATTTTGGTTGTACTGTTCTGGAACAGTGTTGTAAATAAAGCTTAATAAAATAAAGCTTTTCTAATTGTGTCCTCTTTTGGAAGGCCAAACAAACAAAAAACAGCGTCTCCACGACATGGCGCCGGCGGCAACAATAACACAGCTAGAATAAAAGTTACGCCTTCTTTCTTTCCGTATACATTTAGGCGGTGTTATGAAACTATGCCCCCACACACTGACGTAGATAGTGTTTGAACGAAGCATTTTAGGAAGGTGCGGCTGAGCCTTAACTTTTCCAAAGAATATCTCTTTGGGTTTGAGACTTTGAGCTTTGTAACTCTGCAGATCTTATACATGCACAAACAGCTACATAACACACTAAAGAAAAAGGAAAACAAGAAATCGCATCATATGACCCCTTTAAACTCTCGCTAATACAGGCACATTTTCAGATAGCCAGTGAAATCTGAAACAACCCTGATCTTGGTCGGGATGCCATTCAGCGCAATTAGCAATGTCAATTAGTCCGATTCCATGTGTTCCCCATGAGTCAACTCAGCTAATAATGAGCCATATCATTTGGCAGGAAAGTGACTGCTGAATACAAAAAAGACCTTTGTGACCCCAGATATTCATATTCAACACCAATTATGCCACAAGCAAAAGTGTACTGGAGCACTCGTGCCTCTCACAGACTTAAAGGGATAGATCAACCAAAAAAGTAATTTCATTTACATAATTTATTCACTGTCATGTTGTTCCAAACCCACATTACTATCTTTTTTTCTTCATCAACACAAAAGAATATATTTTTTACCATGAAAGTCAGCGGAGTCCAGAGTGGTTTTGGACCCCATTGACTGTCATTGTATAAACAAAAACAGTTGAAACATTATTAAAAGCATCTTCTTTTGTGTTATCCAGACGATAGAAAGTCACACAGGTTTGGAAACAATATGAGGCGGATGACTGAATTACATTTATTGGTTAACTATCCATTTAAGCGGTGTTTACACATAAAGTGATGTGCAGTATCCACAAATCATTAACTTTCAGTGAGAATTGATTAAAAAAAATTGTTATACATACCAAATGTAATATTATATTAGCAAAGCTAAAACTAAATCAAAATTCAACATTTCCCTTTCTTTGTGTTTTCAGTTAGCCTTCAGCAGCATAGCCTGCTAGCTTAGCATAGCTAAGTGGTTAAAAAAAAAAGCCTTTTCGATTAGCTACAACAAGACATCCTGATCATACACCACATTTCTGATTAGGTATTGAGTAAGGGGAAATATTATTTGCCGTCTAGCGACAAACGGCACAGCGATCTGACCACCTCTAGCAATAAAATCACTGTCAGTGTGAACAAGGCGTAAGTGAGTGAGCTCTTCACTCCCAAAATTTCAATCCTTCTTTATCTGCATATGTTGTAAACTAAGATCACAGCAGATGGTGGCAGAGAACAAGGCTGACAGCTGGTACATCGCATCATACTCTTAAATAACAAAATATAATCATGTCTGTAGTGAGGAGAATGGAAACCGTGAATAAAGAACAGAAAACCCTCATCCATGAGTGAAAAATGCTTAATCCTGACACTAATGCAATGAATTTATGCACCCCGGAGAACAACACAACATGTCATTTCTGTCAGTGCTTTAGCTTGAAATTGTCATTAAACCTGCAGTCTTAATTTCTTAAACAACAGGTTTTGTGGTCCTTAATTACCCTGAGACTGGGGGAACTGACTGGGGATCAAAATTCAAGCGGCCACATGCCAGGTGGAAAACACAAAAGGACCCTTCACATAATGAGCTGCCGTATATAAGGGACATAATCAGGGGTCAATTTGGGATGTTGGGAGATCTGGAGGATATCACATGAACTGGCAAGATTTGACATTACCCCTCCCCCACCACCAAAAAAGCAAACCCTTTTGTGATAATTCTATATACAATACATATACTTGTTAGGAAAAATAAAATGAATGGTCAGTCAAAAATTAAATGCACACATGGTTCTTGCTTTGGCAGTGTTTAAAACCCTTTTAAAGTAATAAACAAGCAAAATTGCTACAACACATCATTAGATAGAAACGGAGTGCATTTGAACTTGAAAGGTTGTTTTGAGTGAACATACTCACTGAACAGAGACAGAATTTGTACATATACATATATGTTATGTATAAATGTTATATACATATTCATATTTATTATATAAAAAATTATAAAAATTAATTAACACACAAAGCTTTGTACAAATGCATTGTGCATACTTTGTAACATCTGTTCACTCATTGTAAATGAAAGTTCTCAAAGGTGATCCATGCATTTTCCTGCTAAGATAATTGGTTGGTGTTTCAATAATTAAAGAGTCATTAGGGGTGCAACAAACCTCGCTCTCCTCACTAAATGACACCGTGAAGTAATGATGTAGGTTTTGAAAACAAATCTGTATATGGTGCCTTGTGCGTCAAGAGCTGTACGTACTATTAGTTGCGTATCGGCAACACTGAAACGTCTCCTATCATTGTTGAAGTAGAATGGGTAACCACTTCACAGCATGTACATTCATATTGTGTGATACATGCATTTATTCCTAAAAGGGAACTGCTGTGTGCTGAATGATATGGTTAATAATAGCACATATGCATGAGTCAGATGGTTGTGTAAAAATATGAATGGTTATATGTAGGGTGGTAATTGTAGTGAGGATTGCATATTAACAGCCTGTCAACAAACATACAAAATGAGCACCGGATTATATGGCCTAGTTATGATTATCATAAACTGTCAATGTAATTATGTGTAACGTGCTTGGATAAGTAGGCCTGCCACCAGCAACATGGCTGGTGGCAGCCATGAAAACATGGCCATGTTTTCATTTTTTTTCTGGGCCTAAATTAAAAAGACATTACTGTTTTTGTATGGGCAATTTGCTAATATGGGGTAGCCTAATGCATATATATGCATAATATATAACAAATATTTTTAATGCACAAAGCTTCACTGTAAAAAAATACTTTTCGCAATTGTAAATAAAACCGATTTGGAGTACATTTTACAAGAAAATACTATTTCAGTATTTTACTTCAAAATTTCACGTTTAATGTGTATCTTGCTTTTTCTTTGTAATTATTTGTAAAATTTACGAGCACTTTCTGAGTGAAAACTGTTTCGAAGTAAATCCTACACCAATTTTTTTTTTTTCGTGCAATAATGAGTGAACTGTTATAAGCCTTTCACATGACTCAATACCATTGTCCATGTAACTATACCATTATGCGGCAAAAAAAAACAATACTTTCTCTATCTCCGCTAAAGGCCATGTATTCTGACTGTATACATTTTTTGTAAGCATCATATCATTCAAGGATATTTCATTATAGAGGATGTTTTGGAGGGCAGCTGAGCAACTGCCACTGAGATAATGGAAATGCTAAAGAATAGCTTTCTCAATATTACAGACCTCCTTATGCGCCTGGCGTTGCTCAAGCGTTGTAACGCGACACTTGAAGTTCAAACAATTTCAACTTTGACCCCATTTGCCACTGACCTTTCAAAGCGCAGCCAATAATTAATAGACAATACACATGACGTATGAGACATCCTTGCAAAGACTGCTCCCACTTTGCCTCATGTTTTTAAGAACATAAACCAGGACAAAATATTTTAAAACAGCCAAACTTCATGAAGGAATTTCTTAAGAAGATTCAACTTATTTTTTCTTTGTACATTTATCAGTTCATGAACTTGAATTTAAATTCAAGATAATCCTGCAGTAGTTTCATGAACACACGTTCAACAGATCCCTTTCTTCTTTCTACAATGTATCAAAAGCCATCAGCATGACTTTTTCTGTTTTAAGCTCAAATTTTCACGGCTTACTGTGTACACTTTCTGCTTTCTTGCTATAACAAGCTGTCTGCTGTGTTTTCATGTGGAAGTCAATGAAATTAGCCTTGAAGCCCTGATGCAAGTCATGTAAAAGAACCTTAAAAGTGCTAAAATGTAGTGTATGCTGAAACTAAATGGCAAACTGTACACAGTAACACTTTGAGAAACTTCAGTGTTTAGGGCATTTTAATTTTCCCTCACTCCCCTGTAATTCACACCAGTGAGATTGGTTATGCAGTAAGAGCTGCATAATTAAGTGACTCTGAAACCAAATGGATTTGAAAAGTCATAATAGTTTTTCTTTTCTTTTCTTTTTTCTCATATTAGATAAATATGTGCAGTTGCTTATGTGTCCAAGGCTACATCAGAGAGCATTTATGTACACAGTCCACAGAATTCTCCCAAAATCAAAACAGAAAATGTTGCAAAAGATTGCAAAATCGTTGATTTTCTGATCATATTTTATTCCCAGGAACATTTTGCCAATTCCAAACCATATTAATCTTAATAACTACTATTAATTTTGTATTTAATCATTTATAAGTGATATATAATGAATAAACTTTTGAACTATAGTGCATAGTTTCTGTATACTATATATTTACAGTACATATTACAATTATCAAATGTATTGAAATAATAAAATATATTTTAAAATTATATAGAAATAATAAGCATAGCAAAGTGAAAAGCATGAAACCTGTTTCTTAGAGGAGTATTCAGGCCGCAGAACCTCGTATCTGTTGTCCAGCAGAACCCCTGTGGTGTGTGTCCATCTGTTGCATCCCACCCTCTCTGGCCTCTCTGGTCCATGCAATGCTTGCCTCTCCACCTGCACTTCATAAAAACACTCAATATGACCTCTATTGTTAAATGCATGTCAACACAGGGCTGAAGGTCAAAGTTCACCCTAGGTCAGTAACCCCTCGTCTCAGGAGACATCTGAGAGGCCCCACATGGAGTTGCCATGGAGCCAGACTGATCAGAAGTGATCAAAACAGACAGGGTGTGTTTATGAGGGTGTATGATTAGAGTTTGGGGTCTGGATCTGAGGGTTTACACCGACCAGGATTTGGTGTCCAACAGGGGCACCGTGAAGTCAATCGCCTCAGGGGGCGTTTCTGCTCCGGGCCTCTTAATCTATTAATGAATTCAATTACAACAGCCACAGCGTGTGGCACAAGGGGGCTGAGGGATGTCTAACTGGCCCAGATGTTCACCAAAAAGACTGAAGCATAATCAGGATTCTCTTTCCCTAACAACCAGCCGGAAGCAGAGAGTGAGAGAATCACAGTGTTATCATTGAGAACTAAAATGATTAAAAATAGATTTTAGTCAATGAAATAAAGCTGAAATAAAATAAAACAAAATATAAATATTAGTTGATAATATAAGTTTCTTCACTTGATAAATAACTGCCGCCATCAAAAGATCAATGAAAAAAAAAGAAAATGTACAAGCATTCAATTTAACTTTAATCACCAAATAAACAAACAACAAAACGTTTGCTGTGAATTCATTTAACTTTTGGTGTGAAAGGGCCTTTACATTTGCTAAAACCTTATTTAAAAATTAAAAAACAAACAAGCAAACCCAACCTAAGTAAGAAGTAACGCAAAAGTAATGTAACAGATTACTTTCCATAAAAAGTAACAATGCAATTAGTTACTTTTTTAGGGAGTAACGCAATATTGTAATGCATTACTTTTAGAAATTACTTTCCCCAACACTGGTAGTGACCACTTTACATAGAAAAGAGGGATGGTTGCAATGAAAACAATGATAAATAAAAAATAAAATGTGAATAAAATATTTAAAAACCTAAACTTATTGTATTTCAGCTAGTTGCCATGAAACATTTTACATTTTTATTTAGTTTTACTTGATATACTAAGTCAAAATGAATAATATAATAACAGGCATATACAAAAAAAAAAAAAAAAAAAAATTACTAAACCATTATTTGAAATGAAAACAGAAAATCTAATAATAAAAACTACTTCAAAACATTTATAAAAACTATAATAGGATCTCAATGAATGCTATCCAGGGCATAGTGAGGTGAAGCGCTATCATCATGAGTGTTTTTAGCACTTGGCTAAACTAGATTGCATGTGGCTAATGACTATGATGCAAGTTTTTGCAAATAAAGTACTCCACAATAAGTAGCGCAACTGTTATTGAATCATCACCTGAATAGTAACAAGCAAAGATCACCCATTTCATCCTTTTTTCAGCTTTAGAGAACATCTTGTTATCTTAAAAAGACAAGAAAACACATGAACCCCACAGGAAGGGCAATTTTTGCACAAAATCTGCCAGCACAGATTTCATTCTCTTGGAAATTATTCTCAGACCTTAGGGTCGCGTTGAGAGAAAGGGTAATTTAAAGAGTGACAGTGCAAATGGATGAGAGCTGATCCAGGGAAAGATGGGAGGCGCCCCCACGGCCCAGGAGAGGCGCTGATTTATGAGACCTGAGGGGGGAAACAATGCTAACCTCAGCCAAACCTCCCTATTGACACCAACACCACCCGAGCCTTCTTGAGCCCCTACCCTGAGGCCGAAAAGTGAAAAACGTCAACCCTGAGGGTTGGAGGAGCCAGCGCCGATACGGGAGAGATGTCTCTCTCACCTGGTTCTCCTCCCACATTATTCCATCTCTGTTTCCAAACACCCACACACACTCACACACAAGCTGGAAAGCAGTTCCAATATGCACATATGCTATTACAAACATGCTTAATATGCAGTGAATATGAAACACAGTCTGATTAGTGTCTCTTTTGCCCTATAGCATTAGTCCTCTAAGGAAAGATATATGAATCCTGGCTGTTGTTTCATTGGTCCTGCGTAGGATGGAAAACAGCAAGTTCATTTCTGAAATGCACAACAACATTGCTATTTTCTCCCCGTTGATTGAGAGGTGGTGAGAAAGTGCATGTTTTTGAATATATTTGTGTGTTATGTAATCTTAAGTGCATCAATACATGACTAAAATCCAACATTCAAATCCAAGTTTTCAAACCACATTTACACCTCACAACATTCAATTCTATCATAATGGCAACAAGAATATGTTGCAACAAAAAGCACTTGAATTGTCCATAAGTCAATACATTTCTCAGCTAAATCTAGTGTTCTTGTTATTTCGTGGCATGACTAATACAGGCAGCCTGTTAAGCTTTAACTGTGTCCTTTGTTATTCATGCATTTTATTAACACAAGTTGTGCGATATCACTAACTGCTTTGATATAAAACTAATTTCTGTGGAATAAGGAGAGGCTTTTATTCACACTCAATGATGCTGACTAATTTGGACAAGAAGAGGATGATAATTATGCTTTTTGAGTATCTGGGTTGCCCTACAGGTCAAACAAGACAAGAACAACCCAAAAACAGCTATTTCATACTCCGGCACACATGTCCATTATTTGCACACATCTTCGACAAACCGTGAAAAAGGCTACAGCAATTTCCTGGGATGGAATGAACCATAACAAGCGGGTTATTTGTGATCATCACAACGTTTTAGGAACAACGAAAAAGAAGGCAAAGCTGTAAAAATGAAGCACTTTTACTGCACGTTAGAGATGACCCTGTAAACACGCTAAATGAAAAGGCCATGGGTGATTTGTTCCTGATTAGACTCTTTGGGGACAGAGGAGAGGGTAATAAATAACTATGAAAAATAGCATGTTTAACCACATTTACAGATGAAAGGTGCACACTTATGGCTATCATTCACATTCATTTATCAGCACTTGAGCCTTTTTTGCTAGTGTCTGGCAGTGTGGGAGTGTCTGGCAGTGTGGGAGTGTTTAATTGAGCATACTACTAGTTTGACTGCTTTTATGTGTACATGGACACAGCAAGTCTAATTACATTATAACATTAAAATAGGCATGGGTGTAATGATAGTGTGCATTCACATATACAGGGCATGCAGAATTATTAGGCACGTTGATTTTCTGATCATATTTTATTCCCAGGAACATTTAGCCAATTCCAAACCATATTAATCTTAACTAGATGTACCGCATGGCGGTACAAAATATGACCGCCGCTCAGGCCTGCACTGGCTTTCCACAAAAATAAATGACGTGGAGCAATTTGGCTGTATTGCGTGTTTATGTATATACCTAAAAAAAGTAGTAGTATGTGCATGTCTGTCTGTGTGTGTGTGTATGTGTGTGTGTTTGTGTGTGCGCATGTGTGTTTGTGTGTGTGTGTCTGTGCATGTGGATTTGTATGCGTGTATGGGTGTGTGTCTGTGCGTGTGGATGTCAGTGTGTGTGCATGCTTGCGTTTGTTTGTATTCCTGCATGTGTGTGTGTGACAGTATCATCCTAAACCAGCAACCCTTCGCTCAACAGCACCATCTACAGGCCGATGAGTGTACAGTCACTAAATGTGCACATAAATGAATTTATTTTATACCCCCCCCATGGATGAAATTCTACGAAACTTAGCAGAGGATACCGCCAGAGGATGTCAAGTTAATCATACACATGAAATATGGTGCAGTTCTGAAAATCTCCACTGAAGATAGGGGCGATTAAAGCAGAATAATATTGCTTTTCATTTTTTATGGGAGGGGCGCAAATCACAAATGAGTGATTATGGGCTAGGTTGATGTGGGCCCTTAAGACCAACATACCATAAAAATGTCTTCATCCTCGGTGCCACGGTTCAAGTAGTTATTTAGGAAAAACTGCATTTTTTGGGTTTGGGGGGGCCCAGCGCGGGGGGGGAGTGGCCCCCGGGGACCAAACAAAATTTTTCCGTAAAAGTCTAGTGGGGCTACATGCCCACCAAATTTCATGTTCCCCGGTGTTTCGGTGTCCCTGGTATCGTTGACGGAAAATTCAGTAGATTGACGGGAAAAAAAAACTAAAAAACTTTGACAATCGATTATGGGCTAGGTTGATGTGGGCCCTTAAGACCAACATACTTTGCAAATTTCTTCATCCTCGGTGCCACGGTTCAGGTAGTTATTTAGGAAAAACTGCATTTTTTGGGTTTGGGGGGGCCCAGCGCGGGGGGGGGGTGGCCCCCGGGGACCAAACGAAATTTTTCCGTAAAAGTCTAGTGGGGCTACATGCTCACCAAATTTCATGTTCCCCGGTGTTTCGGTGTCCCTGGTATCGTTGACGAAAAATTCAGTAGATTGACAAAAAAAAAAAAAAAAAAAAAACTTTGACAATCCCTATATGACCGCTTTCGCTAGCTACGCTAGCGGCGGTCATAATAACTACTATTAATTTTGTATTTACTCATTTATAAGTGATATATAATTGTTCGTGAAGGCTGGAAATGAAAAATGTCTTATTTTCAGGTGTGCAGAATTATTAGGCAAGTTTTCTATTACAGATAAAATAAGCCAAAAAAGAGATTTAACAAAGACTGAAAAGTCAAAAATTATTAAATCCCCATGAGAAGGATACAATACTAATACTAGATACTAGAGATACTAGAGATTGCAGTTAAGGCATGACCATTGGACAGTGAAATGCTCATTGGGTCAGCAGGGGCAGACAAAAACAGGTGGAGAAGAAAAGACACATGTTAACTGCAAAAGAATGAAGAATTATGGTGAAGAATTAAGTGTGAAACCATCAGGAACCCTTTAGTCTCCAGTGCCACCATTTTCCAGAACTGCAGCCTACCTGGAGTCTCCAGAAGTGCAAGGTGTCAAGGTCTCAGAGACTTAGGTTATGACCCCCTCTTAATAAGAATCACAAGCTGAAGTGTTGTAAAATACATGAAGACTGTTTTTTTATAGGCTTGATAGACAGACAGATTGAGAGTGACTCTTGAAGGACCAGCACCACATCCTCTTCTACCACTATTTGAAGAATTCATAGTCTAGAATACGTTTTAATACGTTTTGGGAGATCATTTTTAGTCACTAAAAATAAGGAATTTTTAGGACTAAAAATAAACTCCAAAAACGTATTCTGCACGCACTGTATAGGGCCCTATCTTGCACCCAGCGCAATTGACTTTGTACACCGACGCATGTATCATTCCTATTTTGCACCCACGCACAGCGGACTTTTCCCTCCACAGACGCACGTCGGTAAATTAGGAAATTAACTTGCGCTCCCGGGGCAGTTCAGTGCAAAGAGGAGGCGTGTTCCGGCGCAAACGTTCCCTGGTGCTATTTTGCAGGTTTAGAAAACAATTCCGCCACTGACCAGGAAAAACCTAGTCTTGCGCATGTTATTCATATGCTATTTTAAGGGCGCATGCTTGGCCATAATCAACGTAGCGTGTGCACAACGCGCATGCACTTTGCTTATCTCATCTACACACAGACGCAGCAGTTCTCATTTTTAGAAAACCATACATTATTACAAGGAAAAATATTAACACACGAGGGAAATCATTGTTGTGTCCATGATGATGTGAATAAATAGGCATAAAACTAGCTTACACATTTACCCAAATTTGTATACACCTGTTTAACCGAAGCTAATTTGGGTGGGTTTCTCCCATCCCCCATACACATTGTATGACAATGAAGTGAAGTGACATTCACTTCTCTGTGTTTTACGGCCCTGACGAGAACGTCGGCCTCCTCGGCTGTGAACCGCTCCTGGCGTGCGCCTAATCCGCCGTTATAATAGCAATCCGCCATGGAACAAGCACGCCTACTCTTAAAGGGAATGTGAGATGTCGCTCTGATTGGTTTATTTCACGTTACGCCCAAACCACACCTATGAATAATGAAGCTACTTCAGACCAACCCATTTTAGATTTGCGTCAGGAGCAAGAGTCATTTATCCCGCCGGTATAATAACAACAGCGCCCAAGACCCGCCCACAAAGTTACTTGCGTTTCGCGCTTGATACTTGCGTTTCAGATCATTAAAATAGGGCCCATAGTCTACTCAAGATTTGGTTTTCAAATCTTCTGTTTAAGACTGTCTGCACTGTCATTTTTTAAGTAATATAATCAGATCAGTTTTGTTCAGACAGTGTACTCAATATTCAGTGTACTACAGTACAGTAATGATGTAAAGATCAACACAATGTCAGCAGACTTTCTCATATAACAACTGTGAGCTGTCAGCAAGGACATTTTATGTGTTTACTGTGTCCAAAACAGCTGCTTGTTCACTCATTCACTCCATAGTGAAAGTCACATAGTCGCCATATGAGGAAAAAGTGAGCAAAAATGTGTGTATATTTGGTCACAGCTATAGACAACTTTGAATAACGTTACGCATTGTGTCTCGAATTAAAATTTATTTTAATTGAATTTCAAGCCATACCAGATCAGGGTTTTATAATGTTGAGATAGGCCAGCATCAGATGCCTGCAAGCAAGTAAACTGTGTGTATGTGTGTTTGCACCTTTGTGATTGAATGGTGATGATGTGTGACAAATCGCTCTAAAATCAACCTTTTTTCTGATTATCACACAGAGCCTCATGCAGCTGAACTCTTATTAATTACATTAATTCTCTACAAAGCTGTTTAATTCTAAAGTGGGTTCACCACACTTGGGCTGTTTGACATGAGATCACATGACCAGGTGTGTCATGAAATTGGCCGATTCTACTACAAATAACAATATGGACTGTATACTTTATATAGCACTTTGCAAAGCATGAAAATCTAAATAGAACAAGCAAACTAAACAATATAACAATCCACGAGAACTTTATGTCACTGTAAAAAGTGATCAGTTGACTTAACTTAAAAAAGTGAGGAAACCTGTTGCCTTAAAAGTAAGTAAATAAACTTCATGCGTAATTGAAAAAATTAAGGTATGTGGAATTGTCAAGGTCACATTTTTTTCAATTGCGCATGAAGTTTATTTACAGAATAATTTTAAGGCAATGGGTTTCCTCACTTTTTTTTCCCTTTTTTTTAAGTTAAATCAACTGATCACTTTTTACAGTGTCCAGAAATTGATAATAAATGGTTAAGTATGAACACACTAATGAATGTCTAATTCATGGATGTGTATCATATGAGACTGAGTAAAACAGACAAAACTGAACAAAACAATAGATCAACAAACAGGTACGGCATCCTATCCCTTCTTCATATCAAATAGTTTTACCGTTTAATGAATCTGAGGTGTCGCACATTTACAGAAAATATCTTACTTCCATGTTAAAAAATATCGAGAGTCTCTAATTTAAGTTAAATTATTTAACAGAGGAATACGCTTCACTGCTGTTCGAGGCTAAGCACCAGTCTGTTAATAAAGCATGTCTGTTGTCAGATGTATTTACTTTCATGTTCATTTATTTTATTGTAATGTTGTGATTCAACAATGCACTTTAGTATCTCACTGAGCACCAAGCGTGACTGTATGTGAGTGGGTGAGACAATTAAGTCTGATTGGAAGTTCGTTGAGCATCTATGTCGTTTCAAAAGTCAGGTTAAATGAAGTGTGCAGCAACTCTATAGATTGAAACGCATGACTTCCTACGCACTCTGAGCTAGAGAAATGTGTCTGGATCTGAGCAGTGCTGTCTGTGTAAGTTTACTTTGGGTATCAGACAGTTCATTTTGTCTGACTACTCTGTGGTCCAAGACTAGTATGGTTAGTACTGCTAGTCAAGCTCTCAGGTTGAAATCCAGTCGTTTCAAAAGGATTCCATGTGATAAGGGTTTTTTCCCCAACGCAGATTTCGCAACGGTTTCAAATTGTTCACGTGAATTTGCTAGGCTGACAAAAAAAAAGAAAAAAAGAAAAGCTGCTTGGTTTGAAATGTATGGTTTGGTTTGTTATAAAGCACTGCTCACACATAAGTCACTTTCAAAACAAACAGCTTTCTGTTGGTCAGCGATGAATTCAAGTTACCAATTTGAAAATGAGCAAAATTGGGAACTTTTCCGTCCTAACGTGCACCTCCCGATCGCAATGATTCCTATTGGAATGAATCAATTCTGGCAGCGAAATTTCACAGAGTAGCGCTATAGGCTTTCTTTTATAAAAACAAATAACTTGATGCTTGTAAAACGTGTTCTCAGTGTAGCGTGTCAGGCATGTACTGTCTTGTCCCTTCATGCTTACGTTGTCTCGTTTATTATGTTTGAGGTTGTGATGAATACACCACTGTATAATTTACAGACTACAAGTGAAGTGTCTGATGGTGAAGAGACTGCTGTAGGCTTTCATGATCAAAAGCAAAATTATGTCATGATATAATAACAAGAGGAATGGGACTTTCCGAAAATGTTTCCCACACAGATGGTGCTGCTAGACACACGACAAGGCAGAGCACTGAGAGGAAGCCGTAGCCAAACTGCATTGTTTTCATACTATAACAAAAGGATCATTCTGTTTGGGGTCTCAGGGTCATTCCGCTAGATCCAAAAATATACTTAAAGTGTTAGATTGATACTTCATGGTTTGTCATATCTTATGAAAACATACACATAATTTCAATGCAACTGCAAGCTATATTTTTTTATTTACATTAGCCTACTTCTGTTTGGGGTCTCAGATATTCAAGATATAAAATATAATTCCACTTTGAACATTCTACTAACTATAAGCAACTTTGCAACTACATGTCAACTAACTCTCATTAGAACATTTGAAGTTTATTAGTACTAGACTTTTAGGTTGGGCTTAGGTGTTAGGATTCGGGTAAGTAGAATAAGTTGACATGTATTTGCAAAGTTGCTTATAGCTAGTAGAATGTCTAAAGTGGACCATCAAAATAAATTGTTACCCGTAATTATCTTATTATCATTTATTTTATACAACGTGTTTGAGGCATGTCAATGAATGGATGGACACCAACTGCAATTTAGAAAAGTGTACATCATCATGTCTACATTGTGGTAAAACAAAATATAAATAGTAAAATATGAATATACTTTGCAAAGGCCTATTAAGAATTGTTTTAAATAAAATATTAACATTTTAATAACAAATAAAAGCAGTTGAAGACAAAATAAGGTTAATTTCAAAATTACTATTATTATTTAATATGTACATATTTGGGCCCTGTGGGACACCAAACATAAAAAGAGTCAATTAATTCTGAACAGAACATTAAGTTCAACCATCATTCGATAAAAGACAACAATATGAGAGAAACCAACCAAGATATAATTTGATGCAATAGGTGCAAAAATAGATGTGGAAAGCTTTGCTGACAAGTCTAGTCATTCACAGTCAGCAGTAGCAATTATTTGCAGATTTTCACACATTTTTTCTAAGAAATACCTTTAAAATGATGCAACCGTGCATCACTGTGCAATGACATCGCAGCTATTGTCACGTGATGTCCTCTGTCATTAAACTGCCCCTCACCTTTTGCTTCAAAAATGACTAAGTAATTAGGCACTCTGGTTAAATAAAGGTTATATTAAAAACAACTAGAAGAGAATAAATGTCTGGGGTTAAGAAGTGAGCCAGAAGAATGCACAAGTGGCGGAGCAGCAGATGGCTCCGAGGGGGCTGGGCTCGGGCTCGTTGTGTTTAAATAGATCGTTGAATGGGGCCCTGGCGAGTTTGTCTCTTCATGGCTACGGTGTGTTATACCTCTTAATGTGCATGTTACATTCTATTGTTCGCACCGTTGGGTTTTTGTGCATAATTAAGAGGCATGTGGGACATAGGGCTTTGAGTTTGAAGGTACAGAGGATTGAGGTCTTCTTCAGCTAAACTGTCTCCCAGAACAGCTGAGCAATGAGGGGACTCACTTCAGCAGACATGGCGAGCTGCCCCATCACGGCAAGCACGGTAAATTTAGCAGGCAACAGCACAAGACAACTCTGCAGGGAATGAAAGTGCAGAGGATGTTCTCTACATGGTGTACTGTTACTAGACAGTGATCATTTGGAAACGTGACAGCATCTCTGTGTGCCTGCGTGGGACAACCTCTGAACGGTTACATAATTGGTGCACTGCAGGAAAAGATAGAGTTAGGTCGCATATATCTTTGGTTCAGTCTGCAATAACTCAGAGAGATGCAGAGAGACACGAAGAGCAGGACAGAGGACAAACGGACAACAAATACTAGGAGACCATAATATCTTGCACAGTTTTGCTATTATAAATGGAAAACATGACAAAAATTCGGATGGACAGCAGCTATTGTTTACACATGCTTGTAACAGTTGCCCCACCCCTTCTTCTGATTGGTCCACTGTTTTGAAACCGACATGGATTTGCTACACAGTGTGTCAAAAGTTGAACGTTTGACTTTAAATGACAATATCAAACAAAAAACTTTTTTTACAAATTCAAGTTATGTAAACAATAATTTACTGATCTAAAAAACATTTTCCCTGAAAGTTTGAGTTATTATTGAGTTATAGCGTGATTATAATAATTGATGATGAACCAAATTATTAAAAAGTAATGCTCAAACTTATTTTTCAATAATTCAACAGCCTGTCATCAATGATTCTTTAAATATTGTAATACATATTGCAAGTTTTGAAGTTTTGACATCTATATAAAATGCTGCAATATTTACGCATATATAAAGGCATTTATGAAGTGAATAAAATGTTATGACCATTTTAATTTGTGGAAGATATATTTTTTTCTTTTTCCTATCCCATGATCATGGCAACATTTCAATATATCAGGTCCTTACATCTATACAACTAAATTCAGCTTCCTCTTAAAATAAAAGTAAATAAAAAAATAAAAACCATTTTGGCACAAATAGCATTTTTTAAAACACAGTGCAAGATGCACAATGGTCAACAGCACATGTTTAGTGCATGTTTACATATAACAATTTAAAAGCAGCGCGTTGTTGTTTCCCCCCTCACACCCCTCGAGGTGTATATGCTTGGTTTGGCCTGATGAACAAGATCAATGAGATCATGTTTGCTCTCACCTGAGTCCAGTGGAGTGAGAGACAGTTGAGCTATCTGCCAGCGCACAGCATACAGGAGAACAGTCACATTGTATAAATCACACAGCCATCTACCCTGAACCTCCAGGACACAGCTGGCCTGTGGTACACAAGAAAATGATTATGCACAATCCACAGGCTTTGCCATAGCTCAAGGCCAAGAGCAACTCAAAACAGCCTGAGACTAGGAAGGGTGCAAACAGCATGCATTGTTGCATTTGCTCTGAAACCTAAAGGGACCGTATTAATCACTTATTCATCACAACCATCATTGTATCTTAATGAGTGTCATAAGACATTATCATCCATTATTTTCCACTTAATGTCTGCAAACAGCATCTGTGGGGCATGACGTTGATTACGACAGAGTAATTTCAATTCATCCCAGAACAAAGCACATATTTTTGTTAAAACGTATATTAAAGGAAGTCGACATTTTTAATTCTATCATATTTACTCAACCCATGTTCTTCCAAACATGCACAACTCTTTCTTCTGTGAAAAAGAAGATATTTTGAAGATGTTGGTAACCAAACAGTTTTGATTCCCATTGATCCCAAAAATGTATTAAAAACTTGTTGGTAACTTGAACTGTAAAATGTTACCTAAATTGCCTTTTGATTTGACTATATTTTTAGGTAGAGGACCTGCATTCTATGTTAATTTTTATGAACTGAGAGACAAATCAAACTTAAGAAATGTAACCTTTAGTAGTAGTTGCTTGATTTTGACATGAAAAATAAACAAGAAAGGGAAAATATATGTAGAAATTAACCCTGAATTCACAATTTAAAGCATTAGTTTACCCAAAAGTCAAAATTCTGTCATCATTTACTCACCCTCATTTCGTTCCAATCCCGTATGACTTTCCTTCTTTCTTCAGTGGAACACAAAAGGAGCGGTGGTCGTTCTTTTTCAGTCAATTACAATGAATGAGGACGGTTTATGTTAACCCTTAAACAGGCAAGAGTAGAAAATGATAAGCAACAATATCATCTGGACTTAAGTAAATCATATCCAAAAGAATTTTTGAAAAATGTTATGTATTTTGGATTTGATGAGTTGTGACTCCCAGATCACATTGCCTGTTTAGGGTATAGAAAAAGGACCAAATCTATAACTGTAACTGCCATTGCATGTTTAAAACAATTATATCCTATACTTCAACTCATATAATGTTGACAAATTATATATCATTGGAAAGCTTACAAACTCAAGATTCAGCCTGTGAAAACCGTTTTGAAATCGGACCTTGCGTTACCATAAAAATGTTGGATTTAGGTCAGGCTGACTAATTGATCACAGATAACTTGAAGCAAATCATGTGACCAGCATACTCAAGACAGACAGGCTGTATCAGTTTAACCTGTACATTTTATAATTTGTAAAAAAAAAAAAAACTCAGAATACAAAGATTGTTACAAGTAATAAAAACTCAGTGAGTGTTTTAGCGCAATTTTCTCACGTCATGGGATCACAACACTAAGAGATAGTAAATGTAAGAGAAAATAAGTTGCTCGAGATTATAACTTTCTCTTGAAATTCAAATGAACTTTCTGAAATCAAATCAGCAATGGATAATAAAAAAGGCACAATCACTTGACTAGTTGAACATCATTTTTTTTATTAGCTCATTATTTTTTACATCTTGTTCACTCAATATCCTCGATTTTCTCTGTATCAGCTTCCTTTTCTGCTTTGTCCTCTTCAGATTCTTCCTTCTTTTCTGCTTGACTATTGGCTTGTGACTTTGTAAACTCTTCTTCTGCTTTCGAGATATTTGCCAAAACATCCTCTGAAAGCCACGAGTCATCGTAGAAATCAGATACGCCTGATGAGGAAGCCGTTGGTGTGGATGTCGTCGCCATCTTTTGTCACTTTGCTGAACGTTCTTCCATTTATTTTGCAACAACCTCTTGTCGTTTTCTCATATATTCTTGCTCCTTCTCCAAATCTTGATCGATACCTTCATTGATTTCTTGCCGTAATTCAGTGGAATTAATTGTGCTCATGACTCTTGTGAATACCTTCTTTACGTATTTCTGTGGAACAATAGTTTTATAGGTGAAAAGGCAATATTTTTCTTATTTCCCTTCATATAAAGTTTTAATTAATTTTTGAAGCATAAAGGAAAGATTTTTGATCAATTCTTTATTTTTTTCTAATATTATTGTAAATTTTAGAAGCTATCGATTGCAATTTGTTTCAACTCGATAGCTATTATGGTTGCCGAGAAATTTGCAAAAAGCAGATTTTTTTCTGTAATTTCCAGGAAATCCAAAATCTTTTCCTGGATTTTTTTTGTGTGTTCCCGAGATTAGACCTTCCTTAACATAATGCCGAAAACCCGAAGTCTCTAGGTGGTCTGGTTGAGGAGTAGATAGAAGTGCAAGATTGGTGCGCACAGACAGAACAGAAATCATGAGTTAACAATCGCAATTTTGTTCGGTGGAAAATTGCACTAAAAAAGTTAATCCCTTTTTTATACCCAAAAGTGGCAATGTGACTCAGGTGTAACATATATTTCAAAACGTGCTAAATAACAACATGACCAACATTTTTATAAATTGTCTTATTTCAGCACCTTAAGACAATGTTCATAATTAATGTTAGCAGTGTTAGTATTATTTTTTCAAAAGAAAAGTAAGTTTAATATATATTTACTTATCTCAAAATCTGAATGTCCTGCACCACTGGCAGCCATGTTGGATTTAGGTCAGGCTGACTAATTAATCACAACAAATCATGTGACCAGCATACTCAAGACAGACAGGCTGTATCAGTTTAACCTGTACATTTTATAATTTGTAAAAAAAAAAAAAAAAAAAAAAAAAAAAAAAAACCCTCAGAATACAAAGATTGTTACAAAAAAGTTAATCCCTTTTTTATACCCAAAAGTGGCAATGTGACTCAGGTGTAACATATATTTCAAAACGTGCTAAATAACAACATGAACAACATTTTTATACATTTTCTTTTTCAGCACCTTAAGACAATGTTCATAATTAATGTTAGCAGTGTTAGTATTATTTTTTCAAAAGAAAAGTAAGTTTAATATATATTTACTTATCTCAAAATCTGAATGTCCTGCACCACTGGCAGCCATGTTGGATTTAGGTCAGGCTGACAAATTAATCACAATTTTTTTTAAACAAATCACGTGACCAGCATACTCAAGACAGACCAGGCTGTGATAAATGATACAAGGATTTGATGAAAAAAATCATTCTTACGCCCCAAAAAAGACGACAAAAACTATGTTACACCCAGATCACATTGCCAGTTTTAGGGTTAATTTTTACAAACTGAGAGACAAATCAAACGTACAAATATTTTAACCATGATATAAGAGTGCAAGGGTGGTTAGTTACAGCTCAAGTTCCTCCTTTAATGCAAAAATATGGGATTTTCTTTGTTGCTTTATCATGCATCAAGCACATGTTGTCTAGAAAAGTAAGCAAAAAAAGGTGATGAGCATAACTCTCTTTAATAAGCTGCATGGTAACATAACTAACTTCAATTTGGGCTGGTAATTATGAAATCCAGTCCAGCGGTTCCTTGCGGTTATCTATAGAATGTTAAAATCACAGTGTTGACCTTGCTCTGAGAAGACTGTGATTAATATACCAGATCAACTGAAACCAGAGTAGGTGTACAGCCAGACAGAGTGGGAAGCAATTGGAACACAATGCTTTGAAAGAACTGAACCTGATACAGTTGAAGTATAAGGGCAGCCTTGCATCTGTGGACAAATCAAATCAGATGTGAGTGACAGGCAGCAGTACTGCAGAAACAGACTATTATAGTGTCTTGTTACCCTTCAGTCTGACCACCAGAGCGGGTTAAATGGGCTGCAGTTTCTTCATACTCTCAAAAGCAAACACGTACTGTAGACTATGCTGGAATCTTAAACCTCCTTGTAGCCACATATACTGCTCTGCCGTGTATGAATTCGGCCATTCACGCAGACAGGTTATTTCGGAGTAAATGGTTCTCTTTAGAGGCTTTCGTTCTAATGAGCTATCTGTTGATGAGCTCTGTCAGGGTATATGAGCCACAGGCAAAGCCCAACGCATTCGTCTGACCTCAGACTCGTAAAATCTATATCAATAGCCATTACAGTGCTCGCAAATGAAAATGGGATTTGTATGTTCCAGCTTTTGTGGTTCTTGAATGCTCAGATCATAGTCGCACAAAGACTGCTCTATTCTTATAACGAAATTCAGGAAACACTGATGAATCGCAGTTCTAAACCACTTTGACCATGACTCCTGAACAAATCTGATTTGAGACATTTGTGATTGTATCACAGACGTGTAGCTTTTGGGAAGGAGAGTTTAGGCTGTTATTCTGTAAGATTGGTTTGGTTGCCCAAACTAGAGTGTGTGTGTTGATAAAAAGCTAATAATCAATCAATCAATCAATCAATCAATCAATCAATAAAATAATAAAAAAAAACTGTTAAAATAAAAAAATCTAAATAAAACACGTAATAAAAGTTAACATTTTTGTTTACCTGCATGTCATATGACCAATAACCAACATTAGATAACTGTAAACATGCAAATATGTAAATTATTGATATATTACCTTAAACTCCTGGGGGGTACTTCAAGTAAATATTTTATGTCAAAGGGGTTTGGGTGAGAAAAGCGCTTGGGAATCTCTGCTGTAAGAGGCTGTACAGTAGTTGCTTGACATGAAAAATAAACATATACACATATATATGAAGAAATTAACCCTGAATTCACAATTTAAAGCATTAGTTTACACAAAAGTCATCATTTACTCACCCTCATGTTGTTCCAATCCCATATGACTTTCCTTCTTTCTTCAATGGAACACAAAAGGAGAATTCTTGAGGAATGCGGTGGTCGTTCTTTTTCAGTCAATTACAATGAATGAGGACGGGGGCTTTAAAACTTCAAAAATAATGTAAAAAGCAAATCATCATAAAACATCCTGAACAAACGTGAATTTATTCACATACATTATATTGTTCTAGTCACTAGTTTCCAATCACAGATCTGTACTCTGAAATCTACATCTTACAATAGTATTCAATGAAAACAGATAAAAAATACACTGCAGTATATTACACATTAATATTTATCATAACCCAACACAGAAGAACATTTACTTTTCATGGAATTAGGAAATATAACAGTGCATTTGACAAAATACGGTCACATATACATATATACAGACATTTGTAGCATTAAATAGCTTAAAAATAAAAAGTTAAACACAGTGACATATATTTACAGCTTATTACTATATATGTACAATAAATGTGGTACAAGTATAAAACAAATTGCTAATACATTGTCCCACAATGCATCCAACATTATTAGCAAGCTGAGCAGACATCTTCAAATCCTACTGCATCTGTGAAACATCTTCTCTGAGATCCTCAGCAAACTCCTTCAGTGCTTCCTGTTTCTTAGTGAAACATTGGCTAAAATGGTGCTAAGTAAGTGCTAAAATGATTTTATGCACACTGATTGTTCTTCAGTCTAAAGCTGCCAGCCACCTTCTTCCGTAGTAGCTCACTCATCACACAGATGCTGCAGTTTAACCAGTCATATGTAATGCACTGAGCGAGAGTGACCTTTCGTAAATGCGCAGCATATTATAGGCGTCTCAAATGTGCCTTAAATGCTCTTCTCCTCACTTTACAGGGTAATGGAAGGACAAGTTTGGTGGGCAGACAAGTTTAGTCTAAAAAACCTCCTCTTCTTCAGCTTCACATCCGTAATCTGTAAAGACAAAGGTTTGAATGAATTCAGGATAAATGGTGAAAAAGTCAAAATGGTAAAGATTAGATTAGATGGTAGACTGCTACCAGGACACCTCTGTGATAAGCAAGTATTTGTAGATGTATGACTTGCAGAGGAGACGGGTTCAGAGCAGTTTATCAAGATGATAAACACTTTAAATGCAGTCTGCCACAAATGCTAGAGAGTTACAGCCCACTTAGCATTACACAATTTGTCAAGATGAAGAGCCAGACCTTGGAACTAATCTGGGAAACCCTTGATCACTGAACCCTCGAGCCGTGACTTCATTATCCTTGTCAGTGACAAGGCTACAATCCGCTGTGACATACTGACCATTTCCACCTATCAGCTCCATGGCGCTAACGCAAGGCTCTTCCGCCTCTTCCTCATTTTCCTCTTCTTCCTCTGCGGGTTCCTCATATGCTACAGGCCCAATTTCCAACATGGGGGGAGGGGTGGGGGCCGGAGGGGGCTCTGGGGCTGCAGGAGGCAACATCGTGGTGATGTTGGTAGTGACCTGAAATAAATAATAAAGCAATGTTTTAGAACAACAAACATCAATTGCCAGATTAACTATATTTGTTTATAAATTCACAATGCTCCCCAAACTCTGAAAATCTGAATTCTACTGCCAGATTTAAATCATAATATCAATACTTTTTTGTTTGGTACCATGGTACAGTGGCAACTAAATATGCATCTAAAACGTTAAAATGTGGTGCTTATGTGGGTAATGCCAGTTTGAATTTGATCTGCAAAATTTTCTGATCCCATTCCTTCTCTCTTTTCTAATAATCTCCATTATTTTCAGTTCTGAAGTGCAGTGGCTAAGATATGTACATATCACATGTACATGTACATCTAACATACTAAATTGTGGTGCTAAATATATCCATCTGATGTGTTCAATCTTGGTGCTCATGTGGGAAACGCAGGTTTAATTCTGGCCTGCAACAGGTCCTGATCCCATTCCCCCTCTTTCTCATGAATAATTTCCATAATAATGTTTAATACTGATTCTAAGTCAGCACCATAGTGTGGTGGCTAGCATATGTGCATGTGACACTTTCAATCACGGTGCTCATGAAGGAAATACAGATTTGAATATGGCCAGCAATGTTTGCTGATTCCATTCTCCCTTCTCTCCCCATAATAATTTACTATCATTCTCCACTGTCTTTCCAATTAAGTAAAAAAAACAAAAAAAAACTAAAAATAGTGATTCTTCACATCACAGTCGAGCAAAAACAGAGATTAAATCTCCCAGCAGGCATCTGTATAAGGAAGTACAGCTCAGGGGAAGCAGAAGCCTAAATCAATTATCACATTGTGAAAAACGGAGGAAGAGCATGAAAGTCTCAGTGGTAATTATGGCACAGACTTGCCGCTGTACCATGAGGCCGCTCTTCAGGCGGAAACAGCCTAAAGGGGAAACAGCAGCAGCGGGGATCTTGTAAAAGGGACTGCCAAGCTTGGCAAACGCCTAAAAGACGCCCTGCAGCTCACCTGTGGGTTACACCCTGAGTGAGTAACCCAGGCTGGGATCACAGAGACATGCAGAGGCCTGATGGCTGGAGAATCTGGGCTGGGGCATTAATGATCTCATTAGGAACAAGACAATTTAGAAAACTTGAGATAATATTCCAGTACTTTTCTGTGTAGTACTTATATTTCATTCTGTGGTTCCTTGCCACATCTGAACTAAAACCCCTTGTGTATGAAACAGTGCTCTGCTTGTTCTTGTTTTGTGGGGGAAAAGGGGAGAACTGCAAATGTTTCTGAATAATGTTCCATAATTCTGAATCTCGCAGATAAAGGCACAATACATTATATAACACTGATCTTTTTTCAGAAGATCTCTGTAACAACCTGGATGGGACATCGGGAAGCTCAGTGCGTAAGCAAAGTTGACCCCTGCAGTCATTTTATACTTGATTTTTGCCACAGCAAATTTGTCTATTTGTGCATGCACTTTCATATGTTTGACTTCAGACCACATTGCTGCTCATTCAAGCTTGACCATTTTGAAGAGAGACAATAAGACCTAGAAAAGCCAATTCATCAAATTTTGTGGCTTGAACATTACCACAGATATTGACTTTCAATTAAATGTATATGCCATATTTACCCCATATTGTGAAATATGCTGGTTCGCTATTTTACTGCAGTGACATTTAGCTATGATGGATCTGATTATCGTGATGGATTTACCTCTGAAGTCAAGTAGGGTTAGTCAAGCAAATTTGATTTGACCTCTATCAAGCTGAAAGCTGAAATATTGCTCATTGGGTCAACAAGAAAACAGACCGCAAACAGTTCTGCACTGAGATGCCATTCAGTAATCACATTAGAGCCTTGGGTTAGAAATGAGGCGCATAGTTCAAAAAGAGAAGAGCAAATTCTTGCCATATTTAGTTTTTAATGTCCAACCAAATGTGTTAAAAAATAATAACTATGGTTTGTGCTGACATGTGTTACAACACTTACATTTACTAAATGTCTTTTTGCATATTGCTAGGTCTATGAATATTTGAAGAAAGTTTTTTTTTTTTTTTTTTTTTTTACCATAATGCGGGACTACTACACCGTAAAAAATTATTTCCATGATTTTTTTTCTTTTGTCAAAACAACTTAGATAATTAATGTGATTCCGATAACATATTTTGAGTTTCAATTTATTAAACCAATCTCATTGATTGTATTAAAATTTTTAGTTCATTAAAATTAAAAATGTTATTAACATTAACAGTAAGGGCCCTCATTTAACCTACCGGTGTGGCTGCTGTCCTCTTCTTCTTGGGAGCGGATGATATTAAAGGGCGGAGCCTAAAGAAACAAGGTAGAAAGGTAAAGTAATTATTTAGTGATTTTTCAGTGGCCTCACCCTTCTTCACAGCAGCTTATGCATTGACTGAAGAGCTCAAGAGCCCGTAACAAGCCTAATTTTCCTTCTAAAAATATGAAAATATGAAGCATACTTCCTGCCCCCTCCTTCACTCCCACCCCACAGCAGATTACAGAGGCATATCTAAAGCAATAGATTCACACTGAGACCTGCACTACTGGGGTTAAAGAAGCCCTGTGGCGCTGATGAAATGCTTAGCTTACACTTCCTGGTGACTGGATTTAAACATCAAACACCAGCACTATTTAGGGCTAATATTAAAGAGACCAGTATAAAACATTAATTAGTTTAATGGGGGAAGGGAGAGGGGAAGAGGGAACGTTCTGAAATGAGAATGACCTTGATCTGGCTTCATGTTAGTCCAGTGTGCACTGTGAAGACTGCTATTTATGTCATAATTATGATAAGCTGGTTCAGAGCTAAAGTGGAACAACGGCAATTGCATGTTTTGCCTGTGCATTTCTATATACAAGACAGAAGAAGAATATATAGGCAAGCTATTTATGTAGAAAAAATATATGCTATACTCAAAAATGTCTTCACCTGCTTTTTTAAAAATGTGAATGTTTGGAGCTTGTCTCATTTCAAAGCTCCATCTGATCTCATAAGGTTTACGTTAGAGTGTGTCAAAAAATCAAGGCTTGGTGTGTAAGGTGTCTTTGAATGCCCAAAGACTCCCCTAATGTGTTAGAATGGCTGAGCGTAAAAACAGCATTATAAGTAGGCAGGGATTTCCACAATGCTATTTAAAACAGCACTGATTGTGAATAGAAAGTTGCCTTCAAAAGATTTTACAGAAAATTTCACAGACCATGCAAGCCAAATAATCCCAAAATTTTGGAAAGCTTTACCAAAACAGACATGAAGGGTGTACATTGTTCACTCTGTTACACTGATGTATTAATTTCTGATATACTTGCAATAGTACTGAAAGTACTGCTTATGCAAATGCAGCTTCACATAGTCTCAATATTGTCTAAATATACAGAACAACCCACACAGGCATATAAACACTCAGTGAAGTGCAGAAAAGCTGGGCAGCGACTGTGCCTCCCTGGTGAGATCTCCCAGAGGACTTTGTGAGAGCACTTTCTTGGCCGATAAGGGAAAGTGCTGCTAATTAATCTGCTTAAAGAAAAGAGGAGGAGGAGAAAAAGAGTGAGCGAGAGAGAAAGTACACGCTGAGAACGGGGCTTCCTTTGTCGTAACTCATTAGGAGTGGCGGCCTACATCAGCCATCTGCAGCATGCTGGCCGAGTCGAGTCTGTTCTGGACAGATCTGCTCTATGCACCAGTGTCCTGGCCCTGGCACACACACCCTCAACATAACTCCAGTATTAGGATTATCCAACACATTACTGGAAAACACAATCACCCCCAAGCGGCCTCGCAGAGTGAATAGTCTTGGGAAGAGGCGCAGATCTACAACCCAAGTGTGACTAATACACTTACAAATCTTCAGCCATGGAAGTGAAATGGCCTCCAGCTGAATCTAGAGCACATATTGTGTATCTGATGCCTCTGCTTGCGGGGACTGAGAAACGTAGATAATCTTACAATACCGAATGCACAAGCTCAACTGAAAGGAGTGAGGATGCTGCTATAAATGAACCAGAAAGAAGATCTGAGCAGAAAGTTCAAGCGATTGTTTTGTCTTCTTCAAGGGCACGTCAAGGGGGAACAATGGCAGACCTTTTTAAAACAAGAAAGATTTATTTGAGAACCAAATTATGTAAAACACCCCAGAGAATATATTTTGAAATACGCAAGTTTATTTTTCGTACCCCTACTGGCAAATAGTTTTTTTCTTTTTCTAGTTTTAAACAAAAACTTTATAAAACTCTGTTAAATTTATGCTTAAAACAGGAAAAAATGTTTACCAGAGGTTAAGGAAAATAAACTTAATTCAAAATATATTCTCTGAAAACAAGTCTTCATTTCTTCACTTTTCTAAATGTATCCCTACACTGCTCATAATAAACTTGATAACCCAGTACAATAAGGTTGTTCCAAACAGTAGGCACCAATATTTACTCTATGACTAAAAATCTCCTGTTGATTTTCCAGTGATAAACAAATGATCTTTCCACACAGTCAATTGAACAATATTTGTAATGTACAGTTATGTGACCACTGAGATTTCACAGTGGGAGGGGATACTTTATTACAATATTGTAGAAGAGAAAAAAAAAAAAAATCAGCCAAAATATATTTTGTGGTCATGCTATTAGAACAAAAACATGTGTATCACATTTACCTTTGTACGCAAAATTCTGAGAGCAAAACAGTCATCTCAATAGAAATCTGTACATCTGTAGTTTTTAATGCTATTCTCATTGCAATTAGTATTGATTTCTGGTAATTCATATGAATTTAAACAATGTCATTTGTATGTTTTCGTGCAATCTGCTTATGCCCCAGTGACGGGTATGTTGAGGGGAGCTTCATGCTTACTTTTTTCATATGTTTTTATATGATTCACATTGTACGAATTCATACGCCACTTCGTAACAGTTATGTTTTCCTGTGAGATCAGGTTGATAATTTTGCATGAGGGACACGGGTATAAACTAAAGCTGCTTGGTTTAGAAGCGGTACTTCCTGCATAACTACAACCCTGTCTGCGAAATTTCACAGAAGTTTAGCTAATGTCACGTTAAACAGATTAGAACAGAGTGTTTGAGAGTAGCAGCCTATGAAGACAGCAGACAGCAAGGCTGCTCATCAGGGTTTGGATCAGAGCAATCAGCTCACAATCTGATGCACATGTCAGAGGTTTCCGCTCTAACACAGACGCACTTACACCGGCTCCTGAGTACTGTGAATACTGACCCTCCCACGGCCTTCTCTATAAATCACTGATGCAATTTATGGCAGACCGTCTGCTCATCTCTAAACACATTACAATCAGACGACTCGGCACACGGGCGCTCTAAGGCCCTTTAACCAGGCAGAATTAACCACCAAAACTCCTGTGTCAGATTGACAAAACCCTGTAAACACATCCAATTATACTTCAAGAGCTCTTTTATGCATTTAATAGCGGGCATCTGCTGCCCAGAGATGTCAGATCAGTGAGCGTCAGAGAGAGAGAGAGAGAAAAAATGAGAGAAATAGAACAGGAGAACAGGATCATTCAGATATGTGTATCCCGAGGACAATCTCTAAATGTGACTGTTGAACCCTGATCTTCTCCATCTCTGTTTCCACAGCACTGCCCCTTCATGCCCGGCAGGGGCCGACCACATCACAACACAATCCTCCACAACCCCCCTGGGTGGCACATTCACATACTACACACACGACTGCGAGTGACACTGAGCTGAACGGCCCCTGGCATGTGACCTGGACCACTGAGAACCGTGAGGGTCCTGTATGTGTTTGGAGGTTAGATGTCAAGATGAGTACTGTATAAACAAACATTCAGTATTGTGTGTGCTTGCTCTGAAATGTGAAGGGTAAGTGAACGATGATGTCAGTAGGTGTGTGTTTGGTCTGTGAGGTAAGTGTGAATTTCAGTGGAGTGTGATGCACTGGAGTGAGGTCACATTAAGGCCACATATCAAATATGTATGATGTGAGATTATGAACAAGGTTGTTTGAATTAACAGTATTCATTTGCCCTAAATTCCTGTTTTTGTATGCTGTGTCTCACTAGTTCCATATGAGTTAGTGTATCATGCATACACATTTGGGTACAGACAAGGGACTTGATTCTCTGAACATTGAGACACCGATGAACTAAAACTAAAACATCACTGGTACTTATCAACGGCATCACTGTACAAATGTTCAAAAGTTTGAGATGCATCTGGGATCATTTGTTATCTTTATCATGCAGCTTCACTCTCCATTTCTGTTGGGTTGAGACTGATGATGAAAACATGATGACAGTTTCAGCAAGTGAGCATATGCATTTTAAGAATTTTTAATGAGCGAACATACCGACTGCTCTACATCAACTGTCTTTTGAGTCAGACTGTGAGATAGGCTATACATCTTAGCTAAGACTTTTGTCACAAATGACAGCACTGACTGGCATTTTAAGTCCCCAGAGTCTATGTTCATTCTGACATCCTCATTTACGTACAAAATGTGAAATACTAGCCTTACAAGCCAGACCCATATCAAGATGTTGGGTCTGGGAACACACCATTGGCAGGGCTCAATCCGAAAGGCGTTCAAATTCCCTCTGCACGCAATAGGATCTAGTTGATAGATTAAACTTTTGCCATATCCGGTCAGCAAAACTCCGAACACATCTTCCTTTTTTAAGAATGACTTCAGTGCCGTTCTTTGTTCTTTTCTCAAAGAAAAACTTAACTCCAAGTCGCGGCCAAAGCAGATTCGAAAGACCGCTGTTCGCCAGCAGCAGCAGCCATCTTCTTTGTTTTCAAGTAGCAGGGAATTCACGCGGAACCGTCACAACTCTGCCGTCATTATGTTAAGCCCGCCCACCGACTCTATACACGATGTGATTGGCCTGACTAGAGTTTGGGTTTTCCAGCTCGCAAGCCAACGGAGAGTTGCTAGATGACACTGGCTGCAAAATAAAATTTGCTGCCGCTAGGGTGCGTCTAGATTTCTAGGCTAGTGAAATACTGCAATGCTGTTAGAACTTCATCTGAGACTAAGATATTGTAAAGGCAACTGATCCAAAACCACCAACTTTGCCCTCCGACAATTTTTTTTATTTTATGATCCTTGAAATGTCTCTTAGTTTAAAACAATCTCACTGATCTTTCAGTGAAACCTAAAGGGTTGAATCAGAGTTAAATATGACAGAGTAACAAGGTTCGATTTAATATATTGAGTAATGAACTTCATTAAATTGAAAATAGTCTGTCAGCCTAGCAAAGCCATAGAGGCAAAACACAGTATCTTCACATATCCTGTATACAGGAGGTCTGAGGCACATTCACACACTGCAACATCAGGTAGCATCTGTGCATTGCTTCCCCCTCACAGGATTTTCACAGGTGCCTGGCACCAGGCGAAAGTGTGAAGTCAAAATGGGTACATCTGCAGAACAGAACTGTGGCATCTTTACTGAAAATAAATCACTAGAACCAGATGGCTGACCTGCATTATTGAACAGGGTGCTACATTTTGGGTGTCCCTCTTTTGACCTCTCAGGAGGAGGTAAAAACGGGCCTATCCACAGGTCAGACGGGGTGCCCTCAGGGCTGAGTGGGTGAAGCTGGTGAGGACACCCAGCCCTTATGCCAGGCTTCATACACCCCCCGGCAATCTGCACCCGCCCTGGGCCAGATGGTGAATGAGCTGGCTAATGGAGCGAATTCATGCAAGACAAATTTGCCCACTTAACAATCAATCCCAACACTGCTCTGTCATCAATAATTTCCTAGGATCTCCCAGGACTCTTTCAAAGGCAGACTGAATCACTGCTGTAAACACCATCAGGTCTATGAGAGAGATAAAGCTTTGAATAAACTGCCAATCAAACAAAGGCAAATACAATTCTTCGATATGCAGTCTAAAGCATGTTTTCAGAAATACATAACATAACTGAACCAGGCTGGATTTATTAGATTTATTTATTACTGAAACATTATTTTTAATATTATTTAAAAAAATATTATAATTATATAAAAACTATTGATATATGTAATAATCTACAGTATAAATAGTTTAGATTATAACTATACTATAATAATCATTATTAGCATAAATATACAATATAATACAAAAAAAGAATCTAAATTGTGATTGGGTTAGCCGCAATCAAATTTGGAGCTATAACCGTACACACATTTTATATTAATATTTTTATTGGAAACCATAAATAAATAGCCTACAGTAAAGTTAATGATCTATTTTATTTGTGGAAGATTGTTTATTATGATTCTTAATAAAATCAATATGATTATTATTAATAAAACAAATTTAACTATTTACGGAGCATAAGTGTCTATAATCATGCCACAGAACATGCCTTACTCAAGCTAAAATTACTGCAATGCACAGCCTCTCTAATGGCTTATTTCTTTAGTAACATAGGATAAAAGCTTTGTTACTTGTCTAAATTTAAACAGTTGTTTCCTCATCCTCCAGCTGCAGATTAAACATATATGTAATTCTAGAAACAAAGTATGCATGAGTATTTGAGTACCAAAGCTAACAATCTATTCACATTTGGGTTATATACAGAATAACACGCTGAAGGCTGTAGGGCGGAAATCAAACACTTCCACTATTACTGATGTGTTCTTATGGGCTTTGTAGCTAGGCAACACATTTAAACGGCTCTTAGTGTGATCTCATTTAAAAAAAAAAAAAAAAAAAACTGGCCTAGACTCAGCCATTTCAGAGGGAGCACTTTTGCTCCGCTGGGCCCATATGCCAGTTTGTCAATAATGCATGTCGATGAAATCTGACAGGGGAGGGAAGTAATATTTCTGTTGAGCCAATATCATACAGCAGCTGGCTTTGTGTAAATAAATCTAAGGGGGGAGAGGGGTGTAATGGGTGGAAGCTCTCCACCAGCTTTGGGTGCCACTATGCAGCTGTAATCCCCGCTCTCCAGCTGGGGGTATCAGCGGTTTAGTTGTAAGGGAAGTTGGAGAGCAGATTTTGGGGCAGGTCTAAAAACACAAAATGCTAATATTCATAAATAAGTAAGAAATTAATTAGCTAAAATATATAGATTTATTAATGATCCTGAAAATGGAATGGGACTAAAATACAAATGCAGCAAAAAAAATTCTAATTCATAAAAAAAGGCTATACTGAACCAATTCTTTTTAATGAGTTGATCTAAAGCTGCAGTCACATGAACTAAATTTCAGCGTGATTAAAAGGTCCATTGTCTATTGTCAATAGCACAGTAATGTATGAAGCACAGCTCATACAAAAGTCACTTTCAAACCAAACAGCTTTCTGTTGGTCAGTGCGACAAATTTACATAACCAACTTAAAAAAAAGAAAAAGATTCTGCATGGGGAACTTTTTTGCCCTCACGCAAAACTCCCAAATCTGTGGTAAATGTGACAGGCTAAGGCCTGAATCAGACTCACTCAGGTAGAATGAAAAAAGCTATACACTAACTAAAGCAAATCTCTATATGGTGATTCTGTCATTTGTCAACTAAGAATCATTTGGCTCCTAAATGTTTCATGAGAGCCAATTACCCACTTGTCATTAAACAAAACACCATATTATATATTTATTCAAAACTAAATCTTAAGCTTAAAAAAAAAAGCTTCTAGCTGAAACACAAGAAACAAAACAAAAACAAAACATCAGGCAATGGGGTTCAAACCAGTGCCTAAACTACTGTACAGCTCCAATGACCTATAATAGTCAAACCCACTATTACTTCAGTGACCCTCAATCCTCATGAAAGTGGTTGCACAGCTAGAAAAATATCCAATAATAACCGTCAAATATCACTGGACTCATAAAACAGTGGGGAGTTTACGCAGAGTCTGAGGGATGAATCGAGAAAGGGGGGTAAAAGCAGCAACACATTCCAAAAAAAGCTTCCCTAACAAATATTCACAGAGCATCCTTTTCCTGAAGGACAAAGCTATTACACATTCCGCTCCTTCTTTCAGATCTAGCATGATGGAGGAGATACAGAGGGAAGACATGCAATCTGACCCTGGAGGAGGCAACAATTAGGGCCCAGTTGTTTCCACACCTCGTAGTGTCAAGGCATCTTATCACACTTCCTGCAGGCCACTGAGGAAGGCCCCCAGCGGTCTGACCCGGGGAAAAGGCTTCGAGAGAAAGAGAGATACATAGAGGAGAAGAAAGGTGTGATTATTCTCTTTGTATCTCACCCTCCAGCGCAACAGAGGGAAGGTGGGATTTGTCCCTAATTTCACTATTGTGACTTTGATCAGTATTTCACCAATACAGCCAGTCATTATTTAATAATATTACAAATCTTATTGTATTTTGAATCAAATAAAAGTAGCCTTTGTGAGCATTTCTTTAAAAAACTTTTGAACGGTAGTGTGTGCATATATATGTGTGTGTGCAATATATATTAGTGCTCTCAATTGATTAAAAACTTAGCTAATTGCACATTTTTTAAGTCATTAATCGGGATTAATCGCACCTAACAATAAAGTTTTTAATATATTGTAATACTTTCACATTGAATCTCCAAAATAATGTAGAAACAACATAAAGACAGTATATTTAAAAAAAAATTAATGGCATCTTTCTAAGAAGCACTATGAATGACTAATATCAGTACTGATGCTGATGTCTCTACTACAAGGATTAGGCAAAAAAAAAAAAAAAAAAAAAAACTTTTAATTTAAGTAAAAAAAAATAAAAATCACAGAAACCCATTGTAATAAATGTCACATTTAGATGTGCCGGTCACGTTTTGAGTTTGTTTGTTTACGTTTTGTTTACATACTGTATGAATTTAAGCCTTCTGAGTCTGTCCCTTGTATTGGGTTGTTGTTTGAAGTCAGTGTGTTTGTGGTTGTGTTTCCTCTGAGTTATTCTCCTGGTTATTATTTTGATTCTTGGATTAGATTTATTTTGAGTATCTCCATCGTAGTACAGTTCATTACAGCCACCGACCGTAACAGTGCCTTTGATATCGGGGCTCAACGATAAGGTTTTTTTCCATTGGCCCAGTCAGACTGTTTGATTTGTACCCGCCTTGCTAAAATGCACAAAGTGAGTGATTTTCTCTCTTTTGTTCTTTGATTAACATTAATTAGGCCGCTGTCACTTTAAGACCTGACGCACACGACGGTGGATCTGACACGCATCCTATTTTCTTACAACTCTTTACGTTTATTTAACACTTTTTTATTAATTTAAGACTCTGCTTACGAGGATACTCACCAGTTCAAGCGTGAAAGAGTACTCAGTGCGGCTCTGGCTTGTCTGAAGCGGCATTCTGTGCGTGTGTTTCAGGTATATGTTCACAGAGAGCTGCTTCAGAGACAGCACGCCAGTACAGATTAAATCATAATCTTATCATGGTTGAATGGTTTAATAGCACCTGAATGAATGGTAGCGTCATCATATAATGTAACGCTAGCCAAAGGATGCCAGGAAAAAACAGATGCTGCGTTGATTGCGGTAAATATTTTTAATTGCATGCGTTAACGCGTTAATTTTGACAGTCCTAATATATACATACATACATACACACATATATAATATATATACACATGCACATATATATATATATATATACAATACACTAAAACTATACTGTCTCAAACACTTATTCACAGTCACCAACCATGGCGTTCTTGATCATTCCCTACCACCAAACAAAACAGTGTGTGGGAGTGAGAACGCCTTGAACTGATCACACATGAAGAATTTGACATGCCGCAAAGCCTCCATGAGGCAAGTAGCAATTTTCTTTCATCATAGGGACTGCTGCTTAGGAACAGCTTTTGTCCAAAACCTGTAGCGCTTTGTGTACAACAAAGCGATCAAAACCTTGCAGTGGCAAGGAAAGTGCACAGGAGGATCTATCACCTGCAATCATAATAACATCTGTACATGCATTCCTGCTCCATGCCACCAGAAGAGAAAAGTTTCCATTACGGATTCAAGTCAGTCAGGGAAGATGAGTGGGAGAAGACTCCTGCTGATACAGCTTGAGAAGTGTGCTGTGACTGAGTCAACCTCCCATTGTGACTCTAGTGCAGATGGAAAAGAAGGGTAAGAGAGCTCGCAAAGCTTTCAAGATGGCCTCTCGGCATCACCTACAGAACCCTGGCCTTGTAACATCTGCTGAGGTGAGACTCGGTGGGGAGGCCTATAGAGCACAACAGCCAAGTTTTGGAAGTAAAAATCTCATTAATTTTCTCCATATTTTAACAGTAACCATTCAAAACATGAGATCCGAGATTAGTAAGTGATGATACGCTATCATTCAACAGTTTGGGGTAAGTACGATTTTTTTCTAAAGACATTAATACTTTTATTTAACAAGGATGAATTAAATTGATCAAAAGTGACAGTAAAGACATTTAGAATGTCACAAAACATTTTAATTTCAAATAAATGCTGTTCGTTGTAACTTTCTATTCATCAAAGAATCCTGAAAAACACCTGTTTTTAACTGTTTCTTGAGCACTAAATCTGCATATAAGAATGATTTCTGAAGGATCATGTGACACTGAAGACTGGGGTAATGATGCTGAAAATTCAGCTTTGCCATCACAGGAATAAATTACATTTTTAAAATATATTAAAATAGAGAACAGTTATTTAAATTGTAATAACATTTCACAATACTGTTTTAACTGTATTTTGATCAAATAAATGCAGCTTTGGTGAGTATAATACGATTTTTTAAATGCTTTTGAAAGAAGTCTATCAACCCCAAACGTTTCAACAGTAGTGTACTCCTGTAGACGTCAAGAGTCTGTGAGAATTCAAAATATATTTTTCAAAAACTTTGGACAATATTTTAAATTCTCAGTGAAGAAATACACTATCCACAATCCTGAAATGGAAGCGCCTTGAATCCACCAATCAGAGAAGTCGGTGTTGCCAAAGAAATGAGAGCCAGACCTATAGTTGCAAATGACAACCAAATCAGTCCAACAAACAACTTAAATATTCATATATACCTGACTATTTATACTATTTATTTCTACTTCAAATATATATTTTTTTTATTTATTTATTTATTTTTTATAAAAAAATACCAAATCAATAGTATTGCATCATTCACAATGCTTCATGGGCAGTAGTTCTTTGACACATGAAAGATATTAATTAAACAGTCTTGTGCATTTGAGCTTTCTGTGATTTTCAAATATTTTTAACTTCAGAGCTGGGCAGTTTTGTTGATGGCTTTTTTTGTTGAAATCCCTATGAAGAAAAATACTTATAGAACCAAGAATGCTAAAAAATGTGTGGTGTCATTGGTGTCTGTGGATTTCCTTCCATCATTATTGTGATTTCATTATTGCCACTCTAAAATCCAGAGTTATTTCTAATGACCTCACAAGATTAAATGAAACAATCCAGCTGCTTTGTCTCGACCAAACATGATTCCCATCAGCAGGATGTGGCTCCCTTACTCCCACCACCAGACATCCTCTGGACTAACAGATCTCAATAGAGCCCATCATGCTGAGAGACCCAGCCTAAAACCTTTCCCCTGTGCTTAGAGGTCAAGAACCAGGCACAAGATGACCCTAAGAGGTCCTTCCTACCGTCTTATCTCACTTAGGCCTAAAGTACAACCATTTACTACAAGAGATTTTCTGTGACAAAAGTCTTTAGAGAACAACTTTGCGATACCGCTAGACGGTTCCATGCTGTCTTGGGTCAACGTGACCACATTATAAACAAACAAAATGACTCATTCTGCCGATCTAGTTGCTAGGAGGTGGTGAAAGGTTTTTGGCGACAAGGAGCTCCATTGAGACGGCCCGAATGACACACTCCACAGTCGGTTGCCTTGGTTTCCTGCCCTGTATAACGCAAGATGACGGGTTCAAACAGTATGGACATTGAGAGCCCACTGTAATAATGAGCGAAAAGCCATACTGCTGGAAGTGGACTAACGTTAGGGTGGAAACAATGACATTTTAGTGTGGGAAACTGAGCCGGGTCAAACAGAGAGGGAGGATCTGCGAAACACATCAGGGCAAACAGGCTCACTGGCTATTTCCGGATGCGCCTGGCAAAATAAATGAGAGGTGCTGTGAACTTTACTCAGTGTAGGCCTGGTGGAAAGCACATCTCAGGAACAACTCTAACTCATTCAGTCTGACCTTAACCTAACATTTACAAATCAATCTCCACTCACATTGTCATGGAGCTGAAAAAACAGACTGGATCTGGTACAGAGCAGAAATACATATACTCTTCACTCCCAAGTCCCAAGGGTCAATGCTGCTCCTCAAATCGTCAGTCTGATTTCAAAGCGGTAGCTGTTACTGTAAAACGAGGATCAGAAACAGGATCAGGCAGCACGCTGGAGCTGGGAGGCGAAGCGTTCTGTCGTGCTGTCACTTTTTCTGAGGTACGCCGAGAAAAGAGGCATAGACAGGTCATCCCCGCGCATTGAGATCAGATTTACACTTCAAAAAGCAAATCCCGGCAGTTTTAAGAACGGTAAGCCTTTACTAAAAGACAAGGGGTAGAAAAGGAAGGGGGTTTGAAGAGGTGAAAAAAGGAGGAAAGACATTAAAGAAAAGGAACTGGATGCCAATTATCTTCTTATCTTTCAGGAGGAGAGCTTCTCCGTTGCTGTTAGTTTGGAGGTCGTGCGGAGGTTTAATCTGGCAGCTGGTGTTTGAGGCTGGTAAAGGGGGATGGAAGTCTGATTCTACCTGGTTAGCGGAGCGTTTAGAAGGAGTCTGGGAGCTACTAAAGGCAGTGAAGAAGAGTAACAACAGCATCTTTATGCAGGCAAATAGATCTGTGTTAGTCTATTCAGCCCCCAAAAATACCATGTATACCAGTTCATATACCAAAATATCTTTGAAGATATGTGCTTTGATCAGCTGGAGTGAGAGTTCCGTGACGAGTAATGCATGCATTGTGAATGCTGAGCAATTTTAGGCATTTATTTCTGCACACTTCAGTCAATCCAGAAAAGAAAAGGGGCTACTCGCTCTTTTGAACCATTTGTTTCTAAAAGTACTGCGTGAAATATCTTAGACAGTTGCTACTTGCAACTAAAAAGTATTTGCCCTCCCATAGCAGCTCATTACAAATGTTCCCATGATTCAACAGGAGGGGGAACAAGCTCTCTCAACTGGAGCTGGAACTAAATTCAAGTTTATCGTCCAATTTGTTCCACAGTGTCATCAGACTATGATGATTTTATATTTTTACACAGGCCTCTGCTGGTTTGGCCCAGCTGATGGGGTGAACAAGAGTTCAAGCAAGGTAAGGTAACATACATCATCATGCCTTGCAACAATTGGGGGTTTTCATGAATACATCTTTGTATTCAATTAACAAATAAAGTAAATAAAAAAAGCTTTATATGACTAAAAAAGTGATAAAAATAGATAAGTTTGGGGTCAGTATGATTTTTTTTTTACATTCAACAATGATAATAATAAGAAATGTTTCATGAGCACCAAATCAACACATTGGACATGTGACACTGAAGACTGGAGTAATGATGCTGAAAATTCAGCTTTGTCATCACAGGAAAAAATTACATTTTAAAATCTAGAATTCAATTCTATTAAAATAGATAACAGTTTGTTTTTGCTTTTTTGTAATAATATTTCACAATACTGTTGTTTTTACTGTATTTATCATCAAATAAATGTAGCCTTGGTAAGCATAAGAGACTTCTTAAAAAAAATCGTACCGACCCCGAACCTTTGAAAGGTAGTTTAACAAAAATAATAATCATTTTAAAAAAAAAATATTGCATTCCCACCAGACAAAGCAAATGATAACACTAGCACACTAGCCAGCTATGTTTTTATATCTTCAGGATATCCATTATATTTATATTTAAGAAATCTCAAATGTAATAAAACTAATGTGAGAGTTGTATAGTTTGTTTCAAACACATTCGTGAATATAAGATTCAAAAGAAAGGGGACAGTTAATTTCCTTTTCGAAGCTTCAGAATATGAGGTCTCCGACAGTGTTCGTATGTCTGATTCATCATCATCTCACCATTCAGTATGAAATTAGTAATTATCATTAACGAAATGGACTGGAGGAAAGGCATCACACAATGAGAAATTATCTTTCAACGCCAAAGTGTAGAAGTCATGATCTTGCGCTCCGTCTGTCGTATATTCATTACTTCTCTCACAGGGACGTTTGGAGCCCTGGAGGACTATTAATTGGAGAAGGGGCAGGCTCCCAGCATGCACTACAGGGTGCCAGGTGATGGCAGACAGACAGTCCTGGCACTGAATTGATGACAAGCTTTCTCCTGGTGGAAATGACTGTGAAGGTCAGCCAAAGGAGCAAAGCAAAGACAAAATGTTGGAGGCCGACAAGAAGAAAAATGTAGTCCTCCAAGGGCAAGGGAACAGCCTTTTTTATCAAGTCCTTTGTCTGAGGAACAAAAGAGGCTCTTTACCACTTGGAGTGGGTCCCTGTTACTACATAAAGACAGACTTAGTGGTTTCTGGGAGTGAAAAAGTAGAAAAAGTCGCAAAGCACAGTGTGAGCCAACAGTAACCAAGTTAAAAACAACAACAACAGATTCCCTATTCATTAAATTCTCACCTCTTGCCCATGAGGCTTGCGGGTTTAGCGAGCCCGAGATTGCTCTTGTTTGGCTGCTTCTTGCGGCGGGTCAACTTCTTGCGTCCAGAGCCACCGGCGGGCACCTCCTCGGCTTGCTGGGTGGTGTTGCTCCCACTGCTCTTGCTGTTGAGGTCCAACAAAACATCATAATTGATCTTACTGGAGATCTTTTTCTGCTCCAGCATCTTCTCTATGGCCTCTCCCGCAGTGCTGGCCAGGATCGGTTCTCGCTTCTTGGACGGCTTCTTTGGCTACACAAATTGAGATAAAAGTTGTTTACAGTGAAAAACAAACATTGGGGTCAGTGCTTAGATGGCTCTGCTTCAAAGCGAAGAGTTCTGGGTATCATTTAAATCTGAGTATCATTTAAACAGTGCATTTTCTCTATTGGGGCTTAATAAAATGATGTCAGACTAACAGCTGTCAACAAGAAGGTAACAGAATCCCATTAGTAGCCTGGAAAAGCAATCAAGCTCATCTGATCTGGTCACCGCTGACCATGTTTCTCGTCTACCAAAGTGTAACAAGTCTCTTCACAGTCAGCAAGTGGACGACTGTATCTGAAATTGCTATCAGGCTCAAGGCACCTCATTAGAGGTGCAGAGCGGGGCTGACTAATCCAAGCTCAACTGGGAGTCACAGTGCAGATGTCAGAGCAGACAGGTTAAGGAGAGGCGGCACTGAAAGCCTGGGGTGAAACCAGAGGAGCAATCGAAGTTCAAATGGAAAGTATGCGGTCTCCTAGGATCCCTAGCTGCTGAGTGTATAAAGACCTCGGAATGGGAGAGAAGCCCATGTCGACATAAGTAAGAGCCAGACACACACACACACACACACTCATGACTTACTCACCTTCTCCTTATAGGTCCCTTGTTCCTTCTCTTTAGCTATTCTTTCTTCTTTTTCTGAAAAAATAAAACCAAATGGGAGCACAATGGCTTTATCAAATGGAGCGGTTTAGAGTAGACACAAAAAGCAATACAAAATAAAGAGCTTTAAAAACTCAACAATCTTTTGAGCAGATTAACTTCAGAAGGTCAATCGTTTAGTTATCACAGGTGTTTTTCATTCACGTATTTTTTAAATATCGAGCCTAATCTCACAAGGTTCAGTCGTGGGATGAAATTGAAGTAGTTCACTTTGCCAATTGAGTATTTAAAAAACAAAATCCTTCCTTTCACTGATTTTTTTTTTTATCTCTGTGGCTGAGCAGTTCCCTTGTCAGACACATGCCTCTGACGTCAAATCGGGTTGTATTAATAAATGCACAGGTACTAAGCTCTTCTTCTCCTTTTTGCTTACCTTTCTGTTCCCTCAAATACTCCTCATTTTGCTTCATCCACAGCTCTGTCTTCGCCTCCACCTCTATCTCGTTCAGAATGTACTGGAGAAGAGATAACAGAAGTACTGCTAAGAGGTGATAATTTGTGAATCTGGGATGCAAGACATCAGACAGTTTTTGAACTTCACATGACCCTGCTAAAGTTCAGAAGACGTTTAAAGCTCCATCCTCAGAGAACAACACAGTAATGTGTTATACTGGAAATACTTTTTTCTCTTAATTAGTATTTTTGTCTTGTTTTTCAGTAAGAAAATTATATATATATATATATATATATATATATATATATATATTATCGTACACAGTTTTGCTTCTCAGGTAAATTTATCTTCTTGTAAAGATGTTTTTAATATTTTTTACCAGAAAACAAGACAAAAATACTGATTAGGAAAATTATTTTTGCAGGGTAAGATAAAGCGAATACATAAATTAAATCCATAAACCCATTAATAACATACCTTTTCAATTTCATCTTCATCAATCCCATCTAGATCTAGTTCTCCATTGCCTGATTTATCTTCCACTATAGAAAGACAAAGATACATGCATTAATAAAATGAGAAAAACATGATGAAAAGGAGTCTGATGCAGAGATGGTATGCTATACAAGAAGTACTTTGGTGGCATCCTCTGAATAATGCACGCACTGCCAGCTCATTGTTGTGTAATTGCCATTAATAGGCTTAGCAGTGATTCGAAAGGATTTTGTGTGTTCCTTAAATACTTTCCAAATTGTCTTGAAATCCACAGTGTCAAATTTATTAATCCCTAAATTGAAATCTCATACTGAGGCAAATATGAAAAGAAATGTTATGTATGCTAAAACAATGCCCTCAGGTACACATAAATGTGTGTTATAAACACCACCTGAATACTACTAGCATGTGTCTGTAGGAAAAAATAAATATGTATGAGATCAGGGCAAGAAGAGTGAGCTGTAAATATACATGATGAAAGAAAACAATCACAATATAGAGCAACATCTTCGCCTGTAAATGGGAATCTAATGGGTAGTAAAAACACATGAACTTTGCGAATGCAATAATCAATAGCGTTTACTCATGATGAATCAAATATAAACTATCTAAATAACACAAAAGAAACACTCTGATTCTGATTACCATTTGTATTCAGTTTTGTGTGATCTATCCTTGTTAACCTATACTTAGATTTAAAAACCTAAGCAAAGATTAAACTAAAGCAAACAGTGAAACGTGCTAAACTTTCTCTGTGACTTATTTTCATGTAACAAAAATGCTTTTTCTAAGTGTGAAGAGCTGCAAAAATTGGCCTGGGAAAAGTGTGATTGGATTGGTGGAGCCTCAGTGGATCAGGACCAGATGTTCATTAACTGAACATAGAGAGATCTGAACGTCGTCTTTACTGTGGCCATCCAACTCACATTCACACGCTCTGACGTTCTCACAGCAAGACTGGCTAGGGAGAACAGATTTAAATATCTGAACTGAGACAAACGAAAATGGGTCACAATCTGCCCTCATCTAAGATTCGTACACTTGCATGTGTGAGGTATAAGATACATCACACAACTTCAAAGGCTGTAGTCTCCAGTATTAGAGATGCAAAAAAAAAGAGATTCTAATTCCAGTTTGACTCAAACAGTCATTTATAAAAACTATTTTTTATTCTATACATTATTATACATTAAACATTAACAGTAAAATGTTATTAAAATAAAATATTATTTTAAAATGAAAACAAATACTAAATGTACATAGAATAAATATATTAAAATATACCAAATTTTCCAGATAATGTTTTAATAATATACTTTAGTGTAATGGAAATTTAAATGCATGTTGTCTTTATAATATTTATAATTATATTCTCAAATTGGTCTTTATACATAACAAATATGCAGCAGCCTTTTTATTTTAATTTAAAGACCCCTGGTTTAATTTAGTTAAATGGTTGACATGCTTCATGAATAACAAGGCATCCAGTTTAATAGCACATCTGAAGGTAAATCCATCCTCCCCTTGAACATTGACGTTTGTTACCAACAGTAATGCAAAGATGCATGTCAAAGTATGTGCAACAAAGCTGAGTGCTTCATGTGTTGATCAAGAAAATGTGTATGTATATAGTTGCATAAGGTGTGATTTTTTCCTAACTCACAATGTATGTCACATGGTGTCAGTCAAAAGCCAGTGTCTCATTTGGATTGTTTGTAGTTGTTCTTACTGCCTTCTCCACACCATCTTCTAACTATCTCCTACTGCCTGCACCTCTAACACCTGCTTTTCAAGGGGGAGGTGAATTCTAAATCTTTAGCAAGACAGTAATTGAATCCAGGTAGCTCGTCCATAAGACGGAGATAGGATACTTGCTCAGGCATGGGCCAACATGGGCACACTGGTCTATGAGGGAATTGAGCTTGTTTGCAGGCAGCTTGCTAGGGCTGTCACATATCAAACCCAGTGGAGCAAATCACAGCGTTTCACCAGAGCGATTGCACAGCCGGCTTGGATAGAAGGGAGAAAGAAAAACAACATGGCACGATCAGGTTTCTGCTCTTTAGAAGGTTGGCGTGTGGCTGATTGGGGTTGGTTAGATGATGGTAGCCTCTCACAAGGTGCTCCGGTTTCGTAGGGGGTTGAAAAACGTGAAAGAAGTCACCCAAAGGTCACATAGGGTAAGCTATGCAACCAGCAGGAAACGGTATACAACCAAGTCACTAACTTCTCTAGGCTTAATGTGCGGCCAGTCGGCCACATTAGCGAAATTTCAGTGAAAAAAGGTCCATTGTCAATAGCGAAGAGATGTATGAAGTACTGTTCAGCGAATTCACATAACCATTTTGAACTTGGATAAAATCTGCATGGGGAACTTTTTTGCCTAAAACTAGAAAGAAAAGCTGAAACCTGAAGCTGAAGAGTGTTAAAAGAATAGATCAAAACAGCAAAAACAAAATCTGTTATTATTTACTCACCCTTATGTCTTTCCAAATTAGTTTTATGTTTTCTAATTAACTCAAAATTAGAAAATTGTAATAATTTAAACTCCCTGTTTTCTATTAAATAGATATGAACTGGCACAACAGTATGACTTGTGAACATTAAACATTATTCACTCTCAAAACAAATATTACACGATGGTGTTTGTTCATAAGATAGATTCTTCATTCACCATATGAAGAATGCAAAACAAGATTAAATGGGCATAATGCAATATGCTCCAACATATTTCAATGAGAAATGAGCCTCTAATCCGAACATGCACTTGACTTGACTGAATCTAATCCAGATTACATAATGAATCATGTGAATCATTATGCAAATAAACAGATCCGCTTGATGCACTGCTTTGAAATGCCACAGAGAAATGCCCATTTTGAGACTGAAAAAATTAATGTTTGTATATATAGAGTTCAGATGCAAAAGCCTCTAAGTGCCATCTGAAATTTTCTTCGAGAATGATCATTTTGATCAAGCTATATTTAAGTGTAGTAATTTCACTTAAATGACAATTCATAGGTAATTTGCATTGCCATTGAAGTGAAATTACTGAACTTAAATATACGAGCTTGATAAAAATGATCATTCTAGAAGAAAATTTCAGATGGCACTTAGAGGCTTTTGCATCTGAACTCTTCATTTATTTTACAAGCCCTTATATTTTAAACTACAACTTCATTTAATCAAATCAATTTCTCCATCAACTGGTGTTATACTTTGATTTATTAGATTTCTCATAATGTCAACAAGAGAAGTCCCTGTTCTGAGGATCCACTGAGATTTACTCTAGCTTATTTTGCTGAATGCTTGAAAAAGAAATCGAAAGAGCTTGCGGTTTGAGTGTGTTTCACGCTCATACAAACAAAAAGGAGGACAAGGTAGAAAAAAAAAACCTCTTGCAATATGGCACGATAACCTCTAAGGGCCTTTTCCAACCTCACCACCTGCTCCCACTGTCTGTGCTGTGGGCAAACAGGCCAAGGAGTGAAGAATTTATATATGTGTGTGTGTGTGTGTGTGTGTGTATTCTTGCCTTCGGGTCAGCTACAGTAGGCAGCTACACTATCTTTCAGATCAGACTAGCTATCTGCCTTAACACATTGACATTCGGCACATGCAGTTAACTATAAATGTGGATAGACTACAAAAGAGCCTTTTGCTCTCCGCTATCCCTCAACATGTTTTGATCATGTCAAACACATCCGCTTGAAAGGTTAAACGCTGTATTTGCCTGCAGAAGCTGTGCTTTCCCATGCGTCATTCAGTGAATGTCCTCCTAGACACGCAGTCTCCCGTTTCTCTCTCGTTCCCCGAGCCACTGGCCAATCACTCTGAATCAAGCACAGCTGTCTGACTGCACGCAGGCCATTAGATCGATACTTTACACATGCGAGCAACAATGGCATTAACAGCAGAGAGAGGGAGGGACAGCGCTCAGAGCGCACTGGACCATGAGGCAGCATCACCATAGCCGAAGCTCAGTGCAAAACAGTAAATGCAATGCAGCAATGCAGTATGGGAGGAGTTGCAAGCAGGTGTAATCAATCAGTGTCCCTGCTGCAGGAAACTCATGACATACCCTCCTCAATACATACAGGAGGACAATTTCACTTTTTTACCCCTGGAATAGGAGCTTAAACCTGAAAGATTTAGGGTCCGTTCACACAGGATGTGTTCTTGCATCCATATGTGGCGTTTTTAATTGTTTTTCAATGTAACGTACACTATATGGATTAGTATTTTGGAGTGTATTTTAGATTTTCGGGCAATGCATGTCAGTTTTGTCAGGGACTCAGCATGAGTGCTGCATTTTTAAGGTGCTGTGTTGAGTTAAATGAAGATCACATTCATCACAACATTCAAGTATAATGCACAGTGTGAAAAAAGTATATTCATTTTGAGATTTGCTAAATATTACATTTAACAGTTATTCAATTATTAGGGCCTTATTTTAACGATCTAAATGCATGGTCTAAAGCGCAGGGCGCAAGTGCACTTAGGGCGTGTCTGAATCCACTTTTGCTAGTTTAATGACGGGAAAAATGGTTTGTGCGCTCAGCGCATGGTCTAAAAAGGTTGTCCCTATTCTCTTAATGAGTAATGGGTGTTTTGGGCATAACATGCAAAAAAACAATCAGAGTCTCATCTCCCATTCCCTTTAAAAGCCAGTTGCGCTCGTGACATGGCGGATTCTGTATTTACATGACGGAATTTGCAAGCGGAAAGACTGAATGCTTCTCCAGAGAGGAAACTGCTTGTGCGCGAGGTTAAAGAGCGCAAGCAGATCATCTATGGGACAAGCCGGATTCCACACAATATTAATCTTTTACATTGTAATCCTTTTATTTTTAATATTTGGAATGTTTGTGTGCTGCTGTGTGTCCAATAAGCAGAGTGTACGCACGTTGTGGACCCGCCTATAGGCGCACATTACTAACGCGCCCTTTAAATGACAAAAAATAAATACTGCGCCATTGACTTTAGACCAGGTTCCAGTTGGTCAATGGCGCAGTCTATTTCAGTTGCCTCAAAATAGCAACGCGTCAACAATGCGCCTGAACACACCTCGTGGGCGCACAAATGCATTCGCTATTTAATCAACATATCGCAGGACGTGAAAATGATAACTGCGTGGGGCTGAAATGAGCAAAAAACACTTGCGTTGCGCTTGGCGCTGCATTGCGCCGGGTGTATGATAGGACCCTTTATAAGTCCACAAGATTTTTCTTCTTTTTTTTTACTTAGAGAAGAAAAGAAACGGGGGATGGGATTAGAAAAAGTCAAAAACTGGATACAAACTGTTTCGCCTACATGCGAAACACAGGTCAATGTATGAGAGCATTTGTGCTACAACTGCTTGGCTCCACGGCTCCAAAATAATAACAGTACTCACAGATGATTCAGAGTCATTTAGAAAAATTTATAAAAAACACATGCTGTCTACGCAGAGGAAACTGAGATTCTTTTGAAGCCTGAGCGTTCAACTTTCTCAGTAAAGCTGTGACTCTGGTACTGAGATTCTCAATGCTGTAAGCTGCTCATCACACTAGAGCATCAAAATTTCCTAGTTTCAAAGAGATCCAAGAAAGGGAGCGTCCCAGGAAGCTTTGTAAGAACAGGCAGGTCTCTTCTTTGAGGAAAGTTCCTCTCTCCTCATGTTGGCTAACACATGGCATTTAAAATGGCAAAGTTCAAACAAGGTTCATAAAAACCACAGCAAGCCCAAGGGAAAAACCTTACCATTTTTTCATCTTTTGATGCGCACACACACGCACACCCGCACACACACAAACACATTCAATCAGAAATGCATTACCCAAGATCTGTATGGGGTTGGAATATATTCAATAGTGAAAAACAAAAATTGATAATGGACTCCCAAACCCCTTTATCATCATCAGATAAAATTAATATTTCACTGCACTTTCTGCTCTGGAAAATATATATTGATTAAACAAGCAGGACTCCTTGGATGCTTTTTGAGGGAGATTTCTGGGCTAAAACTGGTGAGCCGGTGGGAAGTGAACCTGCGTGAAACAGATGCTATTGATGAAAAGGAGGCTGTGGAATTGGCCAGTCACTTTCTTCACTGCAGTGAAAATGAGATAGTGAAAGAGAGAGAGAGTGAATCTCATGTGTCCCTAGAGAACTGAAGAGACAGTCAGTCTGAAAGAGTCAGACACTCCAGTACCGACAGCCTGTCAGAGTGAGAGAGGCATCTGCCAGACCTCACACATACACAGACAGACACACACACACACACACACACATTCTTGGTCACTCGCTTTCTACCTCTCTCTGTCTGCCTCATGCATTCCCTATTTAAAGAACAGAATTTATGCAGACCTGCACACTGCAGCAGTTAAAAAAAATGCATCTTTTTGCACTTTTTTTTTTTGCCTGAATTTTGGTCCCTGCTACACGAAAAAAATTTACAAATAAAATGAAATAAAAATAATTTTAAGGACCAATTCTAAGGTACATAGCTGTGTAAAATATACATTTTTATATGCATATTTTATTTTATGTTTCTGTTCTGATGAAGCCAAAATTCTGTTCATAGTCATTTATTTATTGTGCTTTGTTAAGGGTCAGTTTTAGTTCAACATTCTGGTTTTTCATTGTAATGAAAAAAAAAAATAAAAAAATGCAATGCTTTAAAAAACTCTCTCAATTTCTTGCTCATTGTACCGTTTTCTTCAGCTTTCAGCACAAACAAATATACACAAGCCAACACTCGTGACCAACATTGCATCTTTGGCCTTCATAGTCTGCTGTGTGTATTGTTGTGAGCAGTGATTCATCCATGCTGAGTGGAACCCCATAAAGCCATCTTTATGAGCGACTCTAAGAGGCTTTCACTCTTGCAGAATCATCACCTTCTCCCGCAAAAGGACAATGATGACGAGGAAAATGTATCAGCAAGCGGCCATAGCAGAAATAGTCCATGGAAAGCTGCCCAGACAGCAGATCACAGTCTGGACTGCTTTAAAATAAAGCGGCTCTGCTCCGATCTCCTACACTGGCCTGAGGAGACATATGCTGTGTTCAGATAAACCACTGCTGCTAGTCACTTAAAGCTACAGGGAACACCTAGGTCGAGGAGTCGGCAGGGGTCAGGGTCAAAGGTTAAAAGGGAATGGCCCGAGTTCAGCAAGCGAGCAGGTGCTGAGGTCAGAGATGTGTTGCTGGGACGGTCTTGTGATATTCTGTTGAATCCTGTAACATTGTCGCCTTTCAGTAATCTAAAGCTCTTGGTAAATAAAGTAATCTGTTGCAGACATACACATCAATCAATGAGTCCTGACCAGATGATTTCACAATGGGTCTAACTCAATGTTATCAAATGGATCAATACTGCTTAAATGTGCAGGTTATTAGTGATATGATAATTATAAATACAAAGTTACACTAATGTTCAAACAAATTCTTTAAACATGAATACTTTTATTCAGCAAGGACACATTAAACTGAAGAGACAGTAAAGACTTTAAATAAATGCTGTTCTTTTCTACTCAGAATTTTTTTTTTTTTTTTATCAGGGTTTCAAAAATGTAAAGCAGCAAAACTGTTTTAATGTTAATAATAAGAAATGTTTCTTGAGCACCAAATCAGCAAATTAAAATAATCTCTGAAGGATCATGTGACACTGAAGACTGGAGTAATGACTGCTGAATATTTGCCAGCACAGGAATACATTTAATTTAAAAAATATTAAAAAAGAAAACAGATATTTAATTATGACAAAATTATGCCATGATGAGCATAAGAGACTTAACGACCCCAAACTTTTAAACAGTAGTGTTTGTACAGTTTATGTTTAACTGTATCCTCTCATTTTTAACTGCTGAATGACACTTGAACAACAAATACAGTTATCTGTGTAAATAAAACAAGACAGCATCTAATAACCTCGGAGTAAAGCCCCATACGTTTCCCATCTCTGAAATCATATGCTCTCTATAAACTGAAATAAGATCAGCATAAAAACACTATAATGAGAAAGTACATCTGTGGCTTTTCCTCTGCAGTACAGCATGAAGCAGACAGATTGGAGCAGCTCTTATTAAATGTCTTAAAAGGATTTCAAAAAGCTCAAAGTGATTATGTCTGGCAGACCCTCCATCGCAGAGCTGACTTTCACAATAGCAAAGGGTTAAAGCTTTCCTAAAGATTAAACATTCACCACACTTCCTACGGTCATCCATCATATAACAAAGAAAACCAGTGGCTTTGAAGAACTAAATTCTGCTTGATATACTCAGAAAAAATATTTAGTTTTAATAAATAAAATAAATGGACCATGAAAGTTTGGGCCCATATAAAATGGGACAAAATATTGGTAATAATATAATATTATTATAAAATTGTATCTCAAAAAAAAAATTTCTTCCCTTTTATGATGTTTATACACTGTAAAAAAGATTTACCAGGAATTTACACGATTATTTTACAATAAACTACTCTAGTCAGAAATTTACAGTAAAATGAATGCATGCTGGGTCATGTTCTTACGAATTACTGTTAATCAACAGCAAAATGATGCTGACATCACAGTCATTTACTGCTCTTGTTTTACTGTGAATTCACATGATAAAGTTGTCTTTACCATGCCACTGTAAGAAATTATATTGTTTTAGTACTGTAGTGTTCCTTTTGCTTGGGATCTTGGACATTTTATATTCATATTCAAAATTCTGATCTAGCCAAGTCAGAAGTATGACAAATGAAAACATTTGTTAAAACAATGACAAGCTAGAATATAAAATAAGCTAACTGGCCTATTTTTTTAGTTAGTCAAACTATACTATTATTAGCACTATTTCAGCATAAAGATTTACCAATATCTTATTTTAAATTCATAATTGTTTGTAGATGGATATCAGCAGCTGCTGAGAGAGCTGCAGCTTTTCCTCCATCACCTAATGATGCACAGACATCAATACTCGACATTCAAAACACAACAATGGTGACACTCAACAAATAATAGTAATAAAAAAAGAAACATTATGAACATTACAAAATAAACAAAAAAACACAAACCGCTAAAAGTAAACCAAAAGTAAGTTCAGCAGCACAGATAAAACCAACAAGAATCAAGAAACTCCACAGCATAATCTATTCATGCCACACGGCATGTTGGGTACCTTCATAGTACATATGCACTGTAGAAATACCGAAATTTCCAAGTGTGCAGTTAGATACAAGAGAAGTCCTACTGTGGAATTACTCAATTATTAATCTCAATTATTGCATGAAAGTAATGCAATTATTAACCTGAAATATACTGTAATTTCACACTAAAATTTTTAACAGTGTACGAGTGATACAGCTTCTCAAATGAGACAAGTAACAAAAAACAAAACAAAATTCCATTGGGTATTAACTGGATCATAGATGGAATCTATGCAATCGTTTCATGTGAGTGATAGGTTGCTGGAAGGGAGGGATTGAATCTTGTCTGGCTATTGGACTACCTTATTGCCCAGTTTAATTTTCAAGTTGTTTGTGACAGGTATTCATTTAGACTATTTCCCAGATTTTTTCATTACCTTTTAAGATTTTAGTCATTTCAGCGACTTTTCCAGGCCTAGACATAAGTTTTATAGTACCTGGGGATTCCTTGTAGTACTTATACTGTATATAAAGTACTACAAGGCTTCAACTGTTACTTTTATCTGAACATTGAACACACTCTATCACAAATAAAGGCAATATCTCCAGAAAAGCAGGAACTATCTTTTCTTTTTTGAAGGATTGAGTGTCGCAGTACAAGGCCACATTTTATCATATAAAACACCAAGGACAAACACAATATGCTGTAATGAGCACCCTGTTTGGCCAAATAACTTGTGCTGAGGAAGTGGGACACTCACCGTTTCTAGTCTCCTCTGCAATGCATTCCCGAATGGAGTCTGTTAGACCAAGGCTGGCTGCACTGGGCAAAGGGCCGAAGAGGGCTGTCAGGGGCATGCGTGTGGACTGACTAGAGATCGGTACCGTATCCTTACTCGCCTCCTGATCCTCCATCCCTTCCTGGTTCCCTCCGACTGATGAACCGACTAGCACCTGACTGATGAAATCCTGGTTGAGATGCTGGGCTGCTGCCTCCATTTCCTCATCCTCTGGATCTTCGTCCCCAGTCACCCCAGAGGCCAAAGACACACAGTCATCATCTGAAAGGGTGTTAGAGAATAATATAAAATGAACACTGGTGTATCTGCACGTGCATCAGCATAAAACCACACAATAATCTCTATTAAGAACAAATCATCAGCGAATTGTACTTAAATGAGCCGAGGTGTACAAAACAAACACGCAGAGCACTTGATTTGATCTACCTTCTCTTGTGTAGGAGGCATAAATCCCTCTCAGTTTGGTTCTGCTGCTCCCTGCCAGCTGTGTCTCAATCTCATCGCGGTATGAGTTGATCTCGCCTGCAGACAACGTACACACACATGCATACATGAGCCTGACGTCTCTGATTGACAGTTCAATTTTTCTGTCTCACAGATATTAAGTATGCAACGTAGATTCCTTGGTAGAGTATGTTCAATGTTCAGAATACATATGCTAATGGCACGTATTATGTATAGTCCAAACATATTTAGACCGTTCATTAAAACAGCTGCTGTCGGTAAGGTGGGCGCTCCAAACCACAGAGGCATTTTCTATTCATAATCATTGAAAAAATCTTGAAATGCTTAGTGTAGCTGAGATAACGCACAACAGATAGCATTCAGATGCCTTGTTGAGTCAATAGAGAGAATCAATATCCTATTCCAGGAGGATAGACTAACCTTGATATTCCTCAAGTTTCTTGGACAACTCGTGCTCCAGCTGAAATAATGACATTTCAATTAAGAGAACCATTTATCAAGAGTCTCATATGGCTGAATATTATATTCATAGCATCATATCAGGTGACACACACACATTTACATAGACTATTATTTAAAAGTTTGAGGTCAGAAAGATTTTTTTATATATATATATATATTTTTAAAGATTTATAAAAGTCTCTCTTATGCTCACCAACGCTGCATTTATTATGTCAAAAATACAGTAAAATAGTCATATTATTAAACATTATTATGAATTAAAATAGCTGTTTTCGATGTGAATAAATGTAATTTATTGTTGTGATGGCAAAGTTACATTTTCAGCACCATTACTCCAGTCTTCAGTGTCACATGATCCTTTAGAAATCATTCTAATAGGCTGATTTGGTGCTCAAGAAACATTTCTTCTTATTATCAATGTTGAAAACAGTTGTGCTGATTAATATTTGTAAGGAAACCATGATACATTTTTTGCTTTTAGGATTCTATTAGAAAGAACAGCATTTATTTGAAATGGAAATCTTTGTAACATTATAAAAGTCTTTACTGTCACTTCAATTTAATGTGTCTTTGCTGAATAAAAGTATTAATTAAAAAAATTCGAACTTAACCCAAACTTTTGAATGTTTGTAGTAATCATATTATTGATCACTGATCAACTTAATGCATTTTTTTCTAAATAAAAGTATTCATTTACTTTTCAACCTTTCAACAGTAGTGTATGTCCCATATGAGTACCTGCTGCATCTTGAGTTTTTTCTTTCCAGCAACAAAAGATGGAGGATCACATTCTTGCTCAAGGTCCACTCGCATGAACTCATCAATGGTCAGGGAACTGGTAGGAGTCTCCTCAAACTCTGTCAGCCTGGGCATCAGTGCAGAAGAAACGTTTGGGGAAATGTAACAGTACAGGCATCAGGGGTACACAACCTGAGTTTTAACTTGGGATGCACCAGTATTAAAATTCTAGGCGATACCAATAAGTCGTTAACTACTGTATATTATATTATACCACAGGGCTGCTATCTGCTTGTATTCTGATTGATTTTTCTGATTACTTTTCTTGTGACAAAGAATATGTGGGTTATTAAAATTAAATTAAAAATTAAATTATGTATCGAACAGTCGGGTCACTACTTGTTTTTGTATGACAACAACATACAATTTCCCTAAGAATCTGCTCAGATCAGCCATGACATTCACCTTTTTCTCAGCGTGGCCTCGCACACCTTGACGACAGATATCACCTCCTTCACTGTACGACGGAATTCATGCATACGAGCTGCCACGAGCAGAGCTGGGGGAACAAGGGAGGAAAAAATGAGAATAAATGTTTTGTCCCCCAAACAGTATTGTTCCCAATTTGTATGACATTTCACCACCATGCAAATATACAATGTATGTGCCAGACAAAAGAGTTGAGAGTGCATTTTCTATAGTAATGGAGCATATGTAAAAAGAATCTCTGCAGATGCTGAGGTGTGTTGTTCGATACAGTAACCTGTTTAGTAGACATTATGTAAATAGAGCTGGGGAGATGTGTTTAAGAGAACAACAATAAAACAAGCCTCTTCAATCCCTCTTGCATCCACTGTCAACATAAAAGCTTACTTCTAAAAGATGCATGCAATTTATAGAGACAATATTTCTATGATTGTACATATACTGTATGTTTATTTACTAACACTCGTGTATGAATTTATGTTGTCCTAAAAAACACACAAAATAATGAATATTAAATTAAATTAGTAAAATATTATAATTACTTTTGAATACAATATTATATTCTATATATTTATATTTAATATTTATATTTATTGTTCTGGCATACCTTTATTGTAGACTCAGTTATTCAGTAAGTAATAAAAATATTTCTTACATAAATATAAACATTTTATGTTAAAAACAGCAATATTGTGAAATATTATATCAATTTAAAATATTAATAAAATGTAATATATTCTCAGTGATGGCAAAGCTGAATTTTCAGCATCATTACCCTAGTCTTCAGTGTCACACGATCCTTCAGAAATCATTCTAATATGCTGGTTCGCTGCTCAAGAAACATTTCTTTGAAAAAATTTCAAGTGGTTTTGTGGAAACCACACTACTTTTTTTCATTGATGGATATAAAGTTCAAAATAACAGCATTTTTATTTTAAATAGATTTTTTTGTAGAAAAGAAAAATAATTTACTGTCAATTTATCAACGTAATGCATCCTTACTTAAATAAAGGTATAATTTTTTTTTAAATATATGTAAACTCTAAATATATCCTATACTGCAAACTTATTGATGAATTATTATTTCTGTGTGAAAACGTTCGCACAAACACACACATGCACAGTAGGTGACACCCATTATTTTATTTTTTTGATTTTCTCTTGATCCTTGTTTTTACAGTGTTCACACTCTGAGCCAGAAGGTGAAGTGTAGTTGTGTGTTTACTCCCCTCGCTCTAAAACAATCAACCTCAGTACAGAAAACTGACATTTACACTTACCATATTCCCCTGAACACTGTGAATGATTAATGATGAATTATTAATTATTCAGATATTGCAGCAGCGGATGTTAGATGGGAAAAGTGAGACAGTGAGAGAGGGCTGAACTAGAGATGCAGGCAGGAAGTCTGCCTTCTATTCCTGTGCAGTCAGGGCAACTAGCTGACGGCAAGGTACAGGGACCAACAGTTCTGCTTCAGATCGAGGGCACCAAGATCTGTGCGGTGGTAAAGCACTTGCTGATCTTGTTTTTATCCTTGTTATGAAACTCGCTGCTCCAGTTCCTATGTCAAACTTTTAGCACATTCAGGGATTTGCTTTATGATCTGACAGATGAGCAGAAATGAAGACAGAAAAAACAAGTTTCGAGCTGACAGAGGAGGCATCTAGTGAATCTTTTAACAGCTTGGAAGTTAATCCAAAACAAACAAAGGACTGAGGTTTAAAGGGATAATTTGCAGAAAAATTTTTAAGAAAATTCTGTCATCATTTATACTCACCCTCATGTTGTTCAAAACTTACATGATTTAGAAGAAAGAAGATATTTTGAAGAATGCTTCAGCTGTTTTTTTCTATACAATAATAACCAATGGGATCTCCAAAAAAGACATAAAGGAAGCATAAAAGTAATTCACTTAACTTCAGTAGTTTAAAGAGCTTTTCACACTGCGCTTAACCCTGGGTTTTCGTCGTTCTAAACACCGCTTTTAAAGGGATAGTTCACCCAAAAATGAAAATTACCCCATGATTTACTCACCCTCAATCCATCCTAGGCATATATGACATTCTTCTTTCAGACGAATACAATCGGAGTTATATTAAAAAATGTCCTGGCTCCTCCAAGCTTTATAATGGCAGTGAATGGCCGTTTCTGTTTTGAAGGCCATAGAAGTGCATCCATCCATGATCGGCATGAAGTAATCCATGAAGTAATCCACACGGCTCGATGCGTACGACCATCTGCTGAAAGCTAGTTTTTTAGTCGATAAAGTTGTAAATATGGATATTGGATATATGGATATCTTACACAAACGCATCGCTTTGCTTCAGAAGGCCTTTATTAACCCCTGGAGCCGTGTGGAGCACTTTTATCATGGATGGATGCACTTTTATGAAGGGGGTTATGAAACCCTGCTCCGGAGGGTTTTGCGCTTATGTTGCGCTGTGTTAACTCCGCATTGCGGTGCCAAACTTGTACAGTGTGAAACGATGCTGTGTTAGAATGTTACAACTAGATGCTTAGCAGCCGCCAACCAATTGCGTGCCTTATATTCACGTGCTTTGGGAAGTCACGGAAACACCACGTGATGTATATAAACAGTCGTTTCTGCGTATGATAGGACAAATGTCAAACGGCAATGGAAAACGTGACAATTGGAGTGAAGAAAAGACTGTTTCATTCTTATCTTTATATAGTAGTCAACATTTGAAGTGGATCAAAACCTTTCATCAAAGCTATACAATGAATTTTGAACAATACCCATTCTTGTCTTAGGACAACTTTGATGCACTTTTTGTTCCACTTCAAATGTTGACTACTGCAGTTTCGAGAAGAAAAATCAAGAAAAAACTTGATATTACAGTCTGCAGTGTGAGGATTCCGTTTACCCGGGAATTAGAATGACCCAGGGTTAACCATTTCAAGTGTGAAAAGACCTTTTAAGTGTTCTCAATTTAATTTGGACTTTGAATACATGAGTAGAACAATGATTTTATTTGGACCTCATTGACTTTTATTGTATGGACAAAAACAGTTCTTTAAATATCTTCTTTTGAGTTCCACAGATGAAAAAGAAAATCCTACAGGTTTGCAGCATGAGAGTGAGTAAATGATGAGTGGACTATCCCTTTAAGAGACCTCCAAATACAACAAAAGGATTCATCATTTGGACATTGGACAATCTACCTGCGCCACACAAGCCTGATGGTCGCCGCCCAGTGTGCATCCAGTCTCTTTTCATCCTCTGCAACAGTCTCAGAGCAGTCATCGAAACCTCATGAGTCTTTTCACCGAACTCCAACATATGGGAGAATCGTGGAATGTACAGACACGGATCTATAGATAGAAATCAACAGATCTGTAATCAGCGTCTGGACACAAACCTGAGAATATAACCTACAATTAAGTTTATTACAAATCAAGGCTCCACATCTCTGTGAACCTCATTTAGCTGATGCCTTTTCAAAGGATAAAAAAAAAAAATTCATAATTTTTGTGGTTCTCCTTGACTCCATGTTGAATCTAGAACACAGTCCCCCTATGGGAACCTTTAAAAGTGGTTTGGCTAAGAGTCACTCTGTGGGAGCAAATATCCCTCACTTCCACCTACTTCTAAGTCCTTGGGTAAACTAATTCTGCTGGCCCAATAAAGCCCAAACATCACAGCTGTCCTATTAAGAAGGAAATGAGCTCAGCTAAGAAAGGCGGCCATCTACAATCCTATCTAAGGCTACACTATAGGGACTGCACCTGCACTTACGAAACATAGTATGTTCACTGAAATCTCCCTAGCCTGTCTGTCACTGGCCTTTTTATACATCTAGGTAATTTTATATTAAATTATCATATTAATGCAGTAGAGCAGAGCAGTGAAAAATAAATTGATTTTCAGACTTCTATTTCAGTCATGGCTGTAAAATTATCTGATTTGTGAGACTGTGGCTGTCAGAGTTTGATTAAGGGAAAAATGATAAATGAATAGAGAGAAATAATCAAATAGATCTGTAAGACTTGTTGGAGGGGATGTGAAACTTGGCATTGCAGTAAAAGAGGCCTTTGAAATAATTCTTGGTGAGGGTTGTTGACAGCAGTACAGGATAGGATTTGAAATGTCCTTTATAATAAAATCAGAGGCTGCATTTCCTATAACAGACCCCCCTATTATTTTGGTGCTAAAATGTATTCTTATCTAGGCTGAATAAAGACATTCCATAAAAGATGCACCCAGGGACCATCAGACATCTCAACTGACCTTGTCTGATGTGTCTGTAATTGTTAAAATCATCATTTGCTTAGGGGAAAGCTTGATTCTGATGCAGTGAGAGTGCTAAATTAAAAAGTGCTAATCAAGGCCTTTGGCAATTACAGTAGTACATGGCAGAACTGTATTTTCAATATACAGTTCATTCTACAACTGGACAAATTGGTAATGTGCGAAAAAATCCACATAGAACTATAGAAATTCATAACTGAGAGAACAAAACAGCTAAAAAAATAAAAATAAATGTAACACCTATTGTAACAGCTTTAAGAATTCAGGGGGTGTACAAGTATTTAATACTATATTTTAGTTTCTGTTTATAGTTAAAAGTGCATAATTTTATGCCCTTCCCTCGATAACTTCTCTCCGTCATGTGGACTCAGATGTATGTCATTGCTAACATTGCATGAGTTCCCACTATTAGTTGTGTTGCATTGTGGTATACGAAGCTGCCTGAAGTGTACATACTGTATGAGTAAAGTCACTCCCTCAGTCAAATTGAGGGATCAAGGGTCTGTTTATATAAACTTCCCTCGTCCACTTGACGAAGTGGAACGTACTTCAAAATGGCGGTAAAGATAGCCCGAAGAGAAGTTGTAAGAAAAGTTCGCAAGTGTTGGTCTGAAAGCAAAGTAGAATGCACCCCTTGTATGGTTTTGTGTTAGAATTTAGTTGTTTTTATTCATTCCAATATTGGCAGTGCTTTTGAACTTCATACTGACCCCTGTTGGTCGGGATGCATGGATTTTGTTTACGAACTGCTGCCAATTCACACCAAAGCTGTTTGTTTGTATCCGCTTGTTACGTTGTGATGTAAGGAAAACAGTTTCCGGGTTCAAACCTCTAATCGTTTCAATTGAGAATCTCAAATTGAGAATCTTAACAGCTGTTTATGAGCACTATTTATTCATATCACCAATTATTAAAAAGTCATGGTGTACACAACAGTCTCCAGGCTCACTATGTCCAGGACATCAATATTTTAATGTTTCATAAATCATTGTCGGGCCATGTGAGATTTTGGTTAGGTTAGTATGATTTTTCGGTTTTATTACAGTAGTATATATTAGCAACATATTAGCTGAGTGTATATTAGCAACATTTGTTGTATGCTTTTGGCATTGGAAAGAGCATTTGGACCCGGAAATAGTGATGCGTTATATTGTGAAAGCACCTTGAACACTTAAAAGCACTTTATAAAGTATTAGTAGTAGCAGTAGTCAGAACTGAACTGAACTGAACTACATTATTGGCTGGTAATAAAATGCCAACATGGCACCATCCATGAGTGGGCGACTGCTTCATGTAGAATAAACACAGCTTTTTCTAAAAGCCTGATATGACTGGAGTCTGCATCTCATGCGCGTTTACAGCATTTTAATTTCTCAAAAGGTGTTACTAAATTCATGCAGCTATAAAACTTTTTAATTATCAAAACATCAGTGCACCTTTAAGACGTTAACCAGATTCTCTTACCCAAAGTGACTCACTGTATAAGTGCTTTACATTCAGAACATTTCACTCACTGTGTGCATGTTTCACAGACTCTGGCTGGCAAAAAATATCATTGTCTAAATTGTGTGAGATAGATAAGCCGCTTATCGTAGGCGAAGGATCCAGTTTCCAGCGCCGGAGCCCTCTGTTGGAGATCCGGGAAAACTGTGCAAGCCCAACCCCCTCTCTCTCATTGCACACTGTAGATTTAACATGGCTCCTGGCTGCCAGCGAGCCTTCAAACATCAAACCTGAATGTATTTTCCTGGCAGCTATGCTTCGGTCGGCACAATAAGGTAAATAACGACTAATGATCTACTATTTAAGTTCCTCTGCGGTTATTGCTTTATTGAATCGCGAATACTGATTCATATTACTTCGACTACAGAGTCCGTTTTGGTGGACAAGTCTATGCGGACGGTAGCTCTGTTCTGATGCTACTTGATCTCTTTAAACCCGGTTCGTAAAGAACGCTCGCGCTCGAATCATTGATCGTGCATGTTAATGGTGAGCACGAGCGATATTTCTACCGAGGACATCAAAGATTTGCATAGTAGGTTGAGCGCTTCGTTGCAGATGTTTATCCCCTTATGAGACATTTAAGGCTGCATCAGCAAATTGTACGGATCCTATGAAGTTGAAACACTGCGACTGAAGCTCGGCGATGATTGTGGGAAAGCGTTACAATGTCGAGTTCTGTTTTGCGAGTTGGTGGAAAAAGTTACTTAATGGAATAAAAAAATGCCTTAAAAGCTTCGCGCGGGATTTCATATAACGCAGATTAAATCTGTTTGGCCCCTGGTAATGATGACATGGATCAAACTAGTGTAAGATATGATACATCTTGAATTTTGTATGCCCGTGTTTGTGGAAGTGGTGACGTGAACATATGTCAACAGTAGAGATGGGAATCGCGAATTAAACGATTCCCGTTAACGATTCTGGTTGCTTAACGGCCCGTTAAGTTAGTATTATTTTAGTAGTAGCCCACTTGTTATGACTCAATTGCATTTATTGTTATATGACATTTTCAGTCAGATTCAACATAACATAAATAAATGCAATGCATTAATTCCAAAAGGTGTGCATGCACAGACATTTCGGTGATATTTCAAAGGATTTTTAGATGCAGCACAAATTAAATCCGACATAAATGCATTTCAAATAATAAAATAAAATGTTGTAACATATTTAGTTCAGAATGTGTCCAGCATAATGTGTCGTACCTACAAGTTGTCATGCAACTAGTCAGTAAATACATATAAGTCTCACATGCCTTACAACACATTATCAGTTCGTGCTTATTACATGATAACTAGCGACTGCGAGTCAATCTAATTCAGTAACTCTACGGCTGATATGTTTTTGATGCACTAGAGCCGACTCACAAGAATCATTCTTTGGTCGCGTACGTTTTTGATTCACTAATAACAGGCGACTCATAAGAATCGTTCGTTCGGGAATCGATTCGACAAAACTGCTTGCTGTTGCGCTGACAAGTAGTGCAGGACTACGAAACGCTGTCAGAGTATTTTAGTAATGTATTCTTGTAATTTGTAAATGTAATTTTTTGTTTTTTAACGGAACGGTTCTCGGTTCCCAACCGTAGTAAACAATGCGCAAGGGGTTAATTCGTGCTCTTGTGAGCAGAGAGAGAGCGAGAGAGGGCTCGCGGTTTGGCTGTGTGTGTGGGAGGCGCCTCTGGGATACTGACGTCCGATTCACTCGTAGTTTGATTTGTCAACAGAAAGCTGGGCGTCCTCTCCCGCTACACAAAACGGGCTTTACAATACAGAGTAAAGACGCTGAGAGAGGGGATACACACAGATATGTAGACAGACAAGGATCCCGTAGCACTTTCAGTGGTCGACTCAGACCTCTGACATATTTAACCGAACAACTTTGATTTACTTGCAACGTCTTACTTTCACTGTATTGGCGCGAGATCAAGAAATCGTGAGGATGCGATGAGAAAGAGGAAAAAGTCTTCGAGCTGGAATATTTCCGCTGGACGGGCTTGTAAATGTGCCAGAGAGGGAAATATGCTTTGGAAGCGCGTGAATTGAGTGACCAAGGCTTTTAGTGTCTAATTAAATCAAAGGGAGCTGTTTCCCCCCGATACACCTGTCTTATAGATACTCTGCAGACTGGTGGATAGACTTGCTGATGCCAACAACGCCAGATTGCCTATATGGCAGGATCATGAAGTTTTTGACGTTTTTTCTTTTGCTTCCAGAAACCTTAAAAAGGACAAGAAAGAGTGGGAAACAGCTCAGCAAGCTGCCAGTATGCTATGAAATCGTGACTTTGTCCTTGAGGAAGAAGATGGCTGCAGAACTATATCCTGCCAGCATAAACACCAACCTTCCCAACAGTAACAGCACAGCAGTAACAGCTGCCGGCAAAAAGACCATCGTCCAAGTCACTCAAACGGTGACCACGCCGACTACGACTGCCACTCAGCAGAACATCAACAATAATAACGTCGAGACTGCCAGCTGGCAGTCCACCCATCCGACATTGCGAGAGAGGTAAGGGCGCGTTCGGCTTGCTTTTCAAATCATTTAGGCTGTTATCGGTCCAAAAACATGATATTCTATTGCATTTTGTTCCCTTCAGGAATGCTTTGATGTTCAATAACGAACTCATGGCAGATGTTCATTTTGTTGTTGGTCCTCCTGGCGCATCCCAAAAAGTTCCAGCACACAAGGTGAGCGCATCCTCCCGTGTCAAAATGCATCTCGAGTGGCTCTTTCATCAACCGTATGCTTAACCGCTTTTGTGTGGCATTTGTTTTTTCAGTATGTGCTGGCAGTGGGGAGTTCTGTTTTTGGTGCCATGTTTTACGGAGATCTAGCGGAAGGAGAATCTGAGATTCATATTCCTGACGTGGAGCCTGCTGCTTTTTTAATCCTTTTGAAGTACGTCTTGCACTTAATTCTAATGCATATGGGTGAATGATGTGAAGCTTTTCTTTTTCTTGATCGATTAATTTATTCACAAATTCATATATACAATGACTTGACTTACCCTTTTTTTCTAAAAAAAAAAATCTTACAAGAAATCTTATGACCCTCATGACTGTGTCAATGTCAATAATCTCTTAAAATTTCAGACAAGTTGACTTTTTCTGAAAAAGTTAGTTCAGGATATGAAATGTCATTTGGTGCAACTCATACCCAAATGTCATATTTATGAATTCATGATGTTTTTATGTACATTGAAAAATATATTTAAAAACATTTTGACAATAACAACAAATATATGTGTTGAAGGTAAATATTGCTTTTTACTTGGTTACTTTGAGTCATCACATTGGGAATTTTCTTAAATGTGTTTTTCAAATCAATATGAATACAAAGAGTACACTTTCAAGATGCATTGTAACCTAGATTTTTACTACTTTTTTTTTTTCTTCTAAATCATCTATTATTTGTTACTGACTGCATATAACTCAATCACTACAAAGCCTAATGCTTGCAAAGCTATTGGAAATATATGATTTCTTAGCCCTTTTTTTTTGGTTCACTTTCAGGTACATGTACAGCGATGAGATTGAACTTGAAGCGGACACAGTGCTGGCCACTCTGTACGCTGCCAAAAAGTATATAGTGCCTGCACTGGCTAAGGCCTGTGTCACCTTTCTGGAGACGAGCCTAGAGGCCAAAAATGCCTGTGTGTTGTTGTCCCAGAGTCGACTGTTTGAGGAGCCTGAGCTGACCCAGCGGTGTTGGGAGGTCATTGATGCTCAGGCTGAGCTGGCGCTTCGCTCTGAGGGTTTCTGTGAGATTGATCTTCAAACGCTGGAGATCATACTAAAGCGAGAGACCCTCAACACCCGGGAGGCGGTGGTCTTCCAGGCGGCTCTCGAATGGTCTGTGGCTGAATGCAAAAGGCAGGGACTTGGACCGACCGCTCGTAATAAAAGGGCAGTGCTGGGTAAGGCTCTCTACTTGGTTCGCATCCCAACCATGACCCTGGAGGAGTTTGCCAACGGAGCTGCGCAGTCAGACATTTTAACGCTGGAAGAGACTCATGATGTCTTTCTGTGGTACACAGCAGCTAATCAGCCCAAGCTGGAATTCCCACTGCAAAAAAGAAAGGGTCTGACACCACAGCGCTGCCATCGTTTCCAGTCCTCTGCTTACCGTAGTAACCAGTGGCGCTACCGCGGACGCTGCGATAGCATTCAGTTCGCGGTGGACAAGAGGATCTTCATCGCAGGTCTTGGCTTGTATGGTTCCAGTGGTGGAAAGGCAGAGTACAGCGTCAAGATCGAACTCAAGCGCCAAGGAGTGACCCTGGCCCAGAACCTAACGAAATTTGTTTCAGACGGGTCCAGCGGCACCTTCTCTGTATGGTTTGAACACCCGGTCCAAGTGGAGCAGGACACCTTCTACACAGTCAGTGCCGTATTAGATGGGAATGAACTTAGCTACTTTGGACAGGAGGGTATGACGGAAGTGCAATTTGGAAAGGTGACCTTCCAGTTCCAGTGTTCCTCGGACAGTACCAACGGAACTGGTGTGCAGGGGGGTCAGATCCCAGAACTGGTTTTCTATGCCTGAAATATTGTCAGGACGTCCCATTGCAGTGCATTCCGCTCACTGGAATTAGGATGGATTGAATACAGGGTCTCGTGAGGCTCTTGCCTTCATTATGTAGCAGTGGTGAACTCAATGGTAACGGCTCTTCAGTACCACAACGGGCTCAGATGGAAGGAATGTTCTTCAGCTTTATTTATTGCAAAAAATATATATATTTGATTTAATTATTGAAGCTGCAGCAAGCAGATCTATATATATATAATATAGTTGTACTGCTCTGATAGTGGACAGAAGCCACTAGTGTGTCATGTTTTGTACATAAATTATTTGTTTTCAGCTTGATGCTGATTGACAAATAAAATGTCTTGTATTAGTGATCAGCTTCCTGAACTGCAGATTATAAATGTTTTTGTGACTCAAGTTCAAAGTTGTTTTTACTTCTTATACATGCACTCATGAAATGCATCAATGAATGATCTACAGATTCTATTCTGCACAGTCCTGGCTTCAGAAGCGAGGGAGGTTGAACTCAATCTATATTTTAACTGTCCTTAAAGTGTAAGTATATACACTTTAAAATAAAAAGTATTTTCTATCTAATGGTGTGCATTATATAATAACTGAAATCCGAAAAATGAAGCCACACTCCACAAATGCATTGGGCTTGTGTTAATGAGACAGTGATTGTTAAGTGTGGATGAAATATTCATCTTGAAAGGCCACATAAAGAACCTATTATCCCCAGTGGACTGCACGAGGAACTGAATAGGGAGTCTGTTTGAATTGAGCCCATAGAATCTGCTGCTCCACCGTTTGCATTCTAATTAAGGCTTTAGTAAAAATGGAGCAGATGCAGCTTGGTAAAACAGCAACAACAAAAAAAAAAACCTACAAAAACAGATGAATATGGAATTATGACACATGGAGAGCTGTTAATCAGACTGCATTCTGGAATTATGCCCAATACTTTAACATTGGGATGCTCGCTGGTGTATACTTGAATCATTTTGTCTCTGCCTCCTATAATCTGATGAGTCTGTTTTAAAAACTGCAGACATGTTTTGTTCTCATAGTGTGCACAGAAGGTGGAAAAAGGTTTGCAACGAGTATGATGGACCATAATGGATTTTTTGATGACGCAGTGCCCCCTAGTTACATCTGGCTAGACTGCAACCCACTATGAATATAATTTCCAGACGGGTAAAACATTTTCAACCTGGGTCTGAATTACAGAATATTGCAGAAAATGGAGCTCAACATGCCTGGATGAAAGTACAACAACAGCAAATCTTCTCCCTTTTGATGCAACTAGGAATCCATTGACCAGATCAGATGAACAGATTGAGAGTACTTGTATTGATCCAGCCATGGTGTATTATTGATAACCAATTTAGCAAATGAATTGTTTTGAGAGATGCTGCCTGCTTTATTAATGAGGTTCATTCAAAAGCACTGTTCCGGTCAGCTGAATTACATTAGATACGTCAGGTCATTACAGGGAGACTTACCGACGGCTGGAGCGTTGATGCAGAGTTCTCTAGCCAACAGGAGGAAGGTCTTTCCCAGAATGTAAACATTAACCTACAACAATAAGAAATATAGCTGAAAACTGTGAAGTATTCAATGAGTTCAACTTTACATGTTACCAATCACTGATTCTTGACATACTGTAGGGAATTAAATGTTACATAATTACTTCTCATTAGTCTAAAATTGATCAGAGAAGAACATTCTTTATTTTTTCAAATCCACTATATGATCATAAAACCAGATTATAACCCAGCACTTTATAGATATTTTAGTGGAAATGATGAAAAAGATTTTTCAGGATTCTTTGATGAATAGAAAGTTAGAAAGAACAGCATTTATTTGAAATAGGAACCATTAGTAATATAAAAATCTATTTACTGTCACTTTAGATCATTTTCAGCATCCTTGCTGAATAAATGTACTTCTAAAAAAAAAAAATCTTACTGAGCTCCCAAACTTTTGATCGGTATAGCAGAGGTCTTCAACCCTGCCCCTGGTGAGCCACTGTCCTGCAAAGTTCATCCCAACCTGCTTCAGCACAACTGAATTCACACCAATACGATTTTCAAGCACAGCCATGTGAAAACAAGCCTGCAACCTTAGCCAAAAAAAGCGTAATGTCTGCTTACGCTGCAGTATACAGATAAGGAGACGAGACCTTTTTTTGAATGGATGTCAATGGTGGGAGAGGCTTCACTTCGCTGAATAAACCACTTTTTGTGAGCTTATCTTTAAATGAATCGACAGCCCATTGGCTAACCTTCAACATGTTTGCTCGTTTTGGATTGAATTGTGAGACAGGTATGCTTCAGTTTACGGCACTTCTCATTCAATTCATTTCTATGGTATCCGCAAACAGTGATTGACTGTCGCACAACTATGAACAAAATTCAATGAAGTCAATAATTCAATAACCTTTAAATGCATCATTATGCAAACACATGAGGAGAGTCTCCGCATGAAAGACCCACGACCTGAAGTGCAGATCAACGTGCTGCTAGATTTCTCTCCGAAAGGGTAGGAAATTAAATGAAATTGAATGTGGAGGATATAAACTGTGACAAAATGATTGGCAGGGCAGTTTAAACGGTGATGCACGCAACTAAGCGACATAGCGGTCCGTTAAAGACGCAATTATGACGAACTAGTATGTCCCAAAGCTGTATAGTCAAAAGTATGTACTTTTTCTTCACAAAAACTATACATACTTTTAGGGCATAGTATAAGTAGGCGAATTGGGGCGCAGCACATCTCTGTTTCAAGTGATTCTTGAGAGCTTGATTAGCTGGTTCAGGTGTGTTGGATTAGGGTTGGAGCTAAACTCTCCAGGACAGGAGCAGGGTTGAAGACCTCTGCGGTAGAGTATATATGAAGAGTTCAGATGCAAAAGCCTCTAAGTGCCATCTGAAATTTTCTTCTAGAATGATCATTTTTATCAAGCTTGTATATTTAAATTCAGTAATTTCACTTAAATGGCTATGAAAATGACCTATTAATGGTCATTTAAGTGAAATTACTGAACTTAATTATATGAGCTTGATAAGAATTATCATTCTGTAAGAAAATCTCAGATGGCACTTAGAGGCTTTTGCATCTGAACTCTTCATATATATAAACACTGTAACATGTTAATATATGCATTTTTACCAGCACTTCAGAGACCCCATTGTAATGATGAGGGGGTTATGACCTCAGCACCAGGTCCCTAGTTTGCCTGGCATCCAGGCAGGATATATTGGGGGTCTTGTTAGATTTGGGTGTGGCTGCACTTGCTAAAGATTCATGACATATTTGAGCCTCCACCCCAACCATCTAGTGTCTGTTCAATAGCAGATACAGTTCAGTGGACAGCTGAGGGTGTAAAAATAACATCACAGCAGTGCTTAAGCACCAAAATATCTGGCCCTGAAATAACTGCTAATAAAACATAAACGATATATATTGTCATAAAGACAGTACTGTATATTGTTTCAAAAACAACATGTTGTTTAAAAAAAGCAATAAGGCATTAAAAAAGTAGCATTATGCTCTTACTGTAAAATCACTGGACAGTGATATTGTAAAATCACTTGCTTGTCTTCATCAAGTGGTCAACATCAATAAGATAAAAGATGCAATTATTGTGCCAAGTAATAGTTGGGTATGTTGGTACCAAAAACAATAATATAGAATTCTTCTTATGTGCAGTCACAGGTGTGAGTATAACAGCTTCTTTCCTGAAATATCCAATCAGATTTCTGAAATACAACATTTTGGCATCTGCATTTATATCTATTGAAATGTCAAACAAAAAAGTGAAAAAAAGAAGAAAAAAAAACAGCCTTTTAAATGGACAGAAACTATGCAAGTATTTGAGGTGAACGGAAGCTGGACATCATCATTTCTGACATTGTGTCTGCTTGCCTGTTATGACATAATATATCATACAGCATTTCTTTCATATGGTCATATGGAGGGTATAAAATATTATTTAATGGTGTCATCATGCAACTTAGCAAAGCTGCTGATATTGCATTATGTTATTCAGAGTATTGTGGAAAATATATGAAAGAAATTGAAATGAAAGGGAGCAAACCTGTAAAAGATCACTCAGGTCCAGGAGCATGTCTGCACATCAGTTAAGGAAGGGAAGGAGAATACAAAACAAATGGATTATATCTTAAAAATGTTCAAAAGTGTGATAAAGATCTAAACATCTTTGTCCAAATACATAGCTAAAAATAAGAAGTCAATTACGCTTTTAAATTAATCCTGGTCACAGTGATTAATTAGGCATCGGACGGCTCTGTAATTGTCACTGGAGGAGTTTCGACTTTCACTGATCATCTCTTTACATCAATGGGCTTCAGACAGGATCTCCTTATCTCTGCAAGAGATTCACCCTGACCATCTGTTACTGCTCACCTGATTGGCACACATACCTGAGGCACGTGCCTCCATGGTGACTAATGCCCTCTTTAACACAGAGATTAGCATCACTACAAGACAAGCTAATCCCACTTTATCAGAAGTCTGACGGCCTTAATCACGGCCTGGTGAAAGAGAGTCTTTATACTATTATGACTGAAATCAGTGATATTGATAACTGTCTTTATCTCTTAAATACTACAAGACTCATGTCTCTATATGGTTTTTAAATCAAAATGTGATTTTTTTCCCCCCTCGTTCACCAAGCAGACACCAATGTCTTCATAGTTCTGCAACCTTGTAATTATTAACAAACCACTTTATTAATGCTTATGTCTAGGACAGTGGTTTCTTAATCTCTTTATTAATTTCTTAATCATTTTTACACTCTCTGAATCATTCCCTATCCCCTATATAGTGCACTATGTGTCATTCACCATATAGAAAATAGTAAATGTGTGAACAAGTGACCAATTTCAGCCGCAGCTTCATCATCTATTTATAGGGCGGGACGCTTTGGATTCAAGAGAGCATTTGATTGGACAGAAAATCTGATGAGAAGCTGAAGTGCAGAGTGATGTCATCAAAATCATTGATTGACATTGGTGGAAGTGAAAGACTAAGTTTTGAATGCTTATATCTTGTGCAAATGTTTTCATTGTCTTGGAGCACACTAGCTTATAGATAACAGTAAAGCTAAAATATTCATACTAGTAAAAGATCACACTATTTCATGTGATTTCTGATTTCAGATACTGATCTGATTCTATTTGATTGTGATTTGACTTCATTGTTCTTGTTTAATGCTGTGACTCCTCCCAGAATGATCAAAAACTTATTTTTTTGAGAAATATTATACATTATCATACATGACTTGTAGTGTCCACTATATTAAGATGCATGCATTTGAAGGGCTCCTCGTCTTTAGAACTGGCACTTACGTATAAAATGTACCAGTAAGCAACAAACCAAGAATCTCAGCATGATATGCCTCTGAAATCATGACCTGTAAGCCCAACAATCAACAGATCAGGGGTCTCATTTATAAAACTGTGCGTAGGAACCTTACTAAAAGTGTACGTGCGCCCGAAAGCCAAAAATGGCGTACGCAAAAAAATATTCGGATTTATAAAACCGTGCGTACGCCAGAACCTGCGCAGAATTCACTTTATAAATCCCAGTCAGCGGAAGATTGTGCGCACATGCGTCTCCACCCGAAATAACCATATATGGAGCTTACAACGCCTTGTTTTACTATGCATACCCTCATCTGCATATCATTTGCATATGATTATTCATCCACGTGATAACGTTTAACGGTACAAGACACATTACATTAATAAAAATCATGTAGTTGCCTATCCTTGCCTTGTTTTTGAATACATAAATCAAATAGTGTAAAATACATTTCAGAGAAAGTTTTTCTCAATCTTTTCCACTGGCCGAATTGTATTTTTAATTGATATTTTTAATGGAAACAGATAGGCCTTGGGCATTATTTGCACGAAACTATTTTCTCAGACAATCTGGTATTATCATGATAAGCAATTATCTCTGTGGTTAAAGCATTTAAACACAGCACGCCACAGGAAAAGTGTTCAAAAACATCGCATCCACAGCAAATATTTCTATTGATTGAATTTGAATATAAAAAATGTTGTAACTTCTAAGTAATGATTTCATGTTTAAGTGTTTAACCTGAAATATTAAAGGCATATTTAATCTAAATGTTTATATCAGAAGTAAAACATAGTTTAAATCATTATTTTATTTATTTAAACTGTTATTTGCGTCAGTTTCACTAAACGGCCCAGTGCGCTCGCTGGCGCGGACATTTAAGAAGGGATGGATATTTGCTTCAAGTGGCAGGCTTGGTGAGTGAAATTATATATGTATTATCTTTCTGTATATGTTTAATTTTCTTTAGATTTTCTGTCTAAAAGTGACCAAAAAGACATTTAACTCCAGCTCACCATCGGTGTCGCCAATTCCCTTTGTCTCCAGAATGTGCGTACGCACGGCTCAAAGTTTGCTTAAAGGTGCGCACATTCTCCCGTCAAGTTTGTTTTTTATAGATCACAACCTTTGCGTGGGAACTGGCGTATGTACGTTTCCAGCCCCGTTTTGTGCGTACGCACGCTTTATAAATGAGACCCCAGGTCAGTGAAGCTCATTGAATCAATGTTTCCAGAACAAAAGTCAATCTTCACCTTAGAGAACCTGGTCTAAAAAGATGTTAAAACACTGCTAATTGGCTAAAATGATATTTGAAAGAAGCTGAAGTTTAATAATCTCACACTTAAAAGTGAAAGTCAAGATAATTCTCACATAAAGTAATTAGTATACACTTGTCCAAAATAATTCTGTGTATCATATCACAAAGATGCATGAAATAATTGTAAGGATGTTTGATGAGGCAAAGCAGAACACATTTAACATTAGTCCACTATTTGGAATGGGTTTGGCGGTCTGTAAAGAACTGAACGACTTCTTTGTGTATCTGCTGTTTAGCGTGAAGTACCGAATCTTTGCATGCAACTGAAAGAGCCCCACCCAGGGACAGGTAACAATTCTCCTTTGGCAACTCTAAACGGTACACCAGGTACCCAGACAGGCCTGACGCTACACAAAAGCAGAGCGGAAAACTGGGTGTGACCCAAGAAGACAGACAGGAGGGTGCTTGTAAGAGTCTGTCTGTTTGTGAGACAGAGAGAGAAAGCAGTGGTGTAACACTATCCAGGCATGCGTTGTGTGGCGAGTCTCAAACCCACAAAATTTGAGAACATCATTTTGACAGGTTGGGGAAAAACAACCATAAAATTTGGAACAGGGAAAGTATATTTTCCTTAAAAATCACTAATTACTATGACTGAGTTCCATATTTTCACTACAGTAAAGGGGACATGCATTTTTAGCTTTTGTACACAACTGGGACGGACACTGAAAATCTTCTTTTTTTTTTTAAATGAGGGAGTAGTGGCTCAAAGAGCGACTTGCTGGGCTTCTTTTCATGATTTACTCCAGGGAACATCCTCTGAGATTCCAAAAGGTGCAGTAAACTCTCTTCCTCTTCCTCTTCCTCTGTTTTGCCTCTGACAGTATATTTTACCACTATTGTTTTCACATCCTGACACATCCCTTCAGACCCTGAACCGGGTTTTCCATAGGGAAAGCATGGACTGGTAAAAGAGACTATTTTAGACCAGAATGAATTTCTATGCTGGTCCAGGTTGGTTTATGCTGGTTTGGTTCTGTTCCAACTTCTGATGAAGCAAAGAAAAGGAAACTCTTTATTTCAATTGTCCACTTTAGACATGACTACATGTCATCTAACTCTATTAGTAGTATTAGTATTAGTAGACTCTCTGCTTTATTTTGACATTCTCCCCAACAGACATTCTGCTGACTATAAGTAACTTTGCAACTACGTCAACTTATTCTACTTACCCGAATCATAACACCTAACAGTCTAGTACTAATATTCTAATGAGAGTTAAATTAGTTTGACACAGAGAATAGACTGGTCACGTGACGGTGACCTGCTTGATGTTAAAAAGAGTTAGCTGCGGAAAACAACTCATTGTGGTGCTCGCACTGTCTGACACACACACATGTAAACACAGTCAGTTATTGTCTTAAGTGACCTTAAACAGTTGGGAAAGAAATTGGATGTGAGTCAATAGGATCCGTGCATTAGGTCTTAAATTGACAGCAGCCTAATACAGTACACCTGCTGCTGTCTGTCAAACAAACAAAAGAAAAAGAGAAAATCACTCACTGCTCCTGACTGCAGTTTAATTTTTTATATTTGATTATCACGTTTCTGTATTGCTTTTTACTTGATTGCTACTGTTAAATAGACCTAATGTAGGCCTACCTGAATTATTGTATTTGTCCTATTGTTTGGATTGATTTGTGACAATACTTTTTATGTAATGCGAAAAACACTGCTCTTCACTTTCAGAAGTTGTAGTGTTTTCCCAGAAAGAATGTAAAAAAATTTATATATATATTGGTTTTCAGTTTTGAAATATATTTAAATATAATTTACATTTATTTTACACACTTCAAGCATTATCGTATTGCATATTGAATTTTTTAACAAGTTATCACATTTTTCTTTTTCTTCAGTATTGTGGAGCCCTAGTTTGAGCTACAGGAATTTTGCCTATTAAAGACCTAAAAGGTCAAAACATTTACTCTTTCTTTTGAATTTGGGTTGAATGTGCACACTTTTCTCGATGGATTACTATTCACAAAGGTTTCACTAGGGTTTCACACCCTAGGGATCACTGTGGGAAGGATACGTGGCGTTCCCTCTGTCCTGCAGACCAGGTAGAGGCAGGCGGCTATGACGTGTGTCATCTTTCGCCCTCGTGTCAAGTGCTTGCTCACAACCATCTTGAAGAAATTAAAGGCCGTATCCAGGCAGTGCTGGTTCAGCTGCAGCTGGCTGCCGAGGTTGTGTATCTGCCGTTTCCCTAGAGACAGGACACACATATGCATCAGATTGAGCAAACATACACACATGCATACGCGCACGCTTGCGCACCGAAGCATGACTTCACACGCAGGTGTTTGGTTTTCCAGTAGCACTGATGTCATGAGAACGGTGCACAGCCAGACAGGCTTTTAGTGGAGCCTGGAAGTGAAAACGGGCAGAAAGACAGCTGTTTTACGTCCCGTGTGAGGCTACGTCCCTCTTTCCCCTTCTTTCACAGTCGTACATTTACTCCTTCACAGATGATCTCAAAACAGGCCATGTCATTGGACACATAAATCAGTCTGCCCTGAAATCCCATGGAGGCCCTCGATGCGTTTAGCATATTAAAATCCACATTAAAAAAACACAGTCCAATAGTCTATCTGGCAGAGTTCTGTTTACTTAATACATCATTTAGCAAAAGACCTTATTCACACAGACAGTGAAAGTCTCCCACATTCTAAACAATGAGAATGATTTAGGTTGCTTCAGATGGAGTTGATGAGTTTCACAAGTCCTGGTCATTAATTATGCTTGAAATAGACACGTTTATAAGAAACAAATGCTTTCATTGATCTATCCTCTAAATGTACAATATGTGTTAATGAAGTCAGCAAAGTAGTAATGCTTAGAGTAGACACATCAAACTTTTTCTTTAGCCTAGGGATTCACAGACTGGAGTCTATAGACCCCTAGGGGGCTGCAAGTGGGTCCAAGGAAACTTTCAGGGAAAAAATTTTTTATTCTATTTTATAAATACTGGTTGTAAATAATGTTTAATCATACATATGTATATAGCTTTCTTTATACTTCAGGAAGGTGGTCCTTCCCATCATATTTGGGGGTCCTTGGTATCAAAAAGTATGAAATCCCTTGCTTTAGCCTACGGTATAGAGTTAACATAATCACAGAGCCACAGATATTAAGGTCGATGTTGGACTTTTTGTGTGGAGCCCAAAAGCTGCAGTGTCAAGTGTCGTGTTGGCATGCCAAGGCCAAATATAACTCTGAAAGCTTTTAAGAGCGTAATCCCTCTATTCTGGAGCCACTGTGTGCCAACCCTTCGTCACACACTCCAGACCTGTCTAATCCCAGAGTATTTTTCACGCTGCACATGCCATTGGATTAGCAGCCAGGTCTGCAGTGACCTCCCTAAATGACAGCAGAATTGCATAACTGCTGCAACACTGCAGGGACATGAGACACCTTTATTTAATGAATTAAATCTTGTGTTTGTGACCACAGGGACACTTTTGCCAGTCGGAAATTAGTTTACCAGAATCTTTTATATTAACTACAACTAACCTAGCAGCCAGACATATTCTACTTTTATGTGTCAATCATTTAAAAAGTGTTTAAAATATGATCAGATGTTTCTGTGATTAATAGTTGAAGAGTCATGAAGAATCATGTGTTTATACAGTTGGTGACCTTGATTCTCAAAGTATTTTGAGACTGTGTTATGGCTTTCAGCTCTGAGAACGCACAAGTACAGCCAGCTGTAATGGAGCAATATGTGAATTTAAAGGGTTAGTTCACCCAAAAATGAAAATTCTGTCAGTAATTACTCACCCTCATGTTGTTCCAACCATGTAAGTCTTTCGTTCATCTTCGGAACACAAATTAAGATATTTTTGATGAAATCTGACAGAATTTTGACTCCTCCATAGGCTTCCAGTGTGACCGAAACTCACCGGCCCAGAATAGTTATTAAAACATCGTTAAAATAGTCCAAGTAACTACAGTGGCACTACATTAAGTTTATCATGCGACGAGAATACTTTTTGTGCGCAAAAACAAACAAAAATAACGACTTTATTCCACTTTTCATTTCCTTCTCTCTGGGCCTCGTAGTGTTTTTGCGCTGCGCGTCTGTGTTGCACGTCATCACGCAACACACACATGACCGGCGTCGGCCAATAGTGAGCCTACGTGGTGACGTGTAACACAGACGCGCTGCGCAAAAACACTACGCGAACCAACTAGAGGTCCAGAGAGAAGGAAATGAATAGTGGAATAAAGTCGTTATTTTTGTTTGTTTTTGCGCACAAAAAGTATTCTCGTCGCTTGATATACTTAAGATTGAGCCACTGGAGTCACTTGGACTATATTAACGATCTCTTTAATAACTTTTCTGGGCCAGCAAGTTTCGGTCACATAGAAGCCTATGGAGGAGTGAAACATGGCTCAGATTTCATCAAAAATAGCTTAATTTGTGTTCCGAAGATGAACGAAGGTCTTACGCGGTTGGAACAACATGAGGGTGAGTAATTACTGACAGAATTTTAATTTTTGGGTGAACTAACCCTTTAATGCCACAAAACACATCGTTCTCACAGTTCCTCTGATTCACACACAAGTACATATTTACACAATGCTGTGCCTTATATTTGTTAAATCAACACACACCTGGAATCCAAACACATTTATCCAGGGAGCTCTATGAAATGGATCAACAGTTAATTATGTCTTGTGTGATTTTCAGAAAAGCGCAGATGCAAATGATGTAGCCTAAATTTAATTAGTGGTCGGGATGTAACTGGGTCAGAAATGAATGTAACGTTAGATGCGATAAGTAAGGAATAATGTAACTGTTACATCCAACCGGTGGTTCTCTCAAAATAACCCTGATCAGCCTGAAGGGGGTTATTTTGAGAGAAACACCGGCTGGATGTAGCCTACGTTACATTATCCCGCTTATTACACGGCTACTTGCCACATAAGTAAATAATTAGACATGAAATATTGACCTGAGTTGAAATATTTTATTAGGTCTTTAAACGCAAATCTTCCGCGGTGAGAGCAGTTGCAGCGGAAAGTTCAAATGCGTTCTGCGCCTGCGTGTAAATGAGACAACTGTCTATTTCTGCAGCTATATTCGTCTATATTTGTCATTCAGAAAGGGAAACCGACGCTGCCGGCTGCAGATACACAAACCGTAAACAAAGCAGTGCGTGCTTACCGTTTTGAATGTCAATCCTGCTAAACACTTTCTTTATTCCAGTCATCTCGTGTTAATATTGAAATATTCGCCAAGTAACACTCAGGTAAGATGACGTAACAGTAGAACAGCCTTCTATCTGTACCGTTTTGACTTTGCTCGCTGTTTTGCTATTATGGTGCGTTCAAGTCCTCCTGGGAAGTTCGTACGTACGAGGTGGGAAGTCGTGTTTATAACGGCATGTCAAGTCACTTTCGTCGGAGCAAAATGGTGGAGTACTTTCTCTTAATTAATTACACAAAAATACAGTAAGGTTCTTAAACTCTAGTTCTAGAAAATGAAGAACAAAGAAATGTGCATCAGGTGTACTTTGTATTTTTATGTTTTTAATTCATTTATGAAGCCACTGCCAACACATTGTTACATGTTGCATTGTTGTATTATAATACTATCATATTCTGTGTTGGCGATTAGCTAACTGAGCTGTTAATAGAAAAGCCTGACAATATCACAGCTAAATACCTTTACGTATTGTGTATTCCACCATGTTAATCACTGACACGCCCCCAACTCGGAAAGATCGGAGCTTAGTGAAAATCCCGAGCTCCCCACTGGTATTTACGACATTGTGGTGGCGTTCAAGTGCGTTCAACTCGTAAATACGATCTATACGAGATGACTTGAACGCACCATCACTCTCGTGCATACTAACTGCTGAACAGCCAATCAGAGATCCCTCTTTCACCGACGGCCCGACACCGATTCAACATGTCGAATCGGCCGTCGAATCGGCCGAAAAAAAGCCGAAGAGGACCAATTTCAGCCGACGGTGCGGAACACACTGAGAAAACTTAGTCGGCCGACGCACAAAAACTGCCCGACGGCCGACCGTCGGCTTGGTGTGTTCCAGTCCGAAATTATCGCATGCGTTTTTTTCGCTTTCGTGATTCGGTGGCTCTGAATTGTCAAAACACCATTCAAAATGCTTGCTACGGATGCGAAAAACGCAGAAATTCGATTTTTTTTTTTGACGTAAGAAAGTTTAGGAGGCAGTTGATTTCAGATTAAACTGTTTTAAAATCGTACCTGTTTGTATCTCATAATCCAACAGTGTACAACAATAGTCACAAAATGGCAGCAGCTGCATTTGTATGAAACAAGAGAGCGAGTCCACGATTCTGGATGGCATAACTTAATTAAATAACTGTACACAAAATATTGATTCGACTGAGTTTTAATATTTTATTAGCTCACCAAACGCAAACTTACATGAAGAAAAACCGTTCCTAGCAGGCGTATAAGCGCTGATGACTTCAGTAACCCGGATGAGCCTGCGTTATCTGTTTTCAGAAGTTGTTATCTGGGAATAACTTACCGCTGGATGGCGCTATTGACCAATCAGAATCAAGGATTCCACAGAGGCATGTAATAATGAAACATAATATTGAAGGAATATTTATCTACGAACGAGAATGCTGTGTGATGCATCTAATGCCATATTTGATTTTAATTTTAATTACAGTCAATCATTTGGTTTGTTCCAAAAGATGTGGAATATAATGCAAGATATCTATGGGCTATTTTTATTTCATTCCTTTTTTCACTCCTTTCCCATTCACTTTCATTATGTGGAAAAGAGTGTCCAGGACGTTCTTCAAAAATTCACCTTTTGTGCTGTACAGAAGAGAGAAAGTCATACGGGTTTAGAACGGCATGTGTGCGTGTAAATAATGACTGATCTTTTCATTTAGGGTGAAATATCACTTTAAGCCTGCACATGTTTTAAAAACATGATTATTTACTGACTGCACCAACACACTGCTGCTGCTGACTTATATAAAGGTGCGCCTACCGTTCTGGAGCGTCTGAGCTCGCGATTCTTTTCCCAGACTTGTGTGGAACCCACTGCCCAGGACCGGAGCTTTGGAAGTACCTAAAAATAAAAACAAAAAAACAATGTATTATGTTTAAAGTCAACAAATACAGTAAATAAGAATACAGTAAAATAAACAAATACAGTAAATAAGAATAGTTTTGACTTACAGTGGCCTATATAAACAGGTGTATAAATACAAGCCTATTATTACAGGTGACAATTTAAGCTTTTAAATAAAGCTCTATAGCACACTCCAGTGGCTGTTTGTGTGAATAACAGTTTTATCGTTGTACTGTTACTACAGTGACACTTACCGGTTGCCAATGTCTACTGCACTTCACAAGTGTTCCTATTAGCAACCAAAAGAGATTGATTGACACCCCTGAGACTGATAACCACGTATACTGATAAACAATGAAGCTCAGAGAGTGACAGGATGATACAAATGAACCACAAACAACAGTATTTCGCTTTGCCTCTATGTAAAATATTGCACAATTATATATTTCTCTAGCTAGTGCTTTGGTCAAATCATGGCACTTAATGTTAGCTTCTGCTTTGGGTATGTTACAGTGAATATACAAAACTATTACATATCAAATCACAAAACTGACATGCAGAACTAATGATATTCCACACGCTTCTCTTCCTTTGCTTTCAACTGTGCTTCCACAAGGTCTGTTTATAATGATGAACACCTAAAGTTCAGCATATATAATAATGCATTTTGTTAAATCCAAAGTTGTAATTAATTTTTATTTCTCCAGGTGCCATTGTAGGTACACTGCCATGGCTCTATACCACAAATGATCACACAATGGCTTGGTTTCACAGACAGGGTTTAGATTAAACCAGGATTAGGCCTTCGTTCAATTAGGATATTTAAATAGCTTTTATAAACATGCCTTAAAAACATTACTGGTGTGCATCTTGAGACAAAACAATGGCACGGACATATTTTAAGATATGCCAGTGCAAGTTGCTTTCAGTTAAAACAGCTCAAACATGCATTTTAGTGTGGGACTAGGCTTAAGACTTGTCTGTGAAACCAGGGGAATATGTTTTAAACCTGATATCACTGCATATTTTTAAGTTGAAAATGTAGAGCATATCATTAGTGAGGACCATACATCCATGTGTGGCTACAACTTGAACGGCCGGGCGTCTCTGAGGGCTTCCTGTTTCTCCTGCCACATCCAAAACCAGGCAAGACTTCCATTAAAAAAAGGAAATATTTATTGGTTAGTTCTAGAACTATCATATCTAGAAGTCTTGCATATGGCTATATTTCTTTATAACATTGGCTTCTGTTGTACGATGTCTTGTAGAATGACAACAACTTCCTTTTTAAGCTGAATGTTGTTTTGACTGACCATACAAGGAAAGAGAATAAATTCTCTCTCTCAGAGACCTGCACGCTGCTGGAGGACTGGTCTGCGAAAGAGATCCTCAGTGAAGAAAACTACATAGAGGTAGGATTTTGTGAGGCAGGCAATATAAATCATTTCTGATATGCAGCAGGTTTTATTGTTAACTAAAATTATTAAATATTGTTCACGTTCATTTAAATAAAATATAAATGTTGAATGAAAAAAACTTGGCAACTACAGTAGAAAAAAGTTGCAGCCTTAAATTAAGTACAATCAACTTGGATATTAAAGTCATTTCAACTTAAAGCAACACTAAGGAACTTTTCCTCTTCGGTCACCCTACAGGTTGGAAGCGGAATTGTCCATTACCGCTGTCGTAAATAATTTTGTCCCAGGCACACTCGCTGTTTATCTAGCACCGGCTTTGGAATGAACGATGTCCACAGACAAGGTAGAGTATGTTGCATGATTTCATGAAAGTATGATTGCTACATCAGAAACGAAGAAAAACTAAATAATGACTTTACGTTTGACGTAAAGCAAGTCAAATTTGTAGTTTTCTTATGTCTCATTCGAACTACAGAAACGCGACCTGGTTTGGCAAACTTGCATAGTGTGGTTATAGCAGATATAGGGCTGCAAAGCGAATCCAGAAGTGCCTTTCACCCTGTTACGACTTGATGAACCATTGTTACGATTTTGGAAATCAGGAAAATGTTCCTTAGTGTTGTTTTAAATTGCATTACACTGACTAAAATAAATTAGTTTAACTAATCAAAAAAGTAAAAAATTGCTTAACTTAAGTTAAATCAATGTAAAAACGTATGTTCTCATAACTTATTGATCATATAAATTAATGTCATAAAACTGAAATATAAATTAAACCTAAGTATAAAAACTAAATAAAAATGACAAAAGTCAACAACAACAACAACAACAAAAAATTACTCAAATTTAAACAAAAATTAAAATAATTTTTAAATATAAATGCTATCATTATCAAAATATTAATAAATTCCATAAATAATACTAAAATAACACTGGTATGCAGCTGTATGCAACATTATCTGGTGTTCTCTGACCTAGGTGACGGTAGTGAGAGATACACCCTGCACATCTGATAACCGCACTACTAAAGCAGCCTGGCTGGCTCCTCTTTCTTTAGTAAGAAATCCTGATGCTTTGATGGCATGTGTGTTTGAATTTCTCTATTTGAATGTTTCAAAAATGTAATTTATTCCTGTGATGAAATTTGAATTGAATGAATATTTTTTAAGGATACTTTGATTATATAGAAAGTTCAAAAGAACAACAATTATTTGAAATATGACTATCTTATGACATTATACTTTTTTTACATTCACTTTTGTCCCCAAAGTTTTGAATAGTATGAAATGAACATCAAAGGGTCCAAATTTGCTGACCGCAATGTTCTCCTATCTATCCACCTTATATTTTACGTAAGAGTGGGTGCGGTCATTTGTAAATTGAATGTGTCTGGCTTCTAGTGTTATTCGCTTCCGGTTATTTTTAGCTGTACAAAACGGCTCGTTACACTGCTTGATATTGCAAACTGGTACTTACTTACGTAATCATCAACACACTGTTTGGTAGCGCAAATAGTTTTACCGTTTCCTGCGCTTTGTTATTCTTTCAGTTATTTACCTATAGCGGAAAATGAATTGCAAGTCACATTCACAGAAAAAAGCTTACTTGAGCATTGCGAAAGAAGGTGGATACATTTATGTATACATTTTCTTTTTGTGTGTGTGTGTTTTTGTGAACTATCCCTTTTAATGTTAATTGTGCAGGTTCTACCATGATAATATCTCAGGATTTTTTTAACCTTGTTTCCTCAGATTGACAGCACTGCTGTATAGAAGTGATTAATGCACTAGGCGTAAATGGGCGGTATTGATGCTTGACACATCTGCGGCATGTATGATAGGTAACTCACTGGGCATGTTTAATTTCTGATACATAATAAAACCTATTGTTGATGAACTATAAAATGTACATTGTATACAATATGTTTAATATAAATAACAGTCGTATAGACGTTCAGGCTTTCATAGGCCATACTTTTCTCTCAGTCTTGCATCTTTAACAGCCCCTAGCTCATTTGATGGAGTGATTTTGCACAGGAAAACTCCTAAAGTCATGACCCCGCAGGTGCAGGACCCATCTGGGTTTGTAAGCAAGAGCATTAAGCTGGGTGTGGATGCTCAGCTCTTGGACGAAGCCACCAGGAAAGACAGACATGGGTTACATCATATGAAAAATTGAGAGGTACTGTTCTTCCCTGGTAAAATAAGCCATTACGGTTCCAGCATTCATAAAGGAATAATAAAGGGTAACTTTCAACTTCTGAATTATGCATAGTAGATTTAAGCAACATGCATTATCATACAGTAAATTTAAGCAATTTATGTTAACAATTTGTAGTTAATCTAATGCTGAAACCACACATCATTTACTAGGACGACCATGGAAGCTGTAAAAAACATGATTTCACTGTTAAATAGTGAATCAAAATTGTGAACTTTGCTTCTTGTCATGTTGAGCCACTGGACACGTGCAATGAGATTTATTTTTTAATGGGTTAATAAGGCAAATGAAAAGTCAAGCCCATTTAAATGAGGGGGTAACGTAGGTGTCCAGTCCTGTCATCATTTCTGAAGATCATTTGCTCTAAGAATGTCAGAACTGCTTTTGCAAATTAAATGCACTGTGATCGCTATCAGTCAATTAGGAATGAAATTTATAATGAATGTGCATTGTGTTGGAAGGATGTGGTTCTAAGCTTTGTTGATTATAATCAATCTAAAAAAAATGATTATTTTATGTAAAAAGAAAAATGGGTCCTGTTGATTACCAGTTTCCACATTCACAGATCCAAATGCTGAAACTCTAGACCTCTCTTTCTTGTTTGTATGAAAGAAATCGAGCAATAACTCACATTATTTAAATTGTCTAAAAACTAAATATTTGCCTTTAAGAATATTACCAGTTTACAATTCTTCTCCTATTTTTAGTGACATAATTCTCAAAACTTGTTATTATGCATTATTCATTGCTTTTAAATCCCCCCTTTTTCTCCTCTTTATTAAAAATTGTGTACACTCTTTATGTTGCTTTTAGCATTAATAAAGTAAATACATTTAAAAAAAAAAAAAAACAGGCTTGGCACTGGTGCCCCTCAAAACACAGGTGGATGATTGCCCTCATCCCAAACCTGTGTTCAGGCTCAATTGAGGTTGAACAACTCTTACCATCTGCAGATACAAACTGGCCAACTGCTGAAGACACCCCTCCGCTGTTTTCCACAAACTGAATCTCAGAAACGATGATATTATCCTCCAGAACCGAACCACAGGCTGTGCAGACCGCACTCCCCCGGGCTGGGTCTGTGTCGATGTCTGCTCCACCACAGTTCTTACACTGACGACTCATACTGGCAGGAAGATGTAGACCTGAAGAAGACAAGAAGTACACCATTACTGAACAACAAACGTTTGGCAAACACACACATCATCTGCATCAGTTTATTATCATTCGGACAGCATAATAATAAGATACTTCATAAAATTGTTTCATAACATGTCGTAAACAATATGGTATCCAAACTGCGTCGAGACCGGGATTAGAACTCGGGTCGCCGGCTTGCAAACGTAGCTGATATTCCGCTCTGCTACTCAACAGACTACGCGCGAAAGACACACAATGCTCACTTTAGCCATTTTCACTATTGTTTCTCGTACAGTATTTCTTATATATTAGGATTCATTTGAAATTAGTATTATCTCTAATGTATATTTCTAGTATATATAACCCTTGCTAAGCTAATGTTTTGATATGATTTATATGTAAACATATGCTACAAAATGAAAAGCTAGCTTTGCACAAGACCTGTATGATACGACCGTAAACATAATACACACAGCTCAATGTATCGCTTTATTTTTTCTTTCATAATATACAGACGCGCATAAATATATAAGTAATGGTGTGTTATTAACGTTAGCCTCCAATAGCAAACCACTCACCAGTCAAAGGAAGTAACGTTAACGTTAAAGACTTAAGATCAAACAGTTTAAACCGGTATCCTCTAGTCTTATTTATTGTTAGCTTTTCACATCAGCTATTTAACGTTAATCGGCAAGCAATGCATTTCATTGAGCAACATGTCTAGAAGTTATGTATAAATGTTTCATTTTATCTAATAACACAATAACAGTTGAGACTTTCAACCAAGGCTTTTTCTACCTAACTGGATACGACATTATGGGCTGTTTTAAAAACTGAATATAGAGGGGTGGCCACTATACAACAGTTCTTTGTTTAGATATTTTGATGAGTTAATTTCACTAATATGAGCCCTTTATGACATAATACATCTTTTATTGAAATATTAATCATAAATGTATATTTATTACAATCCCAGTGAATCAACTCAGTTAAACGTTTACACTCAAAACACCCCCATTTTGATGTGCACTGGGCCAGTGGCGGACCCCGGTCTTAAAGCGCGATAATATGAAGGGGCTGAGTTGTTTAGCCAATACTTCATTGCACTCTTTCTCTTATTGACTTGCTAAAATGGAGTATTATTCGTTATATTTGTAGTCGTTCGTCTGTCCTTGAACTATAAACACCGACAGATTAAAATAATAAAATCGGCCATCGATTGGATTTAAGACTTTGATTTTGACAGAATTTATGACATGTTGACCAGGAAGTAAATGGTGCGCTGTTCAAAATGTGAGCTGAGAGGTTTAGTGGGTTAAAATAATATTTAAAACGTTATTTTATTAACGTTACACCGTTTAAATGGAGATTCGCGGGATGTGATGGACTGGGAACAATTTGAGCTAAATCCAAGGATTATTGCTGCTGTTAAAAAAGGTTGGCGAGAAATCCCGCTCGTTACATTCACGTTACATTCAGTCTAAAGTTGAATTCGCTTCTTGTTTAATGTTGTTTTATTGTTTAGCCCATTTCAGATCAGCGAAGGAGATCCTCTGTGTGTCTGGTCCAGATCTGCAGAGACTGACACGCTTGTCCAAGACTGATGTTCTGCGCCTTCACTGTGCAGTAGCAGCCGCTGTGCGCAAGACCAGCCCGGCGGTCACAGGTGACCTTCCACTATTAAGTTACTTGCCCAAGAAAAAAATACTTGGGACTTACTTGAGACTTGAAGGTTAAGACTTGAGACTTGAGACTTGCACATGTGTGACTTGGTCCCATCTCTGGCTGAGAATACATTAAAATAAGAGTTTTGCTTCAAAAATACCTGCTTTGAGAATCAGCTATTTTTGAAGCAAAACTCTTATTTTAATGTATTCTCAGCTCTGCAGCTGATCCGGGGAGAATGTCCTGTTTTGGAGCCCGGTCACAGGCTGTCTTTTGCCTGCCCCGTTCTGGACGGTCTGATGCGCGGTGGTCTCCCGTTACGAGGAATAACAGAGCTGGCAGGAGAGAGTGCTGCTGGGAAAACTCAGATTTGTTTGCAGCTTTGCTTGTCTGTCCAGTATCCAGAAGAAAACGGAGGGCTGAACTCAGGTAAAGACATGAAGCCTCTTTTTTTTTTTTTACTCAATTTCTACCCAATAAAATAAATTCCAATGTCCAATACTATAGTTAAAATGCCCTCATATATCCAGGTTTTCCAAGACTGGAAATGCTGGTTCTTCCATGACAGAAAAAAAAAAAAAACAATAAAATAAAGAATATCTTGATTTTTCTCCTAATGAGCCCCAGCCCTATGATTGAGAACCACTGCTTAAAGGAACACTCCACCATTTTTTCATATTAAACTATGTTATTCCCTTAACTAAGACGAGTTGATACATACCTCTTTCGTCTCAGTGGGTGCACTCAATCGCTCTGGCGCGCAGCGACACTTTGATAGCACTTAGCTTAGCCCAGTTCATTCATTAGGATCCAAACAGAGATGAAGTTAGAAGCGACCAAACACCTCCACGTTTTCCCTATTTAAATACAGTTACACGAGTAGTTACACGACCAAGTATGGTGACACAAAATAAAACGTGGCGCTTTTCTAAGCGGGTAAAAAGGATAACTATAATGTATGGCGGAATAGCACTTGGGAGCACTTCGACTCGGCGCAGTAATATCATCACTCCTGAAAAATCCTCTCCCTCTCACTTCTGTCATTAGAACCAACGTGACTTTTTACTGCGCCGAGTCGAAGTGCTCCCAAATCAAAGTGTCGCCGCGCACCAGAGCGATTGAGTGCACGTACTGAGACGAGAGAGGTATGTATCAACTCGTCTTAGTTAAGGGAATAACATAGTTTAATATGAAAAAACGGTGGAGTGTTCCTTTAAGACTATTTTCATTACAACTATCATAAATGCCTCAAATAGACACTTATTTCAGTATCTTGTCAAATCTGAGCACAAGATATATCGTCTGAAACTCTAGTGGCAACATGTGAGATTACTGGGGTGGAAGAAGAAAGTAATCGTTTTGACAAATCTCTGGTGAAGTGCTGTTTGAAATCACATTTGATATGGTCATTTAACAGGAGCTGTTTATATCTGCACTGAGGACTCTTTCCCCATCAAACGACTGCGGCAACTCATTACCCAGCAGTCCCGGCTCAGACCAGATCTGCCTCCAGCTCTGATCCACAGCCGGCGTTTAACTGACAGCATCTACATCGAGCATGCAGCTGACCTGGTGAGACTGGCAAAAACTCCTCTTAACCAGTTAATAACCATTAGAAAGGTATGAATGCTTGTACATATGTGAGCAGGAGGCTCTGCAGGCGTGCGTGTCTCAGCGTGTGCCTGTGCTGCTGAAGCGAGGTCTGGTCAGACTGGTGGTGGTGGACTCCGTGGCTGCCCTGTTTCGCAGTGAGTTCCAGGCTGATGAAGCTGTACAGAGGTCACGTCACCTGCTGGCTTTTTCCAGTACACTCCACCGCCTGAGCCATGCATACGGTGCACCTGTAGTCTGCGTCAACCAGGTTAGACCGCCATCTGATTTATAACACTTAATCAGAGATATTATACAATATGTGCTGTAAACGCTATAGACCTTATCATTCGAATTTAAATAACACAGAAATAGTTTTCACTGTATGATATTTATCCATTTCAGGTTACAGATGTTATGGACGGCCCAAATCCCGGAAGGTGCGACTATGGGTGAGTGTGTTTGTGTCAGTTTTGGCAGCAGCAAAAGGGCCAAAATATAACAGCTCCAGCTCATTTAAGGAGATTGAATGTAATTACTAGGAATGTGCGCCACGACTAATTTCATTAACGTTTAAACTCAGAGAGGACAATCTACTTAAAGGTACAATATGTAAGAATTTGCATTAAAATATCCCAAAATCTCAAGGCCAGTGTTATATATTTTGTTAAGTTGATTACTTACAATATCCCAAATGTTTCCAACTATTTTTAAATCGTGAGAAAATTGCGATTTTAACCAAGGAAACGGGGCGTTAGAGCAGGGGGGAGCTGGGAGTCGCCAGTCAATTGTGTCATATCCGCGTTACCCTCGGTTTCCGCTCGTACTGCGTGGAGTCCTGGACAAATGCGGAAGTTGTAGTTGTAGCGTCTATCAAGCAACAAACGTTAGCTTGTTTCGTGCAGTCGTTATGGAACACAACACAATTATTCTTTACTGATTGCAGCTGGTTCTGTCGACAAAGCATGCTTAATTTTATCTTTTCCAAATGTAGCATTCGGTAATAGTTATGTTTATGTAAGGAAAGTATTATTGCTTTAGGTTTGTGTTTAGTTTATTGACATTGTTTATCACGTCTGGTGTTTATGGCCATGTAAATAAATATAGCATGTGTTATACATAAAGATTCAGTATTTTGGCAAATGATGTGGGTATGTTCGAATGTAGCCTACTTTTACAATTGTTTAGAACACGTAAAACTGCGCAGCGTTATCACAACAATGAATTCAACAAATACAGTAACATCTATGATAACTAATTTAGTATTAAACCTTACTTTTCTTGCTGTTAATTCATTTTAATGAAATAAAAGTGTGATAAGGTTCAAGAGTCAGGAAGGAAGACAGGGATCGGCGTGACTGGGACTCGTACTTTATTAAAATAAAGCAAAACAAACAAAAGTCGCGCACAACGCGCATTCACCGTGGCAACCGCGACGGCACAAAACAGTTCAAAAATGAGAGCTCGGATCCACCGTTTTTCTTTCTCTGCGTCCAAATTTCTCTCCAGTCTCTAGTACGAGTCCTCTGTCTCTCTCTCTCTCGTTCCAGCACGGTCTCTCCACGCCAATAATACTGCAATAAGACACAGGTGTTCGTCATTTGCACTTGACCTACTTACGTCGTCTCGTTTCTATTGGTGCCTTCACGTGCTATGGTAATTATGGTAAATACCAAAAGCCGACATGTAAAATGCACATGAACACCCCCTCATGTGGTATTTTCCACTGGGCAACTCGTAGAATATTTTGATGCACGAGTTGCCGAGATGAGATAACCTTTGACCTTTTCAAAATGGCGGAGAGCAACGCAAGAGTCGTGAATACTGTTAGCAGATAGTTTTTGTAGCCAATACAATGTTGTGTCATTAACAATTGTAATATAATGCGTTAACACTCAATTTTCAACTTCGCTGCAATTTCCTTGGTTCATATTTAATCATTTTATGTCGTTTTATTATTTTTTATTATTAATTATGTTTTAATCATCAGAAAGCACCACATTTACGTTTTTTTTTTGTTTGTTTGTTTTTTTGTAAAGATAAAAAAGATACTCTACTGACACAGACCTTGCGGGCACTCTACATTACGACAACAAAAGCACTTGAACACAACACACTGGTAAATTCCAGTTCACAAGTGGAAAATATCATCTTTTCCAGAGCACATGAAGGCAGCATATATCTCCCGCTACAGACCGCGCTGAACCACGCCCCCCTCGCCACAAAAAGCATGTCATTAAACGCAACATTTATAAAAATAGAACTTAACCTCATCCATGAACATGATTTTTCGATTCCCGTCTGACTGATTTACATCCACGGTGGAGTTGAAAACAACAGTTCCCATCATTCCACACTCCTTCACATCGTCATCAAGCTACGCCGTTGTTATTGTTTGGAATGTAGCGCCCTCTAGTGACAGAAAATGTTGCATATTGTACCTTTAATCTGAGTCATATCCCATATCCCAAAAGTCATATCCCATACTAAATGCCGCTAAAAAATATATGCGATGTGCTTGCCTTGCATTATGATCATTGTTCATTAAACATAAGCAAGCCTTCACTTAATCAACATTAACCAATATAGACATATTTATTCAAATCACCTGAATCATTAGGCAGTGTAGCCTGTTAAAATCACAATTCAGCATACATCAAGCAAGGTATTGTTGCTCATTACCACCGCATGTACACACATGCCAGGAGGCAAAATCACAAGAAAAGCCTTAAGTGTACCAACAACTGCATTATTTAAAGGTATTCTATGCATTAGGATATTGACATAGGATCTGTTGTTGTAAAGTTATTTTCATTCATAATGGTTCCCCTTTAAACCGGCATAAAATTTCATATCAGTAGGCTATTTTCCCCTAATAACTGGTACCGTAGTATAACAAGCCTAATTTTTATATGGCAATTTGACATAGCCTATACAAAGCTTTTCCGTTTTCTTCCAAGTCAAAATCCGTGGACATTTATCTAAGCCTGTTGCGATCGTGTGATCAAGAAATGTAAAATTAAATGATTTAGTTTTCCGCTCCAGATATACAATAAAATAATGTACAATTTAAAATGTTACATTGACATAACAGTAATTTTACCATAGCCTTTGTAAAAATATAAAGCAAAACATAGGCTTAATGTGCAAAAAAATATTAACTAGTATTTCCAATGTCGACTAGCAGCAGTATCTCTATTATTTGACTAGTCCCTCACATCCCTAGTAATTACAAAACTGGACATATCATACTTTGAGCTTTTGAAGCTCTCTAATAAGTCTTCTATATCTTAACGTACACAGGCTGGTGGGCAGTAAGGTGCTTCCTGCATTGGGCATCGCTTGGGCCAACCAAGTGATGGTGAGACTCATGCTCACAAGATTGGCAGGACAAGTCAAATCAGACAGTCGAAGTTGTGCTCCGCGTAAATTAGAAGTGGTCTTCGCCCCACACCTCCCTCGAGCGAGCTGCCTGTGTGGGGTTTGGGAGGAAGGAGTGAGAGGGATCCCCGATGACGCTCTTCATGATGAATAAACTGCAGATGGAGGAGACTACATTCACATCAATATGGCAGTTAACGGCTGCTGATGGACACAAATGTTTTTAAAGCACATTTTGTTAGGAATGGCAAATTTTTTACCATTTGAAATTAATACACATTATTATTATTAATATAAAATTCTCACAGGTATTATGTGCAAATCATTTTGTAAAATAACCCTATTTTATAATACTTTTACATTTTTTTTATTATTATTATGCCCTTGAGACACTGAATATATGTTTTCCTTATGTATACCTGTATGTTGTTACAGTTTTCATACAAAAAAGAGTTCCAATGCAGCAATAAGCAAGTTGAATAAAGGCTAATCACTGTCTCACAGCCGCCCTTGAAGAGAACAAGCTGTTTTTTTTCTACTATTTCAGAAAACAAAGCAAACTCAATTTGCTATAGAACTGTCTTGATCAATCTTCTGATCTACAACACTCAAAATAGCATTAACCATGTTTATATTACCAGTCTTGAGACTATACCATTTCAAACAGAAAGGCAACAACATTAAATATACAATAATTATGATAGTAAAAGTACAGATTTGTCAAATAAATAAAAATAGTTAAAAACAGTGGTACCCATTTTCCGATCCCCTGTTTTGTTTTATCATTCTACCAGCATTTCTTCTATGTTTGGGACCTGCTCTACTTCAAAAGACTCAATGAGTTCTGACCAGCAGAGGGGGCTAAGATCCAACAAAACTACATGCCACATCTTGCAAATGAGATTGCCATAATAGATGGCATGAGACATGCAATAAACATGCATTATTTTGTTTATCTGATTGCTGTAATAATATGTATAATATTTCACTATATAAGTGAGGACATTTGGTTCTCACAAGTATAGACAAACCTGTACACATTTAAAAAATGTGATTGCTGTACTTGTTTTAATGTCTGAAATTGACTCAAGACAATGGGTCGATGTTTAGCTGGTTAGCAGAGTCTTGAGTTGCACATTTCAAGATGTCTCTGCAAACAAAAGTGCAAAAATGCCTGGCAGTGATTAAAGTCCAGCTACACAGAAAGGAGTTTTTGGATAGGCCTATAATCCTTCCAAGCTACTTAACACATACTCACACACACGCAATGAGCGAGTCCCTTTATCAACATCGGAAACCCGAATGTTAGTGGACACTGCACACAAAACAACGCACTCATTTTTGCAACCAAATGCTGTGAGCAACCACACTTGCGTTTGAGCCCGTCCTGTCACCATGGCGACAATCACATGGGCTGTCTGTCCCAGATTGTTTGACCACCCCCACCCTCAGGAAGACAAGAACCTCTCCATCCATCGCACTGCAACGTCAAATCAACCCCCTCCATCCCCTGCTACAAAACACAGACACATTTTCCTCCTTCCACTCAGCTGTTTACTGCTGCGCTGATGAAAACCTCGTTATGTAACTCCGCCAGTCCTAACGGGCTACACACACACACACACACACACTGACGGGCTTTCAGAACACACGCACAGCCACCCACATCTGCCACCGTCTGCAAAATGACCGAGGGCTGCTCACACTTCAGCTTGCGCACTTCAAGCAGCCGGATTCTGGTGTGTCATCAGGCAGGTTGTTAGTATGCATCCCACGTCTACTCGTCTCAGCCAGGGCAAAAGAGAGACGGATGCAATGACTGCAGGTTGCAGGTCTCTCTCTCTCTCTCTCTCTCTCTCTCTCTCTCTCTCTCTCTCTCTCTCTCTCTCATATAAACATGCATATACGGCCATCTTGGGAAAGAGAAGTAGAGGAAGAGAAAAATGGATTCTTGTGTTGAGATCTAAGGAGGAATGTGGAGCATGTGTAATAATGTGGAAATATTTGCTGAATATTATATTAGGCTAATTAAGATAGAAACACAGCTGCAAAAACACAATGCATACCTAGAGGCTACACACTGTGACAAATTTACACACACACACACACACACACACGCACGTTTAACTATATTAGTGAGGACATTGCATAGACTTTATTGAATTTTATACAAGGTTAATGATATTTTCTATGGCCTAACCCAACCCCAACCCCTATACCATAGACCTATACCCAACATAGAAAAATGTGCAAAACACTAAAAATAAAAACATGTTTTGGTCAAATTATAAGCCTTTTTAAATGCCCTCATTGTCAGGTATCATACTATTTTACTATATAAGTGAGGACATTTGGTTCTTACAAGTATAGACAGACCTGTACACACACACTCTCTCTACACATCTCAGGTTTGGGATCATTTGACTAAGGCCTTTTCCTATTGCAGAATCTAATCACGTCCCAACTCCCATCAAATGAGTCACAGCTGCACTCCAAAACCACATATGTGCAAGAATGAGGGCACAAAGTATATATATATGGTGAATATGAAAAGACATCGATTAGTACAAAAGTCAAAAAGAAAAACGAGTCTGATGGCTTTTGTGGCAGGAAACAGGCAGCAGCTGGTCGGTTGCTAAGACGACCAGGATTAGTCCTGCGCCATTGGCCCTCAGCTGCACCGCAGACTCTTTCTCCAAGAGTCTTAACCCCAGAAACATCCCACCATCTTTTACATCACATCATTGTTGTCAAAATATACAAATGTTTCATGCAGCCTAATGATTGTGCGTAGTCTGCGTACTACCTAAAGTCAACTTGTCGACAGAATCGATGTACAGAAACAGAACTGATAATAACTGGCATAAGAGGGAAACAAAGTTATATATATCAGTATTTTTATACATTGTAATAGGAAGCAAATGTAAACAAACACAGAGAGGGAAGGGCGGAGAGTATGACGTCATCTGTAGTGATGCAGTAGCACAATCCCACCACAGGGGGAGCAGTGAGTTTCAAATGAGACGAACTATCAATACAAACTGTTTTACAAGCTTTTTTATTTTGTTACTTGTAAAATTAGAGGCTTTAAAGAGCTGTAAAGAGCAAACACAAGTAAACCGAGCCATTTACTACTGTCTATATCTGCGACTGAAACACAGATATGACTTGACAAACAAGCCATTATAGCGTGTCAATCCAGACAAGATTCAAGTTGACTAAAAGAAGTCTGCATTAATATCGAACTGTTCTGTTGCTTTCTTTATTCATATTGCATTGGAAAGAAAATAACTCAATGAACCCTGCAGATCAGCAGACATGGCAATGCCACAGGGAGCAGGCATGTGAAGTCCTGACTGAGGGTATTGTGCAGTGGCAGATGAAACAGTTTGAGATACACAGTAGTTTTATTCAGAAAAGCAGGCTGGGTTGACCCGTTATGCAGATTTTGTAGACAGGAGGTTTGCACTCTGAAACCCCCTTCACTGAACTAGGTCACACTTTGTCATGGAAGCAAAGAATTTCATTAAAAAGAAAAGAGAAACGAACAAACAATCATGTTTAATATACTGCCAACAACTTGTGCACGTTGGAGAAATAACTGAATTTGCTGATACTGAGTTCAGCATTGCTCAATATTGCAATAGTTAAATGCTCTTTCCTTAGCTTTTATTTGCTCTCTGTCTTGTTCTCTGTCATTGTCAGGCAAGACCAGACATCACTTCCAGAACGTTTTGGGAAGAATCCGTAATGAGACAGAGGCATTGTGGCAAGGAGGCATCTCCATGGTGACAGGAAACCAAGCTGGAAAACACACAATAGTCGGCAGCGGTGGGAGGTAAATGTGAGAAACGTAGAGAGGGGTTTGACATGTGTGAACAACAAGTAAAACTGATGGTGAGCTTCAGAATTTCTTACACTGTGAAAATATAATTACTGATAACTTCTTGTTTTTTGTCCGGATTTATTCATTTATTCACAAATACATTAAAAAGACTTTACTTCAGTTTGCCACCTCAATGATGAGCATGTTTTTAATGTCTGAATTCGACAGAATGAATGATATACGCATTTGCGTTCTGTCACGGTTGGATAAAGAGAAGCACACAACTAAATGAGTAGAAAAAATATTATCTTTATTAAATCCACAACGGAAAACTCAGGAGGATTGTAGGAGAAAATGTAAACACAATCACTTTTAACATAGACAATACCGGACAAGGTAACTGAGGGCTTAAATGCTGAAAAGGAGTAATCAAAGTGAACAGAAACAGGTGTGTGGAACTATTTAACAACCAAGGAAACTGACAAGTAACTGGAAGGCAAAACAGGAAATAAAGAATTTTTTAATTATACTTGATCATTGCTACCTCTCTATCTCTTGTGAGAGCAACCTTTGTGGAACCAGGACTATTGTATAAGATAATTAAAGCATAAAGCATAAGGTGAAAGAACATTTCAGATCAGTTTCTGTTTTTAGCAACGCCAGCATTGTCCTAGACTGACTGACTCCCTCCTGCCTGTTCCCAATACTGTTATGTAAGCCTCTGAAATGTACCGATTTTGCATTTTTATTAGTCACATATCAAAATGACATTAGGAGTGAAGGATGTCAGAAACCCTGACATTACAATTGGGTTGCCATCTAGAGAAATACACCACTGAACGCATCTCACGACATGTACTTGCCTACTTTAACATTCATATTAAAAGAGGATAAATGTTGAAAATGAACAGTATGGTTGCGGTATTTAATTATCATATATAACTACAGTGTCTCATGGTGCACAGAGGTCATTTCAGGGTCACAAAGGTCATATCATTAATGAAAGACAATCACTGGGGTGCCATAAACTACAACATGATGACTGATGTACCGCATGAGCTAAAGACTCGAGGGCTCCAAATTAAATGGTCAGCATCCCTTATGTTTTAACTGTATTGGACTGTTCCTGTTCGTGTAGACTGATTGATTGTTCCCTGTTGAGCCTGACATCATGCTTTATATTAATTTGACCCGTGGTAACCTTGGAGTATCCACTACATTGTTATGTAATTTCTCCTCTGTTTTCTATTCTTACCCATTTTGTCCTTCTTCTGTTCTCTCTACTTTGAATAATACCTTCTGTTCTAAATGACCCGGGGACAGAGCACAAAAATCTGCAAACACATCAGAGACCATCTGTGGTGTCTGAGTCTTATGTATATTATTATGTGTGGTGAAGGTTACACCTGGACGATAAGCTCCTGTTATAGTAAAAATTATAATTCTGATATCATTTACTCGCTCACATGTCATTTGAAAACCTTTCTTTCTTATGTGGAACACAAAAGGAGCTATTTAGCAGAATGTCCAAGCTGCTCTTTTCCATTCAATGAGGACATTCTGCTTAACCTTCTTTTTGCTTTCCAAAAAATCAAAAAAATCAAAACCTGTGTTTGATTATATAATTTTATGGTGAATCAAAGTGCCACCTCACAAGCGAGGAAGAATTATACAGCAATAAAACAGATCTTCCTAACCTATAGTCTCCACAATCAGACATTCATAGAAAGCTCATACTTCTGCGTAAGAGCTCGTCTTAACTCCCTGAATAGAATCGACATTCAGCCAAACTAACTGCAATGACTCTAAGTAGATCTGACCATCAAGCGGATGTTTACAAGCATTGGCCATGGCTGTAAGAAATCCTCCCCATAATTGCACTCCCATTGAGAGTGAGTGTTTCTCTCATAGTAAGTCTCTCATAATCCTAATTACACACAATTACAAACAGGCACATCACTGCAGTCTGTTACAGTATGTGAGAGAGAATGACACAAAGATGACCGTTAGTCAGGAATAACCACCAGGCAACAATTCCCTCCTAGCAGCATTTCCTAGTAAGGGCTAAATTAATGTCAGGCTCAGGCTCGAAAATTACTATACAATAAGGTTTCATTAGATAACATTAGTAAACACAAAATGAACAATACTTCTACAGCATTTATTAATGTTCATTTAAAATGTTTACTATTAAAATCAAATGTTGCATTTGTTAACTTTAGTTAATGCACTGTGAACTAACATGATCAAACAATGAACAACTGTATGTTTTATATATACTAACATTAAAGATTAATAAATACTGTAACATATGAATTGCTCATTGTCAGTTCGTGTTAGTTAATACATTGACTAATGCTAACAAATGAGACCTTATTGTAAAGTGTTACCCACTTTCCAAGCACCAAATGGGAGTAAACATATAGTTTTTGGTGAATAAGTTACTTGTCATTTAGGATTTGCAGCATCATTTATGGTTTTAGCTGAACTATTAGAATAACAAAGGCAAAATATTTTTTTACTGTAATAATTAAACAAATAAATAAAACGAAATACAGTTTCATAGACAGTAAAGACTTTAGCATTGTATTGTATCTATTTCAAATAAATGCTGCTTTTTTTAACTTTCTATTCATAAAAAAATATGTATCACGGTTAACACAATAATAGTAAGCAGCACAACTGTTTTTACTATTGATAATAATTATAAACATTCCTTGAGCAGCAAATCATCATATTAGACAGATTTCTGAAGGATCATGTTACACTGAAGACTGGAGTTATGATGCTGAAAATTCAGCTTTGCGTCAAAAATAACATTTAAATATATATTCAAATAGAAAACAGTTATTAACAGAGACTTCTTTCAAAAACATAAACTTCTTTAAAAAAAATTATTATAATTACCGACCCCAAACTTTTGAATGGTATAGGTTCTGTGCTAAAAGCCCCCTAAAATATGTATTTTTCCATTTTATTGTGTTAATTAGGTCAGACAGATGAACCAGACAAAGTAACCAGTCACTAGTCAGTCATCCTGGGTCTAATCAATACCTATCCGGGTAGTGATGATAGAGTACCAGTCATTGTCACGGCCCATTTAGCAGGGGCCGAATGAGGGTGTTTGAAGAGTGTGTAGGTTTTAGCAGTAGCTGCAATGAAGATAAATTTGATTGTTGAATTTAAAATAAAACATCTACTTATTGATCAATATTCACTAGGAGTATTTCAAGCAATCAAAATAAAGGCTTGGGCTTTATCTTATAAAGTCATTTACAGTTTTCACACACTTGCAGGCTCAGAATCTGTTCTTCAGCTCACATCAGTTTATTCATGCGTGTGCAGGGGGTATCAAAAAGCTGTTCGAAAAAGTGAGAGAAATCCTTTGTGTCTGGAGTGAGAGCCACAGGAGGGAGTGAAGCAGACAGTCTGGATATCAAATCAGGAACATATTCTCATGGACAGAATGGTCTGCACCTTTCTGTACAGTTTTATACCGCATGCACTGGTTTTGCAGCAATGCACTCTACTGACTCTAATCATCTACAATATAGCTTAAAAAGAGAAAGGCATTTATTCCACTTCACTGATCTAAAATCATTAGACTGACCCACAAGAACACACAATTTATTGAGAAAGTTAATAGTTTTAAGGCAAAGATAGAGTCATACACTACAGTTTCCCAGAATTGCATTAAAGCGTTAATACAATAAGTAGTTTATTTTTTACCACACTGCACTGGGATTAAGAAATGTCAGAGACATTTAGGCAAGATAGACGAGGAGAGTAAAAAGGGAAAGGAACTGAAGGAACAAAGCGGATGTTGAGGTATGAGTATTTTTATCATGAGTGAGTTTGTGTAAACATGTTTGAGTGAAGCATTGATAGGGGGATATTTGACCTCTGATATTATGCAACTGGGTCTGACTCACTGTCTTGCCTCAAGGTTTCGCGTGTTTGACACTTCAGGAAAGCACTGCAATAAGATACTTAGCATAATACAAACGTATATTCTCAGATACAGTATACTGTATAACCATTGAAAAACATCTTTGAGCGATATAAATAATTATTAAATTGGTATGTAATAAATTGAATAATAAAATTAGGTTTTGCACTTCTTTTTGCTTCGTTTCTATACAGTATTATTATTATTATTACACTGCTATACTTTGCTGATTATAAATGTAACATTTATAATTCATAGTGACAACACCAGGGGGATGACTGATGGAAACAAGGCCAATGGAAGTGGAGCCCAGGGCGCAGACAACGAGCAGATAAGACAAAAGACACAGACGGCTTCGGAGACCAAGGCGGAGCCGCAGTGATGAGCATCCAAAGTGGAGCCAGGGTGCCAGAGGACTGAGGCGGAGCCGGTGGGACTGAGGACCAAGTGGAGCCAGAGAGATGGTGGAGCCGGAAGGAGCCGAAGGAGTGAAAGGGCAAAGCGTAGCTGAAGGCCCATAAGTCTGTAGCGCAGGAAGGGTGACATCTGACCAAGGCGAAGCTGGAGGGACAGGGACCAGGGAGCCCGGTGGAGCCATAAGGACGATGGCCACAGGTGGAGCTGAGGGAGGGAGGAGCAAATTCTCTCGAAATCCTCTCTGGGACCGTTCACTGGAAGGCGTGCCTTGGACCTGGAGCAGAAGGACCGTTCACTGGAAGACCATACAAGGGAGTTTTCAGATCTGGAATGCCTAACTCAATATCTGGAACGCTCGTTATTAATACATTGAGTATAGAAAAAAAAAGTTCAGTACAGAACACAGTATATTTCTGATACCTAAATGGACTATGGGCTCTGCCTCAGATTGTGGTTGAGTCTCACCTCAGTCTGTGAGTGTAGAAAGGTGTTTGGAGGAGAACTGTGACTCTGTGTACTGACCCCTAAGACTGATAAACACAGTCCAGATGGGGACAGAGGGGCCGACAGAGGGAGCCCAGCAGGACTGGCCCGCACACCCTCAGTCAGATACCTCTCCAGTGTCCTCAATAACCCCTCTCCCCTATCGTCCTCCAAAGCGAGAAAAAAAAAAAACATAAAATTAAAATATATACTTTATATTTATTTCTCAAAAGAACCTCACTACTGAAGATCTCAGAGGAGCATGGAGAATGAAAGCAGCAACTAACAGTATTAGCGATAGACGAGAAGTGATAAGAGCTCTTTAGAAGGGTGATAAAATGCTCTCTTTGTGTGATAAGTACATGTGATGAGTGCTAAATGTGTACACAGCCATCAGAGCATACAAAGCTAGTGCGCAGTTAAACATTTAATTTACATTTATTTTCTTATCAATGCTACTTACAAGAAATGCTATTTTATGCACAATTCATGTGAGTTTGGATAAAATTTCACAAAATTAAATGTTACAACAAAACATAAAAAATATGGTAAATAAAATTCTGTTCATATACTTTTTTAAATGTTACTGACTAGCTGAAGCTAAAATAATAATGGCTCTTTGAGGAACACGGTAATGCCTGCATTAGTGCATCCTGGTGTGATGATTTATGAAAAATGCCATGCCAAATAGATAACACCCCCCACTGCCAGTCCATCTGCACACGCAATCATTGACACACATCCACATAGTGTTAAAGCAGTATTAATGCGATCTTTAGACATACACCGACCATCTGTCCATCATAAAGGCAACAGCCCATTTTCAATCTGTTTCCCCAACTCTAAGACATGTGATGAACTAAACATATATCCATTTCATGTGTGGAAGAGAGCTATAGTGTTGCATAAGCCCTTGAAGACTTGTGTAGAAGCTTGTGTAGTATCCATCTGTACCATTAAAGAAGAGTCTCTCCCTGTGGATGAATGTGCTGTTTCAGCTGGCTGGAAACTAAGGAGAGCTTCACAGTGCTGCATCCAGGGAGTTATTTCTGGCTTGCCTTGCTAACGCACATTGCTGATGACTCTTTAATATGTCCTGTCACTAAGCCCTTTCCAGGAAGCTTTCTGAATCTTAGTCTTTAAAGGGAGAAAGGACATTTGTCACTTCTATTCTATCAAATAACCTATAAACTAAAGACCTTTATAGCTTGATATTAATATAGCTTGAACATTTACACCATATAAAACAATTGCAGTATTTTCTTTACGTATAAATGGCAGATGCTATTTGCATATCAGTGTTGTTGTACATTAAATGGAATGTAAATGATTATATATTTATTACAATTATTAAATGGATGCCGCCTTATTGGGACAATAAAGCCCTTCCTACCCCTACATATGACCCTAACTGATAAACGCTTTATTATTAAACACTATTTTCACTTTTCGTTTCTTCATTTTTATAAAAAATAAATGCCTTTCCGATCTGATATGTGATGGGAAAAAGAAGTAGAACGAGTTCGACACTATTGCTACTGTTGACAATACAGCGTCTTCCATAATTTTGTCTGGCCCAACTAGACGTCAGTGGGCGGATTTAGTGTAAATAGCCTCTGCCGACAAGGTGGGCTATTTGCACTTAGTGTAAATAGACACTCCGAATAAGGCATGTCGCACCAAACATGTCATCACAAGAGAAAACTGCTCTCATCAAGTGATTTCACAGGGTATTTAAGCAGAAAGAACAAAAGCTAGACAGAGAGAGAGGGAGAGAGGGGGAGAGGGGGAGAGGGGGAGAGGGGGAGGTGGAGGGAGAGGGAGAGGGGGAGGGGGAGGGGGAAAGGGCTGAAATGAATAAAATCAATGCATAATTAAAGATGATGTTTCCAGTCATTACATAATTCAGATCATATACATTAACCCGAGCAGAGTGCAGAGTCACCTTTCATCGCGTGCCCGATGGCAAGCAACATTTGTGCCAACAATCTAGTCCTGTACCTCCCCCTCCCCCCTCAAAAGCAGCTTATGGATTACAGCGAAAGCACTTGCAAACCCTGTGTGACAAAAAACTGTCTTAAACAAAAACCCATTGTAGGTTAAGAATATAATGACAGCGGTCATTTAATCACTCAGCATGCATCTCAAACATATGCAATTTTTATATACAGTATGGTGTGCTGTTTTATTGTGTGTGTCCACTGATGGAACAAGGCTTTATGTAAGAAGATAAGGCAAGGTGAGCGGCTGACAGACCGGTGTTTTGTCTCCTGGCTGCACAGCAGACATCCCAATCTACTTTACTCTCACCTGAACACTAACGTGTCACATGTCAAAGTGACTAAGATCAGGTGTGCCGAACTTGCCACACGCCATCCGTGGGCAAGCCACGCTGTGGGACTGAGAGGTTTTTTATGTCGTTATGTCTCCAGTCGTTCAGTCCACGTAAATCTCATCCCTGCAAGCTCGCGTTCATCTGCCTCGGCTATTGAGCGCAATGCACACATCTCAAAATCCAATCAATAACCAGTGCAGAGCAGTGCTAACATTTCTTCTTTTTCGATAAGCACATAAACTGTGTCACAACACAGAAGAAAAGATCTGTTGCTACCTCATCACAATTTTAAACAGATTTCCGCAATGGCATTAGAACGTATGTAATGTGACTTTTGCTTTTGCATGATGCTGAATCCACACCTCTGAAAAACTATATACAGCTTTAAGATGCTGATCTATTATTGTCACGGCCATTTAGACAGGAAGTGCCTCTCAAGCAGACAGGGAAGTGAAAAAGGTAGGTGGTGAGTGAGACTAGAACTCAACAGATGTAACACATTCATTCCCAAACCTTTAATCCCATTACTGCAACATGAGATCAGTTTTCTGTTCCACTGGTATGGAGGATGACTCTGCTCATGAACACTCATTATGCCTGGAAACCCTAATAAATACTGTTAATACATATGAGAGATATGAGCAATATTATATTATGATTAGGATTTCATTCAACTATATATAATCATATCAGCTGTCTGTCCTTTTCTATGAGAAATGTTGTTGCATGATGACTGTTAGAACTTGGATAAAAGAGACAATGCCACTGATTATCTTTGTCTTCTAATGGAGTGAATGTACGTTAAGTTGAAAACACACACAACAGTCAGTAATCAAAGTCTTTCACAAAGCACTTTGAAAGACTAAAGGAAATGAGTAGGTTGGAAATAAAACTGCAGGAGCCTTAATGAGAGGATGTGAACATACTGGTGTTTACAGTAATGACATAAGAGCATAATTACTTATTCCTTTTCTGTTAGGCTATATTTTTACAGCAGATTATATGCCTAACCTGTTACAAGCAGATTTCCTTTCATTAGATCATTAATATGGAATATTTCAGAATAGTGTCTTGTGCCTTTTAATTATGTTTTATGTTTATGAAATTGTTCGTGGTGAGATGGGTTTATAGACAAGGAGGGCAGCCAGAGGACTGTGACACTGTCAAGCTGTACAGCACTGTACAGCTTCACTTAATCTGTCCCTTGGCTTTCTGACATATTGTGTTTTCTAAATTTTCCTGCACTTTTTCATTAAAATACCTAATTGTAATTCACATGCTTAATCGCTCTCTCTCTCTCTCTCTGTCTGTCTCAAAGCTGCATTCAATGTTGCTGCATTCAATGGCATCCATTACTAGCTCTAAAATGACGTTTTGGAATTAGCAACGGAGACGTGGGATGAAATGCATTAGAAGTTAGTCCTAAGAGGACAAAAGCCTGACAAATGGCTTGAAATACAACATTTGAACAATATCTTAAGGTGTGGTAACCGTAGCATAAACGGAATAATTGACTTGGAATAATAATTGACTTGGTCCATTGAATTATTAGAAAATAATGATTCAAATAATAATAATAAATCCATTTCACGTCTTGGCCGCATTACCACCTTGGGTGTGGAATATTTTTGTAATATTTTTTAAAACATTGCTCTGTTTAAGAATTCCAACCACTCCAACATAGCAGTGGGTCAACCAATTGCATGAGTTTGAGGCGTTTATCTATCTGTTTAATTGACCAATGGCAGGCTGGGGGAGTGTTTGGGAAACTTGTTTGAAAACAATACAAATTCTGACACACTTTGGTGTTACAGAGGTTATACTCAGCTTCTTTTATGTAAAAAAAAAAAAGAGATGGAAACAAGGTATACTCAATCCAGTGCCTTAATATGTGATAACAGGATTTATAAATTATGTAAATTTACAAATTATTATTACAGTTTAGTTTGAGAAATATTGCATATTTCATACCCAAGTCACTGCAAAGTATATGCCGATATCTTTGCTTTAAAAATAGGAAGCCTAATTGCAGAAAAGACAAAATGGACAAAACTGACTTACAGCAGAGGAAACGAAACAGCTTTAACTGCAGTACGACCCACACAAACATTGCCCTGTGAGTCCTCTCAACACAACACAACCTGTCTGGTGTTAAAGGCCTGGAAGATGAGAGATGATGCTGGTGTGGGACCTGCTTCCGCAGTTTTCAGAGACTGTGAAATCCTGAATTGCAATGGCTGAGACACTGAGCCTATTGCCGAGGTAACAGGGCAGCTTTTGAAAAGGGGACTGACAGCTTACTCAATGCAGGCATGGCCACGGGCTGCACATTGCTTTGCAACGGGCCCTGAAGTAGCGAGAGACCTGGCAAGACCCTGCATTCTCTTCACACACTGGCATTTCAGCAGGAGAGAACAAAGCAAAAGCATAACATACAAGTACAGACCCTTTCCAAAAATTTAGAATATCATGGAAAAGTTTATTTATTTCCATAATTCCATTCAAATCGTTAAACTTCCATAGATTATAGATTCAGGGCCCACAACTTAAACGATTTCAAGTATTTAGTTGTTTATTTGTACATAATTTGGGCTTCCAGCTCATAAAACCCACAAAAACAGGTTTGAATATTACATGAAATCACACAGTAATTACCCAGTGATACCATGGTCATTGAACCAGGTTTTGGTTATTTTGGCAGTGTGGGCAGGTGCAAATCCTGCTGGAAAATGAAGTCAGCATCTCCATAAAGCTTGTCTGCTGAAGGAAGCATGAAGTGCTCTGAAAATGTCCTGGTAGACGGCTGCGTTGAGTGGACAGCACAGTGGACCAACACCAGCCGATGACCAACACAGACTGTGGAAACTTCACACTGGACTTCAAGCATCTTGGATTGTGTGCCTCTCTATTCTTCCTCCAGACTCTGGGACCTTGGTTTCCAAATGAGATGCAAAATTTGCTCTCATCAGAAAAGAGGACTTTGGTCCACTGTGCTTTATTAAATCCAGAGTCAACGCAGCCGTCTACCAGGACATTTTCAGAGCACTTCATGCTTCCTTCATTTTCCAGCAGGATTTGCACCTGCCCACACTGCCAAAATAACCAAAACCTGGTTCAATGACCATGGTATCACTGTGTAATTACTGTGTGATTTCATGCAATATTCTAATTTTTTGAAATCCTGTTTTTGTGGGTTTTATGAGCTGGAAGCCCAAATTATGTACAAATAAACAACTAAATACTTGAAATCGTTTAAGTTGTGGGCCCTGAATCTATAATCTATGGAAGTTTAACGTTTTGAATGGAATTATGGAAATAAATAAACTTTTCCATGATATTCTAATTTTTTGGAAAGGGTCTGTGTATATATATATATATATATATATTAGTAAATGCATTTTAATGCTGTACTATCAGAACATCAAAATATCCTCAATGTTTTTACAAGGGCAGGTACAGGTACAATCCCTTCCTGTGGTTCAGTTTTTTATACAAGATAATAATTCCGAGCTGCGGGTGACCCCAGAGGCATAAGCTCTCTCCACCCCTCCCCATCCATCCACATGCCTCCATTTTGCTGCTGAGCCTGTTCCTCATGAATTAATGAGCCTTGCAGTTCAGCAGTGAGGCCAGAATGTGCTGCAATGACTCTCAAGTGTCCTGCCGCAGCCTGAATGCAATTCAGTTATCCTATAAATTCGGTCATACATTTCAATGAACTAACTTGACTCCCCTCCAACATCACCTTAAGAACTGGCTGAAATGTTATAGAAATGCATCTAACCTTTATCGTTGAACAGAGTAGTTAATTAAAATGCCACATCTGCACTGCACTTAAAGTGATAGTCGCCCCCATGTTGGCCTCAAACCTGAACGACTTTCTGTCTTCTGTGGAACATAAAGGAAAATATTTTGAAGAATATTGGTACGTAAACAGTTTAGGTTCCCATTCCCTAAAAACAATTCTTAATATTAATACAAATATTTCTTCAAAATATATTTTATGATCCACAGAAGAAAGTAAGTCATTCAGGTTTAGACTGACATGAGGGTGAGTAAATGATGCGAGAAACTTTCATTTTTGAGTGCACTATGTCTTTAAAGGGATAGCTAGATCACCCAAAAATGCAAATAGGGAGAGAATGTAAAAGACGTAGAGCAGATGTGTGGTGATGGAGAGCATTGCATCACGTGAGCAGAAGGGCATACAGGGGGAGGGGCGAAATGTAAAGTGTAAGGGGATAGTGGATGCAGTACTTCTCTTGCTTGTCACACTGCTGTTAAACTTTAATGTAATCAGAGTGGCATGGCTGGCAGTGAAAGGCCTTAGAGCCAGACACGCATCAGAGATGGGATAGATAAAATAATGTAATACAGGAAAAGGAAGAGCAGATGAAAATTGACCCCATGTCTCCTCTTTCACTCTCTGTTCCTCTTTAATGCTGACTTGCATCCAGTGCCTCATTTGAATTTTACACGGTTGTTTTGACCTTGAGCTATTCAGACTAGAAATGGCTTTCACTGTCTATATCTTTCCTCTCTATATTGAGAATTGTGGTGCACAGTGAAGTGTGTAATTTTATGCACAACTAATGTCACCAAATGAAAGGGAGGGAAGACAATTTTATGAAAGATGGAAGATAATTTGACAATGTTAACATTTCAACAACACATATTTTCTAATATGTTTCCAAAGCATGTCAAATTAACCAGCTCTGTGGCAAGGTTGTATAAGGACACCTTACAGCAACCAACATCTTCCTTCATCTGCAGTGGAACAGTGTGTGTGGAGTGACAGGACAAGTGTTCAAAGAAAGGAGAAGAGGATAGAGGACAGGTGAATAAAAGTCATAACAGGAGTGTGAGATGCCCAGGTGCATCATGGGAGACTGCAGCACTGCAGTGGTAACTGCAGTAGCTCCTCCTCCTAGGGTCTTACGCACACACACACACAGATTCGCACAAACGCATTCATCATCAGCCTCTCACATTCACAAGGACAGGGAAACATCACAGAAGGAGGAGTTTTAAAGGCACGTGGAACAGGCATGAGTGCAGCGACACACTCTTAATGTACAAATCCCACATGCAGACTAGTAGATGAGATGTTAAATCATTCATAACTCAAGGCAGGCTGCGCTTAATTGCTGTTTCTATCTTTGCTCTGAAGAAAAAAGCCTGTCCTGCAGTGTATCAAGTCATTCAGCAAATAGAGCTATCAGACATAAAACAGAATGGAAAAAGAGAGCCTTTAGCTCCGTTCCAAAACCTAGTGAGCATTTTAAGACAGCACTGTGACAAGCTCAGTGGAAAAAACCTATCCAAAACGGTGGACAGAGACATAAGAAATGTACTTCATTCAGTACTGAAAAGAATTCTAATTAAAATTTGTTATGCTTGTTTCAGCATCTTAGTAACATGCCAATGTCAAACTCTAGTTGTGTCCCATATGATGCACTATACACAGACTTATACTTGTGCACTACGTACTCAACTGTGTAGTGTGTGAATTTGATCAACATCAGAGTCTGATATCTCCTTCCCCTCTGCTACATAATCAAAGCTACAACAGTTGAGTGCATGAAGTGTCCAACATTTCACACTCTTTTTTTGGAATTTTTAGTGTGAATTCACAAAAAGGTGTAGAATAGTGCATAAGTATGCGAATTGGGACGCACAATCTATTGGAATCTGTGTGATTCACGTGACTAGTTTGAATTGTGTGTGTGTGTGTGTGTGTTTTCTCTACTCACTGCTCCTAATGTGTGTGCACTGGGTTAAATGCAGGGGACAAATTCCAAGTTCCCATGTGTAATAGGCATTAAGGCCGCTCACTAAGCTGTAATGCCGTACACATAGAGCAGTATGTAATGCAGCAAAGCTCACAGTTTAAGATGTGAGAGTGCTTGTAGGTGGGAAAGACTGAAACATTCAAACATTCAAGTCACCTCCCCTCCTCTGTCCCAGTTCCTTCCCTGCCTCCTCATGGCCTTTAATCTAGAGCTGAGAGGACCAAACTCTTATAAAAGATCATAATTACAGTCAGCAGACAATTGATCCCCATGTCCCTGAGTGCATAGAAACACTTTAGCAAGCCTTTTTCAATGCATCTTGTCAATGGCGCTTTGAAATCCTCTGCGTTTCCCATGGCTATGTGGCAGACACAGGTGTCAGATGAGAGAGCTTTGATGAGCATCTTGCTTCGAGAAGAACACAGGACGGCATTGTTACACGGCCTGTTGATATGGGCATGAAAGCCACGGTACCGTGTTTCCATGTGTTAAAGTGATGCCAACAGGGGCAGGGGGGGGTACAGAGGTCTCAGAAAACCAAATGCTAGCCAAACCAATACACTTGATCAACATTGTTTGAACAGATGGAAATTACTTTTATTAATTTACTTTACCATATATCATGATCATAACCCCATCAAGATGCTTCATTACAATGAATTAAGCCATGGCTGGGATGACATTTTAAGTGTGTGGATGTTAAACAATAATTGAAGGGTCTGGAAAAAGGCCCACTTTCGCCAGTCGAAAACAGATTAATATTAATTAACTAAGAAACCATTTTAGCGGTATGTCAGCAGGCATAATGCCAATATGAGATGAGGTCGATATAAATCTACAAAAGTTTGGGGTTTTATTCAAAAAGTTTTATTCAGCACAGATGCATTAAATTGAGCAAAAGTGACAGTAAAGGCTTATTACATTGCTACAAAATATTTATATTTGAAATAAATGCTGCTTTTTTCCTTAAAACTGTAGCAAGGTTTCCACAAAAACATTAAGCAGCACAACTGTTTTCAACATTGATAATAATAAGAAATGTTTATTGAGCACCAAATTATCATATTGGAGTGATTCCTGAAGGATCATGTGACAAGGATCATGACGCGTTTACTGGCGCGAGGGCGGGGCAACCTGTCACTCACATGATATCACACCAATAGCAAACCACAATCATCCAACCATCAAATGGACAAAATCAAGTCCTGTCCATGTGTGTGACCATGAAACCCATTTCACTCAGATATACATCACAACAAGGAAAAGAGACTACAGCAACTTGTGTTTCATTTAAAATATGCATATATGTTTTAAAGTTATTCTAAATAGTAAAAATTTTTACTGTATTTTCTTTTTCTTTTTAAATAAACACAGTCTGGTTGAGCATACAAGACTTCTTTAAAAAACATTAAAAAAATCTTACCAACCCCAAGGTTTTAATTCGAGTTTCTGAATCGAGACAGGATATGTCATTCACACAGGCTGTGAAAATAAATGAAGGTGCACAGGACAGCCAATCAAGTCTTGTATTTTAATAGGAGGATTTTTAAGAAGAAGGTGCTTATGACAGTGATGGATTCTGGGTAATAAATGCCCTATAATCTGATAGACAGTGAGACATAGATTGAAGACGTGAAGGGAATTAAATTAAAGGGAGGTAGATGTGATGATGAGTCCTGCCCTCCAAAAGATACATTTAGGGAAACACCTTATGGCATAATAAACGATCATATAAATGACAGTTTCAACAGTGTATCATAAAATACTGATTAAAATAAACATTTTGGGGCTTTTTGCATGTTTTGCTGAAACAGATTACTTGCTGTTAGCATTTTAGCATTCCCTGGATTGATTGTTTGGCAAAGAGCTCTGAGCTCTTTCAGTAGAGAGATGAAGGACACTGGCAATAAACATGATTATATAAAACGCTTATGGATGTGAAATTCACTGCATGATGGGATGAGAGAGGGAAATGGGGACAAAGACAGAGTAAGAGATAAAGGCAAGCTTTACACTGCATGTCCACTGATGTGGAAGAAACCCGCTCGATACCGCCCAAAACCCCAGAGATGTGCCACCACCAGTGAGGTTGTCTTCAGGATGGTCTGTTGTCTTGCATTATTCTGCCTTTAGAAATGCACCAATATCAAAATTCTAGCTATAATTATATTCATTTTATGGTCAGTAACAGATAATTGGCCGATATTAAAATTCCATATACTATTGTCTAAATAACTAAAAAATAAAGCTACTTTTACATGAACCCAATTTTTACTTCTAAAACGTGTTACTTCTTACGAAAGTGCATATTATATTACTTTACTATATATATATCTATAAAAAATATTTGCTAAAAAAGCTTTTTCAGCTATAGGTATGTCATCAATCATCATGGCAAAAAGTGCAATAATACTCGCAGTAGCTCCAGTAACATTATAGCAGTGGATTTCTCCAGTTCTGAACGCCGTGACTGGGGCACTGCGAATGCGCTGAAGTTTTGTTCCGAATCCATAAATGCACATGAAAACAAAACTGTGAATCAGATTGCAAGGCTCCTATAAACAGAAATATCATAATCAGATCAAATTAGTGCATGTAAACATACCAACTGAATACTAAAAAATTCCTTTCCAGTGCGCTACATTTCCATTGCTTTTCTATGTAAATGCGCTAAACGGACGCGCTTGACTGTTGCGCTCATGTCTCACGCAGAAAACGGCGTTCTAAAAACACAGCGCTCAAGTTAAAAGAAGTTTAACTTTTAAAAACGTGCCTTGACACCTTGTGCCTGCACTGTATGTCGCATTGTTTAGACGCAAAGATGCACAAAGACGCGCGTTGAATAGCCCTGAATGGGAGAAAAAAAACTCAATGTCCGTCTAGCGTGTTTCATGGAAAATACTGGAAAAGCAGAGCAGTGGAATGATAAAAAAGCGTTCTGTTGAATCCTGTTTCTCCTGTTCAGTTGCTGCTGGAGTGTCCGAGTCATGAGCTGTAAAGGCACAGCCCTCTTCTGGAAAGGGGGGCAGGGAGCAGCAGCTCATTTGCATTTAAAGAGACACACACAAAAACAGGTAGAGATTTCCTAAAGATTACATTTAACAGTGTTAAAATAAGGGAAATGACCATGAATGAACAAATAAATATCTGATTCAATAACCAATATATAATAATAAATCTCTAATATCAGCCAATCACCGATATGGTATTGTGCATCCCTCCTTGCTTCTCATTTGCATTAAGTTGCAACGACCAACAACATTTCAGTCTTTTACAATTGTAAAGGAAACTCATCCAAAACAGAAGTGAATCCATCCGAGAAGGGCAAATCAACACAACCAAGGCAAAAAGATTCTATATGACATGCATGAATGAATCGGTTAAATGTGGCATTTTCCACCATTATGCTGTACGGTTGGCTGGGAGACTGCGTGGGCATCCAGTCAGTGCAGAGGCTGGGAACGATGCCTTCACTCATAATTACCAACTCCACACAGCCTGCTGCGTCCTCTCAGCTAATCTGAGAGGTGAAAAGAGCGGCATGACATCATCGCCACTTTTGTTCTCATGGCAACAATGGAGGCAATGTTTCATTAATACAGTAGCCATGGCGTTCATATGCAAATGAGCGTCTGTGAATGAACGTCCAGCAGGTGGAAATGGGAGGGAGAGCTATTCTGCACTCGTCTAATGATAGCTCGTCTGCAGGAGACAGTGAGAACCACAAGGACATGTAGGACACAGGCACAAGGTCCAATTTTGTCTCTCAGCACAAAAATCAATTTCAGCGCAGAGCACGGAGGGAAGAATAACTCTGCAGTCTTGACGAGGCCACACAGCCGCAGGGCAAACTGAACGAGGCGCAGACAGATGAAGGTGACTGGGTTTTTCTCTCTCCATTGTTCTCTCTAATAGGTGGTTTTGAGGAACAGGAGTTGAATGCATAAACACTACTGTAGAGAGAGTGTTTAAAGATGCATTAAAGGAGAAATGAGCCTTTCCCTTTCACCCACTCCAGATCAGACAAAGCCTCAGGAGCTGGAGGAGGGGGAAAGAGAGAGACGAGAGAGAGAAGGATAGAGAAATATAGGGGAGGGGTGAATGGCAGACATGTTTCCTCCTCCACAAACCCCATGCTGGGAACTGAAAAATGCCAGAATGCAAACATTACAGCCATTAACAGCGTTATTAATTATTAATGTCTTTATTTTAAGATTTATTAGTTACACTTTACAATAAAGGTTCCATTTGTTAACATGAACTCTAGCCTACTTCTAAAGCATTTGCTATTATTCTTAGTTAATGTTAATTAACTAATGTTGGCGCGCGCGCCTTCCATGCCGGAGACGCCGGATCGAATCCGGCTCGGAGCGGGTTGAGTAGGACCGGTTACATTAGCCTAGCCAAAACTCTATTGAAATTACTTGAGTCTCCTGCACATTTTTTGTGATAAACAGTTACTACTTATGGTATTGTTCCAAAACGTCCACTTATTATGGCTTGAGATGAGTCTTGCTGTATGTAATGCCGAGCTGAGCTGTCATGCAGCATCACAAGAATGCCTTCACACGTGACCAGCAGAAGAGAGAGGGAGGGAGAGTGAGACAGCAGACCACACCCACTCCACTCCATCGATAATATTTCACATCTCGCAGCAAAACACGATCAGTGTGATTGATATGGATTTGGGGGAGAGCGGTTGTTCCCTTTCATCAGTGTATAAATCTGCTACAGACATGATATACTCAGATACACACTCCCGTTGCATAGCACCAGCACATCAATGTGACGTTGCATGCTGTGTGACTCAGTGAGAAAGAGTGTGTGTGTGTGTGTTATGTCAGTGAATTAGACAATGAGTGTTATGTAATGCAAAGCGTTTGCTGCTTGCTCCATCCCATCTGCAGCTGAGAGCTGTTTTTCAGCTAGTCAGCTAAGTGCTGCTCACTACATCAAGCAAAACATGACTTTCTTTAGCACTAAACAGCGTACATGGTATGGACTCGGGCATGGGATCCATTACTGCAGAGCTCTTCACAAGCCCTAAGCTTAATCCCTCTCAAGCATGATACAAAATGTCTGAACATCCTAGATTCTCTTGAGATCCATTATAAGAGGCTCTTTCGAGAGCTTAATGGTTTCATATGTGAGAGACCAACACCCAGTAAAGCATGTTGTGGCGCAGTGCTTTAATCAGTCCCATCAGCATTTATTATTAACAAGTTTTATCTCTAAAGAAATTAATAGTATTTTTTTAAATATGCACCACCAACATTAAAGTGCTGGCGATACGATAAGCCAATAAGTACTTTCATGCTAGGGCCGATAACTATCAAATGACCAAGACTAAAATTCTATACTATTTTGTCTTTAGAAATAAATAATGGGAAAAAAAATGAAATCTAAAATCAATCTTAAAGGGATCACAATATTATAATGTACAGTACGAAAATGTTATATTCTTTTTGAGATTTGCAAAAGATCATATTTAAGAGTATTATTACATTATCAGAGTTTTTAAAGATTAACTTTAAGTGAGTGTTAGATGGAGGCAAAGGCAATTTACATGTAAAAATGTAGGGAATGACAGTGCACAATTTAAATATCCAATATCGATTATATTAATTAAAAGATCGCTAATATTGGGTGATATACGGTATGGAACCGATATATATTGTGCATCCCTAATATGAGAAGAAGACTCCAATCATATCAGTAGGCTAATTAAAGCTGTTTTATTTTACAAGGAACAGGTTTTTACATGGGGGCTTCCAGAATGAGACATAAAAAAAATAAAAATTAGGCTACATTTACCTTTTTATCTACTGTCGATTACCAATTAAGTTTGTACCTCAATTTGTAAAAACTGTGGAAGCCCACTGGAAGCCCATGCTTTGGTAAATCATAAAAAAGTCAGAAATATGTCATAATTGAGAAAATTATGAGATAATTATGACAACAAACCAAACTATGAGATAAAAGATCTAAATTTTCTAGCTTCCACAAAAACAGACAAAAACTTCAATTGTTTAGACTTCTATTCCTAACTTTTAAATACTGTCATAGCTTATTTTGTATTTAATATAATCATGTATTTAGTATAATATTCCTTCAAGATCACACCAAATAAGTGTTAGCCATCGTGCAAAGCCTTTAAATAGCCATACCCTATACCTCTCCAGTTTTGAAACAAACCCCATGATGCAGTTCACAGTAACCCCATTAACAGTTAAGTGCTGAACTCTACAGCTTCAGTCTCTCAGCTGAATACACTGTTGTTTGGCACAGAGACTGAAGGGCAGGCTCTCCACTGCAGGAGGGACAGCAGTCTAGATTTATTATTCAAGATAATTGAGCTCGTATGAAAGCCGATGCCGACCTAAATTCATTTGACTGGTTAAAATTTAAATGACCTCTATCATTGCCAGCCCCTGTGACCACAATAGGAGCAAAGGCAAAGCAGCCAATCTTTACTGGCCATTGAATGGACGAGCTGGAAAATTGGTTGCGTCAAGCTGTTTGCGTACAATAGCGCCTGCCATTTTGCTCTAAAGTTTTGGCCGTTCTGCCAGTTGTACATTTGTTTTCCAGTATTATATTACATCATGCACTAGTTCTGTGTATCTTCATTATTTTTTCCCATATCCATTTAACGTGTCTTTTAATTGTTCAAAGTATTTCAGCTTGACAGAAGTCTCTAAAAGTGCTTTACTCTAATTGATGCGACTAAAAATGTGATATGAATGAGCTTTCTAGTGCAGCTCTTCCAAATGTATGGCTCTAAGTCAACCACTTTACAAGACACAATGCTCATTGGTTCAAAAACTAGTGCTGTTGGATTGGACAGTAGAGAACAGATGGCTGCTGATTGGTCAACGTAAGTGTCATTCAGGGGTGTTTAAAGGCAGATGGGGTGAAATAGATATATTTAATCTACCTGGCTGGGATGTGTCTGGCACAATCAAGGAAAACAGCCAAGCTGAGGAATCCTGTTGACCTTCAGCACAATGTCACTGCACTCGTGGGCTTTCTGGAGAAACAGGCAAAACAAAAATGAAACCTGAACAATGAAGGTGATATGCAATGGATGATGTGCTATGTTGACTTATAGGGAGTTCTGATGCAAAACATTATGCAAAACAGTTTTGGACAAAACCTCACCTTCAACATTCCAGAAATGCTTATTAAGTTACTCTTAAAATTAAATTAAGCTTATCAAATATTTTCATTTTTACTCAACATAAAAAACCTCCACATTGCATGACAAAGTCCAATCATACCTGTTCAAAAGATTTTTGAATGTTTATGAAATAAGTATCTTATGTTCACCAACTTAAGGCTGCATTTGTTTCATGAAAAATACAGTAAAAACAGTAATAAAAATAAGTCTAAAACAGCTGTTTTCTATTTAAATATATTTTAAAATGTAATTTATTCCTTTGTTGGCAAAGCTGAATTTTCAGCATCATTACTCCAGTCTTCAGGGTCACACAATCATTCAGAAATCATTCTAATATGATGATTTGCTGCTCAAGAAACATTTCTTCTTATTATCAATGTTGAAAACAGTTGTGCTGCTTAATATTTTAGTAGAAAATGTGATACTTTTTTTGCAGGATTCTTTGATGAATAGAATATTCAGAAATATTTTGTAATATAGTGTAAATGTCTTTAATTTGTCCTTGTTGATTAAAATTATAAATGACCAACCCCACACTTTTGAATGGTAGTACATATAAGCTAAGCAGAAATGTGCGGTTATATTAAAAATCACCTTCCATAAGAGTTTTGAATATTAAATAGATTTGAATACATTTGAATAATTTGTGGCTTCATGTCCGCGATCACTAAATAGTGCTGATCTGGCCTGCAGAGAGGTGACTGAGGAGAAGGGGAGAAATAAAGGATTAAATGCTTTCAAGAGCTATGCAAATTAGACATTTGATTAGAGGGAAGGGGTGATTTTGACAGCTCCCTGTCAGGAGGGCTTGACAGACAACATGGCTGTGAAGGGGGAGACTGTAGGCTGTTAGCCTTCTGTGTAGGATAAAATAATATGAGAGAGGACTTCATTATTCTACTTGTGCTTTGTGAGCTTCTTTCAGTGACAATATGTATGCTATAGCTGCTCCTTTGTCCTGCTTTAGTATACACAAAGTGTTGTTTTCATCCAACATTCTGCCCAAAGCATTGCTCCTTATAAACAAGGAAGCTAAAGGCAACATATTCTGACGTAGACTCTCTATGACATCAACACTCTCAGCATTTGTCTCACCCTGTCAAAGTGTGATTGCTGCACACTACTTTGCAGTCCCTGAACCAGGGAAGAAAAACAACAGTCCACAGGGTTGAGGGGGAAAACACTGCCACCATGAATACTCATCAGATGCTGCCCTGGGCTTCATTCTGAGAACATTTTTCTTTCTCGAATCAAATATTTTTATTTTGTAAAAGAGTTTAAATATATAAAAGAACATTTCAAAGAGAAAACTGCCTTTTCTTGCCAGCATACCAGTTGCTATGCTAATGCTAAAGCTAGTTCAAATCATTAAATGTGTAAATGTTTAGGCCTACCTTCAGTCACAAAAAAGGGGTGCGGTCACTGGTCAGCGTGACAGAAATGGCAGTATGTGATTTCTGACAAAGCGAGAGGTAGAGACAGCACAAACAGCACTGAACTACAGTAGAAGTCATGAACTGAGGAGATGTCATTATCTTCTCAGCATGAATGTCTCTGCATGAGCCCACAGTTAAGCTCCTAGGTGAGCTTACTGTACACAGGAGACTATAGTTAACTCTAGCAAAACATAACTCACAAAGGGAACAAGCTCACAGTTAGAGGACCAGTATATAATTTCCTTTATACCAGGTGGTCCCTTAAAATCTGGGAAACCCTGAAGGCTCTCATTAGAAATATATAGAGAAGACTGAAGTAAGGTCTGTCTAAAACAAGCAGTAAATGTCCAAATATTGGTAGCATATTAATATAAAATCCTTCCACAATATGACAGCTATAGGGTAAGATAACATACTGTTCAAAAGTTTGGGGTGGGTACGATTTTTTAATGTTTTTGAAAAAGGTCTCTTATGCTCATCAAGGCTAATTATTCTATCAAAAATACAGAAAAAAACATTAATATTGTAAAATATGATTATAATTTAAAATAACAATTATTCCTGTGATGGCAAAGCTGAAATTTCAGCATCATTACTCCAGTCGTCAGGTCACATGCTCCAACAGAAATCATGCTGATTTGGTGCATAAGAAACATTTCTTATTATTATCTTGTCAATGCTAAAAAATGCACTAAATACATATGTTACCAAAAGTAAACAGGCTTGTTTGCACCATATTTTGTAAAATACTAATGAATGCACTCACTTGACAAGTGATGGCAGAGATATGACTGCCATATTTTTGGACACCAGAATGTACATAAATTAAGTCTCAACATTTAAGGTCTCATTACTATTAAATACCTGGGAACAAAAGGCCATAGTGAATTTTTAATAAATAAATAAATAAATAAATCACAGGGGAATAGAAATTGTATTGTGTTACTAAAAGATTTGATTGAGTGTTTAGTTTCGCAGAAATCTGAAGCACAGCAGATTGATGACTTTGTTTAGAGACTAAAGCATTTTTTTTTTTTCATATTTATTTTTATACAGATAATGACATAAATGTATCATGTAACACCTAATTTAAAAGCAAGGGTTTAATGGAGACAGAAAAAAGCACTTGCATAAACAATGCTTCACAGTGCAATATACAGGATGATAACATTAAAACCAGTAATAAATGCTTAACTAAATTAATTTCCTGGGAAAACAAAACCACACCAAGGTGATGCTGCATTAGCGTGATATTTAGAGAGCTAAGCAAACATGAACAGACAGATTTCTTTCTTTAAAACAGTGCGGAATAAATTACCCATCCAGCACAAAACAAAACATATGAGAGTCTTGATGAATGCATGTGAACGAATTCCACATTGTTCAATTTTTGTTGTCAATCACGACAAGGAGAACCGTCAAGGAAAAACATCATGTGATCAATGTAAGCAAATAGTGGATGTTGTAGAGGTGATGCGACGCCCTGTCCAATAGAATGAATGGACTCAAATAGCGTCCAATCAGAGGAGAGCTTGAGCTCGATATAAAAACCCCACAAAGCCGATTATTTCTGGACACCATTATCAGTCTTTGTGTGTGTTCTGGTGGACTTTAGGAAGGATTAATTCCGCTTTCCCAAAGAAAATCAGTATAAGGTATGGTTTTTGTTTAAAATCATTAAAACAAGCCTTTATTGTTCTAATAATTAGAAGTTGTGATGTGATACCGCTGCCAAGTCAATTTACAAAAACCTCTATTTGTGGGCTATATTAATAATTTAAGTATGATCAGGAATGCATCAGTATCCAGACATAAAACGTGCATTCAAGCTCTGTTGTAAATTTGCAATGCGCCGTTTATATTTACCTAAAGGATTTAAATGTGTAGAAAGCCCAGTAATATCAATACAAAGGCATTTAAACGTTTAAAATGATATGTTGGTCAAGAGAACACGGATATGCGGATGATATGCTGCTTTTGTCCCAAACATCAGCAACGACCTTGCAGTCAGCCTCCTTTTTCTGCAAGGTCTTTGGAGACGTTGCGCATTACGCATTCGTATGCTTTAAATAATAATGCATGTTTCCCATACAAGACTTTCGTAATGCACAGTAGGCATTACATAACATTCAAAAACTGCATGCATTTGAATGCATTTTATAATGAGGCGGCAATTATTGGACGCGCACTCGACATTCCATCATTTACTGCCCGCGTGACATGACACATCACCGAACACAATTATCGTCATACCACGACCGTTTGTTGCTGTAACGGTTTAAGCGAATATAAACAAATTCTCCTGTTTTAGAAAATGCGCTTTAATGCTGTTACGTCATTATTAATGCAGCTGAGGGGCTGGCTTTGTTCTCGTTTTTTAATCCGATTTTAATTCGCCTTTAACATCCTTGTTTCCAAATATTTGCACCAGGTAGACGCAACCATGCCTTTCGGTAACACTCACAATCAGCTGAAGATGAACTACTCCGCCGAGCAGGAGTATCCCGACCTCAGCAAGCACAACAACCACATGGCGAAGGTGCTGACGCCCGAAATGTACGCAAGCCTTCGGGACAAACAAACCCCCAGCGGATTTACCCTGGATGACGTCATTCAAACCGGAGTTGACAACCCAGGTAACGATAAATGGCCTATCTTCAAAATGGAAAAGTGCCCGTATTTCTTCCGGCGCTCCGGTGTATGGTGGTGCACATGTTAAAGTATTTATGCGATCCCCCGGCTTTTAGTTCGTGTGTTTCCTTTAAGCTTGTCTGAATGTCAAGAATAATGACATTATTAACTGAATGTCAAGTTGTAAGTTACTTTGAGCAAAATGCACTTAAATTTTTACCTGTCCCTGTTACTGGAAGAAGTGATTAAAGATTTTGATGACTCATCCTGCACTACACTATTTTTAACCAATCAAGTGTTCTCTAGTCCTTCCCCAATGCTGCCTGAAGCCAATTAGCAAGTTTTGGTTTTAATTGCATATATATATATATATATATATATATATATATATATATATATATATATATATATATATATATATATATATATATATAAATATAAATAATATGTGTGTATGAATAATGAACAAATGCAAATGTATGGACTCATAGTACGTAACTAGGAGTGAAAAGTACCAATAAAATATATCTTTTATATCTATAACTTTTCATACTTAAAATGCATTTCAATGGCTGCAACACAGGCTTACCATCTTAAGCTCTCTGAAATCGTTTGGGTACTGAGCAAGATAAAGCAGATTGGCTTATAATAATAATTATAATAATAATAATAATAATAATAATTATTTGTTGGATCCCTAAACATTATTTGCTATATATAAATGAATATAAATAGCAGTCATCCTCAGGTGCTAATTATCTAGCTTAAGACCTCACCAATGATCTTAGAGTAGACCATTAAGATCACAAAACATTTTGCACAAATGACAATAGTAACTTTTTTTTTTTTATTGTTGTCTGATCATTTGTGTCAAATTGGTACAAAAACGATCTTGAATATTTCTGAATATCTGTACTTTTGAGTAACCAGGACTCTGGGGAAGCCTCCTTGGGCTGCCTCATATACAAGCGCTTTTACAAAGCATACATTGGCCTTTCGTTGTGGTGGTGGCGCACTGACCTTGATAGACCCATTCAAAGCATTCTTGGGCCTGATATGTCCAAAACGAACAGGGAACCTGTAATGTACAAACATAATTTGCATCCTTTGCATAGTGCTGCTTGCTGTTGTAATCCTGGTGGCTAGTGCATGTTATGCACTTCAGTATAAGTGTTTTCATGCATTTGACTCTTAACTGATAACGTAAGGTTATATGTGAAGTCCAACAAAGGAAGGGTTGTGTTTTATCTTATGATTGCTGCAAGGCCAACTGTGCGGTAACAAACACAATGTGTGGCTATATTAAGCTGTCGCCCAATCTGTTTACCATCAATGTTAAATGTCCAAAACATTATTTTTGTCACTACAACATATGACTAAAGTCCAGGATTTGTCTGACTGCTGATCTGTTGTGTTCCAGGGCATCCTTTCATCATGACTGTGGGCTGCGTTGCTGGAGACGAGGAAACATATGAGGTGTTCAAAGATCTTCTGGATCCCATCATTGAGGACCGTCATGGTGGATATAAACCCACAGACAAACACAAGACTGACTTGAACCCAGACAACCTCCAGGTACACTGCGTCTCTCCGTCTGGTGCATCTAATTGGGTTTAATGTTTCAAAATGGTCTGCTGCTAATTTTAGCCGTGTTTTTAATAGGGTGGAGACGACCTTGACCCCAACTACGTTCTGAGCTCCAGAGTGCGAACCGGCAGGAGCATCCGTGGTTTCTGCCTCCCTCCTCACTGCAGCCGCGGGGAGAGACGCGGCATCGAGAGTCTGTCCGTCGAGGGTGAGCTCGCCTAGCCGTCTGTTTGCATAGGATGTACTTGATTCACGATTGGTCGTTCAAGAGGAGTGGGCGGACACATAAGTGATTCAAGCATCCACTCTGTAATGCCGTAGGTCTGTTGTGATGTATCTTTTTTTTTTCTTTTCTTTTTTTTCACAGCTTTGGGAGTCCTTGATGGCGATCTTAACGGAAAGTATTATGCCCTCAAGGACATGACGGACGAGGAGCAGCAGCAGCTGATTGATGACCACTTCCTGTTTGATAAGCCTGTGTCCCCACTGCTGCTGGCCTCTGGGATGGCCCGTGACTGGCCCGATGGCAGAGGGATCTGGTGAGTGAACAGGCTTTTGGGTTCATTGATCCTCTCAATTTTGGGTTCAGTTTGGACTTTGTCCCAACTTACTAAATGGATCCATGTAGGTGCGATCATCATAACAATAATAATAAAAAAAAAAAAAAAAAAAAAAAATAATAATAATAATAATAATAATAGGAATAATAATAATTATTCATAATAATAATTATTATTCATAATAAGAATAATAATAATAATTATTATTATTATTATTCATAATAATAATAATAATTTATTATTAATATTATTCATAATAATAATAATAATAATAATTTATTATTAATAATAATAATAATTAAAATTATAAAAAAATAATAATAATTATTATTATTATTATAATTTGTAATTCCAACTGGCTATGAAAAATAGCCATGTTGGTGCTGATATATTTTATAGTTTATTTATTATATATATTTTACATTACAAAATTGATACATTTAGGGTGCCAGCTTAACTGATGTATATCTATTTTATATATATAATATAATATGATATAATATAATATAATATAATATAATATATACATTTAAAAAAAAAAGTTTTACCCTGTATAAAGATTTATTTGGTTCGTTTATCATTTTATAAAAAATAATAATAATAATAATAATAATAATAATAATATTATTATTATTATTAAATGAATAATTCAAATTTTCAAAATTAACCACGTTGAAGCTGATATATTGTATTTTATATTAAATGTGATGTATAATTTTTATTATATATAATTTATTTTCTCAATGCTTTTAGGCACAATGACAATAAGACATTCCTTGTCTGGGTGAATGAGGAAGACCATCTTCGTGTCATCTCCATGCAGAAAGGAGGCAACATGAAGGAAGTCTTCAATCGCTTCTGCACTGGCCTCACAAAGGTGTGTTTTTTGTTTTTACTGGTCACTTTAGTAACACTTTCTGCAGCTCCAATGTTGGCAGCTTTTTAAATCTTAATCCGCTTGCCTTGCAGATCGAGGAATTGTTCAAAGAGAAGGGCCACGAGTTCATGTGGAACGAGCACTTGGGCTACGTCCTAACCTGCCCCTCTAACCTGGGCACAGGGTTGCGTGGTGGCGTTCATGTCAAACTTCCCAACGTCAGTAAGCATGAGAAATTCGGAGAGATCCTCAAGCGACTGAGGCTCCAAAAGCGTGGAACAGGTATATATTCACCTGAGCCATACAATCCTGTATTCCCTGTACAGAATGTCATCTCCAATACTAACCTTGCTCTCTTCAACAGGTGGCGTGGACACAGCTGCAGTAGGTGGTGTCTTTGACATCTCCAACGCTGACCGTTTGGGCTTCTCTGAGGTAGAGCTGGTTCAGATGGTGGTGGATGGAGTTAAGCTGCTTGTAGAGATGGAGAAACGCCTGGAGGCAGGCCAGTCGATCGATGACCTCATGCCTGAGCAGAAGTGAACACTTCGTGACTCCTAACTTAACTCCTTCCCTGCCTCCACCAGTCCTCCCTTCCTCCAGTACCAATAATCTTAACCACATCAAGGAACATACACTCCACCCAAACGGTAGTGGCACTAAAGTTAGACGAGTCTTCCATCAGTGTGAAGGATTTTGTATCTCAAACGTCCTGCAATGTTGAAGATGGAGTTTAACACCAGAAATAAAGTCTCTTTGGCCCATGGAGTTTCTTGTGTGCATGTTATTGATTGCTTAAACTTTGTTTGCTGTAATTTCATGGAACCATCACTTCACTTTCCTGTTGAACATGGTTGTCTAGCTGTTAAATGATGCTTATGTATTTACAGTTTTTAAACCGTAAAGATGTCATGGTGTGCAGTCTAGATATAGGATACAATGTTGAATCCCAGTGCTTGAAGGCCATTAAATAAGGGGACAAAATATGTCACAAGGTCACTTTTGATTTGCCCTAATACAGGAACCACAATCTCAAGAGCATTTGTGGTTTGAAGAGTAGATTAGTTCTTATTGCATTTTATAATTCCAATTTAAGAGGTTGCTTATGAATGCTTCTGTCAAACCAGTCATATAGTCACCTAGTGGCCATATAAGGACATACACCCAAAATAACTTCAATATTTTGTTGTGCTTTGTTTTGATCTCCATTTAATCCGTGCTTTATTCCAAGTTCTAATACAACTTTTTTCGGAAACCATGAATGTAATTTACCATACAGACATTTAGGCAAGTTAATTTATATAGCACATTTTATACACTATAGCAATTCAAAGTGCTTTACATAAAGGAATAAAAATAATCTCAAAATAAAAAAAAGCTTTGCATAGAAAGGAATTATAATAAACACACTATAGCAATCCATAGAGCTTTGCATAGAAAATAGACACAAAAGCAGGGAAAATTAAAACCGTTCTAAAAGGAATTAATAGAGATAAATGTTTCAGTTATAAAATGAATTAGAGTAAAATGAATTAAAATAGTAAAAAGATGATTCACAGAATAAACTTCTCATCTGGCAAAACACCGGAGGATCTTATTTTGACTCTGAGATTTCCCCATGACAGTCAGTATTAGATTAGTAATCTGTACCCATTCATACTAGTAATCCGTACTAGTCACCACAGTTTTCCCTTAACCGTCATGAGTCATTCCCTCTCAAACTCCACCACAGAAAGATGAGCACTTGCTCACAAATTTGGTCATGAAGTACATCAGGGTTTCCCCCACTACTACAATACCCTTCACTAAACACCGGTTATCAGTCAGTGCCATTTAAGTTCAGTTTAGAATCAAAAGGAAGAATGCAGTAGTTTAGAATCAAAAGGAGAATGCAGAGATAAAATGCAATGTAACCAGTCGGACGCACAGTGGCACAGTGCTCATTCAGTAAATGTACAGCTAAACAGATGTGCTTTGAGTCTGGATTTGAATGTGACTACTGTAGGAGCACATCTGATCTCATCTGGAAGCTGGTTCCAGCTGCGGCTGGCATAGTAGCTAAAAGCGGACTCACCATGCTTAGGGTGAACCCTTGGTATTTCTAGCTGATGTGATCCTAATGATCTGAGTGATCTGTTGGGTTAATATCTGCAATGTATTGAGGTCCTAGGCCATTGAATGGTTTATATACCAGTAATACTTTAAAATCAATCCTAAATGTTACTGGGAGCCAGTGTTAAGACCTGAGGACTGGTTTGATGTGTTCATATTTTCTGGTTCTGCTCAGAATCCTGGCGGCAGCATTCTGTATGAGCTGACACTGTCTTATGGTCTTTTTGGTAAGGCCAGTGAGGAGTCCATAACAATAATCCACCCTGCTGGTGATGAAAGCATGAACAAGTTTCTCTAAGTCTTGTCTGGAAACAAAGCATAATTCTTGCAATATTTTTGAGATGATAGTAGGCATGACTACTGAAGCTAAGGTCTGACTCCAGAATCACACTGAGATTCCTGACTTGATTTCTAGTTGTTAGACCCCTAGAGTGAAGGTATGCGTTCACCTTGAGAACTTCATCTTTGTTTCCAAACGCAATGACTTCAGTTTTGTCTTTCTTTAGCTGAAGAAAGTTTTGGCACATCCAACTATTCACTTCATCAATGCATTGGCACAGGGAGTCAATGGGGCTGTAATCATTAGGCGATAGGGCTAAGTAGATCTGTGTGTCGCCTGCATAGCTATTTGGTTCTTTTTCATTATTTGACTCAGTGGGAGCATATACAGGTTGAACAGGAGCGGCGCAAGAATTGAGCCTTGAGGGACTCCGCATGTCACGGATGTCCACTCAGACTTATGGTCTCCTATACTCACATAATAACCTCTCCCATCTAAGAATGACCTGAACCATTTTAGGACTATCCCAGAAAGCCCGACCCAGTTTTCCAGCCTGTCAAGAAGTGTTGTGACCGACAGTGTCAAATGCAGATAATGATAATTTGCCTGAATCAGTATTTAAGCGAATATCGTTTATTATCTTCATGAGCGCTGTCTCTGTGCTGTGATGCGGTCGGAAACCAGATTGAAAATTGTCAAAGTATCCATTCAAGCTCAAGAATTTGTTCAGCTGATTGAAGACAACTCTTTCAATGATCTTACCTATGAAAGGAAGATTTGAGATCGGTCTATAGTTGCTTAATATGGTCTTATCCAGATTGCTCTTTTTCAGGAGGAGCTTGACAAACTGCAGTTTTCAGGGAGTTTGGAAAACTCCCAGAGAGAAGTGAGGAGTTTACCACTTCTAGAAGATCTGCTTTTAAACAGTTTAACACACTTTTGAAAAATGATGTGGGAAGTGTGTCAAGGGCGCATGTTGATGTTTTAAGGTGCTGTACGGTTTCTTCCAAAATTTTCCCATCAATTTCTTCGAAATCAGACATAGTAACTAACTACTTTCTTAGGTTGTGGTCTGATCAGTCTGACCCCAGGGCAACTCAAGGATGTGCTGATCACCTTTCTGATATTTTTGATTTTCTCAGAGAAGAAGGAAGGAAGCAAACTCACTGCATTTGCTGTCTGAGAGCAATTCATTGGGAATCTGGCTTGGGGGGTTCGTCAGTCTCTCTACGGTAGCAAAAAGAGTGCGTGTGTTGTTTAAATTGGTGTTTACAATATTCGAGAAGAAAGTCTGTCTAGCTTTGCCTAGTTCCATATTGAAAGCATGGATGCTGTCTTTGTAGATGTTATAATGGACTACAATTTAAGTTTAGTCTTCCGCCACATGCGCTCTGCTTTTCTGCATTGTCTTTTCATATTTTGCACTGCTATTGAGTTTCTCCAAAGTGCTTTTAGTCTGCCACTCTTCTTCCTGCCTTTCACTGGGGCAATATCATCAATTACACTTTTAACTTTTGAGAATCAAGGAGAAAATCAACAGAGTCAGCAGATATGCTTGGTGTTAAGGATATAGCCTTCATAAACAGTACACTACATTTAAGCATCTCTTCTTGACAGACAGATCTAGCTTCAATGGCAGGAGAGATCAATATATCAAAGAAAATAGAGAAATTATCAGACAGTGCTAACGTTACATCTGTTAAGCTTCACCAGTGCGTCGGCGCACTGAAGCGTTTTTTTATTTATTTAGTTCAAAGTTACTATCAGATTTAATGTTATACCTTGACAAACTATACATCATTAAAAAGATATAAGACTCAAGTTTCAGTATTTGACCACTATTGTATTCTGAGAAATTTATAGTGACAGTTATGTCTTAATTTGTGTCAGGAGTTATGAAATGGAAAAATGCGTCGATACCTTTAATATGAATTATGACCGTCAGCCGCTTTCATTCATAAAAAAACTCCCGTGCTGTCGTCATGATAGCGATTCACAAAACAACGTGCCTCAGGGCTTTAGCTCAAAAATTTGCAGATTTGGAGAAATATTGATAGATTCTCATAGATTTACATCATATTTCTATAGACAGGAATAATATTTACTGAATTTATACCCAAATGCGTCGATGTAATCATTATGAGCGCTTTCATACTCTGATCTATTGTGTTTTCAATCCATACCAGCAGCCCGAGGGCGCTATATGCACAGTATAGTCCATATATGGAACATGAAGAAGAGCCATGATCATGTGACATTCCAGGACGTCACTGATACACACACAGCTAACACAGATCGCTGTAACATGCAGATATAGACGTTTTGAAGACAATAAACATGATTGCAATGCTATTTGATTTGCATGTGTTCTTCAAGCCATGCCAGGTATTTTCATAATAATAGATTATATTTTTAATGTAATGCTAATCGATATAGACTTTATCATTGTGCAGAATACTATAAATAATATATTTTTTGTCTGATTTTTTTTATCTGAAGCCAAATTAGATCACAGAAGATTATTTAAAACACTCGACTTGCGTTATAAAGGAAGTTTGGAGCACAAACATGGTTTTAATCTCATAAATGGTTGTGTATTGATGGTGTGCTAAGCTAACATGCTAGCTAGCCCAGGTGCACCTGCCACCTAAGTTAGCAGTTATTCTTTTATGATTTTTTTCTAAATAGCAATGCTTACTGAAATGTTTCTTTATTCAAGAAGGGCATTTGAATTGAGAACTTTGATAAAAGAAATTAGGGATTGAAACCCTATGAATAGCATGTGAATAGCCAGTCGTTAGTAACTATAATGCAGACAAAAGAAATGCATATTTAGAGCCATAACCAGGTTGGAGAGGTGTGAATGTGTGCATGGGGAGACTGAGACTGAATGGGGCTCGTTTGCACCACAAAAAAATAGGAGACAACAATAGACTGAATGGATGCTTAGATGATGACAAACATCAGTTGCATATTTTGATAAGACTCTAAAAAAGTCACATGACATGATCTTGAAAAACATTTAACTAAATACAGAGTTTTAGACTTATCATCTCCAGATTTTACATATAACATGGTCAGACATATGGCTTTAGCTGTAGTGCATTTCTAGATTGCTACAGTGCCAACTTCAATTTTATTTTCATGAGGATGTTTCATAAAAATACATTCCTAATAACTTTACAAAACTTTGAAGCTATTTATAACAATTTTTTTCATTATGACAATAATTAATTCTACATTTACAATAAACTGCCAGGTGTCAGCTTTCAAATGAGATCATACTTGTGCTTATAGTACAAAGGGTTCTTGAACTGTGTCTGTTTGCAGTTTGGGTATGTCATTTCTGGGGATTTTTCAAAAGTGGGGTTGCAGCTTAACAGGTTTTAACCTGTGAAATGTTTAGACCCTTGATAGTAAATCGAGAGTGTGTGGGTCCATGTACATGCTGAGTCAGATCAAAAGTTTTTAAAACAGTTTTGATTTCTTTTGCCATATTGTGTTCTGCATTATCTATGTGAATGTTAAAATCTCCAGCAATAGCAAAACAGTCAAACTCTGAGGTAATTGTTGATAACAGTTCAGTAAAGTCCCAACCCGTTCTCATTCCCAGGTTGAAAGTCCTCAGCGAAGGCTGGAGAGTATTTTGGAGGCCTGTAAATAATAAGTAAAATGTGTGGAGCACCTTTTAACACAACCCAGATATTCAGAAGATGGATAATTCCCAAATATTTGCTTACATTGATAGACATATTTAACAAGAGCAGATACACCCACACCTCTTCTACCCGCTCTGCAGACACTCATAAAGTAAAGTTAGGAGGGGATGTTTCATTAAGGATTGTTGCACTGCAGCTGTCTTCTAGCCAGGTTTCATTTAGAAACATAAAATCCAGGTTGTTTGTGGTAATTAAGTCGTTGACTAGAAGTGATTTATTTTTAAGTGAGCGATTTACTTTTTGTCCCCACAGCAATTTTAGTTTGACGTGTAATAGGCACCAGATTAATTGGGTTTGCTGTACGGCTTTTGAAGGCCTCAGACTTTCTATCATGTAATAAAACATCAATAGAGAAAGATACAGTCACACTGGGTTCCCGCTTGTTCTGTAAACATTTGAGAAAGTTAATGTTATCATAGCGGGGACCCGACACATATCACTGAGAGCTGGTATCAGTTGTTTTTGGTACACCTCGAGCAGATGGGGGAGGGTGTGGGCCCTGGCGCTGTGGCAGAGGCCGAAGAGCTCTCACAGGAGGAGGGGGAGGGCGAGCTGGGCCCGCAGGCTTTGGTGTTTGCGGGGCCTGACGTTCTTTGGTTGATATCGGAGGGCTTGCAGCAAAAGAGTGGGATAGTTTGGTTCCAGCATACACCAGTTCTTCCATTTTCTCTGAGAAGCACAGAAGTGGAGATGCTGGAGAGAGGGATGATGTGTCTGGTGTTATCGGAGGCTGTGATATGTCGTCCTGGTTTTCCTGGCTGTTTTCCAGGAAGTCGTCCTTGGGTGCTGAATCTTAATTCAGTTAACCATATTTTCCCTGAATACTACAGGTGTTTAGCCAACAAAGTCTTTTTTGTATTAGATACACCTTCATTGTACGGAGTTATCTCGTTATTTGAATTATGATACATTTAGGTAGTTAACACTTCAAGCATGAAAAACCCACCCAACAATTGCTATAAAATATAAAATCTTTGTCAACCCCGACATTGCAGAGAAAAGTAACACACACGATGACACAAAACCCCTCTTTAGCCCCACGTATGCGACAACTATCTGAATAACACCGATCTCTTTCGCTATTCGATTTAAAATACACAGTGAAGAATTTTAATAACATAATTATTTCGACCCATGTTCCTGACTAACTAAAGACAAAATCCCGTCCCGCTGAATTAAAAATGTTGATCAAATTCTACAAGATTAGGTGAATTAAGTGACGTGGTTTCAAATCTGTACTATTCAAAAAACGTTCTACCCTTGGGTTGTCATGCAAGTAAATTAATCTTTGCTCTAAATGTATATCTGATATTGTTAAAAATACTTTCTCTAGGATTTTCTGTATTTGACTCGTGAACCTTTATGAAAGGTTAATACTCCCATACTGTGAGATATGGAGTGTGACCCGAGTTCTGGGCTTTATTTGATGTGCCCCAAAGATAGAAGTTCTTTAGCTAAAAGCAAAGCACTCTCTCATCTTACCGCAATATTCATTCCATCAGGTGTCACATTGCTTCTAGAAACCAGGCATGACTAAAAATAGGCCTTTTTAGGCCACTAAAAAAAGCGTTAAACTAGATGTTAAAATCAATCTATCAGGCAAAAACAGAGACTGGGCATAATAACACAAGGTGACATGATTTCTTGCTACGACTCATTTCTTTTTATTTGTGCACATGTATAGAACACAAGGTGCGAGTCACTGTATTTCACAGAAGCCCACACGGGCAGTTTAGTCTAACAGCATTGAGTCAAGCATGTCTCCTCTCCCATCCTCACAGTATTTACAAGGTTAAACTCCACAATAAAGCTCTTCACTGCCTCAACGGCAGAATATAAAAATCACATGACTAAAAACAGGAGTGGAGTGGAATGGAATGGGCTGGTATAATATAAAGCAACATTTAAAAAAAATCAATGTGTAAAATAAATGTAAATGCGCAGAACATTTTCAGCTGAATTCAAGCAAGCTGTCGCACTCCAGCACATCCTGACAAGAACGTATAGTGTCAGTACCTGTAGGCTAAATACTGATTGATAATGATGGTTCATCTCAATCTCTCTGCACACTTCACACACTCTTCAAAACACTCTGAACTTCACACTTCTGTAGGATGCTCACTGCAGTGAAAAAAAGAAAAATCTCACTTACAGCATACATAAATCCCATACACCCTCACGAATCATATACATGCCTATCAGTATATGGGGTTTTTCAGTCATATCAGAATAATCGTTCTATGCAAACTTAGTATATTTTGTTCTCTGCTCTCTTCCAGTCTATACACTTGTTCTGTTAGATGAGCTATAAAATTCACGCGCAAGTCCTTTGTTTTAAACATATATAACATATCAGCTCTCATTCATCCAGTTCAATTAAAAGTACTCAAAAATCTCACTTTGACAAAGAGCTTTCCTTTCAGCAAAGCATCATGGGTAAGCAACTACACATAAAGGAAAGCTCTTGTCAAAGAGATCAGTGCTTGATCCCCAAGGTATGATGTACAGCTATTTTACATGGATACAAGAAATCGTGAGAGGAGTGGAGGGGGAGGCCTGGAAGCAGAGCTGACGGGGGCAGACCGAGAAACCTGAGGCTGCTTGTTTGGCCTGGTGTTGGCTGGAGAGTGTGTTTGTGGGTAGTGGGGTTGATTGTGTCTCCCGGTTCAGGGCTTAGCAGCTTCACCCCTTCTGTTGTCCAAGTGGCACATAGAGGTGAAAGATGGAGGCTCAACACCTCGAGACATCAGTCCAGTTAGTCACCCAGAAGAGGGTTACGCCAGAGACCTCTGACGTGGCTTTATTCTGGGGTACAGCTATAGAAACAAAGAAACACATAACCAGTCATTTCATAATATACTGTACACTACTGTTAAAAAGGGGGGTTTGGAAAGAAATTAACACATTTATTCAGCAAGGATGCATTAAATTGATCAAATTAATCTCTCAATTACTTTAAAATGTGGTGTGCCACACTCAATACACACTAAAGCAAAAGCACAATTATAGCCTATGTGTGCACCTACCCCCAATAGGTTACGTGGCACATAGCCCTCTTTGTCGTTGAGTTTACTCCACCACCAGTCTGTCTCGGTATCGTCCTTCCTGCGTAGGACAGTAATGGCGTCACCCTCCTGAAAGGAAAGCTCATCTGCGCTCTGAGCCTCATACTCCCACAGAGCGTACACAACTCCTTTATTCATCACGCCCAACTTCTCCTGCACGCCTGTAAACACACACAGAGAGAGAAAGCTCTTAATACGGTATGTAAGTGTCACATGCAGTACAATATTATAGCATTAACTTGAGCACCACACAAAAAAATAGGTTACACCTAATTATATTGGTGAGGATTGAGTAATAATATTGATTAAAAAGTTTGTCAGTAAGATGTTTTAAAGGAACACGCCGACTTTTTGGGACTTTAGCTTATTCACCGTATCCCCCAGAGTTAGATAAGTCCATACATACCATTTTCATCTCCGTGCGTGCCGTAACTCTGTCTGACGTACCCACCGCTAGCGTAGCTTAGCACAAAGACTGGAGGTAAACGGCTCCAGCTAGCATACTGCCTAGAGCCCTGCACGGGGCAAAACATCCAGCCCTAACCGAGCCCTGGCCCGTGGTGTTCAAGCCCTAATCCGGCCCCAGCCCGAACCCGACCCGAGACCAACATCAATATCACTTTGAGCTCTCTCTGACGCGCGCTGTCTCTGCTAGACGCACACACAAGACGCACACACATGCTACTAGGTAAAATTTTATTATAGGCCTCAAACATAACTACTACCACCGACAATTATGCCCACAAATATTAATACAGACTGTCCATTACAGAGAAGCATAAGCATGCAGTAGAGAATATTATATAGCCAAATGTGATCCAGCAGTAAATAAAGATTTACGGCCTACCTTTTTTTGATGTCAAGTAACTTTACTGAAGAACTGGTTAACGTTAAATAATAATAAAAATATAATAAAGAAAAAAAAATCCGTTGAACTGAGTAGGTTCATTCACTGTTTATTCGCGACCGTTGTGAAGAAAAAGAATAGCATCCACTGTTGAAGGCTTCAGGCTCATTGTTTGCTGTGGTAATCAAATCAAAACTCTTTCAAAATGCAGCTTTTCCTGAAGTATTGGGAACTTTTAGTAACTCCTTACGCTCCAACTTCTCCCTGATGCTCTGCATGGTCAACTGTCACCTAATGCATTGCACTCGCGTGATCGCATATTGCGTTGCATATTTATAATATTATCAATATAACAATATTTCATACAGTAGCCTGCGCTCTGCACGTATATTATGGGCACGATGAAAGGAGAAAAGCTAAATGAGCCGGAGTCCGACCAAAGCCCAATCTGTAAAAAAAAATAAAAAATAAATTGACCCGACTGCTCCCAATAAGTGACAAAATAACGCCAACAAATGTTGTGATTTGTCTAGTCACAGTGTGTACAAATAACATGGTCACATATTCTCAGAAGCCGAAGCACTGCTACTTGGGCGGAGTGATTTGCTCGCAGCGCCTGAGAAACCCCCCGTGGTGAGGAGCAGAGTTCGCTCAGAATTGGAGTAAATCACTCCGCAGAAGTAGTAGTGCTTCGTCTTCTGAGAATATAGTTCCCAGTATGTAAACGGTTAGAAGATGTCTGTGTCTCATGTGACCATGTTATTCGTACACGCTGTGACTATACAAATCACAACATGTAAATAGGAAAATGTTGGCGTTATTTTGTCACTTATTGGGAGCAGTATGCTAGCTGGAGCCGTTTATCTCCAGTCTTTGTGCTAAGCTAGGCTAGCGGTGGGTGCGTTAGACAGTTACAGCACGCACGGAGATGAAAAAGGTGAAAATTTCGTATTTGTTTCATTAAAATGAAAAATTTTAAATGAAAATTTAAAACGACTGGTTTCTATTTTAATATATTTAAAAAATGTCATTTATTCCTGTATTGTCAAAGCTGAATTTCCAGCATCATTACTCCAGTCTTTAGTGTCACATGATCCATAAGAAATAATTCTAATGATTTGTTGCTCAAGAAACATTTCTTATCATTATCAATGTTGAAAACAGTTGTGCTACTTAATATGTTTACGTTTTGTGGCAGTTCCACACAATAAGTGAGTTCACATGAACAATCTCACATCAATCATGCCAAACAACCGGACAACGGGCAACTTCAACACAGTGAATAATTGTGTACAGCGATTGGTTCACTTCATTCAAAGCGCTCTAAACTCTGTACGCTGAGGACATCTGCTGGTTAAAGGCTTGTAAATGCAATGAGAATACAGCAAAAATATGTTCAACAAAACAAATCTATAATATCAGTAAATATTAAAGAGAAATGATCTGCTTTTATTCATTTGTAGCACTTAATTTGTGTGTTTGCTCTATTTCTTTAAATTAAAAGTCACTTGGTTTAATATTTTGCCATCTAATGCAGTGACTTTCATATATTAAGTGAGACTTGAGTGTCCAAACATTTTGTTGATGAATTTGTACAATCTGAAATGCACAAATGGGTTGTTTGGTTAATTAAAAAAATATGTATATTTTTAACTGCCTTTACTTTCCAATAAAATTAATTAGAGTTCTCAAATCGGATGGTGTGAGAGAAGGCCAAATACAGAAATTCTCTGGAGAGGAAAAGAAAGATGCTCTTACCATAGAGAAACTGTGAGCACTGTATGAAACCCTCCTCCATCTCCTCACATTTGTCTGCTGCCGTCTCCACATCACTGATGGTGGTGGCAAAGATGGCAGCACCAGACTCCACCAGCAGCTTACACAGGTGCACGCTGTTACAGGAGGCGGCACAATGCAAGGGCGTCCTACACACACACACACACACACACGCACATCAGAGAGTCCGTCTATTCCACACCTGTTAGCTTTTATTGACTGATCAATCTCTTTCACACTGACAGATCCAACAATGTGTCCTCACCAGCCATCACTGTCTGCTGCATTCACATTAACACCAAAGTCCAGCAGGAACTTGACGATGTGGTGGTGTCCAGCGCACACAGAGTTGTGAAGGGGTGTGATACCCTCATCATTAGGGGTGCTGGGATTGACAACCTAAGAGAGGAGAATAATTAAATAGGAATTAGTTAATAATAAAAAAATAAAAAAATAAATAAAAAAAATCAATCTGTGTCTGCAAGATCCATTCACTACGCCACATGGCATACATCAATATACATACCTCATAGATTATCCTTTGTACGAGGTCAAACTCGCCCTCCAGTGAGGCATCCAGCAGCAGGGCGAGCGGGTTGAACTTCACTCTAAGGCCGTGACCCGTCCGCTCTGAGTCTGGCTTTTTTAGGTTAGTGCGTTTGCCCTGTTGAGGACATGGACCGTTAGGCTTTGTTTCGTACAGCACTCAAACTCATTTGTTTATCAAATCTGATCTTTAGGACTGACTGTCTGTACTGTTGCAAGCGATTTAATCTGATGGGTTTGTACAAATCAGCCAAGTCAATATCTGGTGCATCTATTTCAGCTGCTATAGTAGTGGTGAAAACATTAACAAGGTCAACACGACGAGATTTTCCAATACACAGCGATTGAGAGTAGCTGTCAGTGTGAGGAGAGCGGATGGAAACAGGAAATTTGCATCTGCTCGTGCCTGTCATGACATCTAACCTCACAAGGCACATGAGAACATAAGATTTCATACATTCATATGGATGTCGAATTGAGTGCATTTGGACATAATGTTTCACATAGCATTGTTGCACAGATTTTTCTATCATTCTAATATGCTGATTTGGTGCTTATTTCTATCAATGTTGAAAACCGTTGTGCTATTTAATATTTTGTTGGAAACTAATACTTTTTTCAGGATTCTTTGATGAACAGTAAGTTTAAAAGAACTGCATTTATTTAAAATATAAATCTTTTGTTATATTATAAACTTTCGATTCATTTAATGCATCCTTGCTGAATAAAGGTTTACTGACCCCAAACTGTTGAACGGCGTATGCCAAAATGCCCAAAAGACAAAAACAAAAAACTATTCAGTATGACTGAAAAATGCATTTTAAAATATGCAAATTGAATACTTTACTTTATACTGATTTTTTATTTGAAATGGAATAGTAAATGCTGGATTTCATGGAGTTCTACCTGCAGACTTGAGATATAAAATATGTGACCATTTTTAAAATGGCACATTTTATGTTGTAATAAATAATAATAATTTAATTATAGCAAATGTATTGCAAATGTATTATTTAGATGGCATATTATAATACAATACAAAAAATATATTATTGCATAATAGGTAATATTAAGTTTTTAGACTGTATTGTAATATGCAATAATTATAATCTAAATAATATTTATATGCAATAATTGATTATGACTATTGTTATTATTAGTAATATATAATATATGTATCAGTAAACCAACCGTGGGTTGGGATGATGGTGAGGTGTCTTCTTCAGGGGTGCTGGCCTCAGCTACAGGACTCGGCAAAACCGCTACAGGTTCCGCAGGATTGTTGTTATCGTCTTCTGATGGTTCTGGTGCCGGAGGGGTCAGCGGCTCAACCGCTTGCTCTAGGGGCTCATTATCATTGGCGTCACCTTGCAGGACAGCGTCCTCAATAACAGCACCCTCAGAGGGTGTGGTAGGCGTTTCTGAAGGTGGATTCCCATTGTCTGCATCAAACAGCATTTCACCTGTGGCAGCAGAGGGCTGGTAGAATGGAGTCACTCCTCCACTTCCACTCACACCTCCCATTCCTCCCTCCATCCCTCCAGCTAGGGTGTTGAACCGCTGATAGAGAAGTTTCTGGATGTTGGGCCCATTGGGGCCCTCTGGCTCTGTAATCGAGCTGCGCTTCTTAAGCGGACGTGGAGCATTGGCCAGTTTCTTGCGCAAGACCTCCAGTTCAGCATCGCTCTGGTAGCGCATCGGGGAGTGCACCATGGGTGTGAGTTTAGTGGGGCTGAGAGGTCGTGGGATGTGGTCCACGCTGGGTTGGGGCGGCTCAGGAACACCTATGATTTGACCATCGAAGTCCAGCTCAAGATCCAACATGTCTCCTCCGGGACCCTGCAGGGCAGGAAAGGCCCCAGAGCCCCCGAAAAGTAAGGGGGAGGGGGGTGTAGAGCTGGGAGGCAGGACTGGCTTACCATATACTGCAGGCAAAAAGAACAAAATACTCAATTATACTGTACTCAGGAATAAAACAAACACATAATCAGGAAATAAACCACATAATTCACAGAGGACACGTCATTCTTGAATCAGTCTGCACGTTTTTTATTTTATTTAATTTTTTAATGTGAAGTGCTTAAATAACATCTTTGACACCTTTGATTTTTTTAGCTTTTTTTAGGGGAATTTTTGAAGACACTTGTGTAAAGTTAAAAAGACACCTGATTTCTGTTGCACCGCATCTATCCGTTTTTAAAAACACTAAGATGCATCCTGTGTGAACATAGACTGTGTAAAAATACAGATTTTTTTAATTTTCATATTAACTATACTGATTCATAGAATCCCAAGAGCAATCTTTTATTCTAAGCATATTGATTTATAGACACATTTTATTATAGCGGTATTCAGACACTTCTACTATACTTTTTCATGGGTGTTTATTATTATGAAGAGCTCATGAAATTTCATAATTTTAGATATTGATATAATAGGTTTACACACAAAATGCAATTTAAAGTTGACTTCAGTTAATATCTGCAGAGCGGTTTTTGGTTGTACTATTTTATCAGTTGAACTGCACAGTTATTAATATTTTGTTAATACAGAATTATATATTTTTTATTAATTTATAATCTCTCTCTATATATATCTATCTATATATATATATATATATATATATATATATATATATATATATATATATATATATATACACTCACCTAAAGGATTATTAGGAACACCTGTTCAATTTCTCATTAATGCAATTATCTAATCAACCAATCACATGGCAGTTGCTTCAATGCATTTAGGGGTGTGGTCCTGGTCAAGACAATCTCCTGAACTCCAAACTGAATGTCAGAATGGGAAAGAAAGGTGATTTAAGCAATTTTGAGCGTGGCATGGTTGTTGGTGCCAGACGGGCCGGTCTGAGTATTTCACAATCTGCTCAGTTACTGGGATTTTCACGCACAACCATTTCTAGGGTTTACAAAGAATGGTGTGAAAAGGGAAAAACATCCAGTATGTGGCAGTCCTGTGGGCGAAAATGCCTTGTTGATGCTAGAGGTCAGAGGAGAATGGGCCGACTGATTCAAGCTGATAGAAGAGCAACTTTGACTGAAATAACCACTCGTTACAACCGAGGTATGCAGCAAAGCATTTGTGAAGCCACAACACGCACAACCTTGAGGCGGATGGGCTACAACAGCAGAAGACCCCATCGGGTACCACTCATCTCCACTACAAATAGGAAAAAGAGGCTACAATTTGCACGAGCTCACCAAAATTGGACAGTTGAAGACTGGAAAAATGTTGCCTGGTCTGATGAGTCTCGATTTCTGTTGAGACATTCAGATGGTAGAGTCAGAATTTGGCGTAAACAGAATGAGAACATGGATCCATCATGCCTTGTTACCACTGTGCAGGCTGGTGGTGGTGGTGTAATGGTGTGGGGGATGTTTTCTTGGCACACTTTAGGCCCCTTAGTGCCAATTGGGCATCGTTTAAATGCCACGGCCTACCTGAGCATTGTTTCTGACCATGTCCATCCCTTTATGACCACCATGTACCCATCCTCTGATGGCTACTTCCAGCAGGATAATGCACCATGTCACAAAGCTCGAATCATTTCAAATTGGTTTCTTGAACATGACAATGAGTTCACTGTACTAAAATGGCCCCCACAGTCACCAGATCTCAACCCAATAGAGCATCTTTGGGATGTGGTGGAACCTCCCGCTTCGTGCCCTGGATGTGCATCCCACAAATCTCCATCAACTGCAAGATGCTATCCTATCAATATGGGTCAACATTTCTAAAGAATGCTTTCAGCACCTTGTTGAATCAATGCCATGTAGAATTAAGGCAGTTCTGAAGGCGAAAGGGGGTCAAACACAGTATTAGTATGGTGTTCCTAATAATCCTTTAGGTGAGTGTATATATATATATATATATATATATATATATATATATATAAAATAAAAATGATTTAAATATGTTCTATTAATTCTATTCATATAATATTTTTCATGTATCAAGTTAGAAGTCTCCTTGCATAATTGTACAGTATTGGCTAAACCTGATGCGAACACTCCGTAATGTTAAAAGACTGCCTTAAAGGTGAGAACAAATTGCCAGTATAAGTATTAAACTGTTGAACTTGAATATCAAATCAGCTGCTGATGTTTACCTGCTTTGACTGCAGGCTTGATGTTCAGAGGGTAGTTCTTTGGGGCTGCTTGTTGTAGGTACATGTGGTAGATGGAGCTTGAGTTCATGGTGGCTGGGCCCTTTCTGGGTGACTGCGGTCTGGAGCCCTTATCTGGGATGAACGGCCTTACCGCAACAGCTAGAGGAGGGTCTGGTCTCTCCCCGGGGGGGAAAAAGGGTGGACTGGGCTGGAAGGTGGGACTGGGGGGAACAGAAATGCGCTGCTGGATCTGCTGAGATGATGAGCCGGAGGGTGTAGGGGGGACACGGGGCCAGGCCGGCAGCGGCGGGGGGTTGTTGGGTAGGCTGGGCACTGGCCGGAGTGGAACGTCCTTGCGGCGATCCAAGGAGCTGGTGGAACCCGAGTTGGCAGATGAAATGGGGTGGTTGCTGGTATGGGCTCCATATGGGGGAGGCTGGGGCTTGTTGAGAGGAGGACCTGAGCCCATTTTACTGGAATCCTGAACCTAAAGGGGGAAAAAAAACAGGAAAACATTTTATGATGGTAAAATAATAAGAGGGCAATTGTGTATGCTGGTGTTAGTTAGACGTACCTTATCTGCAGGAGTGCCTGCAGGTGATGCCGTTTTACTGGTCGTGTCTGTTCCAGACTCCTTCCAGTCAGATGGCTTGACTGATGTGTTGCTCTTGTTGAGGGTGGGCCAACCGGCATCATTAGCTAGAAAGGGAAAGAAAGGGAGCATTAGAACAAGATCAGAAATGACAAAACCCCTCACAAGCACATATATGATTACAGCAGTATGACGAACTGCACTGCTAATATATTAGACATGACTTCTAAAGTTGTCTAGGCATGTTCTTGAGTTAGGAGATATGAAGTGTAACAATCTTGCATGTGGAAATTAAGTTTACTTCCTTACATCTACAAGAAGAGTTCAGATGACCCTAAATCGTAAGATATTGGTATTCTGCAAAGCCTGCATGAATATTGTTGACTGCAAGATATCTTGACGATTTTGGAACTTGAAAGAGCTTGATGTGTGGCGTGTACATTTTGTGTGAAGTCAACAAGTTAGCTGAATGTTAGAGAATGATGAAATGGAACCAGTAATTTAGTGAGTTTAAATGTACTGAGGAAGAAGTAGAAAGCCCAGTGAACCTAATCAGGGTAGAGCTTTTCATGCCAACACATACATTCACCCTCACACAATCTAATTACATTCTTGCACCAGGGATGGAAATTAACTTTTTTGTCCACCGGCCACTGTGGCTGGTGGATTTCAAAATCTACCAGCCACTCAATGTTTTTACCAGCCACTTTCTTGTTTTTAACCGACAATGTGTAACTGCATGTGAAAATTAATACTACAAGATCTACAATACTTATGCAGTTTATTTAATCTCAAGTCTCAATGAAATACTGACATTTTCTCTTTCTCTCTTATATATATTTCTCTTTTTTACCTGGATGTGGCATTTGAATGATTCGTGGTCTTTTATGGCTTCCAGTTTTAGGTTTTTAGTCCCAACAATGAAACTAGGGCTGGGCGATATGGACCAAAAGTCATATCCCGATTATTTAGGCTGAATATCGATATACGATATATATCCCGATATTTTTTCCGCAAAGTGAGAGCAAATGTTCAGTCAAAGTCAAAGCCAAATATGACATGTCACAAGTAGTTTTATTGAAACCGGCTATTTCCACACACACAAGTACTGTCCCCATTTACTTAACATAAATTGTAAGAATATGACTAATAGTAAAGACTAGTACTAATAAATAAACATTAGTCCTATGCTAAAGCTATTAAATAGCAGTCCCAAACTAGTTTTTGTTAATACAATGTTGGTATGAGCCACTAGAGTCATTTAAAAATATAAAAAATAACACAAAGAAAAATAAAGTGGATAATAAGTGTTAATATGGAAACGACAGTTGCCATGGTGAATACACAATATTAACAATAACTGTTAATGAACCATGGAAACTGCTCCTGGTGAACAGTATGAAAATTATCCCTGCATTACTTTTATTTTGTGTAATTTACAACGTAACGGCGTTGCATGCTCGTAGTTTATCTTGCACTTTATATACATTGAGGCGATACACAGCGCGCGCCACCACATTTGCGCGTGCAATTGAAGAGTGTTCGCTACGAGCACAGGATAACGGCTGACGTGACAGGACAAGAAAGTCCGTTTTTCTGAGGTGAAAGACTTTATTTCAGCGTACACTTATGTCCTCTAAAAGTGTCCGCCGTCTGTGTGAAACAGTATATTTTTATTTACCCGCCACGGTGGCCGGTAGGTGAAGCGAGTTTACCTGCCACAACACAAAATCACCCGCATTTGGCTGGTGGCGGGTGCTAATTTCCATCCCTGTCTTGCACACACAATCATATACACACATACTCCCAAAAGACAGGATCAGCAGCTTTTGACTCATATTGAATTGCAGTAAAGAGTAGAGTGAATTTAATTAACCAGGCAGCAGGATCTAGTGTATCATTAAGGTACAATTTCTCATGAAAAACCTATAATTTTGACTTTTCTCTTAAGCCACATTCTGTTTGGAAAATTGTCTTCTCTGCGATTTAAGTGGATATGGACTTTAACAGAACCTACTTCTACATAGAAAAAAGTTAAATAATCTCTGTAAGATAGTGGAGTCCAAAAGTCTGAGATCATTAATTTTTTTTTACATTACAAATTACACTACTGTTTAAAACTTTGGGATCAGTAAGATTTGTTTGTTGTTGTTGCTGTTGTTGAAAGAAATAGATTAATTTAGCAAGAGCATATTTGATCAAAAGTGACTTAGTGAAAAGATTTTTAATGTTACACAAGATTTCAATTTAAAAAAATGCTGTTCTATTGAACTTTCTATTCATTAAAGAATCCTGAAGGACTTTCCATAAATATATAAAAATAAAATCTTTTTCAACATTGATAATAAGAAACGTATCTTGAGCAGCAAATCAGCAAATTAGAGTGATTTCTGAAGGATCATGTTACACTGAAGACTGGAGTAATGATGCTGAAAATTCAGCTTTCCCCTCACAGGAATAAATCACATTTTAAAATATATTAAAATAGAAAAGTCATTTTACATTGTAATAATATTTCCCAAAATATAGTGTAACTGTTTTTACTGTATTTTTGATAAAATATATCAGCCTTGGTGAGCATAAAAAATAAAAATAAAAAATTCCAACCAGCTCAAACTAGTGTATATTATCAGCAATATAGTTAATCTTTAAAATTGAAAATGAACATGATTTTCAGAATGACTTTGTATTTGATTAGTCTCTTTTGCTTTAATGACAGCAGCACTTGAGCTGTGTCAAACTTGATGATCATGTTCTCCAGAATGATTTGAGATGATCCAAGGGCCATCTTAAGCTTCAATGGAAGCAAGAAAATCATACAGTATGTACAAAGGAGTCACATGATCAATGACACTAATTTACTTATACAATCTGTATTTGATTCTGCATTGAGACTCATGAGCCATATAGGGTAATGTAACAAGTCACGGAGACTTAGTCAACTGCTTTGATCCTGCTCACTACACTGAATAAGGTTCATAGGCCGTTCCTCCTGCCTTCCATCAGACACCTTCCCACTCACGAGAAGCGCTGTTCGACCCTGCCGCAGAGCAGGTGACTGGGGGTGGAGCCCCCGGGCCTGGGCGGGGCTCTGGAGGGGGCGGAGCAATCGGGTCCACTATGATGTCTAAATCAGAGACCTTCCAGGGGCCGGGAGGCTTTCTCACTCCATCTAACCCCCCCGCACAAATCCCACAACATCAAAGTACAGGGACAGCAAAGAGAAAAAAAAAGAGACACACATACACATATGCACAGCACAGAGCAGAAAGGACACAAGAGGTTAGAAGTGAAGAAAATGAGAAATCAACTTCATAATAAAACAGTAATTGAAGAGATCGAACCCACAGCAGGAAGCAATGGGATACATGCCGTGATCTTTAAGAGAAGAACCAAACCACTTTATTTACATTTACGTATTTGCAGATTGCAAATTACACTGCATTCAAGGTATACATTTAATTAGCTCATGCAGTCTCTGGGAATCAGATCCATGAGCTTGGGATTGTTAACACCTTTGCTCAACTGTGTGAGCTACAGGAATACTGTAGCACTTGACCGAACACCAATCTTATTAAGCCCATAGTATAATTTGGCATGTACGCTAGGGTGTGCGGCTGTGCGCAAGATATAAATTTCATCATCAGCATAGTATGTGCATATTGATTTTTCTAACCACACATTTTGCACTAATTAGATGGTCCACAAGGTGGCAACACTGGCCCAGGTCAGCATTTCAAAGTAGAAAAAAGAAAGAGACAGGACACAACGTGTGTTGAGCGTCTGTGTTCGTTTAAGTGGTGAAATGGAGCATACTTTGAAAGGGTATGCATTTGGCTGTACGCATGTGGCAGGTGTTCAGACAAATTTTAGGCTTTAGACACAAACGACTCTTTAAAACCGACAGGCTGGCTGTTACCTAGTCTGTCACAAAACAAGTCATATTTACAAGGTATGAAGTGGATAAAGTTTAGGAAGAACTAGTTGGTGGATTTGCCAAAGTTTGAAAAAGGGTCATCAAATCTTTCAAAAAGTGTTTTGCTTAAGGCACTTAGTAGGAAGTGAAGTAGACCTTAATGAGGAGAACTAGTTTTCTGAACTGTGTCTGTTAAAATAATTGTGTCTGACAAATATGTTTTCTGTACAACATTCACAGAGATTGCTGCATCATTATTTGAATTAACTTCATTGCTTGCTGGTCTATTACCAAAACTTGATGTGAGCACTTCTCTTAGCGGGAATAAGCTGACTAGACTTTATGCTGCTAATCAGAAGTCTGGATCTGCAAGACTAAATGTAGACCTAAATGCAGACTACCGTCGATCAAAAGTAATCAAAGCAGTTTCATATTCAACCCAATGAGACTAAAGAGTTTATGTATTACAAAATTATAAAGCTGATTCACAATGTAGGATAAAGATAAACAGACATAAAGGGTACCATTTATTTGGCACCATTTAATTCCAAATAAATGTTTGCCGTTATCATGCATAAGTCAGTGTTTAAGGACTGACCTGATTTGGAGCGGGCATGGTTGGCTGGGGTATTGACGCCCAGCGACTGAGGTTTGAGGGGTTCAGGAGGCACTACATAACCCTCCTGCCTGCCTGGCACTGGGACCTGGATGTAGGGTCCCACGGCAGCCACACGGCCGGTGTTTCCATGAGCAGGCTGTGGAGAGGGAGGACCATTTACTCTATTCAGCTGCAGGAAGGGGAAAGGGGAAAAAGGAAAAATGGGGCAAAAAAGGTAATGAGCCTAGTTGAAATTCAAAAACATTTCTCTAGTACCAGATAAACTCTCTAGATGTCTGAATGGTTTCTGAACAAGCCTGCTAAACAAATGAAACAAAGAAGCATGAGTGAGTGATGCACTCTCATGGCCTTACAGGAAGATTTTCTTTTTGACGTGCCTCTGCTTTTCTCTTGTACAGTCGATCTCTGAGCTCATTGATACGCTTGTCCATCAGAGTCACCTCCATGTTTCTCTTATTCAACAGCTCTTTCTGTTGCTGAAGTTTACTGTTCTGTTCCTGATTCAGCTTATTGCGGATCTGATGGTGGGAATTGGGGGGTTTGGATAAAAAAATAAAAAAAAAGATCAATATCATAACTGACAGAAATGATAATAGCACACATACTAGTAACACAGACATACACAGACTAATCATCAAGCTAAGGCTATGGCTGATTCCATGTTTCTATAACAGAAAATGTCAAATTCAACAATTTTGAATTGATAATTCAAAACATTGTACTATTTATTGTTTTTAATTTGATACATTTTGTGTATGTAATTTGAATGATTATTGCTAGAAATTAACACTCACATAATTTTAAACTGCATTTAGACATTATTTCCAAACTCTTTTAACAGGGTTGCAAACCTCATACACAATAAATAGAAAATTGACAAACAACCAATGAACCTGATCAACTTAAGCACTTTCACTGGCCATGAAGGAAATGCAGATTTCTCTGGATTTAAACATTGATGGAAACATTTGGGATAATGCAAGCACACAAGTCAACAAAATATATAACACTGTTCTAGTGGTTTTTGGATATTTTAATGCAAAAATCTTATATTCCAAAATGGAAAATCACCACAGCAAAATCTCTTAATTACAATAATGGCTAAACTGTGCCCATACCTGCAGCTCCTGGTAGAGTTTGCGGAGCTCCAGGGCAGCGTTGCCGGTGACCTGACCGCCGAGGGTCTGCAGGCCGTTCAGTTTGCCTCTCCTCAGGTCCTCCAGCTGCTGGCTGAGCTGATCCACCCTCGAGACGGCTGACTGCAGCTCTGCCTGCTTCTCCTGGAACAGCCCGCTGATGTGCTCGATCTCTGCGGCTAACAGAACACGGCAGAGTTATACACACGCCAACTTGCGTGCAAACACACAGACGTGCATGAGCCGACATACTTTCTCTATTACTATAGGATTATTATTTAATGTTCAATGAAAATATCATGTATGGCTGCACATGTTGTACAGGAGCTCATGCAAAATGCAAAACTAGCAGGCTGAGCAGATATATTATATAAAGCAAAAGTGATTTTATTGTTTTCACAACTTGTTAACCTTATAACAGCGTAAATGCTAGCACAACATGAACAAAACACTCAAATGAGGGATAAAACTAAGTTTCATAAATAGAAAATCTTCACCATGAACCTGCCATGATATACTGATAACAATCCACAAAAATCTAATTTTATCTCCAGCAGAGTGGACAATCCCATCTGGAATTGCGTGTGTGGGAGAGTTGGCATTATCCGAGTTCATTACAATTCACAGGCTATCGCCGTCCTAATCCTGACCTCACAGCATGTGTATTTATGTGCTCGAGAATACTTTTTGTGCGCAACCCCCCCCCCCAAAAAACCCACTTTATTCAACTATTAATTTTCTTCTGTGTGAGCCTCTGACGTGAGTTCACGTCGTATAACAGCGCAGCGCAACGTCAGAACGTAGGCTCACTATTGGCCGACGCTGGTCATGTGTGTGATGCTGGCCAATAGTGAGCCTACGTTCTGACATACAACCCAGAAGCGCTGTGCTGTTACACTACGTGAACTCACGTCAGAGGCCCACACAGAAGAAAATGAATTCTCGTCGCTTGATAAACTTATGGTTGAGCCACTGTAGTCACTTGGACAATTTTAAACATTGTCTTTACTAACTTTCTGGGCCGGCAAGTTTCAATAACATAGAAGCCTATGGAGGAGTGAGACTTTTGATTTAATCAAAAATATCTTAATTTGTGTACCGAAAATGAACGAAAATCTTATGGGGTTGGAACAACATGACGGTGAGTAATTACTGACAGAATTTTCATTTTTGGGTGAACTAACCCTTTAACACAGACACGCAAAAGGTTAAAACCACATAATCAGCAGTGTCCAGTAACCTATCCACTCAGATGAATCCTCAAGTCAGTGATCAAGCAAGTACATACACAGGTTGCCATTGATGACTTTACTGTAGTCCACTTGGCCCCTCATGGCACGGATCTTCTTGAGTTTGGCTTCCTGACTCTCTACCCTCTCCTTCAGCCTCTGTAGTTTTTCGGTCTCAGACACAGCCTGCTGCTGCCGTCGCTCCTGCTGCTTCAGATAGCGCAACCGCTGCTCCTGCAGACACAATACATACATGAGCATGCAAAAAAAAAAAAAAAAAAAGTAGGGAAAACATACATGTAACAGTAACAATAAATTGTCAAGAGCAATCAAAGTATGTACTGAACCACTCTACAACCATTATAAATGGGCTTTAATTGAACTTATGACAGTAAAGCTTATTGATCTGATTGTCTTTTTGCGCTAATAAGCTTTACTGTTATTCGCCATTTTGGAACTTTTGTGACATACAAACCTACTTTTTGGCAAATTCCCAACATTATGGTAAAAAGGTGTTGTTATGGTACATGTAATTTGTATACTAGGTATCCAGAGACACTAGTGAATGGAGTTTGGTTTGTTCCATTCCCGAAACCAACCAGTAATCTCGATAAATGCAAGAGCTGAATCAGACTCTATTGTAGTAGACTACAAAAACAACTACGCTTGCAAATTTTGAATGATCGTCCTAAAGGAAAATATCTCAATGTTTTCAAAAAGAAAAGGAAAAGTAATATTTAATCCCGGGGCATCTGCAGTGCCCTAACAGAGTAAAGTGCATTCAGGACAACACCATCCGATCTTGTCATTACATCACAATACAGCACTTAAACCAGACAGACAACCTAGTGATTTACTGTCGGCGTCAAGCATGAAGACGTTTGCTATTAAGAGCAATAGTAGTACCTGTGGGAAAAGATGCTGATTACTAACCTAACTTATTGAGTAACTAACAGAAAATAAAAGCAACTAGGCTCTTTTTTTGTTGCCTATCTGCAGGGAACACAAACAGATGCAGTAAAATGGAAACAGTGTCTCTGAGTGAGTGAGAAAACTAAAAATAGCACATGGTGGACTCTCAATGACTGGAGGCTCATAGTCATCACAGCACATCGACTCACAGCAATAATAATCTAAAAAGCTCTGAGATCAGTGTTCTCGTTGGGTCTGATCCTGGAACAGTCTGTAAGTGTGACTAGTCCTAGATTCCACACATCATTCTTTGTTGAATGTAGAAACTAAGCTATTTAGCGCTCGTGTGGATGAGAAATGCCTGCCACCGCATACAGAGCATGTCAGAGTTGTTTACTAGATAATTGGCATTTTCGGTATTGTCCAGTTTCCCGCCTCAGCCTGTGGTTCCCATGACTAACACCCCTATAATGGTCAGAAAAGCCTGTTGCAATGACCTATAAATGGCACTGAGGAAAACAAAGATGAGCTCAGTAACTTAAAATATCTAATAACAACACTGTTTATGAAGCAGCTTAAGCTCTTTATTATCATTGTGAAAAGTTAGAGGTTTACCCAACAAGCACCTGTGTTTTGAATAATTACTTAAAGGGTTAGTTCACCCAAAAATGAAAATTATGTCATTAATGACTCACCCTCATGTCGTTCCAAGCCCGTAAGACCTCCGTTCATCTTCGGAACACAGTTTAAGATATTTTAGATTTAGTCCGAGAGCTTTCTGTCCCTCAATTGAAAATGTATGTACGGTATACTGTCCATGTCCAAAAAGGTAATAAAGACATCATCAAAGTAGTCCATGTGACATCAGTGGCTCAATCTTAAGTTTATCAAGCGACGAGAATACTTTTTGTACGCAAAAAGTAAACAAAAATAACGACTTTATTCCACTATTCATTTCCTTCTTTCTGGGCCTTGAGTGAGTTCACGTAGTGTAATAGCGCAGCGCGTCTGTGTTGTACGTCACACGTAGGCTCACTATTGGCCAAGGCCGATCATGTGTGTGACGTACAACACAGACACGCTACGCTATTACACTACGTGAACTCACTCAAGGCCCAGAAAGAAGGAAATGAATAGTGGAATAAAGTCGTTATTTTTGTTTACTTTTTGCGTACAAAAAGTATTCTCGTCGCTTGATAAACTTAAGATTGAGCCACTGATGTCACATGGACTACTTTGATGATGTCTTTATTACCTTTTTGGACATGGACAGTATACCGTACATACATTTTCAATGAAGGGACCAGAAAGCTCTCGGGCTAAATCTAAAATATCTTAAACTGTGTTCCGAAGATGAACGGAGGTCTTACGGGCTTGGAACGACATGAGGGTCATTAATGACATAATTTTCATTTTTGGGTGAACTAACCCTTTATTGTCTTAATTACAGTTATTTGCATAGCATAGCATAAATATACATGGCAGTTCGCTTGAAACTTCAAAGATTTTTTTTTTTTTTCACATAAAGATTGTTTATGGAGTGGGAAAAAAATCTTTCACATTCATATTAGACCCCTATGTAAAAATGTATAGTGCAAATATGAGTAAACCCCCAGACACTGTAGTTATCTACTTGGTTTTAGACTATCTATAGTCTTTTTTTTTTTTTTGAATGAATGAATAGTGGGAACTTTAGTTAAACTTCAGTGGCTTAAATAAATAAAATAAATAAAAAATTCTGTCATCATTTACTCACCCTCAAGTTGTTCCCAAACCTGTATGAATTTCTTTCTTCTGCTGAACTCAAAAGAAGATAATTTAAAGAATGTCTGTAAAAAGTTGACGGACCCCACTGACTTCAATTGTATTTTTCTCCTACTATTCCTACTAATTCATACAGGTTTGGAACAACTTGAGGATGAGTAAATGATGAGTGTAAAGATTTTTGGCAAAAAATAACTCTTGGTAATTTTACATTTTATCTGACAAATCAAGACAAAGCATTGGATTACACGGTACTCAAGCACCTCTCCCAAAGATATGTTGCTACTGTTCAGCTGCTAGCTATTCAGACATCGCACAACTGCAAGTTTGGTTCTAGGACAAATGTAGATTGATAGATAAAGAAAAGGCTAAATTTATTTGCCAATTTCTGGTAAATTCCACTACACAACAGTCAAAATATATGGTAAATCTGATTAAGGGCTAGATAAATCGATGTTTAACGTCCACAATAGCAATAAAATCAAAATAGAAACAGTGACTTACTTATTTCCAATGTTTGTTTCAATAGCAAATGCTAAATGGATAAAATATTTGCATCTACAATTGGAGTCAAATAAGTTAATCAATTTGCCAATGTGTTAGTTACATCGTGCCAAAAATACAATTCACAATACAGTGGGGTCCAAAAGTCGAAACCACTAGAGAAAATGCTTCTATTTTGCAACCCTTTTTAATAATAAGATTAATAATAGTTACAAATTTGCTGACATTTGATGAACAACCAAGACATTTAAAACTAGGAAATTCTAAATTCTACCTGAAAAATAAAGCCAAAGCATATGATAATACACCACACAGTGCCAACAAACAGTCAACATAAATGGTCAAGTCTAAAGAAAATGATGCTCACAATATCAATAAAATCAAAATAGAAACCCATTTTAATGTCATTAAATGCCATTTTAATGTCAGTGAATTAATTTATGCCAATGTTTGATTTACTTGCAAAAGCTAACTGGAGGAAATATTTGTGTGTAGTCCCCACACAGATGAAAACAAAGATCTATAAAAAAGATGCACATCAAAAGACACATCTGAGCGTATTACCTTAGCGACAAGCATCTGTTGCTGGGCCTCAATTTGCTGTTGCTGACGAGTGGCCATCTCCTGCAGCTCTGAGAGAGTGAGCTCCACGCGAGGGTTTCCCACCTACACACAGAGAGAGAGAGGGAGAGGGAGAGGGAGAGGGAGAGAGAGAGAGAGAGAGAGAGTGTGATTGAGGTAGAGGACAATCAAAAAGGAGGGACAATCAGGCCAAAAAATATATGCACAGAAACAAGAATACAAAGATGACTGGTTTAATTCTACAGGCATTAATGACAGAGAAGACTGTGAGAAACGGACACAACCAGGGCTCACTGTAGTGAAACTTGGGTGTGAAATGAGCTGTGGCTAAGTAAACACTATGAGCTTAATTATAGCATGAGCGCTATGTTAGCGTAGGCCTGCTATGCTCATCGTGAAGAGGGATGGCGACGCTTTTAGCCGAAAGGGTCTAAAACAGGCCTGTGCCAGAGATGCATCCCAGAATCCCACTCTCTGTCACTGCATTCTGGAAGATAAGAGCAATTGTCCATCACCGTGGCTGTCGCCAGGGTGTCGCCATGGCAGCAGAGCAGAACCGCTGTGTAGCAAAGATTAAAGGCACCAAAATACACAGATGGCAAATGCCATGATAGACTGCCATTTACAGCAATCAAGCAAAACTGAATTTGATTCAAGGCACATGATGCGAACATAGTGTAGTGTAGGACGACTTACATAAACCTGGAGCAGAACACCATTAACAGTCTGGTTCAGGCTGTGCAAAAGATTCCCCTCAAGATTCAAATCTTTTATTGTCTGTGTCAATATAGCAATGCTTCCATTTCCTAAAAAGTCAACAGTCTGTTTTGTCTCTGGGCTGTTCTAAGCAAAAGCTATACAAGTGCACTCAGTGTTTTAGGTTGAAGCTGGGTCGGTCATTAAGGTTATGTAAGGACTAGGCACACTCAGGCATATCAGTTGGAGTCAAATTAGTTTATCATCTTTGCCAATATGTTAATTGAATCATGCCAAAAATACAATCCACAATATGGTGGGGTCCAAAAGTCTGAGACCACTAGAGAAAATGTTTCTCTTTGGCAACCTTTTGTAATAATAATAATAATAATAAAGATTTTTTTTTATTTTTAAGTCTCTTATCCCAGGCTGCATTTATCTAATTACAAATACAGTAAAATAGTGAAATATTATTAGAATTTAAAATAACTTTTCTATCTAAATACATTATTCCTGTGTTGTCAAATGTGAATTTTCAGCATCATTTCTCCAGTCTTCAGTCACATGATCCTTCAGAAATCATTCTATATGCTGATTTGGTGCTCAAGCAACATTTATTATTAATATCAATGTTTACAGTTGTGCAGCTAAATACTTTGGTGGAAAACGTGATAATGTTTTCCCCGGACTCTTCGATAAATAGAAAGTTTAAAAGAAAGTTAATTTATTTGACTTAGAAACCTTTCTACACAACAAAAGTTTAAAAACTGTAATGCTGTTCAATGATGCATTAATGTGGCAATCTATCAGCATTAATACTAACATTAACCTGCCTGAGTGCACAAATATATGCACAGCATGAGAAAGAAACTATGGTGATGTTTGTGGCTTGGTTTTGCCAGGTCACCTATAGCCCATGGCTACTTCTATTCTTAGCCAAGTTAATACCATGATCTATATCTATAATTCATGGGTAGTATTTTTTCCACTATGAGGTGATGGTTGAATACTCATGTCTCACAATATCTTGTTTTTGTTTATTTCTTCACTTTAAATCACTAGGTGTGAAAACCGCCGGTTAAATCACCAGTATTGTCACAGCAACATATAATTATAAAATGGATTAAGATAAGTCAGGAAAAAGACTGTTTAAACACAGTAACAATTGACAACATACAAAAGGGTTAGACCCAAAAGAACCATGTTACGACAAAATAGACATGACACCACATACAAACAAATATTTCACAACATGGATAACAACAACAATAATTATAAATATGAATAGACATCAAATGTACATGTAAGGTTCAGCAAAAATAATGCAAATATTATCTAATGATTTTAAAAAGTACACTACTGTTCTAAGTTTGGGGTCAGTAAGATTTTTTTTCGAACTCAGAAATGGTTTTTCGAACTATTTTCAAAATTAATAAGACGACGTAATGTTTCTTGAGCAGCAAATAAACATTTTAGACTGATTTCTGAAGGATCATGTGACAAGTGATTGAAGACTGGAGTAATGATGCTGAAAATATAAATTACATTTTTAAATATTTTAATATTCAAATAGAAGACATTTATATAACTGTAAAACTACTATTAGAAATATTATACATTTCATTTACAAAGTAAAAAGCAAACAAATGTCAAACAAATATCAAATAGCTTGAACGGGTGTCACTGGAAGCGTCCTTTGATTTCAAATTTAGAAAGATTGTGCTCATGCTCTGTGTCAATACAAAACTGTCCTTTCCATTCAACTAATGATTTGTGATTTCTAAGAAGAAAAAAAAGAGTGGCTTTTGCCTGGAGCAGAGGGCCCAATCGGGTCTGGATCAAATCAACTGTCATTTTAAATCAAAGTGAGAGATTGAACTTTTCCCCCACTGCTACCGCTTTGCTTGAGAATACAACAGGCAATATGTCAGATACACCAAGCAGCATTATGAACACCGGTTATGCCTATAGTTCAAATGTGTCTGAAGACACCAGCACAGAAACAACATTTCAATACTTCAAATGATCAACTTTGCTTCATAACAAGAAAGCGTAACATGTAGCTCAACACGACTTAACCAATAAATGACGCAGCTTTTCATGCAGTTCCCATAAACACGAACTGCATGGCATATCTCCCTATTTCATTAAAGCTGAAATAATTTAATTCAGTTTGCAAGAGAGTGATGCACGGCTTAAAGGCCAATTGTGTCATGCTCTGTTTACCCACACTGGCGACTCTGTATGACCACATCACATTGGTTGTAAAGAGCCTATTTCAATGTGGCGCAAGGAGCGATATATAACAGACTGATTTGATTATCCATTTCTGAAGTGGTTCTGGAGAGAAAAAACTCCCCAGTCTCTTCTGCGGAGGGAGCTCTCGACCGCCCTCCAGTCAGACTGCAAGGCATGATCCTTTTTGCCAGATGCAGTTGTACAAATATGGCCATGGATCTCTAGGGAAGTCTAAGAGATCATTCACCTGTGGGGTGAAACTCGACGCTTGTTAAAACAATAATCAGCCCTAAGGTAAAGGAAGAAACGATAGCTAGTTAAAGAGCAGACTACATCATTCCTGTGGCCAAGCTGAAGACTTCACTGCTAAGATCTCGCTCACTGCTTTCTTGCCTCGTAGGTTTGAAGTAACAACAATTTCTGTTATGCAGTTTATTCAATACAAGACAAAGGAAGGAGGTCAGTGGGTAATAACTTGGACTCCAGGACATCGTGCTATAGATCATGTGCTGCAGAACAACTACAGCATGCTTCTCCAGAGACTTCACATTCTGCAACAATGGATACATGGGACAGTCCTATTTCGTAAAAAGCCATTTCAGACATTTTGCTAACTTCAACCACAATGCGGTGGTTTGAGCCGCTATCAATATACAGGTTATTGAAATCGCTTTTCACTTTCGCATTCGCAATCATGCATACTCTGTGCATAGGGAGCAGGACCGCACATTTTACAAGATACGATGTTTGTCAATGGATCTGTTGCGCACCAAATCCTCTGCCATCATTTTATCAGTCATCTCTCCTTACTCTCGTCACGTGTAATCTGACTACGGCTGCACTGTGCTACGACTCTGGAGCTCGTGCTGTATGGAGCAGTTAGTATCTGTTGTCCAACTGAACTAAATGGTTTTTGGTTCTATAAAAATACAAAATGACAGAGGGGCTGGTGCCATGGTGGGCAATTACTGTAAATGGTGTACAGACAAACACGGTGTAAAACCGGTAACACAGCAAGCCTACACATCTGTCCAAAATCCACCTTCTTAAAAACATGTCAGCAAACAGAAGGTGCAAATTAATTGGCAAGCGTTGCTGCCGAGATATATATAAAAATATATATATATTCTCCCTATGCCCCAAACTTAAATTGCAGGACAAACTCTGGCATTAAATACTCTATCTCTGCAGGGCAGCATTTCCCAATCAAAGCAGCTTTGGATGCACATTGCCAAAACTGGCTGGTGAAATAAAAGCTAAGCTCGCCTTCCAACAGAAATATTATTTTGATGATGTGCTGTACATCCAAGGAGTTTTATAACAAGTTGAGCTATACAAGTATCCATCCTTCATCACTCCACAGAATGCACCCACACGGACAGCATGTTCAGCTGTGACTCTTGGCATGGAGGACGCACACATATAATCCGCTTTCCACACTAAGATTTAGACCGGCGCTCATTTATTGGCACTGGCCTGAAAGCTGTGCAGATCTTAGAGAGGATGTAAAAGATGTTCAAGCAATGTTATGATAAGCTGTACATTAGAACACCAGGTCTTTGACCTTATTAATCTATTAACCTTTATTCTAATATATTAGGGTATATTTCAGTTATAATGTCATTTTGGGAACCCTCTAAACATTGTGCTAAAAAAAGCTACAGTATCCAAACTTTGTAGTTAAACTGCTATTTAATATAAAATAATCAACATAACCACTTTGGATACAACATCTGCTACATAAATAAATGCTAATTCTGACACAAACTAACAAACATATGCATACACTTCATACACTTATGAAAATAAGCAGACAACAAGCTATTCATAATAAACCTGAAATCATGAAGTTGCATGCAAGTTCACATAACTGTTTCAGTGGAAGAAGAATAAGGTAGAAACTAAAAATAAAAGATCAAGAGACATTTTCAAAATAATTATATTCATGACGAAAAGCGAAGCGTTGAGGGAAATGAGAGAAGAAACAGCAAAACCTGGAACACGTGAAGCTCTGGAGAGAGTATCTGCCCACACACGCAAGAACAGCTTCAACTTTATAAAACATGATCTACCCACACAGTTCAGCGTTCTGGAGCTCATAACTCTGCATGTGTGATGGACAGGCATGGTGTTCCTGTGTAAGCAGTGGCTCTAGTGCTATTAGATAGCATAGAGCAGTCCATTACCCATTTAATCTATCACAAAGAACACAATAAAAAGACAGACAGCTCTTATTACTTTACAAGCACAATGGACCACACACAGACTGACAACAGCTGATTTAACCATTGAAAGGCATTAAGTCTATGCCTTTCAAGTCTATGAATGTTCAAAAATGTATTATTGAAAAGAGACTGTGCGTAGGATGGTCTTTTCTGCATGGAGAGCAGAGGCAGCCTTACCTTTTAGACTCTCCCCCGTGGGACACAAAGTCAGTCACGAGCTGTGTAGATGAACGAAGTGTGCAGGGATGGAGTGATGGGATGAAAGAAACAATTAAACAAGTAGAGAGGAATAACAAAAAGGACTGAAAGTCCCAGCATGCACTGACACCCTCCACTGTAGACAGGGCCACGGTGACCCTCTGAAACGCCACACGGTTAGAAAGGAAACTCTCAGGAAGAGCAAAAGACAACAGATGGAGTGACAGCGATAGGAAATGAGAGAGAGTGGGCCACCCACTATTTCATAAGGGGAAAAATGTGGCCACACATTCAGGGATTTACCATACTGTGAACACTGGGCGTGGTAGAGAGAGAGAGAGAGAGAGAGAGAGAGAGAGAGAGAGAGAGAGAGAGAGAGAGAGAGAGAGAGAGAGAGAGAGAGAGAGAGAGAGAGAGAGAGAGAGAGAGAGAGAGAGAGAGACAGAGAGAGACAGAGAGAGAGAGAGAGAGAGAGAGAGAGAGAGAGAGAGAGAGAGAGAGAGAGAGAGAGAAACATCTTCAGAGAAACAGAAGTCGAAGCAGAGAAAACAGCCCTGCTGTAAAACCAGGGGGATGATCCTCTTAAAAGTTATGTCATGAAACGAGTGTAATCCACAAAATAATAAAAACGTAACGGGAGAATAACAATACGGCTGAACGTGTTATGAGGTTTCAAAGAATTTCACTATTAAATAATATAATATAATATTATATTATATTATATATATATATAAATAAAAACACACACATGCTGAGTCAGCACAGTGTCTGTCTTGCCTTGAATCCTGGACAGGGAGAGATATTACTTTAAGTACAGGGATGGGCTGCTTTAGGATTGTTCATGTTTAGAAGTAAGATGAGGCTGGGGGGAGAAATCCCACCTCCCCCCACTGTTGTGAAATATGCCAGGAGTTTTGTCTTAGCTGTACTCTGAGGCTCAGACTCAGTCCAAGTGCCTGTTCTGACGTAGGGTGGACAACAGGATATCAATGAGAATCATTTGAGGTTAGCTGTGCATCATAGGTACAATGTACTATGAAAAATGGCCAAGTTTTGAATTTCTGCTCTCAAAGAGGTCACTACAAAAGCAATAGGCTTCACCAAACTTGAACTTCACACAAAATTTGCATAGGGATATTTACATGAAGTAAATACTGGAAGTCCATCAGGATAAAATTCTTCACTGTGCCGATTGCCTTTGTAATAGTGTTAATTTCGTTGTTAAAAACTATGACAAAAAATGTTCGCCAATGAGCTTTTTTTCCCATGACTAAGATGATACTATGACAAGACGACACCAAGGTCACTAAACGATAACTGTGACTATATCAACATGCCATATCGTTGACGAAAAAAGACGAGTCTAAAATGTAGTTAAAATCTTTATTTTTGGGGCGATTAGACAAAACATTAGACTGCTTAACAGGTTGCCAGATGTCAAGAGGTAAAATCCCCCAATCAGAGCTTTTCTGTTAAAGGTGGGGTAAGTCGTTTTTGAAATAATCTGTTGGCCAATGTTAATATTTGAAATCAACCCGAACAAACACACCCCTTCTTCAATGCTGACAAAATTAACACGATTTTGAAATGACAGAAATTTCGACAAGAAATGGTCATTTAATCACTTACTCACACTCATGCCATCCCATATGTATATGAATTTTTCTTCAGATGAACACAAATGAAAATGTTTAGAAAAATAATTCTGTTCTGCGAGTCCTTGTAATGTAAATGCAGGGTGCCAATAAAGTTGACGCTTCAAAAACCACACAAAGCAAACACGACAGTAATTCATACGACCAAAGTTGATGAATCAATGTCTTCAGAAGTGAAATTATTAAGAAAAACACTCATTTAAAAACTAATGAACTTTTGCTATAAACCATTGCTTCCGACCAACTGTTTCATGAGATCACGCTTGACAAAAATTCTCTTTACTCTTCCAGGTCAACTACTATAATGGCAGAGCAATTCTCATTCTGTCCTCACCCTCTGTTTCTTCTGAACAGATGGCAAATTAAACCATTCAATCAAATTATACAGAGAACTTGCAGGATCATGGGCCAAGATAGCCAAAATCCATATAAGCTAATCCTCTTGAATCCACTCAAACACAAACAGAGAGTGAAAATGTCATATGGGTACCTGACAAGACAGGTAGACAGGGGTGTTGTGTAACAGTCCCTACAGGAAGGCAGCACCTGTCAGAAAAAAGTGTGTGCTAAGCACCGTAGTGGTGAGACTTCATGCCTGGTTGGCAACAGCATCGCTAATCAGCTCCCTCACCGACCAACTACCTGTGCCATCGTTCCATCTCTGAAGATCGAGACGACTGTATGAAAAAAAGCATGCCCCCATAAATGCTTGCGTTTTCTCATTCCATACACTGGTGGTCTACAGTTATCTTTCTCCCTAAAGGTGGAATTAGTTCCACTTCTTGGAGCCTGGCTTTTCCCCTGTTGGAATCTGGGCCAGATGGTTGGAGGAGACGAGCGCAGTGGACCACTCTTTGCAGGAAGCACACAAAAAGAATGAGTGATGTGACAAATGCTAATATGAAAGAAAATGTTGAGTGAATCTGGGACGTGACAGGTCTGGCTGCGTTTGGCTCGGGTTAAGAGAGAAAGACTGAATAACGTGACGTGATTGAAACGCTTCAGTACTGAAGAGTGTCAACTTCAGCCAGAACTTTGCAGCTGCTACTTTGCATTATAGTAAGCAGAAAGCATAAGATTTTATAAGTGTGTGGAATTCAACCCCCCAGGATGCATTTGGAATAACCACAATGCTAAGATTAGAAAAAAAGGCACACATTTTGATGAGGATGTGATATGAACTAACCCCATTCTCGTTGTGCATGTCTGAGCTGTTTCCTCCTCTCCTGCTGGGCTGCTCCTGAGACTGCTGGCTCCCTAAGAGTGGAGAAATATAATACAGCGAGTCCATCAAAAAAAAAAAAACACACAAAAAAACACATTCAATTGTGAAACACAATCATGAATGGACACAAAAAAGCATCTAGATATACATTGTGGAATTTTAACAAGCAAAACATGGTTGGCTGAACAAGACTGTGACTGGAGGAAAAGTTTAAATGCCTGTTTGTTATTGCCATGTGACACTGGGAACAGAGCTTGTGCTTTCAGTGGATTACTGCCTCTCTTTCCCTCCCACACACAGGGGTTTTCAGGTTTATGCCGTAATCCATGTGGACGCTCACTACAAGCTAATCCTGCCTATGGTGATAGGAAAAACCTCACTGGGATGTGAACAAAAAGAGTAAAAACAAACAAATGATAGGATAAAGAAAGAGACAAAGAAAGACTTTAGCACTGTTAACACTGATCACGTACATGTGGAAGCATTACACTATGTTCAGGGATAATGCGAGCAACCAGTCTGTCCATGGTGAGATCTCATTGGTCATCCTGATATGCAAAACTGTACAATAAAGTGATGACAAGTCAGTTTTATCTGTCTAATCTGTGAAAATAGCTTTTCATGAAATCAATTCAGAGGTTTTTCCCACTTAGATTCTGTAACATCTGAATATACACTACTGTTCAAAAGTGTGAGAAAATAATGCAGCTATTAATAATTTTATTCCGCAAGGATTAAACTGATCAAAAGGGGCAGTATTTACGTATAAAATGTTACAAAAGATCTATATTTCAAATAAATGCTGTTCTTTTGAACTACTTCCATCAAAAAATCCTAAAAAAAAAAAATCTATAAAAATAGGTTTCCACAAAAATATTAAAGCAGAACAATTGTTTTCAACATTGCTAAAAAATTAATAAATTATTGAGCACCAAATCAGTGTATCGGAAGGATTTCTAAAGGATCATGTGACACTGAAGACTGGAGAAATGCATGGCTGCTGAAAATTCAGCTTTGCTTTCACAGGAATATATTACACTTTAAAATATATTAAAATGGAAAATGATTTTAGTTTAATGGATTTATTTTATTTGTAATAATATTTCACAATATTACTCTTTTACTGTATTACTGATCAAATAAATGCAACCTTGGCGAGCATAAGAGACTTCTTTCAAAAACAAAAAATCTTACCAAACCTTTTGAACGGTAGTGTATCTATGCAATATATATTAGCACGTTCGAAATTCACACAATAATTTCCATTGTTAAAAATGCTTGCCCTGACAGCATTGTAACTCCAATGCAATTATAACATGTAACAAAATGTCCCTTACATTTACAAGAAAATAAATTATTCAGGTTACTATGTTAAATGTGTGTGTTCATCCAGCACTTTCTAACTCTCTCTTTTTTTTTTATATAATTTATAATTTAGTGATTTAATGTGTCTTTCTGCTTTAAAATTGTGGACATTTTCTTTTAATAAAATATTACTATATTTTGAAAGTATAAATGTATTTATAATTTAATGTACAACAGCATGGCATACATTTGTACATCTATTTTGGTAATTTATCTAAATCAAATAACTAAATTTACAGATGAATCAAGTACTAAAATTGAGTCCTTAAAATATTGCACAATAAGCATTCTCTAAATGCCCATTTTGCTCATTTTTCTCTATTTCACAACTAAGTCACCCACAAGCTGTGCTTGAACACAGTGAATGTGTGTTTGCACCTGTCCAGTAAAGGCAAGGTGCTTGATTATATAACCAGTAATATATTACTTAACCACACAGTTATGCTGCCTAGGTTAAGTATTTTTGTGGCCTACTCAGTTTGGGATATGCTTTGAGTTCATTTCATCTTAAATATGGTATTTGATATTATTTTATTGTGGTAGACTTCCCAAGTCACTTTGCCTTGTTCAGTGTTGTTTGAAGGCACTGACACTTTCAAAGCTACTTTGATTCATTTTGTGAATAGCACAACAGAATTGAATCACAAACAGAACCCTACATTGTTCGGCCAGGATGTGCTTGTCTCTTTCTTTCACATGTTAGAGGCCACTGAAAAGGGAATGAAAAACATTCTGCCACTGTCAGCCAATGAGAAGAAAGCGGTGGTGGGCAGGACGTGGCCTATAACCAGTCAAGAGTGAGTGTTCTCACCCTGATCGCTGCTTTCTGTGGGCGAGTCTTCGTGGCGCAGGTAGAACTTCACCTCCTGCTTTCTGGGGCCCCATTTCTGCAAGTGCTCATACATCATGTGGTCAAAGGGGATGGGTCGCTCTGGAGAGGGGAAAACAGAAGACACAGCGCATTAAAACAACAAACCATGCACTCTGTTAGTAGAAAGGTCAGAAATATCATGTTTTGTTCCTCGGGGGAAAAAAGCTGGTAAAAAGACGAAGGAGTAGTGTGTTCACATGAGAGCAGGAGCGAGACACTCTCATGCTGAGGAGAGTGTTATTCCAATGTTACTCACTTCAAGCCACACCTTAGAGGAGAACAGAGGAACAGACATAGTGGGATCAAGAGAACTAGGAAATTGAATCAAACGTGGCATCCAGCCAGAGGAATGTGGCGGGGCTGGGTGGGCAACAGAGACATAAATGGGGAAAAACAACATTTTGGACATTGCTAACAGGTGGAGGGACATCTGGAAGCCTGGCAGCCACCCAGAGGGGGATGGGATAAAACTACACACAATAATAGAAGAAAGTATGAAAGTGGAGAATATAAGAAAAGCACACAAGGACGTTCACAAAAAAAGTGAGAGCAGGCCAATTTCCCAACCAACCTAGAGTCTAAAGCTTCAGCTAAATACCCAAACCATCACAAGAACATTAAACTCCTCATGCCTATTCACTTTGACTACCAGCTTTTTAGGACAAAAACTGTTTTACAACTAGATTTTCTTAAGAAAAAGGTCCTGACCCATGTAAAAGTCACATCTAGGATACTGCGGGTGGGCGTCATGGTTTTTCCAAAACAGTTGCTTATTCTTACTCAGTGTTCTGGGTCATTGCTAGGGTTGTTGCTAGGCGGCTGCTTGATAGTCCAGGTCAAAAGAGACCACTCACATATACGTCTACATTATATTTTTGCCCCTGGATTTGGATTGGGTTGTTTATTCATAATACTACTTATAAAACAAGAATATTTAGTTTATTGTCAGACTTTAAAAATTAATTTGAAGGGTTAGATCAGCAAAAAAATAAAGAAAAAAATAAAGAAAATTGTCAGTTAACTCACCCTGAAGTCGTTCCAAACCTGAATGAATTTCGTTCAACTTCTAAACACAAATAAACATATTTTTTAAATGAAACCTGAGAGATTTCTGTCCCTCCATCAAAAGTCCACATAATCAAAACTGATGCAAAATATTTCATAAAGACATTGTAAACAATCCATTTGAACCAAGTGGTTTCATTTAAGTCTTCTGAAGGGACACTATGTATGTGAATAAAAGGCTAAATTAAATATGTTCTTCATATAGAGCACATCAAATATAGAAGCTCAACCATACAAATGTATGAAAAACAATGTGGTTGATCTTTAGTTTGTTATATTTGATGAGCTCCATGTAAGTGCATAAATCAATGGTTGTATGTGAATAAAATCCTAAATTAAATCTGTTCATCTTCTGCGTCTCTTCAGAGGACAAATTAAATCCCTCAATTCATATGGATTACTTTTACGATGTCTCTTTATTAACTTTTTGAAGCATTAAAATTTTGGTGGTGTGGACGTTCAGATAAACAAAAGTGACAAGTCTTATGGATTTGGAATGACATGAGGGTGAGTAATTCATAACAGAATTTGGTCACACTTTAGATAAGGGTATAATTCTCAATATTAACTATGACTTTTGACTCAAACTCCTAATTACTGCTTAATAATAGTTAGTAAGGTAGTTGTTAAGTTTAGGTATTGGGTTGGACTAGGGATGTAGAATATGGTCATGCAGAATATCCTAGTAATATGCATACTAATAAATAAGCAACTAGTTAATAATAAGAATTGGACCCTAAACTAAGGTGTTACCCAGATTTTTTTTTTTTACATGAAAAAACCCTTTAATCGGTTTAATTATCAATTAATTATTCCAATAAATACAACTTATCAATAACTACTGATATTCCAAAATAATTATTTTGACATATAAAAACCTTATAGAAAATCCTGGACTGCTAATATCCAAAAAAAAAAAAAAAAAAAAGATTTAGAGAGGCAAAATATCCACTTAGTATCCAGACAGTAATGATGCATCATATACGATCCATCACCTGCTGTAAAATAACTGGGCTCATCACGATTTCAATGACAGATGCACTTCAAGATGAAAGGACACAGTGCTGATGGAAGGGCTTTTGAAAGGAGGCTCCCTGAGCAAAGACAACATTTCTGCCAAACAGCTGGTTATATAAATCACTATCATCAAGAGAAAATGGAAAAATGAAGGGAAAAAAACATGCACACAGCTGTCAGAACAGAAGTAGCAGTTATGTCTGAAAGACTAAGTAAGTGTTTTTCCTTTGCTGCCAGATTCTTCAAAATACTGAGCATGTGCGTCTTTGTGAGAGTAAAAGGATCAATCTTTTTTTGCTGAAAGAAATGGTTAGGGTGGGAAGGTGAGAAAACGAGAGGCTATTGGAGTCTGTAGAAATGATTTAAAGTAAAGCTGAGTGCTTCGCATTGTCAATATTTTTCACCATTTAATTTAAGAAACGTCAATGAAAGAAACGTATATCCTGCAACAGTCATTGCTTACAAATACCCTGCATTTACTCGCTACAAACGGCTAAGGACAAGAGGGAGGGACTCAAAGAATCTCACCATTTCCACGCCAAACTTCAGCCAGGTGGCAGCCGCTTTCTCCCGGCTCCTTACAGAACTCCACCACATCACGACAAGTTGTCTCCGGAGTGATGGGCACCTCCGTCAGGGCCTGCTCCCCATCACTCAAATACACCGTTAAAATCATCTAGAAGAGAAAAAGAGAGAATATTTTGAATATTTCATAACAAAGAAAGAAAGGCAGGGATTCCCGCTGAACCATAAGACCACTAGGGGGCAGTGCCATTGCTAAAACAACTTAAATAAAATGAGTCATTAAGAACTTTACCTCTTGAGAAGTTGCATATGGGAAGATATACCACAAAAATACAGCACATTGAGTCCAGAGTCTGTTAAAGGAGATTTCTAGCACCTCCCCTCAGCTATATAACTCACTCTGATAGAGGGAAACGCCCGGGCCTTAGCTTGACAGTGACTGACAGGTGTGGTGGGCTGATTAGTGCTGCTGTAAGTGAAGTGTGACAGGAGGATGGTTTGGTGCAAAATAAGAGAGACTCTAGAGAGACCCGTTAGATTCATTTATTTAGATGGATTTTATTTATTTACTCACTATGCTACATATGACATGATCTGGATATGTTTTTTTATTATCATTTATATATATTATGTTAATGATTTGCAACATTGTGATACACAGTCATGCTAATAAAGCTTATTTGAAATTGAAAAATTGAGAGAGAGCAAGCAAGAAAGGCAGAAAGGAAGATCAAGAAAGTGGATGATATAAGACATCATTACCTCCCAATTGTGGAGATGAGGTCATGATCATCTACTACTCTACTGTCTGCAATATAGTACTGCACTGCCATTTTATACTTCAAACGTGACACTGTGCAGCTTGGCAGAGAGAAGGTGACAGATTCATTACATCATCCATCAAGCAAACATCCCGACTGGTCACAACAGAGGTCTGCGATATGGCCAGTATCTCACACGCACGACATTTCTCAAGATAGACAAAAGGGCATGAGGTTTACGTGGCTGGGGAAACATTTATTTATCTGTTATATAAGACTAAAGTATCGCAATACCTGACATAACTCCAAATGAGAAGTAAGTCTGACCTTTGTGTGGTGCAGAGTCATAAGAGAGGATCGAGTATGTCCAAGATAAATGGGTGTTTCTTCAACTATGGGCACTTTTGGCCCCGAGGACTTAAAGCAGTGAGAGTGTAAATAGTGTTTCAGGAGTTTACTTTATTGCATTTGCCACCGTCCAAGGTCCAAAAGTGTATGTACAAGCACATATGTCAGAGCATAATTCTGTCAAGTCGGTTACCATTTACATCATTTCTCAAATTATGTTTTGCGCTTAATAACACTCGTCTTATGGCTAATTTCATAGCTATTTGATGTATCATATACACAATTAACTATTATTTATATATTTAGCATAATTTGACAATTAGGCCTACAGTTTGATTGGAAATGACAAATATTCTGTTCACATTCACAAACAATAAGTTGTATTACTTTTTTCACAAGTCACATGTGTGTGAAAGTACATTTAAGTAAATTTTCATACGATAAATTGTCGAAGGAATTTATGGTTTCAGATCATTTGAAATCAGATCATTTTTGTTGAGATGGCTTTAAATATGTTTCGATTCATAATTTTAGAATAGATTTTTAATGGATATTTTAAAGACACTATTAGTCAAAGGTTTAAAAAATAGAAACTTTTTCATCAAGAATGCATAAGAATTGGTCAAAAATGACAGTAAAAACTTATGTTACAAAAGATTTTTTACTTAAAATAAATGAGGTTCTTTTGAACTTTCTATTCATTAAAGGATACTGGAAAAAACACATACACTTCACAAAGCAAAAAGGGGTTTAATAAAAAGCAACCTTGGGGACATAAAGGGCCCAAAGGTAAAGAAAAATATAATTTTTTTAAATCAGTAACAGGTTTTTAATGTTGAATGACTTGTCAATGTGAAGTCAGCTGGCAGAACTTCTCTTAAAAGGAGTACCACTTCACCGCTGGCAAAATGGGCATTCAATATATTGCCTATAGAATAGAAAGGCAAAACATTTTTGAAAAATTTGAAATCGTGCTACCTGACTAGAGAAAACAGAGACAAAAAAAAAAGATGTTGTCTTCCCTTTTGCCAAATGGGTAGGAAAACTTAATGCACCCATAATGCACTGTGCAAGGCATGTTGTCATCCAAGGCCACTCCCACCAGTCTGCTATGGATACGCTTAGTCAAATAGGACCTTGCTTTAGTAGGAAATACTTCTCAGTGACCTTTTAGTCATAATGGTGTCAACCTGTATTGCAAGAACCCGGGTGCAAGAATTCAAAGAGTAAATGTTTAGCAGGAGTGAGTTACTTTCTGTTTCTTTCCAGTGAAGGATTCAGCGCGTTGTAGGCAGTGGCTAAAGACTGTAAAGAATCATAAATACAGAGAGAACGCCACGATGGACAATCTGAAATGTTATCATTCTGTTTCTGGACAATCTGTTTGAAGTTAACATTTCAAACTGGATGACCATGAATGCAGTGTTTTAGGCCAAACATAGGGGGAAAAATTGGAAGCAAAACGAAAGAAAGCGGTTACCACAGCATTCCATTTTTTCCATAAGATTGTACGTTTTCAGTGATAAACTTACCTTTACAATAACTGTTCTCTTAAAAGATTGCTATCTCGATTTAAAAACCCATGCAATCTTATTCCTACGATCAAAACAGAGCAAATCACCTTTTGAAAAGTAAGTTGACTTGCTTCAAATAACAGTCTTATCGATTAAAATCGATGACTTAAAAAGTCATTGAATTTTTTTTTTTTTTTTCGGTCTGAATGAATGATTCAAATTAAACGTTTTTAAATAGATAGCAGCAATTTACATTTTGTCACAACTTAGTAAATATTGTTTATTTGTCTTCAGAACCATGGGAGAACCTTGATCTCTATTTGAAACAAACAAAAAAATCTTGATTTTAAAATTATCCACAATCGTGCAGCTCTACTTGAGAGCATACGAGACCATTGTTCATTTACATATACTACCGAAATTGTTAACAATACAAAGCGGGTTGAAAATCGGCCAAGTTACACTTTAACATTTTATCAAATTTCTCTAAAATCCCAAACAAGCGCAGGCATCAATATGGTACAATAATAAAACATACACTTTCTGTGGCTCACACACACCAGCAAATATACAACAGATGAAACCTAGGAGTAAGTGTGGGGTGTGCAACTGTGCATGGTCATCATTGATTTAGTCTTAATGATTGCTAGTTAGGTTGGTTAAGAATACTACTCTATCAGTATTAGTGCACTAATGAACACTCTAACTTCACACCATAAGTATGTCTGTGACGTGCAATTCTTACAAAACCCATGTAAATCCACTCTTCCTAAAGCATCCGGACAGGCAAGCCCAACATTACTTTCTCTTGAATGGAGGGCAGTTCAAAACACAGGTATGTGGGAGAGGAAAGAGCTCTTGCACTGAAGAAAACCTGTCAGATGCAGGAACACCACTCACATTCTTTTGTGCATGAAGTTGAAAGGAACAATTGGATTTGGTCAGTTTCAATGGACTCTGTCTGGTACATCACTAGGAGAGAAATATTTGGGCCACACACAAGTTTTTTTTAAATATCAAAATGACTCTTTTGTGTATTTACTCAACAATGGATTCTGTGTGGCGCAACACTAGAATGGAAATATGTAGGCCGTGCACAAAGAATGTGTGTGAGAAGGACAAAAAAGGTGCAAACTAAAACTGCAGGGAGAATAAAGCAAGTGCAAATGGGTCCAAGTAACTTGCTGAAAAGCTGGATAATCTGAGGAAAGAAGGACTGTGTATTGCCAAGAACCTATATATATATATATATATATAGGAATTAGGGTTGCGCGATATGCTCCATTTTCATATCGTCCTATCGTCAGCCTGTGAGATCGGCGATACACGATATTATCGTGAGGGGGGCGGGGCTTACTTATTTGATTATTAACTTGCTTATTTACTCATCAATTTGCTTGTTTTATTACTTCGTTTTAAATGAGAATCTTTTTCTATTTTGCTAGCAAAGGTGGAGTGTTTATTAATAGGCTAAATCAGGTTGTTTCCTGGTATTAGTGAGGTAAAAAAAAAGATCCTAATCATTCTTGTATCTGACCATTCTTGTATATTTCAACATGTCAGCGGGAAATTTACGGACACACATGATCCCCTCATGCCGTTACCTCTGTAGGCTGCTTCTGCACGAGATCATGAGAACACGTTTTAATTTATTGGGTCAAGAAAGAGTCGGAGTCTGCGATATGTCCTCCGACCAGTGCTCTCTCTGTCTGGATGCACTTCACTTATGCGCACCGCACTTCAATAAACCGAAATAACGCGGGTTTTAAATGCCGGGAGAAATCAGAGGCAAAAATCTAAAAGTCGATCGGTACTTACTTATGACTTGACTCTGATAAAGGAAAATGGGTTAATCCGTTTACATGACCACATGCATTGTCAGTTTATTCAGCATAATCGAGTTAATAACGTGCATGTAAACGCGCTCATTCCCTGAAAACGAAAGCAGAAACGGACTGCGCTTTCACTGCATTAACTGCGCGTTCTCTCAGAGACGACGGTGGATATAACGGTAGGCTACAGCATCTTAATTTACTGGCTTAATATTTCTCTTGTGGACTTACATTATTGACAGTGAAAAAAATAGAAGAATATTTCTTGTTAAACAAGTTTGAAGTTGCTTGTGATTTTCACAGGCAGAGTTTCACAGATGCTTCGTGTAGCCTACTAAAGACTTTATTAGGCCTAGGCGGCCTATATAATTTTATTGATATTATTATTATAATTAATATTTTGTAATTGTACTGTTTTTAGTGTTTTTACTGTCATTAAATATTTTGTTAATGTGCTATGGAAACAAAATACTGACGAACAACGATGCCGCGTCTTCATCTTGGCTCTGTATAAGAATGATGCGTCTGTTAAAACAAGCACTCTTGGCAATTTGTGAATGGATCACCTTGCAATTCAATTTCGTTGTGGGATGTAATTTTTTTCTGTTTTAAAAATATTTTCTTTGAGGAGTCCTCATACGCGCGCGTCGGTGACGTTGCATGTGTGGTTATGTGATGTCGCAAGTGTGGTTATGTGGTGAGATGTCGTTATGAATTTAGGCAAGGCAAATAATTGTAACTATACTAGCTTCATAATAATAATAATGATTTAATACATTAATAGGAAAACGAGCCAATTATCGTATTGATATCGTCAAAGGCATCTGCCATCGGCGATATCTCTGTCTATCGTCGATACACGATACTATCGTCTATCGGCACAACCCTAATAGGAATTTACTGATAATAGAATTTTCTGTGTTTGAGAATTTATACAGTATCACCGAACATATTGCAATATCACAATATTTTCCTAAACCCTTAGAGGAAAGTCCCTCAAAGATGATGTAAAAAAACTGCAAAAACAAACAGTGAACAATGATGGGCTTACAAGAAGCAAAGTCAAACAGGACTGCCACTGAGTTAAAAAATAAATAAATAAATAAATAAAATAAATCAAGCAACAACTTTACAAAAGAAAATGTCTATTAACTTAATATAAACAATGATTCCTTGCACCATTACTCAGTATAAATGCTGTGTTGCTGCAGAATCTACAGCATAAAAGAAAATGTATTTCAAAGTTGAGTTTGCAACGCTAGACTCAATGTGAAATGACAGTCACAAAATGGTATAAAATAAATACATGACTATTGCACTGTCCTCCCTGCATGTAAAAACCATCATACCAGTCTAGTTTGATTCACAAACAAATGGCAATTAATTCATATTCGACTCACTCACTGCCTGGATATTTAACAAAGTGCAATTAAACTGTTGTATTAAATGGCATTTTGATAAAATAAAAAAAATGAACGAACGAACGAACGTATGAACAAATGAATGGAGTATTTAGTTAGGACCAAAAGAAGAGATGTGCTGCAAAAAACAATTATGTAAAAAACACCAATCAGCAATGAGTTGGCATTACAAAAGATTTTTTAAACAGTGTGTGTGAGAAACACATTTGTGTTCAGCTCATTTAAAAATTCACCATGCCTGACAGATAACGTAAGGTTTGTCATTATGTCAAGGCCTCAAGCAGTGCAGAGAAGCACTAGAGACAAACAACGCATGACCGTACTTTTGCATTCACAGTACGCACTGTCACTGCATCAAACAGAATGACATGTTTATCTGAGCACCGGCACCAACCGCAGCCAACTTCTGCTGAAGTTACGCACACAGGGCGCTAGATAGTCTCAATGAGGAATGAAAGGGATTTTAGTAAACAATATGAGCATGCAGAATTTAAAATGATTTCCAATGTTCTACATTTCTAATGTTCTGCTTATTTAATTTTTTTTTTAAATTTGGTAAAATACAGATAATAGTGCAGTACTCATGCACAGCTCAGTGAAACACATTTAAAGGTGAACTAAGTAACTTTTTTTACCTTAACTAAACAGCTTCGGAGTCATTGGAATGGTTATATTACTTATTTCGGGTTGAATGGTGGTCGTTTCGCACCCCCCTGGTGCCCGTGAGCGGAAAATACGCACTTGCAACTTTGGGGCGGCGGGCCGCGGCCAACGAGTTTTTACAACAGTGTTGTCAAATATCTATTCCGAAGCTGTGGGGGGAGCTCTAGAGAGAAACCTGCGAGCAAAAAGCGAGAATACAGCGAAGAAATCCCGAAGTTACTGAATGCAGCTTTAACCATATTTAAATCCATTCCACAATATTCCCCTCTAGGGATGTGCATTTCATGTCACCTATCAGGGCTCCAAACAAAAAAAACTATCAAGGAGCCAATGGCTCCTATAGGGGAAAAAAACAGGCGCCAAATAATTTTTTTAAGAGCCACATAACAATGCACTTACATTTTAGTCTCCCTGTTGTGTGCATGTCTCTCCTCTTCTTACAGTTTCAGCATTTTCATCTTGTGAATGTTCTGGGAACTGGAGCTTATTTGGTAACTGAATGTCACTTCCGACTTATGAACTATTTCATAAGTTCATATTTTGGCGCTTTCACTCAGTGAAACGTTCACGCAAAGCATCTCATTTCATGACGTTAACAAAACAAATGAAGCGATAGGCTTGGGGTGGGCGATATGGCAAAAATATCATATCACAATTTTTTTCAGGAAAATCACAATTCACGATTTTATCACAATTCTTTTTATGTGGTTTTACTATTTTGTGACTGAGCATTACAGCCAAACTAATGTCCATATTTTAAAAACAAAGCCTTAGGTAACAAAATGTAAAATAAAAAAGAATGGCAGAAAGGGGCGAAGATAAAAAATGTAGTCATTATTTTCTTTGTTATTAAATATTAAGATCAAAGATAAACATTACACATACACAACTTAATATACAAATGAAATAAACAGTGCTTTATGTTTTCAGCTACAGTAGGTTTATTTAACAGTAGCATTGAAGAAAGTAATTAAATTAACAAATATGAAAATAAAACAAAACATAGACTTCACTGTATAAATAATAAATTGATACTTATTAAAGCTACTATTAAAGTTATCAGTCAAGAGCAGTGAGTAATTTTCTCTTTGCATTTTGTTGTTTCATTAACATTAAAAGGATAGTTCTCCTAAAAATTCAAATTGTCATAATTTACTCTCTCAAGTTGTTTTAAACTTGTTTTTCTTCTGTTGAAAATAAAAGTTATTTGGACGAATGTGGGTAACCAAACAGTTGATGTACCCCAGTGAAGTCAATGGGGACCAGCTACTGTTTGGTTACCCACATTCTTCAAATTATTAATATTAGAAAATATTAGAAGGAAATTAATACAGTTTTGGAACAACATTAGAGTGCGTAAATAATGAGATAATTTTTATTTTTGGGTGAACTATCCCTTTAAGGACAAGCGGCAGCGTGTTTACAATTGCTACTGTCTCTTAAGAGCTGCGCGCGACACGTCTAATGTACACGCATTTGACAAGCCGATTTTCTCTCAATTTTCTCAAGTTTGCTTTCACTTTAGACATAACCGACTTTGTTTATGTAAACCTTGTGTGTATTTAACAGTATTAGCACAATAAGACTCAAAATATAACTTAGTCCAGTATCCAGGCGCTGGTAGACAGGCTTTTAGTGCATGTGGGCTTCACATGTACGCGCTGAGAAAGGCACATGTTAGAACAGCGCATCAGCACGCAAATTAAATGTTTAACCGACAAGGCATTAAAGCACATGCAAATTATTAACTTTTGTGAACTGCAGTGTCCCGTTCCGCTGCGTTAACATGTGAATATACGTCGCGTTGTTCAGTATGTTTTGACCGGGACAGAGGCGCCAGAACAGCAACTAGAGTGCAGGATTCTACGATATTTCTTCAAAAGCAGATCGTGGAGACATTTTAATCGTCCATGATGAAAAATCGTCATATCGCACACCCCTACGATAGGCTACTGGTTATAAAACATGCACGTAGGATGCAAATTTTACAATCAAAGGGAGTAAATTTGTATTGTCGCCAATGGCGACCTTGGCAGAAATTTCACTCGCAAATAAATATTTTTGGTCGCAAATGCGACCATTCTAGTCGCAGTTTGGAGCCCTGCCTATAATATTATGTTACATTCGAATAAAGTTAAATTAGAATGAATCAGTGTCTGTGGCCATTTAAAAAAACCATTCACCTGCAGCACTTCTATGAACAGAGAAAAACAGAATAAAAGCATTCATATGTTTTTTTTTATGTATAGGGATCATAGTTGATCGGTTCCGGTTCGGAACACGTGATTCGCGGATTGATTGCAAAGTTTAACCATCACAGAATGAAAGTTTATCATTTGTATGCGTAAACATTAACATTAAGCGTAACAAGACTGGAACTGTTTTCTGTGCACGCACCAGGGCCGGATTCAGTAATATTTCTCTTCTTTTGAGCTTAAACAGACAAAATTATGTCAAAATGCCTGTCTCTGCGAATATCCTTTTAAACACAGTCGGTTATGCGTTAAGAAAACGGATGCGTATCATTATATTGGATCCGTGCATTTGTCTTAAAGTGACAGCAACCTAATATACTCGCAGCTGTTTGTCAACAATGTTAAACAAACAACAAAAGAGAATGAGAAAAATCACTTTTGTAGCTTTAACAAAGATAAATTGTCTTAATTATATTTAATTTATACAGTGAAGACTATGCAGTGTTATTTTACATTTGATTATTCAATGTCTTTACCTGAATACTGTTAGATTTAGCTGAAAAACAAATACGATATGAAAATTCCTTGAAGGGCTGAAATCAAGATTAGAAAAATGAGTCGTATGGTTTTGTACAGTGAAAACAACAATCACGTGAGTTGAGTCAGAGTTCAAAATCTTTCAAGCTAAGTGATAGGATCTGTTATCCAAGTAAGATCAACAGACGTGCAGAAATCCCCGTTTCAGTCAGTGTGAAGACCATCAGTTCTTGGCTGTTGACAGTATGACATAACAGAGAGTTCTAGCATTTTGTCCTCAGATCAGCTCAGGTTGCTGCTTTTCATCTTAGGTGAAAAAGAAGTCTACTTCTCGACCTCGTAATTGTTTTACAGGATTACATTCACTCTAAATCATGCACCCATCCGCCCCTCATTGTCCTAGAAGGTGACTTTTACTGAACAGCTCCCAGTGCTTTACTTCCATCACCTCCACCGATAAAACCTCTGCTTTGTCTGTCTGCCATGAGAAAAGCCTCCTCACCTGCAGAAGCCAAATGACAACATCTAAAGAACACTCCGCTTTTGTTGTGTAAATCAAATAGTTCAAACGAACTTTATTCGTGTGGTAATGTCAATCTGGATAATGATAACCACTAAATATCAACATAGTCTTTTAAAGTTATGCATAGTACATCAACTTTTAAGCTCTAGTCCTGCAACATTATCATCAGCAGCCTTCTTTTAGCATGTGTGTAAAGGAGAGATCTGCTCAAGTAAGCATCCAGCCTACTGGTTTCAAATCCCATTTAAAATGTCTTCAAATGCTGAATACCAAAGCTGATTTGACTTGAAATACTCAAGCAGGTCAAAAATATCACAACACTGCAGCAATCCAGCAAACCTGCACGTCACAGTTCATAATCTCGTTCTCTTGAAAAGTTAATAAATGTTACCTTGAAAAACTGAATTCTTCCTTTCAGCAGAGTGGAAGAAGGCATATATAATTCAATGTCCAGACAGTCAACTCTTACTTGATTAATCTGAACAATGAAAATGAATGATGACTGCCTCTGCCAGCAAACATGATCCCAAAATCTTTTCAGGCCCCACAACACCCCCTCCCCTGCCACTATCTTAATAGTCAATCAGATCCATTTAGCAATATGACAAAGCCTAGCAGACAGAGATGGAGAACCAAAACCAATGACTGTCTTGGCACAGTGTATGAAACCATGCAAGAAATTGTTACTTTTTGGCAGTAAAACTAGACTACATTTCTATGATTAGATTTATTAGTACTATATGTTCTATACAATGCTGTCAGCAACAATTTTGGTTTAATATAGAAAGTAACCCATATGTTGCTATTTCTTAGCAGAATTACCATAAAATTGTCACTACATTAACATATAGATGCAACGTCAAATGTTGCTTGCACTGACATTACTTACTACTACCTGAACTACCAGCAACAAAGATTTTATGAAAACACCAAAATGACTTTGCTGTCCAACCGTACTTGAAAGGCACAGGTTGGTATTAACCAGCTCCCCCTCTCATCTCCGAGCAGGACATCTATTTGCATCACCTTTCCCAACTTAGATGCAGTCCGTCTTCTCCTGGCCTCTCTCTTGAGCTGCCGGGCATGCTCCTTGCTCCAGGTTTTATCTCCGGGTTTGATAGACAAGCTGACCAGGCCTCGTAGAACAATAGTCACAAACTTCTTCATGACGCATGAATCGCTTGTAGCTCTACATCAAACACATCCTTTGAATGTGTCTTGTTCAAACCCCCTCAGCAAAAGTAGCAGGCAAGGGTTCCCTGCAGCGGAAAGCCTTCAGTAGTCACGCTAGCTGTGTGACTGCTGAGAGCAAGCGAGCGTGTGAGTGAGAGAAAATGAAAATCAGAGGAAGACGACGGAGGGAGGGTGCTTCTCTCATCAGAACTGTGAAGGGTGCGTCACCAGGTCCCCTCCAGAATAAGGCTCCCTCGAGAAAGCAGAAGACTGCACCCCAGATCGGAGGTGGCTGATGGGTGCATGCCGCAAAAGCTGGGACAAAGATCAGATGAGGATGCTAATTGCATTACAGAGTGTTGGAGGGTATTAATGTGACCTGTAAGAACTGTAAGTGTGAGATGTTACAAACCAACAAAATAGCTCAGAACACAGATTATCCCAAGACTAAACTGGTTTACTAACAAACATATCAGGGAGTATTTGTGAGATTACATAATTGCCCACTTTGAGTTGAATTTGAGTTAGTTTAACCAAATTATAAAGTTTTGGCAGGACTAAATTACACAGTACAATAAATACTAATTTACAAGTATATACAAATACTAACAACAACTTCAAGTTTAAACCTCAACACACTTCAAGTCTTTGTAAAGTTGGACCATTAGTCTGTGCTACACTGAAACCAATACATCTTTTTTCAGATTTGAGAGTAGAAGGTTTTGTATTATTGATGCTTCCATGTTAAAAAGCCATGAAAAGAAGAGTTGAAAGAGTTAAAAATAATGGAAATCAAATGAGAGTCGAGTTTTAATAATACATGCTAAAGTAGATTTTAGAACCTGGAATTATCGTATGAAGCCTTCAAGAGACAGACACTGGTACAAGCCTTAAAGCTAGGCTAAATGATTGGCTTTATTATTTTTATTTAGTACTGGCAGATAACTTGGTGAAAAGCATACATCAAAATAAATTAAACTTTATTCTTTTTTAGTTTTCATAGTGACTTGCGTCACTCGTCCATGTCTGGTTGCTACTTTGATGCGTGTATGGTGTGGGAGCGTAATAGGTTAGTTGTTACAACGAGCAAGAAAGAAAGAAAAGAAAAATAAAGCTGTCCAGAGGAGCTTCTGCAATAAAAAGAGAATCCAGATTGGCTTGGCTTTTCGGAGATGGCGAGAACTGAGGGCTTTGAAATGTTGTAAAAGCGATGCAGAGATGCAGTTATTATTACTCAGATGAGTAGGGTGTTTTATTGAACAGATAAATTGCCATAGCTCTCTAACAGAGTTCATTGTAAATCATGATCTACTGCGAGGGGTCATTTCATTATGGTTGTTGTAGAGCTGTGCTGAAATTTATTTTTCAAAGAAGTATATTGTATATTAATGGGTTTAGCAACATTAACATCTTCAGCTAGTCAGTTTAAGATCCTTTCCATCTACACTGGTTATTCTCTTAAGCCTAGTTATGAAATATGAGCAGTAGGATAACCATATTCATTTATGATCAGTAGGATAACCATATTCATTCGCAGTCACACAGAGCCGAAACACCCAAAACTATTCTTCCGTAAAAACACATGCAGTTTTGTTTTAACCGAAAAAGGGCTGAAAGTTACATAGTGTACTTTTGAGGGTTATTCAAAAATGTATGTCTGCATATGTATAATATGACCTTTACAATGTTCAGTAATCTGAATGCCCCCTCAAAAGAAAAAAGTGGACTTGCATAATGTATGATGACCTATCATACATTCATTATTGTTATACAGTTATACAGATAGTCGGTTATACAGTTATGCTGTAAAATCATAAATGTTGATTCTTTTCCTATATTACTTCTCTATATTGCAGTTGTTATCATAGATTTAAAAGGAGTAGAACTTACATTAAAATACTTATTTTGTGTGGGGATGCCCCGCTATAACAATCAAAGCTACAATGTTTGCTGAATAAAAGTACGACAAAAAATTGTTCAAGGCGAGACCTAAATGGAGTGCTACTACAATAAACTTTATGGAGAGGGTTGTGCTATGAAGTGCATGTCTTGAATAAAATCTAGGTGACTAATAGTTTATGACATTAATGATATAACAATATTGGACTCTGGGTAAAAATGCCGGACTTTAAATACCATCCAAAACTGATTAAAAAAAATATTTAGATTCCAGTGGCAGTAAATATATACCAGACAATGTTCACTGCAACTATGAGGTTCCTGAAAGACACAGCATGGTGCTTCAAACCACTGTCACAATGGTGAAAGACCAAGTGCTTCCACAACTCCATAACTTACCATAACTTCTAGATCATGGCTGTAGGTCTAGTGTTACTTAAATAATTCAAGTTTATTTTAAAATATGTAATATATGCAAGTGTATTGTCTGGTGCATATCTTAACATAGAGATAAAAAGAAAAAAAAAAAAGAGTGAATGGCTTTCATGGGTGCTTTAAAAAAAATTGTCTGCCTCACTGGAGAAAGTGCTTGATAAATCATAGGCAGATCAAAATCAACCCCCTAAAAAAGACCTTTTAAAAGCACATAAGTGGCAGAGGTTTTTCTTCCAAAGGTTTTAAGAGGACTGTATCTCTCATTCAGTACCCAGACTCCTCAGTCCTCCCAGATTCGAACCTCTTGTGACAGTCACCATTCATATTTGAGAAGCTTCATCAAATTCTAATTATGACAGTTAAGTAGGAAACATTAAGGAAAGAGAATGAATTTGTAACGAGCTCAAATGAGGGAGTAGAGAGGGAGAGAGAAAAAATACAGGGAAGACATGAAACCGCAACAATAGAGGGTTGTGCGTGAAGTCACCGTCGGCCAGAGTGACTGCGGTCACGTCCACCGAGTGGCAAAAAGACTGAGCGGCATCATTGGTTTTCAGCATGAATGCTGCAAAAAAAAAAAAAAAAAGCAAAACACAATAACAACGGGAAACAGCTTTGCAATTGACTGTATAAATAGATTTGACATGAAAAGGTATATTTTTACAGACTGCCGAAAGATACAGAAAAGAGAAGCTAATGGATTGCTGCAATTCACAGAAAAAACTGGACTTTTATAATATACTTGAAATACACTTGATACTAATATATTTTCTGTCCAATTTAGTGTTACTTTTCAATAAATGTGTGGTTATTTTATTGGCTTGTATTTATTTATTTTTAATTCAGGTTCTATAAAATTATTGAATTGAATTAAAAAGTCTAATATTAATGTAAAACATTTTTTTGTTGTTGTTTAAAAAAAGAAAAAGCCTAATGAAAAAAAAGAAGAAAAAAAAAAGAAGAAAATTCAGTTTTCTGCCATGCAAGTGCATCCAGAATTTTGGGTTTCGGCTCAGAATGTTAATTTCGGTGTGTAAAATACTAAAGGTACAAGAAAATACTAAAATTAAAACGTAAATTTTTTTTTTTACTAATTAACTAAAGGACTAAAATGTAAACTAAAATTAATGCTAGATCTAAAAAAAATAAAAGCTCATTTAAAATAATAATAAATACTATAATATTAAACAATACTTAAAAGAACACATAGAAAAATTATTACTAAATAAGAACATATACATGTAATAACAGGTGAAGGATCAGTCCACCAATGAGAGGAAACAACAGACATTTCTGGAGCTGGAAACCAGAGACTGAGTTAGGTTAAAAAATAAAAAAAATACAAAAATTTAGAGGACGGTGTAGACCAAGTCAAAACAATGTCTTAAATTTAATTCAAGAAATTAATTAAAAATGTTATGGATATTAATCTTACAAAGAATGAAACTGAAAAGCATTTTTGTCTGCTGTTTTTCTTTAAAGAAATGATGTTACTCCATAATATGATTAAAAACTGCATAAACTGAATCAGCATTACGGTAAATGCTTTTCACAATCAACTTAAAAGAAAGGCTCATTTGATAGTGACATTTCATAACTCATAACATTAGTGTAGTGCACAGTTTCTAGCATTTATATCTGTGTTTCAATAACATACAGCACATGGTTCTGTGGGTCAATGATGTTCTTGCACAAACTTGGCTTTGAAAAGCTACAGCCACGAGAGGGAGAGAGAGAGGAAGAGGAAGATGAGGTTGTGTCTGCTTCAAAGTGCCCCAACAACAGTGCTCTAGCAGCTCACTGCACCGGCCTTCATTGGCTGCCTGAGTCACACGCACAGAAAGGATGAGACTTGACGAGAAGGGCACACTCTCTCGCTGACTGAGGCTGTGACACTGATGCCATTTACAGAGCTGCGGGGCAACCCGCCATGGAGGGTAACCTCACAATTCTGACAGCACGTTCATGTGCCATAACATGAAAGCTTATTGGTTGAGAATGGTTCCTCAGTAAGATCAGCACTGGTTAGCCCAGCTCAAGGAAGAGTCCAGAAATATAAACATGAATGCGTCTTCATGTCCCATCACGATGAGTCGAAGCAAAAATACCTTCTAATAACATACACAAGACCAGATTTTAAAAGACAATATATACCAAATAGCATCAGAATGAATTATTGTTCAAGGAAACTGCAAGATACCAGGGGCCGGTTGAACCAGATGTGCGCAAGTTAGTCCAGCTTTCAAAACAGTTTCAGGTGGCAGCGTTCACACTTGATGAACCACCAAATGAGCCACAAGTAAAAAAAAATTGTATTACATTTTTTCAAACTCCCAGTAAACACGAATCCAGGATGTGCATAGGGCAGAATGGCAGATTCAGGCACTGTGGATCGGTCCAATGCTGTGAACTCATAATGCGCAGAGTACTGAGATGACACATTATAAATCTCTCTCCAAACAAACATGCTATCTAGCAGAACAGACACAGCGGGTTCAGCTGAGGTTTGTCTGTGGACAACAAGGCTGTCAATTCAAATGAAAAAATTAAATAAAAACTCTAGCATGATGAAAGCTTGCTTCATGAGCTTACCGTTTTCAGACAGCAATAGTTTTAACTTAAAAGCATGTCTTGAGATGCCTGTTTTCTGTTGCATAACATTAACCGATATATTTACAAAATTGTGTAAACACATTATTATATAATAGGGCTGGGTAAAAAAAATATATAGATTTCTCGATTCGCATTTTTCACAATATCGATTCTTAAATCCCAAGAATCGATTAGTCTTTGTGTGCTTTGTTACTACTGATATGAAACAAAGTCTCAGATTTCAAATTACGTCCGTTTTCTTACGAAATTCAAAAACATAAATACCATTTCGGCGCAGCTCAGCCCAAGAGAAGCAGCAGCGCTGAGCGCACATGATCTTCTCTTCCGCCTTAAGACCAGTTACAGTGCGAAATAACCATGAATGAGCATTTGAAAGTGTGTTAAAAGATCGAAAATCCGCATCATGTCACATGGAATCAGTGTTTCAACCGTGGAAAGACATCAGTAAAACAGCTTGTAACCAATATCATGTAACGTCACATCCTACCTCAGAAAAACCATATCCAGTGACCATAAACTTGTTAGTCAGCTAGAAAAATGTACTCTAGAGAGGAGCATTTTGCTAAATATATGCACCATAATACATATTCATTATAATTTATAATGCATGTTTGAATAAATCTGGAAAGTTTTATGACAGCCACCATTTAAATGTTTATATTTCATATAACTTTATTATTATAAAAATAAATAAAATGTAAGTGTTTGTATACAAATCAGTTCATTTTTATCTTTAATTATTATAGTAGGCTAATGAAGCTTATAGGCTACAACTGACTCCCAAAGTTTACAGCATTAGTTGAGATTTGTTTTCCTTGAGAAAATTTGTATTGTACCTGATATCCAAAATAATCAATACTGAATCGAATCTGAATCGAATTGCAAACTTGTGAATCGAAATCGAATTGTGAAATTTGTGTCAATGCCTAGCCTGACGTCGTCATACTCAAATTCTAGTCAGAATGTGAGTCTGATACTGCTCCATTGGGCTGTGATTATGGGGCGTGTTTCAACCGAACCAGGAAAGAAAATGCCTCTGCACTCAATTGGATAAACCTACAACCAATCAAAGCAACGGAGTAAATGACATATGTTTTTCATTCATGTTTCCGATCGACAAATGCCTTGATCGCGGTTCTCTGTTCCTCTTGCTGTCGATATCTTCTATAACAGACGCGATGGCGGAATCTACACATGATGTTTCATAAACAAAGTTCGGGAGGAGCACGTTCAAATAATCAATCCAATCAACTTCTCATCAAACAATTACCAGGTCTACCCTATCAGCATGAGAGGAAGCATATTATATATACATATATATATATATATATATATTATATATATATAACTCTGTCAACTCATCTAACATTCCTTGACAGTTTCCAGCATCCCTCCACTCACTCTCGGCTTGTTCGTCCACAGCCAGGAATACGGGGGGAGTACTTTGGGTTCGGGCCGAATACCGAGCCCGGAGCCCTCTCCTCGGACAGTAGGCTATCTGACTTATTTGTAAGTGTGAACTCATAAAATCTCAATTCTCCAGTGGCAGCCATCTTTACTGTAAACAAATTCAACTCAAGCGCTCTTTGGTGACGTGGATGATTACGTTGCTGTTGATCATCTGTCCATCATCGTATAAAGCCCGGCCGCCCTGACAATTTGATTGGTCTGAACAGCTTTTGTTCGGGCATAATAGCTCCACAACGGATCAAGTCCAGACTGAACTTCCCGACCTAAAAATTTTGTGGGCAGGGCTAAGTTTGGCTGGCACCCAGGCTAGTCAATACCCAGCCCTATTATATAATAACACATCATTAGCTAAAACACATATGTGAGTTTAGGCATAAAAGTATTTTAACGTTCATGAATTGTTGATAATGTTTGGCAATAAAAATGAAGTGTTAACAAGAACTAGTTTGTCATGTTTTTGTCATATATCAACTTAAAATACTGAAAAGGTGAGTACTTACGTTGTAATATTTTGATCTTTTAAAAACTGCAGCTTGTAACACTTCACAATCCACAGAGAACAAAAAATAAATTACCTAACCAGGTCAAAGAAACAGTTATGCTTTCAACTTAGACAAGAAAGTAGGCAAGAAAACAAATCCCAGAGCAAAACTGACAAAAACAACACAACAGAAAAAGGAAGGAGAGAAAAAAAACGCATAAAAAAAAAAAGCTGAGCAATAAGGAGCTGACATTCACACTGCTCAGTCTGCTGTATGTTAGTTAATTCCTCATGCTGGAGGGAAGCTCAGCACTACAAATGACCAAAGTAAAGCAAGCCTTGACAAACACCTTTCTGCTTCAATAACAGACTGATTCATTTCCTATCAGACACACCCATTATATAGTTTAACCATACCCAAACATGCTACTGACAATAGGGGTGTTATGATATTGACAAACAAATTTATGATATTTTGCTGAGTGTGGCTGATTTAGGCCTATCCTTGTTATATTCTTCATATTCTGTGCAGATTATAATACTTCGGATTCTTACTGGAAAAAGTAGATCATACGGGATTGGAATACTCATTTCAACATACTACGATTTAGGGACAAATAATTCTCATTTCGAATACTATTTAGGATGGATAGCATGCGAATTGGGACGCAGCACAAGTGTCTGTGTCTTTATGAATGGGTCATTGAATAATTCACTCAAACGGTTTAAAAACACTGATTCAAGTAACGAAACACTGTTGTGTGTTGCTCTGAGATGCACAATGGTTCTGCTCTGCTTTGTTTGAAACTATTTTCACAGGCAATGAGTGACATTCAATGACAGCTTGTACATTCTAGAGTTTTACACCGATCAGGCATAACATTGTGACTCTTCATCACGGCACCTTTTAGTGGGTGGGATATATATTAGGCAGCAAGTGAACATTTTGTCCTTATAGTTGATGTGTTAGAACAGAAGCAGGAAAAAAAAATGGGCAAGCATAAGGATTTGAGCGAGTTTGACAAGGGCCAAATTGTGATGCAGCTCTTGTGGGGTGTTCCCGGTCTGCAGTGGTCAGTATCTATCAAAAGTGGTCCAAGAAAGCAACAGTGGTGACCCAGCGACAGGTCTCATTGTAGCCAAGGCTCATTGATGCACGTGGGGAGCGAAGGCTGACCCGTGTGGTCCGATCCAACAAACGAGCTACTGTAGCTCAAATTGCTCAAGAAGTTAATGCTGGTTCTGATAGAAAGGTGTCAGAATACACAGTGCATCGCAGTTTGCAAAAATGGTTCAGGAATGGTTTGAGGAGCACAACAACGGGTTTGAGATGTTGACTTGGCCTCCAAATTCCCCAGATCTCAATCCAATGGAGCATCTGTGGGATGTCCATGCCACGACGGGTCAGGGCTGTTTTGGCAGCAAAATGGGGACCAACACAATATTAGGAAGGTGGTCATAATGTAATGCCTGATATATATACAGTGGGTACGGAAAGTATTCAGACCCCCTTAAATTTTTCACTCTTTGTTATATTGCAGCCATTTGCTAAAATCATTTAAGTTCTTTTTTTTCCCTCATTATTGTATACACAGCACCCCACCCCAAGTATTCAGACCCTTTGCTCAGTATTTAGTAGAAGCACCCTTTTGATCTAATACAGCCATGAGTCTTTTTGGGAAAGATGCAACAAGTTTTTCACACCTGGATTTGGGTATCCTCTGCCATTCCTCCTTGCAGATCCTCTCCAGTTCTGTCAGGTTGGATGGTAAACGTTGGTGGACAGCCATTTTCAGGTCTCTCCAGAGATGCTCAATTGGGTTTAAGTCAGGGCTCTGGCTGGGCCATTCAAGAACAGTCACGGAGTTGTTGTGAAGCCACTCCTTCGTTATTTTAGCTGTGTGCTTAGGGTCATTGTCTTGTTGACCCAGTCTGAGGTCCAGAGCACTCTGGAGAAGGTTTTCGTCCAGGATATCCCTGTACTTGGCCGTATTCATCTTTCCCTCGATTGCAACCAGTCGTCCTGCCCCTGCAGCTGAAAAACACCCCCACAGCATGATGCTGCCACCACAATGCTTCACTGTTGAGACTGTATTGGACAGGTGATGAGCAGTGCCTGGTTTTCTCCACACATACCGCTTAGAATTAAGGCCAAAAAGTTCTATCTTGGTCTCATCAGACCAGAGAATCTTATTTATCACCATCTTGGAGTCCTTCAGGTGTGCTTTCATGTGTCTTGCACTGAGGAGAGGCTTCCGTCGGGCCACTCTGCCATAAAGCCCCGACTGGTGGATGGCTGCAGTGATGGTTGACTTACTACAACTTTCTCCCATCTCCCGACTGCATCTCTGGAGCTCAGCCACAGTGATCTTTGGGTTCTTCTTTACCTCTCTCACCAAGGCTCTTCTCCCCCGATAGCTCAGTTTGGCCAGACGGCCAGCTCTAGGAAGGGTTCTGGTCATCCCAAACGTCTTCCATTTAAGGATTATGGAGGCCACTGTGCTCTTAGGAACCTTAAGTGCAGCAGAATTTTTTTTTGCAACCTTGGCCAGATCTGTGCCTTGCCACAATTCTGTCTCTGAGCTCTTCAGGCAGTTCCTTTGACCTCATGATTCTCATTTGCTCTGACATGCACTGTGAGCTGTAATGTCTTATATAGACAGGTGTGTGGCTTTCCTAATCAAGTCCAATCAGTATAATCAAACACAGCTGGACTCAAATGAAGGTGTAGAACCATCTCAAGGATGATCAGAAGAAATGGACAGCACCTGAGTTAAATATATGAGTGTCACAGCAAAGGGTCTGAATACTTAGGACCATGTGATATTTCAGTTTTTCTTTTTTAATAAATGTGTAAAAATGTCAACAATTCTGTGTTTTTCTGTCAATGTGGGGTGCTGTGTGTACAATAATGAGGGGAAAAAAATGAACTTAAATGATTTTAGTAAATGGCTGCAATATAACAAAGAGTGAAACATTTAAGGGGGTCTGAATACTTTCTGTACCCACTGTATATTAGCATACCCCTAATTGACAAGATAAAAAAATGAGCACTATTAAGTGTGCAAAATGGTGCCACCAATCTGTAATCTCTCTCTTTAAAACTCGCTATCAAAATAAAACATCAGGGCTGCTGTATGTTTGCTATTTTGCTTTATTAATATCTAGCATTGCAATTTGCACCGATGTATCAGAGCTGCTAAATTTACCCACAGGAGCTATTAAATGGTGTGGCAGGCAAAGGGAGTAAACAAACTCATCACTTTTTCACAACCAGCACTCTGCCTGCTCACTAAGACAATCCATAGAGACCCTGGCGCAGGTTCTGAAATGCATCAGTGACCCTGTTTCCAGCACACTGCTAGCATAGGGCGCTCTTCAGTAAACAGTAGACAATTAAAGTGCTTTATTGTATACACAACCGGAGCGTTTGGGAACGTGTCTCATGAGTCTGTGCATCTTTGACCTCTACTGAGGTTTGATGAAGTATGCTCTTAGATCTCATCTACTCTGATCCTTGGCTTAGACATTGCTCTAGTTCTCTTGATACAAATAGCCACTAGGCAGTACATATGTAGCCATTTCCCATCATGCATCTGCATTCCCAGTATGATAGAGCAATCTAGGTCATGGAGGATGTCTCTTGCGATCCAAATGGCATGTAGGCTCTTCATCACAGTCTTAATTTGAGAGTCCTGTACGGTTTCTAAGAGGCTGACTATGGGAAAACAGCTTTCTCACAGTTCATTTAAGTAGACTGGAGATGTTTATTATTCTAGAGAAGACAAAGAATAAGTGATCTTCTTCCACTCCCTCCAGGCACATTGGGCGTGCCAAACATTTAGTCCTCTCATATTAGATAGCTGGTACGTAAATATATCCATGAGGCACTGCACTGCTTCAAGTTATTGTCACTTTAGAACAATATCGAAAAATGGATGAATGAGAAAACGGGACAAAAACTCAAAGCGATGCTAGCGCTGTCTAACACACCTGATGCGTGCAAAGTGCACTCGAAGCAGCAGAAAGTCACAATGGCATGCTGTCCAGAATTCAGTTCTCTATTGCACTTAACTGGTCAAATACACACAGAATAATGTCAAAATTCCCGTATTAGCAAGTATTCACTAACGTAAACAAAATCAATGACAGAATGAATGTGACTGATAACATGATTGTCCTTCATGATGCTCATGCCCTCAAACATATGTCAAACGAGTGTGATTTGTGTCAAGCAAACTTGACACATCAGAGTTTGAGGCAGTTGAGGGCACTAATAACTTTAATTTGGCTTGATCCTTGTATCAATGTTGCGAACACCTCTCTTATCTTGTTTAAATTAATAAATAAAACAAAGAATTTTAAGTTCCATGTTCTGTCAACTATTTTTCAGTTACTTTTCCTGTTTTAGGTTTTTGCCGTGGTATCATTTCAATATTATCATCAAGATATTTTAGACAGGTATCGTATCGAAGACTTAATTTTGGTATCTTGACAACACGATTCTTCATCACTCACTCTGTGTAGCAGGTTTTTGCACACCTGTTTAGCCCCTGGTTTTACATACAAAAAGTCAAGCAGGCATAAAGATACAGGACCATAATCTAATGTACAGCTCTAAACTTATGCTGAACTCAACCACACCCTGCTGTGAGTTTGCCGTTTACTCCTCATTTGGCTGTTTCCATGGCTGTCAGCCAATTGCAGCACAGGCAGCTTAGCGGCTGTAGCTAACATTAACAATGCCAACATCAGCATAGGGAGAAGGTGTAGGGGCTTCAGCATGCAGGAAACCGAACCTAACATCCTTTGTTTGAAAGCAGCTGCGGATCTAATCATGCTTTCAACAGTAAACAATTGAGGCTAGAGTTTAAATCAATAAGTAGAAAATGAATGGTGTGGTACCTAAAAGCCGATTTTGCAATTAAGCTAAAAGCAAACCAATCAAATATTCTACCAAATAGCCTGTAAAAAGTCAAATTAGGTAGAGCAGACACTCCACAACATTACTTTAACAAAACATAAGAATTTGCATTCAAAATTCAGCCATTTCAATAGTCCTTGCGATTGGATGTTTCAAGTGAGGGTGAACATTTTCCCAACATATATATTTTACATAGGGATCAAGTTAGTCATGTGAATTTGCTGCATTGACCAACAGAAAGAAAATAAAATATTTTAAAAATAACTTCTGTGTGATATGTGTGTGTATCATTTTCCACTTATCACTCCACGCCGGTTCTGTTACTGAAGAATCCATCACGAGACTGGCTGTTAGCATGTCACTTCCTACGTTGCTACTTTACCAGAGAGTGAGTGCCTTTGTTCATGCAACCAAACTTGCTTTGCAACCTCTGGTTTCTTCCGACAAAGAAAAAAAAAAATTTATAGAACTAATTTTTTATTGATATTGATTACGTGTCTATCACGAGACGTATCGTTATCGTTTTATCGCCCAGCCCTAATTCACACACACACACACACACACACGATATGATATATCGGTAACACTTTACAATAAGGTTCATTAATTAACAGTTAATGTATTAACTAACAATGAGCAATGCATTTGTTACAGTTTTTATTAATCTTTGTTAATGTTGTAAAGTACAAAACAGCTGTTCATTGTTTGTTCATGTTGGTTCACACTCCACAAAGCATTAAAGGGTAACTCAACCCCTGGTCAGAGCCTGACTCCACCCACTGGCAATATTTGAAAAATGCTGGAAAAGTGGGCGGGGGGGTGGGGGTGCACCTGAAACGCGTCTCTCTTTAGGCAAGGGCGTGGTTAGCTGGTGCCCTCTTACGTCACAGGGCACCACAACTTCCAGTAGCAAAATTAAACTGCAGTAGCCACAATTCAACTTAATAATTGGCAGCACTCAGACGTTTTTACACCATATATTGTAGAATTAAAACACTTTCTACCCAAATGTCAAAAAAATTACTTGAATCAATGAACAGCATTAATAAAGCCCCAGTCTTACAGATCATTAACTAAAAAAAGTTGTTTTAGGGTTTAGTTACCCTTTAACTAATGTTAAAAAATACAACCTTTGATTTTAATAACATATCAGTAAATGTTGAAATTAATATTAACTAAGACTAATAAATGCTGAAGAAGTATTGTGCATTATTTGTTCATGTTGACTAAGGTAGTTAACTAATGTTAACAAATGAACATTATTGTAAAGTGTTACCGATATATCTTACCTTTTAAGCAACGTGGAGGCAAAATGACAAAACATAAAAAACTTTTATGGCCATGTTATCTTTCCAAGCACAGAGTGTTATTTAGTTTAATTAGTCTTTCTTTTTATTATATAATTAGCATCCAACAAACAATATAGTTCTGATTAACAGTGATTAAAGAAGAATATTAAACGAAAAGATTGAAAAATGATTGCGCCACCACCAAATAGGTGGCGATATGCACCAAGTATGTAAATAGCCATTAAACAAAAGTAAGTAGTATGGCGCACTTTTTCTTAGCGTCCGTTTCCATGGTGGCTCATCGATTCGTCGCTCTGTTGAGAATGTCTTGTGTGTTAAACCATGAACACTCTGGGTCGGCTGAACTTACTTCAGGACGTATTTTTACTTAGAACCAGCATACATACCTTGAGTAAGCAAGGTTTGGGTTAATCAAACGAGAGTTCAGGGTTTGACGGGAAGACAACCTTGCTTTCTAATACCCTCTGAGACAATGAGTGCATTTCATGGCCATCATAACAGTTGATGAAACTTCTGTTTAAAACAACGTTACAATCATATACCACTCACAAAAGCACAGTTGAGCCCAAAGTATACTTCTCTTGTTCGTGTTCTGCTCCAGCTCGCAGACAGTCTCTACAGAATTTATCATTAGTCTAGAGTTGCATGATTAATCGTTAAAAGATCACGATCTCGATACAAACACCAACAAAGTCTACACAACCTTTGACATCGAAGATCACAGCGGAACATTCAAATCTGCTTTTAAACAGCCACAGACCCAGAGAGAGAGCAGTTGTCATGTATGAAACAGCTTCAAATAGTCTTTTCAACCACACAGTATCATCAAATTATCACAGAAGTACTGGGATAAAAGTTTATAGTTCAGATATAAACACTGATGTCTACAGAATTGATCATAACAGAGCAAATTACCTTTTGAAAGTAACTTGACCCCTCAAATAAAGATTGTATCAATTACACCGTTATAAGGGGTGAGAAATGACCCCCTATTGGCAGAAATAAATAGACTGAGAAATAAATAAAAAATTATTTTGTCATTGAATCATTCATTCAAGAGAGTCATTCAAAAATGCTGATTCATCCAGTCTTTATGAGCGAGTCATTGAATCATTCATTCAAACCACTTTTTTTTTTTAAATAACTCTTTCAAATCATTTAAACAGACTGCAATAATTAACATTTTGTCAGAACCTCTAGCAAATTAAATGTTATTTTGTTTAGTTGTCTATTCAGAATCATGGGAGAAACGTGATCTCTATTTTAAACAAAAAATGTTATTGACAATTTATTCCGAATCGTGCAGCTCTATTACAGTCCACTAATGTTGACTACATGCAGCTTGATTTTTGCGTCCATGTGGACTTGTGCATGGACAACAACGCATGTGCAAGTGATGCGCTTGAAAAGAAAGGTCAATTATGGAGTACACTTTGAAAGGCTTGTGCACCCAACTGTGTGATAACATGAAAAAAGGTAAACCTGAGCCTTGAGAGTCCTCCTATCTGCTGCCTACTGTTGAAAAGGCCAGGCCCTCCAAAACAAATGTGTGCTTTTTTTTTTACACATCTTTTCGCTCTATAATCCAAATCAGTACAATCACATTTTACTGTTGTTTTGTTTAGTTGCAACTTGCAACATATCAAATTCCTTCTATGCTACCGCAAACATGATCTTATCCAGATGTCAAAGGACAGCAATCATAACAATCTGTGCTTTCTGCTAAAACATTCTGCTTGAGAACTGGCCACATCAGGGGGAAAGACGTAAACATGTTCATAATCTGTAAGTGCTTGGGTTACTAGGCGTAGGTACATGTAATTATTGCATTTTGATTTGTCAGTGGAATAAGAAACAAACAAACAGGTGGGACCTGTGGTTGGTAGTGATTACTTGCGCTGTGATAAACTAATAATTACTCAGATGATCAACATCTGTGGAGGAGGCAGCAAAAGGCAAAATCAAGGTCACAATGTTACTATTTTGTTGATAAATGTGCTCAACAAAGTTAATGTTTAATGATACAATGCTTCCTTTAGAGTTAATATGTGATCTCAGAGTAATTCACCTGCTAGGTCTAAGAGGTTGTGACAACCCAATGACTTTCTGTGAAGCAGTTTTGAAACAAATGAGATGATGTAAAGCGAGAAACAAATAAAAATGACCTGATACTAAAAGTCTTTGTAAACAATCATGTTGCCTAAAAAAAAATTCTCACATTTTAAAGCGGATAATAAAAGATAACACGGATTTTCATCCTTCACTGGAATTGTGTTCAAAGTGGAAATAAAAAGGAGCAGTAAAATCATGAATAAATAAACATCAATTGCAGTATATCTACACTAGCCTATATCTATCTACTCCGATTTTGAGACCCTTTGAGAATTGAGGAAGGGAAACAAAAATGTCAATAATGACTTTGCATTACTGGAAACTACTGATGCATTAGGCTGAAAAAAAAAAAAAAGTTCTCTTAATGAGCAACTGCGCATCAACATCATTAAACTAATAGCCGCAATTAGTACATGGAAAGAATAGAGAAAAGGGAGTTCCTTCACAAAGGATGAACAAAAGCCTTGTCACAAAAAAACATTTCAAACCGATCTGTTTTGACTCATTGTTTTCAATATCAAACAGAGGTTTTGTATTTAAAAAGCTAAATGATCAGTGGAGTTAAAACAGCACAGCATGAGTCACATGTTCTTGTACTTAGGATATTCCCATTTTAAACCCTATTAGCATTAACATTATGAATCCCCTGGCATGGCTCTAGGAAACCCACACCTTTCTCAACAAATCAAACTTCAAACTACTGCCAGTGTTTTGAACCAAGATACTGTACGCACTTTCTACTATACTATACTATGCAATAAAGAAAGAAAACGCAGTGATGTGGGCGAACATTTTTAACTACACTGCTATAAGAATCACACTTATGCCTCGCCACGTGAACCGTATTGTATTATGTAAACAAACTGCGTTGTTTTAACTCATTTCTGACCCAATAAGAGAAGGGATACTCACAGGCATCATCTTTGCTAGTGTCAGAGGAACATCTGGTCTTCAGCTTCACTTTGCCTTTCGCAACATCCACAAGGTCCAACCCGAGATCACAGCCCCTTTGTACAGCAGGAGAACAACTTCACTTGCACTGTCACTGACACATGAATGTCCACAACACCAACAAATACAGGCCAAACAGGCCACGGCTCAGCACATCGTGTTATTTTACTTTGATTAAACGTTGACGTTATACACAAAGGTAATCACATTTATCTCCGTCAGCTGAGCAAGAAAAATTAAAGAGAAGCTTTGAAAGGAACTCGCTAAACTGGAATATCAGCTGGTTGTGTGTGTAGAAATGGCAGATGTTGGGTGTTTCTAATACACCCACTGAGAGCCCGTAACTCATTCTCTCCTCACTCTGAATAACTTATACATTGGTGTGTTAAAACGCAAAACAAATGGTTTAAACCAACTCCGTCAATGTTTATCACATTTATAGACGTTTATTTTAAGGAGTTTTCCCTCTATCCGCCCTGTTCATTCTACCAGTTCTCACATCTGCTAGCCAGTTAGCACTGACACAAAACATCTCGCTGTACACAGTAACGTTAAATGTTAACAAACATTAAGAAAACACATCGGCGGTGGTTAAAACTGCATTATACTCACGTGTCACGAGTACACACATGCCATAACCTTTTAGAAACGACACATGAGGTGTTCCTCGTATTCTTGAGCAGCTGGGTATCGATTAACTCGCGAGATAGCTAAACTAGTTAGCCTGCTAGCCGAAGCCAGGTAACACACTCCAGTACGTGAAGCGAATGGAAACGAAATCAGAACACGCTTATTCATCTAAATGAAGTCAGATATTGCCATAATACCTTTTAAAGAACGAAAACAAAAGGAATACAATACTGCCCGGACTGGCTGAGGCGAATATAAGCTGCTCGCGCTGTTGTGTTAAATCAATGATGGCACGCGCAGAGCTGGAATGACAGGAATGTGGAGCATAGTGACTTATGGATGTTTGGATGTGTAGTCATTAAAATCTCTTTAAGTGATGGAACTTTTTTTAAAAAGGGTATACTACGCCCGTAGTTTCTCAATGAGTCACAATTGGTTTGAAGTTGGTTATTTTAAAAGTGGCATTACTTGCAGGTGTTCAATGCTAAATTCAAACCAACATGGCACACTCATTGGAAACGTTCAATACCTTCACCCATTCACTCAGTAGTTTCCAGTTACAAATATTGCAATGTATAATTTTAAATGGTGTGTTTAGAGTTTTATGTATAAATGAGAAAGGGTTAAGAAATTCACATTTGTATGCAGAAGATGCAGAAGTCCTCTAACACCCACTACTGATCAATAACATGAACTACATATTAACTACAAGACATGATTCTAAACTGCTAACAAAAACATGCAAAATATTGTGAATAGGCATTTTCAGGTGGAATTTAACATCAGTTCAAAGAAGAGACTTGATTTGTCTCTGCCCAACAAAACAAGTGTTTTTCAAGGACTGAAGCCATAAAAAATAAAAACATAGCCTATGGCAGGACTTTTTATTTAATAGTTTAATTTCATAAGTTAACAATCAAACAGTTTCATGTTTGGCGATATGAATTTCCTGCAAGACAGAGTGAAAGACAACAAGGCAGTGAGTTATCCATATTGTGATCCAAATCAATCATTTTATTGTTTCCAAAAAACAAAATACAGATATCCAGGTGAAGCTCTTCGGGGGACGATTTACAGAGAAGACATGGGGAATGACACTCCGGTGGTCCAATCAGTGGGAGGGCTCTGTGAGAAAAGGAAAGTCATGCTAGATCCCCAAAGATTCTACATATGCCCCATAAATAAGGCCCTTTCTATTTTTTTTTACTATTACAATATTTGAGGAACATTTAAACTTTTTCATGTTTTATCAAAGTTAGAGTCAAAATCATGATACTGAAAACGTAAATTAAAAAGTGAATACTTACTTGACTGCACTGCTTTCTTCTTTCCTGCAAAACAGCAAATGCTATAATTAATACTTTAACAAGAACTTTTGCAAGCTCTTAAAATAAAATGTTTTGCCTTGTACACATCACAAGAAATTTAGTTTCTGAATATATTGTGTAACAAATTGTCTATCAACATGGGCCCAGTTCATCATATAATCATAACCGATTATGTATATGGTTACATGAGACATAATATAATTATACATTGTGGCATAAATAATGTTTACATAGTACATAATTATATTGTGTACCAAAATAAATACAGGTTCACGCCATGTTGATAGTACAGTCTTAAAAATAAAGGTGTTTTCAGAGTGATGCCATAGAAGAACCATTTTTGTTACCCTTGTTTGAATTGTCCCTTAAACGAACTGAAAAAGTAGTGTGAATAACATTTAAAAAAAATCTAAATAACATTTTTCCACTATAAAGATTTTTTGCTGAATGGAAAGGTTCTATGGGTGTAAAAGTTCTTCATGGAACCATAGAAGAGCTCTTCAATAAACTTGACCTCTCACCTCCATATGAAAGTTTGTAGTACATTAAAGTCATGATTCCTACACCAACCCACATCTCCTGGTATGCCTTGGTGTAGTAGGGGGCCACCTTAGTCCACCAGCCAGCGAATGCACCACCTGCCATCTAGTGATCAAACCATAAAGATGCATGAACATTTGTCTAGAAGGCTTCAAAAATATGCACTATTACCAAACATATGTTTGAATATGCATATATATGTTTATTTATATGTGCCATTCAAATTACGTGTTATAAAAAAAAATAACCAACAGAGTAACCGGACACAAGCAGTACTTTCAAGGACATAAATTCAAGGACCAATTAAAATAAAAAATAAAAAAATACGGAGAATTTTAAGTACAAAAAGAGACCATGACAAAAAGAGCAAAAACATTCTCAGTTTATCACTATCAGAATAAGACGAGTTCAATTCAGTATGAAGTTAACTTGAATCGCGAAAAGAACTGGACTATTCACAGTCCAATACTGGGACAAATTTGAGACTATAAAACATTTGCCTCGATTCATGTGTGCCATTTAGATGTCAAACTTGCGGAGAGTCTTGATTTTCGATGTTGATTCATTAAAGGCGCTTAGAAAGGCCTGGTCATACGGTCCAATAAACGAAAAAAGTATGGCTTAAACGATAGTGAATCTGCTTGAAATGGTCAGTGATTATTTAAACTATGCACACTGAAATCATACAGCATTTATTATCAGCGAATGTACTCACCTCTAATATATAAGTGTACTGGACCACACGGAGAAGGTCACTGTTCAGCAGCGATAGCTCGATAGAGATGTAGTGGCGGAAGATCTCTGTAGGTTTCCGCTTTGTAATTAAAAGCCCCGGAGTCAAAATAAAAGTCCGTATGTGACGAATGTATTTTTGTAACACTTCAATTTATTTCTCGTTCTCCTTATAGTCTCTTATAGATAGACTTTTTTTAGATAAAACGTTGGATTTTTAATTAGATGTAATAAAATGTTAGATGTTAGAAAATATTATTAGGCCACTTGATCTCTTACTTTGTTTTGAAAGTCCACAAATAAATCAGAAAATGAAATAGTGTAGCCTATCTACATTATTGAAGTATTTCTCTGATAAAAAAGAACAGCATAAAAGCCTTATAAATTAAGTGTAGAGTCAGTTCTGGCAGGTCACGTTAGTCAAGCTCGCATCAGCTGACTCTCAGCTGATCCACATCTACCTATAGGAATATGATTCCTATCATTGTATTCATATATAAGCTCCTTCAGTATTATCAACAGCTATCGCGTTTCTCAGGAGCTAATTACCCTCCTCCATCCCCAGCTCCTCTTCTCATCAGTCAGGATTTGGCACTAAAATTCTCTAATTATGTTGTGCATTAAAATTAATTAATGATATCTGCAATACATTCATGTTGGTTCTGTTCTGTTTACCCAAAGGGGAGTTATTGCTGCTCTCCCTGCTCTTATCCATGATAGGCTGCATGAATGCACAGGGAGCCAATCCTAACTGCATGCTAATTATCAATCGTATTTGACGATAGATAGATAGATAGATAGATAGATAGATAGATAGATAGATAGATAGATAGATAGATAGATAGATAGATAGATAGATAGATAGATAGATAGATAGATAGATAGATAGATAGATTGATTGATTGATTGATTGATTGATTGATTGATTGTTTTGGTAAACTTTAATTGTAGACATATTAACAGCAATGGACAGACTGAAGAGAACAATAAAGCTTGCAGGGTTCAGAAGGAAATAAATAAAACGGAACAAGCATATTGCATTTTGGAGACAATTCACACAAAATCACAACAACAACAAAATCATTAGCAGAGAAAAATGTGATTAAAGACAATGTTGCATCTGCAGGCTATTGTGTTGATGATCACAGACTCCATTAAGAGAACTTTGTCTGGCCAAACAGTTATTCAGCAGTCAAGAGTAAATAAGCTTTATGATCAGCCCTCTCACTGTAGACAATTACCAAACCTATACTTTGCCACATTCAGTCCATGCTACATGAAAAACACAGTTCTGTCACTATACACAATAAATCAACAAGCAGAGAATATTAGATTGTATCTGTGATGTGAAATGCATGGGAGAGGTGAGAGTGCTAGGTAGTTCATGGGTACATGCAAGAAGCAGGACCACTGATGCGCAAAGGCAGTGGTGCAATCCTCTCCCCTCAGGCTAATCTCTGCTCTGTAATCCAGAAATATAACTCTGAAAAAATGACAGATTAGACTGGATATCTGGGTTGACTGCTCTGGGTGTATAGTGTGTGCTACTTTCAGTTTGATCAGTCATTATAGCAATGGAACCTGGAAAGCTGAAGCACAAAGAAAAAATGGAATTTGAATTAGAAAAACAAATGGAGTGAGACAATAGCATTAAAGGAATAGTTCTAATAATATTAAAGGATCAGGAAGAAAATTCTGTCATTATTTACTCACTCTCATGTCATACTGTATGCTGATATTTTTATGTTTTTATTTTGTCCATTAAACACGAAAGTAAAGTTTTTTGAAGAATTATTATGAAGTTCTTGTATAAAAAGAAAAAGAAAAAAAGTTCATCGTGACCAGGGGCTGTTAAAAAGTTCCTAAAAAATACCATAAAAGTATATAAAAAGTAGTCTATAAACACATTATATTATTAATAACAACAAAAACAAGAATAATACATTCTTTATAATTATTTATTTTGAATTATTATTATGATTGTTGTTGTTGGTGATTTTTTAAAAGTTTTTAAAAAGTTTTAAATTGAAAAGTAGCTACTTTTTTTTTTCCATCTTATTGATCAATTACAAAAAGTTTATGGTTCATCTTCCAAGTTTAAACATCACACCACATCATTTTCATGTTAATCACTTTTAATCAGTCTAATTTACTTAAACTGCTGCGCAGGATTAGATTTTTCGATGTTGACCGTGTAGATCTGTGTCTGAGAACTAGGGAACTTGCAAAGAGGAAAGACATGGAAAATGACCGTGTAGACTTAATCTCATGAGAAAACTAAATTATTTTATGAGTTGGCGATTTCGCATGAATTTGTACAATGTGATTCATATGATATTTATGAAAAAAAGTAAGCTTGAAGGTCCACCCCTAATCCTGACAGTCAATGGGGTGTACAATGAGAATGTACAAATTCTTACGAATTACCCACCAATTTGCCAAAACTTAAAATAGTTATGAATGGAGTGGTGCAGGGATGATGTCAAAGCCCAAGATTTTCCTAAGGGGTTTTATAATGGGGGTTTTCAATTTCTGAGTAAAATAAATACTGTATTATCATAACTTGATGATACTTTGACGTTTTGTTCTACAACATAAACTGCACGCACTCATTCCCCAATCTGTTTTATCTAACTAATTAGAAACATACTGAAAAAGTGAATTTTGGAGCAGTTATGTTTATTTTTGAAAATGTATGAGTGTGTGTAATTTACGCTGTAGAACAAAACGTCAAAGTATTGTCAAGTTATGTTTACCACAGGCTTTATTTTACTCATAAATTGAAAACCCCCATTATAAAACACTATAGGAAAATCTTGAGGGAACCAGTGGCGAATTCGTTTTTTGGGTTTTGACGTCATCCCTGCACCGCTTTATTGCCATGAGATCGTGTTGGATGGATCTACCATTAGGTCTCTCACAATGTGGTGCTGTAGGCCTCATAAGCGAACGGATGGCAAAAGGGCAAACTCCAATCTCTGTGGATAGAGTAGGGGCAAGCGGCACGCAAATGTTTATCCACATAACTAGAAATGGTAGGAATTTCCTCCCTGTGATTCCCTGACTCCTCTGACAAAGAATTAGATGCATTTCCAGCCATGTGGTTTCTATCATTACTCTCTATAGGTGGACTGGGAGCAGAGAGAATATTCGGTGGAGCTGAAGGGACCGGACGTCTCTGCGTGCCGTCTTCCTGTCTCCTCAGGAAGTCCCTGAGAACTTGCTTGAAGACACCCACCAGTTCCCAGGGAGGGATGTTATTGTTGGCCAAAAGATCATGGAGCCTTGATGGACCACAATAAAACGTTAAGTAAAATATTAAAGCAATATCACACAAGCACTGTAATCACATCGGTGTTGATATTTAGACAAACATCTGTCTGGAATGCACAAACTCAAACTTGCGAAGTGACAAATGTAACTAGCTGCTGTTTACTTAAAATCTTGAGAATAATTCTGTACACTATTCTTGCCTTCTACATGTTTTTTTAGAAGCATTTTAGAAAAATGGCTGAAAAAATATAACGAAATGGAAGCTAACATGCAAGGCAGGAGTGAGAGGACTTGTTTTACCTGGAAAGTACAATGGCAGTGTGTGAGGGTGGGATGCGACCACAGAGGCGCTCTAGCTGGCGGTGTTCAGAAGCAGGTATAAGGGCAAGCAGGCTTGGGTATGCTGGGGCGTGACGGTATCCCAGAATGCCACGGGAGATGCAGTACTGGTTTTGAACCTGAAGAGCTCTTTGCTCCAGCTGCCAAAGCATCTCACGCAGCAACATCCGACCTGGGCCTCCATGTGTCACACATCCATTTGTGTGGGGCCAACCTAAAGGCATGGCTGGGCTGTATAGCGTAGGAGCAATAAGAAAGCATGTTGCTCATAAAATGCTGTATACCAAAGTGACTTTCTCCTATGATCATCCTCTGCCAATGAGATGTGACCGTTCATAAAGAGCTTGGTCTTCAGTGGACAGTCTTTCACACCGTATCACATCAAGCTCTGTAGTCCACATCCTCAACTGGCAGTTTAGTTAATTCAGCAACATACAGTTCTCTCCATCAAGCTAATGCTAACAACATCTGCAGAACAGTCATGTTTGTTTGTCTTATTATTTTTTGTCGACCAACATATATAACATTGCTTATTCACATAATTACACATCATAATCAGTGATAAACAACTGAGTCATGTTGAGAAAGGAATGGCAGTTTGCTAAAAACAAGCTTTCCTATTTGACGGTCTGCACTTCACAGATGCACATCAATTTAGCGTAGTACTAACAATGCTCTTGATGTTTCCAGGTAAATTTCAAACTATGTGCCCATTTGAAAAAAACTAAGTAGCCATATGTTGCTTGCTGTGTTTTGGAAGATGGCTGGTTTATAGCTGGTCCAAGCTGTTCATTAAAGGTAAGGTGAAAAAGGTAAAGTTAGCAGTCACCTTGTTCAAAAAACAAGGAAAACCAACTGTAGCTGGTTTGTTGGTGGTCCAAAGTCTACCAGCTTGAACCAGCGAATGACCAGCTAATCACCAGCTTGAACCAGTTAATCAACTTGGACCAGCTAACAACCAGCTTAAACCAACTAAAATGTTCCAAAACAGCAGGGTGCGTGACCTAAAAAAGATGTGAAAAGACAAACTTGGAATAAACATAGATAGATACAAACAGAGCTCTGAGAGAGACAATGAACTGTTGAGAAGATAGATATGAATCGAATGGACAGGGCAAAATTGTAAAGTTGACAACTGAAACAGGAGACCGACAGAGAGGTGATGGATGGAACAGAATTTACAGGAAAGGATCATAACCACCAAAGGATTCACCACAGAGGATATGGGTTAAGGTGAAGAAAAGAATGGAAATTACAATAAATGACATTTAAACTGATATTTTTACCTTGTGGATCTTAGAGGTTGAGGTCCATGATGCCTTGACTCCATCTGATACCATCAAATTGCACCAGGTTATGTAAATAAAATATGAACAGTAAATTAAACCAGACTGTCAGATATAAAATTAGAGGATACTGACAAAAGTGGGGAAAGATGGACAGATAATAAGGAAAAGAGCAACCTGAAGAAATAACTATTCTGGCAGAAGAGTGTAAGAGAAACTAAAATAAGGCGCTTGTGCAAGAAGAATGTCAGACAAGCAAAATCAGGAGAAAAGCAAAGACAAAAAGAAGAGAGAGAGAGAGAGTGTGTGCCAGTGACATGCAGCAGTGTGTGTGTGGACGACTGCGCCGGGCAAAGTTGAGATGAAGAGAGTGACTCTCTCTCCTGCCCACCGCCTCTCTCTGCTCTGATAACCCAGCCCACTCTGACACACACACACACGCACACACACACACACACACACACACACACACACACACACACACACACACACACACACACACGCACACACACGCACACACACACACACACACACACACACCATTTTGGCTCATATAACAGCAAATTGTTTGAAGTATGCATCCCGCTTCCCATCATTCAATATACTCTTACACATGGTATTAAATTCATCCTGAATTTCATGCCTCAAAACTTGCCTAGGGTAAATCAGTCCAGGCTTCTTGTTTTCAACAGTAAAACAGTTAATTCAATGTGGCAGTCTGAGTAAAATTATCTGGAAGAAATGTGCCCTGTGTCAGCATGTAATGTGACCCAGTGCCAAGGGGAATTATGTCAGTGTACAAGGGAACAAAATGAGAGTTCCTGGTCTGCAGATGAATAAACCTGTATTTTTGGGTGGAAGACAACAATTCTGTCATGTTTAATCATGAGTTTATTAAATAAATACAAACATGGATTTATTTGGAGACGTTAACTGTAAAAGAACCAACAAGTTTCTTAGAGATCCTTTATATCACAACAAATAACTGCTTTTGGGTGCATGTCTTACACTTCACATTTGACTGGAACACAACATATGTGTTTTCTTTGACACAATCATTTATCCAGCAGCACGTGAATCTTAATGAGACAAATAAATCAAGCATAGTAACCTACACTGCATTCACTACATTTGGTATGACCATATTTATGAGGATGAAAAGCATTTGTGCACATAAGCGTTCATCACAGATTGCAATTGGTGTCCATATGGAGGCCTCTGGGAAGGCTGCAGGCTGGATGGTCTTCTGAGACTCATAATCACAGCCCAGCACCTGGTTCTGGTTCTGGGTCAGGTCAGGGTAAAGCACCAGACTGCTGGCTACACCACCTGCCCTGTGCATATGCCATAATCGCATTTAGATTACATGTGTAATGCATTGACAACTATAAATGCAGAAACATAAGCACCATGACCGACACTGTGACCGTGATTTTACCAAGTACAACATGTTCCTGGATCAGCATCTTTGTTGAACCTGGAATGACATTCCAATCAACCAATAAGATTTGGGGGACAAGTTTACAGTTTATGTGAAGTTTTAGGCTTGCAACCAACCAGGGTTAGGTGCTTCTATCAGTGTTATTCACCTATCATTTTACTCTGATAACATTCTTTATGGATAACTTATGGGTAGAGTTAGGTTTAGGGTTAGGACAACATTTTCTGACAGAAATGTTGTTTTAGGATCAACAAAATATGTTGATCCAGGAACATACTTGGCAAAATCACGGTGACCTTGCTGGCAGCAAGAGTCATTCGAACTCATTTTGTATATAAGTGGGATATTAAAGTGCTTATAAGCAGTTATCCAGTTTTGTACAAAATAAGTAAACATTATCATAAATAATAATAATAATAATAATATGGTCACTAATATAAAGTCATTTAATAAATTTATTAAAAAAAAAAGGTTTTGCAGGGGAATATAGAAGAGAAATGATCATCATCATAAATAATAATTATAATAATAATACTGTATGTATGTCAGCTATAATTATAAAAAATATATATCTATTTGTATATTATTTATTTATTTTATTTTGCTGCATATTGTATTGTATTATATTCGCTGCATATTGTGTTGTCAGTGTTATTTTTCCATTCCCACTCCCAAAATGTAAAAGATGCGTACATGTGTGAGCTGCAGTGCAATTTGTAGCTTTCCCTCACAGCTTAAGTATGAAAAGGTAGACCATGGCGGCAAAACAATTCATATCAGATCATTGTCGAGTTATTCCTGTATTGCAGACTCAGACCTTGAGACATGACATCATCTGATGTCCAATTATTTCTGTCAACCGTGTCATGTTGTATTATTTTCAGGGGGTTTAAGGACTCCCAGTCTTGCTATAGTTCACTTTTTTTCATCTGTCTACTGAACACTTGGGACTATATTTCAGCTGTTTAAGTTTTGGAATAGATTTTTGATACATGCTGCAGATGAGCTTTAAAACACCGTTTGATCAATTCCCATCTTTAATTGTGAGCTGTGTACCTTTTGTACGAAGGGAGAAAGAAATGACACAGGACTTTTCACTGCCCTCACTAAAAACCCCTCTACCCAGAGGAGATTCAGGCCATCATTGCAGTCAGTCTCAAGTCGTCAGACGGGGTGAATGTAACAGTCCTGCCACACATACCCACACAGAAAGAGGCTAATTGTGAGTGTCAGTCTGTGTTCTGAGGTGGGTGATGTCATTGCCACTGGCAGGGAGCCTGTGATAGTGATGATTTGGGACATGGCTGGTGTGCACACATACATACACCAGAGGGCAGTGTGCATGCTTACATATGGGCTTTATTGCTTTATATTTTACACTATTTCTAAAAATATTCATTCTAAATAATAATTGATTCATATATATATATATGTACCTTTAAAAGTACTTCAGAATTTCTTACTTTTGTTGTTGAAAGTAATACTTTTATTCAGTAATGATGTATTTAAATTGATAAATGTGACTGTAAAGACTTTTACATAGTTACAAAAAATCACGGCTTCCACAAAAATATTAAGCAGCAGAGCTGTTTTCAACATTGATAATAATAAGAAATGTTTCTTGCGCAGCAAATCAGCACATTTCATAAGGATCATGTGACACTGAAGACTGGAGTAATGATGCTGAAAATTCAGCTTTGCCCTCACAGGAATAAATTACATTTTTTAATATATTCAAATAGAAAACAGCTATTTTAAATGTGAACTATTCATTTTACTTATTTAAACAATTAAATGCAGCCTTGGTGAGCATAAGAGGTTTCTTTGCTCTTTTATAGGCTAAAAAAAAAAGTCTTGCTAAAAGGTTGAGTCTCTTCTTTCATCTCAATCTAATCTGTATTGAGACACTGATTGACATCTGTTTAAACTGTCATCCACTGTTCACAAGTCCATCACTCTAAGAGTCAAGACACTGGATTTGAATGATTGAATAATTATAACTGTATCATCAAAACTTCCTTTTTCCACCTCTATAACCTGCCTCCATCTCTATAGCATCAGTGATGTAATGAAAGTTTTTTTTTGAATGTTTTTGAGTGAGACAAACCAATTAATACCACAAAACACCACAGACTTAATCAAATCCATTGCTTGCTTACTGATGTTTGTGCTGTGCCAAAATGATGTCACTTGTCATATTAGTTGGATGGGCATTAGCACATGAAATCACGTCGGTTTGAAACATATCAAAAGTAAGGACAACAATGAAGAAACACCAGGTATATTTTATAGAAAATTGTAATTTCTTAATTCTTAATAACCTCTACTCATTTCTACTGGTCTTCTAAAGTGCTTCAGTTCTATTTTATTCGCATGCCCCTTGAGTTCTTTTGGCTTGTGAAAGACACAAAAAAATAAAATCCATTCTTATTGCTGTTGGAATGGGCAATGGTCTGTTCAGACAAAGAGAGCCAGGGGAAGTGTGTGTGTGTGCCTGAATGAGACAGAGCGAACCCATTAGGCCTGTCTGTCTTACTGACTGACAGCAGCATGTCCTCAGGTGAACAGAGAGGTAAGTGTGTGCATTAAGAGTTTTATCTCTGACATCTCCTCCGCTGGCTCTTTTATGATTACTAACCATTATTCCCAACATTCTTCAAAAACCTGCCTCTGCATTTGCCATGTCACCTCAAGCACCTTTCTCTTGCCCCTTCATGGTCAAAAGTAGTTCTGAATCAAAACTAATCAACCAACAGAAATGTTTGCTCTCATGTGGTACACAGTCATTGTGAGCTGTTTGACATTTACAGATGAATTTGTCTGACTTTGCTAGATTTTAAAATGGGTTTGGGCACTGTTTGCTTTTTCACCCTGTCATGAGGTGTATTTGACAAAGTGACATTGGTCAGTCATGTCTGGCCTTTAGCAGTTTGTGTTTATGAGGGCACAGTTGACCTTTGCTCAGGTACAGCGAGTTCCCAACATACAGGCAGGCACCTCAAGGCCATCCGATCCCACTGTCACTGAGTGTGAGCAAGGTGAAGGAAAGGTCTAGAGATTGTTGAGACATTGAAATAAAATAACTTCAACTTTTATTTATTTATATAGCACATTTAATAGCAACGTTGTTGCCCAAAGTGCTTCACAGTTAACTAAAAACAGTAAAACATACATGTATAAAAATATTTATCAAGCCTAGCAGATGAAGGCATGACTACACAATCTCAGACATACCCCTCACACAACAGTATAATGAGATCAGTGTAGAGAGAAATAAAACTAAATAAAAATAAGTTATATCTACAATGTACAATACCCTTAACTAAAAGCTAAGTTGAAAACATACGTTTTTAATTGAGACTTAAAGATGTCTATTGTTTGAGCTAGCTGGATATGAGGGGGAAGACTGTTCCACAACTTGGGAGCCACAACTGAAAAGCTCAGTCACCCTTTGACTTTCTTTTTAAAATAAGGGACCGCCAGCTGAAATTGGTTAGTTGATCTTAATGTCCTGCCTGATATGTAAGATCCTAAAAGGTCAACAATGTAGTTTGGGGACATGTTATGCAACGCAAAAACATTAATAAAATCTTATACTCAATCCTGTAATGAACCGGTAGCCAATGAAGAGAGCATAATACTGGAGTAATGTGGTCCCTTTTTTTAGTGCCAGTCAATTATTACACCAAGATTTCTCACACTATCTTTCACCGTCATTTCTAATGGAGCAAGAGTACTGGCTATCTTCTCTTTGAATTTTGGTGGACCAAATATTGTAATTTCAGACTTTTTTTCATTAAGCTGGAGAACGTTTTTAGACAGCCAAACTTTAAGCTCATTCAAACAGTCCAACAAGGACTTGAGGGACTGTTCATTCCTGACTTTGAGAGGTAGATAAATCTGTGTGTCATCTGCATACATATGCTAAGAAATGTCATATCGACGTCAAACAGATCCCAAAGGACACATGTACAGAGAAAACAATGTAGGACTTAAAATAGAGCCTTGAGGGAGGCCATATTTTTAAGGTGGCCGCAGAGGATGAAGCATTTGCAAAATTAACAGAGAATGTTCCTCATGAGTGAAACCATGTTAACGCTCTTCCACGAATGCCAACCTCACACTCCAACCGGTCTAAAAGAATCGAATGATCAACAGTGTGCGGCACTGAGATCTAATGTAATTAAAACAGCTGCCAGGCCAGAATCAGTTGGTATTAGCAGGTCATTCAGCACTTTTACCAGAGAAGTCTCTGTACTGTGCCCAGCTCTGAATCCAGATTGGAAATTATCCAGGATATCATTCTCACATAAAACTGAAGTAATCTGAAGTAAAACAACCTTCTCTAATATTTTAGATATAAATGGTAATTTTGAAATTGGGCGAGAATTATTCAGATCAGTATAATCAAGGCCTGGCTTTTTGATTTGGGGAGTACCCACTGCTTGTTTGAGACAGGGTGGAACAACACCATTTGATAATGAACTATTCACAGTAGATAGTATATCAGGGCCTATGGTTGCAAACACATCTTTAAAAAGCCGGGGTGGAATAGGATCCAGAGGAGTAGATGACAGTTTCATATGCTTGACTATATCTGCTTCCAAAGCTAAATAAATATGCTTTATTTATTTATTTACTTACTGTCAGGTCAGTGAACTAATTCACAGCATGCACCTCAGCATTCAAATATGGCCACCTCAGACTCCATATCCCAGAATACACACACACAGACAGTGCTCTATCCACCTTTTGTGTGAATGTGCGAGACTTCCGATTTATTAGCCGCTATAGGGAAATAAAAATAAGAATATATCAAAGTGCAGTAAACTGTAAAACTGTTTGCGTTACAAACCAGCGTTTTTAATTAAGACACTACATTGAAATAATATGGTAAGAATATCAAGCAGCATAACGAGTTGTTTTGTACAGCTACAAATAACAGGAAGCAAATGACACCGGAAGCCAGACACCGGCTATGTCCGAAATCGCCCCCTATACCCTTAAATAGGGCACTATTTGAGGGGACAGCTATTTGTAGTGGTGTCCGAAACCATAGTGGACGTTATCAAGTACACTCATTCAATCCCACAATGCACTGCAATAAGGAGTGTACAACTGATGTACGCTCAACGGCTAGAGAATACCCATTATGCACTGTGAGAGTCGCACGTTTGACCAGAAGTTGGCGCCGCAGCTGAATCATCAACCCATTCATTTTCCAAACCTCTGGCCCAATGTGGCTACAGCGTAATATCATTCAGGTATAACTTCTGTTTTAATTGATTATTAAATTGTTTAATTAAGGTTTATACATGCTAGATTCCATGAAGAGTTCAAGATCATTTTTTTCATTACAACTAGCTGCCAATTTGTTAAGTTTCAAATGATTAAACAGCAGTACAAACCGCAAAAGAGTCAGTCCTTCCGGCGCACTCAAAAGTCCGTATTCACTCACTCGTTTTCATTCACTCCTTCAAGTGAACTATATTAGTGGAGGAATGTAGGGAATAGTGAATGAGGGTATAGGGGGTGATTTTGAACACAGCCTGTGTGTGTGTATTCTGGGATATGGAGTCCGAGGCGGCCATATCTGAATGCTGAGGTGCATGCTGTGAATTGTAGTTTACTGACCTGACACTTACTTACTTATTTACTTACATTAGCTTCAAAGGCCAAATGGAATTTCCAGAATTTCTAATTTGCCAACTTGACATTTGGTAAATTCTCTGAAAGCATGCTGTTGAACGTAATGTGGCTTAAGAAATTAAGGCCAGACTATATTTAGATTTCTCATTATTAGCCATTTCACTTCTCAATCATCTATAAGACCTTTTTTAATCTCTTTGCTTCAGCGTTTCTCAGATTAATGAAGAAGATTTTCTTCTGAAAGTGAAGCTATAGGTCCATTTGGAGCAGCACTGAGTTGGAGGTCATGTTTATAAATGGCTCCTGACATGCTTTTACTAATACTGACCATGTTTCCACATCAAAGAGTGCTGTATTAATGTGGGACACGACAGCTATTTCAAAAGGAAAACAGTTTTATTTTCTTACTCCATTGCCAGATTTTCTTTCTTGTTTTAAGCATTGACTCATTTAATTTTTTGATAAATTTATCAGCAAACAAAACTTCATATCTTATATTATCTTGTTGCTCAAGTATAGTAAATGTCTCGATTCTAGATGTTTAGATATTTGTACGGGAAAACAAGACAACAATAATATAGTTATTACAATGAATCTGAATGATGACCATGGAATATTTTCAGTAAATAACTTAAATTCCAGTCTGACTTTGAATAGGCTATAGTAAATTGACAACGTAAAATGTAAACGTATAACGTATAAACGTATAAACCCGTAAGTAGCCAACCATCTTTACTGATCACGGAACGTTATCCTGATGGTTCTTGTGTCAATCTCGAGGTTTTATCAAATTTGAACACTATTTACAGACAGAGCACGCAATAATATCCTGTTTTTGTGATGACATTCAGTTATTTCCAGCTCTTCGAATGCTGACCACCACACCCACTGTCAGCCAATTCCCTACTGTACCTCCACAATGCGTCTTCCAGCACACCCTCCCGTGTCTCTGAAACGACACTGCAGTTCTCGGTGTCACCAGCAGAGGGCGAGGCGAGCTCGTGCATAGATGATGTCTGACCATTTCTGCACCGAATGAACCTTTCAAGACAGATGATAAAAAATTATTATAAACATCATAATGACAAAAATGGAAGATTTAATTTTAATTTTAAGAGAAAGTCTCTTGTCTAAAAAATCCATTACATTAGTGACTGTGTGTGTGTGTGTGTGTGTGTCTGTGTGTGTTCCATATTTTGAGCGGATACAGATCCCGCTGTTTTCCAAGTTCGTCCCACCTGTTCCTGGAGCGAAATTGTAGCATTTGGACAATAGACAGGTACACTGGGCACACCTAGCAGTGCCAGCTGACAGATGGGCAGCGTCCTAATTCAAGTGAGTCATCTCCAATCTGCATTCATTATTCATATATGTACTGTAACACAACAAACATCACTGGCAGGTAAATATTTTCACTTCCTGATGCCACGCAAATGTTTTCTCCACTTCCTGTTAGCGTTGTCTAAATGTCGGGGAGAACCGGGATGGTTGTAACACTTTTTGCTTCAGCACCTATAACTCGCTGATTTTTGTTTTGTTTATAAAAAGTACCCACAGTACTACAAATGGAACCAATTCAGGCCTCTACAAGAATATCACAGACCTCGTGAGTTGATGTCAAATACATGGTGTTCCTTTGTTACAACCTACCGGTCCCCACTACTGGGGTAGGTTGTATCTATAGACAAAAGCAGTAAAATGGATGCCATACCATATGATATTGTTCAAAAACAGATTTATTGAAATAAAAGAACATTGTATCTCTCTATCAGACTAGGCCTATATCTGTTTGACTCGTGTGTGTGTGTGTGTGTGTGTGTGTGTGTGTGTTTAAAATTGTGTTTAAAGTACACTTAATAATAACACTTGGCTACTACAATGTACCTAATTAAATAACATCTTTGTACATCTTTAAGTCTAACAAAAAATAATAAATGTCAATGTGTGTGTGTCTATGTGTGTATATTCTTAATCAGAGTCACAGTTCTGACAGATGAATGATGCTGGTAACCCTGGAGTGCAGGCTTGATGGGCCCAGAAACTGCATAGGGCGCATTTCACCCAAACCTTCTTTGGCTTTCAGTTGTTAAATTGCTCCATGCAAACCACTTTATATAAAACACTGGCAGAGACACCTCTGTCAGTCTTTCTTTCCCATGCCCTAGTTATTCTTTAAAAACATTAAAATCAAGAAAATTCTTAGTTATATTCTTAGTAAGGGGATGGTTGTAACACTTTTTAAATAAGTGTTACAACCCACCCCACCCCTGTCAGCCAATGTTTAGCTAGCTGTATCAGCATAGTGGTTTGAAATTAGCAGGGGGAAAATGCATCACATATTGCCTAAGAAACTACTATTTAATCTAATATAAGTCAAACAATTGTATCTACAATACTAAACAAAATATAGTCTTGGCCAAAATTTGTACTTTTTGACCTCAAAATCAGTTTTTTTCTCTATATATATTCTGCATGTGCCTGTTTCCAGCCTTGACAATCACCATGTTGGATCGGAGAGGAAGTAGGAAAATACTGAAGTGATCACAAGACTCATATCTTATCCCTAATTGGTGGAATTGATGGTGTTACAACTTTCCCCATGTTACAGCCATCCCCGGTCTCCATGGCTTAAATGTTGCACCTTACCCGGGCTGACCCGAATTAGGACGTCCATACAGCTAAACTGTATAGCAATATATAAGTGAATGCATATAGGCCTACATGCAATATATATGAATAGCCTATTATAAAAATAGTATATACATATTTTTACTAGTATAGAAAAGAGACAAAATAAACAGTTTTCACCATTTTTAGTTTAGTATTATTTATATATAGGCATACTATTATAGTATTTATTCATATTTCAAAGTAGCTTTTATTTTTATATTTAATCATTTGAATTTGCTTTTATTTTTTCGTTATTTCATTAGTTTTAGTAATTTTAGTACTTCAATATCAACTTATTTATTATTTACCAAGTGAACAAAGTTTCATTTAAAGGAGTTATTATCTATAGTTATTTTAGGCTAAATAAAAGCTAAGCTAAATGGGACATTTATGGGTTTATGTGACGATTGTTATAAGTTTATTTAATTTTAGTTCAAATAAGTTTATTAAAGTCTAGGCTAATTGTTGTTAATACATGATTCAATTTAGGTTTGATCATTTGCAGTTTAGCGCTAAATTTTGGCTTTCAAATTATACTGAATGGCTATAACCACTCTTTTTCTCTCAGAAATTGGATGGAAAAAATCATTGGTTAAGACAATATTGTAAGGTGAAAGATGCTCCATGAAACATGAAAAGTACATTTAAGAACATTTATTTTCACATTCAGTATTGAGTACAGCTTAAGTGCAAATAGTTAAGAGTCAATGGCTAAAAGATGAACAACACTTAACAGTACAAAGATTGACAGATTCTAGCTGGCAATCACTCACAGAAGCTTCCTTCTCCTCCCTCTCTTTTGTTTTGTATCATTTTCAAGAAAAAAAAAAAGATAAATGACTGCACAAAAAAACATGAATCTCTGTAGTGGAGTCCTACGAAAAAGAAACATACTCTGTAATGCTATAGTGAGCTGACCATATCTAATCAGAACATTGCTAAATAGTTGCGTTTGTGCCCAGATATCATGAACCTCAGCAGATCCATGTGTGTAGCTGACAATGACGATTACTGTATGTTAATAATGTTTACAGATATAGTGATGGAGGAGGAAAAGCCCCCACCCAACGCCCTAGACACAAAGAAGCTTGTTTTTTTGTTTGTTTTTTTCAAGAAGAGAGTGTCACTGGAGAGCAATAAAGCTGGAGATCCTTCACATACTACAGAGATTTTCAGCACAGCTGAGAAAGCACATAAACTTCAAAGATAAAAAGAGAATTCATCAGCACTTAAGACTCTTGACTTCATGCACTTTATGAGCAACACATAAAATAAAAAAATCACATCTAGTCTTTTTACCGGATTTGAATAATATGTTTCATGGTTACTTCTACAATTCATCAAGTAGTTGTACTTCTGACTAGATCCTGAATTGAGAAACAGCACGCTTTACTTTTTTTTCTTGGTTTTTTTTTCTATGGTTACAAGATGAGGATGGGACTTCTCCTGCACAGCTTTGCCATTGCTCTAGACTTCACAATGTGTACAAAGTAGAACTATGTTCCAGTGATGTTTATTTGTGGCTGTTGTGTGTGTGTGTGTGTGTGTGTGTGTACAAAGAGGAACCCTTGATCATCATTCAGCTCTCCCTGCAATGGGTCGGTCTGGGGCTCAGAACCTCCTCCAAAAGGGCCTATTCAGCCTTTCGTTTGGCCCCTGGAATCTTCTCCTGGATCCTGTACAAACAAACACACAATTATATTATATTCAGTGTGATTTTTAAACACAATTATAATTTAAATGATGCATTAAATTGATCAAAAGTGACAGTAAAGACATGTATAATGTTACAAAATATTTCTATTTCAAATAAATGCTGGTCATCTGAACTTTCTATTCATCAAAGAATATTGAAAAAAAAAATGTATCTCTGTTTCCACAAAAATATTAAGCCGCACAACTGTTATAATAATAGCAGAAATGTTTCTTGAGCACCAAATCAGCATATTGGAATGATTTCTGAAGGATCATGTGACACTGAAGACTGGAGTTATGATGCTGAAAATTCAGCTTCGCCATCACAGGAATAAATATAAGAATCTTAAATATATATTTATTTACTAAATTACTATATTATATTATAATGCTTAAAGGGAGTACTTACTTTCCTACCACAGAGTTGACTTGGGTCCTTATTAGGTCCAGATACTGATCAATCTGTGCCTAGAGAGAGAAAGATTAAAAAAGTGAGTCATTGTAGTCATGGTGCTTATGAATTATACATGATGCTGTAGTCATGGTGACAAAGGTGCCTCTCTGACCTGGTATTTCTCGTAGACCACCGGCATCGAGAACATGGACACCACCACTGAAGCAAGATGCAAGGTAAATGTTAAAAGACAGAAGAGTGCATGATGAGTAAACACAGTAGTCTGTCATTTAAAAAGCATACATTAATCTATATTTTAAATCATAGGTGTAATTTGCGGATGGAACATCTCACTGCACGGATATACCTAATGCAAATGAAACATGTCAAGTTGAGGATAATTTGTCTTAAATAAGAGGCAATTTGGCGCTGGAATGTGTTTTTGAAATCATGCTGAGTGTTTGTTGCCACTGTTATCAGCGGCGGAACGGTCTCTTTTGGCTCGTGCCCAGTCTTCACACAGACGAGCGCTTTAATCTATCGCTTAACGCCATTGCGGAGACTCTCTGTTCTTTCCGGTGAAATCACAAAACAAAATGCACACAAACGTGTCCACGCTCGAGATATACAATCCCTTATGAACATCTTTGATTTTAATGAGGAAAAATAAAACTATACGAGAGTAAACTACATTTTTAGACATCGTAATGTTCTTTTTTTTCCTACAATTTTTACATATCTGATATGGCATTGTATTAACAACTCCCCCCACACACTCTCCTGTTTCACCCACTTTTTAAAAGAAAGTTACACCACTGTTTCAAATTACAAATACATATGGAACTGAATAAACTGCTCACCCATAATAAGAAGAGTGAGACCATTGAAGAGGGCTCCCACATAGGTCAGCAACCACATCAGCACTGCAAACTTGAGGCAAACAAAAACAACTAGCAGTTAACACACAAACACATACTAGGTATAACATGGTTTATGATGCATTTCTGTGGCAGTAACTAAACCATTATAGAAGTGCACTGACACTCATATAGCAAGAATAAACCAATAAGGTGATAAACTGCTCTAATTTTCTGTATACTAACTCTTGATTTCCTTTTAACAAATCGATGCTAACTTTAAATTGTAAAAATAATATTCCTGAAATGCACATTTCTGTTTCATATTCACTATCGGTTTAAAGTTTGGGGTCAGTACGATTCTTCTTTTTTTTTTTAAAGCAAGTTAAAAAAAAATTCCAGCAAGGATGTATTAAATTGTTCAAAAGTGACAGTAAAGTCATTTATACAGTTACATAAAAAAAATGCTGTTCTTTTGAACTTTCTATTCATCAAAGAATCCTAAAAAACACCAGGGTTTCCACAAAAATATTAACTGTTTTCTATAGAGCCCCTAAAGGGACATGGTGATGAAATTATGAGTAGAGAAGAAAAATTATACGTCAATGCTTTTGCGTTCGCTCACAACATGTTTGCGTTCCTTGAGAAACTATGCGTTAGCTCGTAAAACTTTTACGTTCCCACGAGAAACTGCGTTCGCTCGCAAGGAAGTTTTCAACGTTTCTTGGGGGAACAAAAAAGTTGTATTATGAAAAAATGTGTTTCTTCCCCACCATAATATATTTTTTTCATCACCATGTCCTTTTAGGGGCTCCGTAGTTTTCAACATTGATAATGAAAATAAATGTTTTATAGATCAGCAAATCAGCATATTAGAAGGTTTTCCGAAAGATCATGTGACTCTGAAGACTGGAGTAATGATGCTGAAAATTCAGCTTTTAAAATTACATTTTAAATTGTACAAATATTTCACAATATTTCTGTTTTTACTGTATTTATTATTATGAAATAAATATAGCCTGAGTGAGCATAAGAGATTTGAACTTGAATCTTGAACGGTCACAAAATTCACGGTTCGGTTCAATACGATACACTTGTATCACGGTTCGGTACGTTTTCGATACAGCAAAAAGAGAGAAATGCCAGAGAAATTTTCTTGATTTTTTTTTTTATTCTTTTTTTATTAAAACTAACATCATAAAGTATGATTTTTTTTTCTTTGAGCAATGATGGAGCTATAATTGACTCTTCTTAGGAGCATATAAAACAAAACAGCTCCTTGGAAAAAATTAAATGTAATATTTTGTACTTATAAACAAATGTTTATTTTAGTTCAGATTAACATTTGAGGGCAGCAATGTTATTCATAATGTCGAAATAAAACCGACATAACGTTACTTGAAAGAATTGTAGCCTAGCCTACTATTCCTGCCAAACTTCCAAAGTTACAGTGTAGTGTTACTACAGTAAATCCATGGTGAATGTTGCTGATCTGTGGACACCGGATAGTTCATTCATGGCACAATGTTTCTTCCTGGTTCCACGTCAGCGCTGTTTGATCCGTCAATAACGGAGAAATGTGAATGTTTCTCACTAGATCTCGCAGCGATGTTATTACTTCAGTGGCGAATTCAAATGCTTTCTTTACTGGATCTCTTAGCGCTGTGTAGTATAAGATCGGCTCGCGCTGCTTTGGTCCAAACTGATAAACGGTCCGTCAAGAGTAGCTCAGTTTCGTTCCGCTTACATTGCGTTTGCCATTTGATGTTGTGGTCGCGCCAGCGTCTCCTACATTATGAGCGCTTTCGCGACGTGCTTACATTTGAAATAACCGTTCGGTTTGAAAATGCGTACCTAACACCGAACCGAAAGCCTTGTACCGAACGGTTCAATACGAATACGCGTACCGTTACACCCCTAATACGGACTGGCAAGTGGAGTACATGTTATGACATGCATGCTGGCACTTATGTGTGGGCAATCGGTCAAAAAAAATAAAATCACCTCCCATAATTTCTGTGCTTTCCTATCAAGTATCAATTTAAGAAAAAAGTCTATCAAAATCTGTCATTTGAAAGAAACTTTACAATCCTGGTGTGTATTAAATTGACCGGATGTTCACCTTTAGTGAGTCCACCAGATCCTGCACCAGGAACAGTCTGCGCAGTTCTTTCAGTGTGCTGTTGATATAATACTGGATGTTTTCTGCATACTTCTGCATCTGATCATGGGACAGTGACATCTCCACATCCAGATAAGCTCTGCATCCAGGTGATAAAAACATTGTTAGTAACTCAATGTGTGGCGCACGCACACACACACACACACACACACACACACACACACACACACACACACACACACACACACACAGCCGTCTTACTTGAAGGGATGTCCCTCGTCTGTTTTCTGCACAGCCTGCAGCACGGACTTGTAGACTCTGAAGCTGATGGTGGCGGAGAGGGCAGCCAGGGCCAGATAGGCCACAACGCTGACCACGCTGAACTGAGTCAGGGAGAAGAGCAGCAGCAGCAAACTGCCAAACACCAGCCCACTCTGCTTCAGGTTCCTCCAGTACAGCAGCTCCATCGCTGGATAGGAAGAGAGAGAGAGAGAGAGAGAGAGAGAGAGAGAGAGAGAGAGAGAAAGATCAGGTAGGGTCAAAGTCATGCACATTTTGGATTGGTGGTGTATGCCACAAATCTAATAGTCATTGATTGTTTAAGGATCCTCAATTCAGCATTTAAGACCTACGGTGATGTAACCACTATTGAATCACTCTGCACCAGCGCTGAGTCAGTGATAACACCATTAGAAATGATTACACAAACAGAGAGGAGTACGTACAAAAAAATGCCAGGATTCAGTCCGCAGAATGAGACAGAATACGTGTACGTCCCTGCTTTACAATGTGCCAAAAGATGCATGTCAAATGAGAAGGAATGTTGAATAGCCTTTAACTGGCAAACAATACTGCATCTGCTTCAGATTCTGAAGTGTGAAACAAGTGAACAATTCACTATCCCATAAGGCCACGGGAGCTGAGGAGATTAAAGTTCACCCTAAAATGACATTTCTGAAACCTAATAGGCTAGATTTGAATTTCGCTCTACATGTAAACACATTTACCTGCATTCTATCAACTTCTTCAGTTTTTGAAGCCTTGAAAACTTTCTTGCATTGTCACTTTTTAAACGAGCATAATCAGTCTTTTGGGTAACACTTTATAATAAGTATGCAATAAAGTTCTTACAAATCCTTAACAAACTATTAGTTTTCAGTTAATTCATTGTCATCTCTACATTGTTAATATATTAATACTAGGCCATATACAAATACTGAGTTCTTCATTAATTGTCACTGTAATGAACACAACTATTATTGTTTAATTAGCTTGTAGTAAAGGAAGTGTTGATTGGTTATTAGGAGTAAATAGTTCTCACTTTAGATTAGGTTAAAGAACGAAGGATAATGTCATTAATTAAGCGCTTTAAACCAAACTTTTTGGACATTAATTGCATTCGTATTCAGTGTTCCTTAAAATGTTTACAAATACATTAAACACACACGCGCACACACACGGCATATGCTGTGTACGGGAATGCTCCATAGGTGTAATGGTTTTTATACCGTAAAAACTGTATATTCTATCCCCTTACACTAACTACACCTAAACCTACCCATCACAGAAAACTATATCTCATACTATATATATATATAGTTTGGTACATGTACACTGGTATTTATACATTGATTTAAAAAATGCGGTTTCATTGATTTGCAATATGTAATTGCCATGCCAATGAACAAGAGCGGAAAAGGATTCTGTAATTAACCCATTTTCTACATAGTCACATAGCATCAATCCACTGTTTTACCACAGCCATTCCAAAGCTCTTCTCACTGGCCTTTGTTTTACACCCAATTTAAGATGATGCGAGACAAAATTAGGCAGTTTATCGAGATTAAAATTACAACGTAGGAGCAGAAGTTCGCTCTAATCACAGGTATGTGTCTGAGCTAAATGGAGCTGCATGGTCTAGACAGAGTCCTGCGATCATTTCCTTGGATGTGTGCCTGTCATACTCAGTGACATTAAGAGCATTATTTTGGGCTGTGCTAAGTTAGAGCTTCTCCTAAACTAGCGCTACGGATCTCCACAACAGCATCATGCTCAGTGGGATTCTTTGTTTGTGTTACGAAGGTGTGGTGGACACCCCTTTTTGCAAAATACAAAGATTCCTGCATCATGTATAATTCATAAGCATTATAATTGTACAGCTCATTATAGTCAATGATCAATAATCAGTCCTATTCTATTTATCAGAAGTGAATAAGAAACACAGGTCTTCATTAAACCAAGGGAGTGTATTTCCTCTATTTATTTTCAGGTAGAAATCAACAAACAATAGGACACTTGCTCATTTATGCCCACTCTTTCCCATCATGCACCGACACATGCTTGTTTAAGGGGTCATTACGGTGAGCTTCTTATAAAATGTGTGGGCCGTGAAGTTGGCAGTTGAGCTCTGAGATGAAGGGAGCGCGGTCGCCACGGAAACTAGAGAGATGGGTGCAGTGGAGTGAGCAGGGATGCAGTTGCCATAGCGATGGAGCTGCCCCCCCCCCCTCCCCTCACAGAGCGCTGCCTGCCAGACAGAGTAATAAGGTACTGATGAAATGATGGGGGAGGGGAACAAGAGGTAACACTGGTATGACAGACACACAAGCAAAGACCCTCTTGCTAAAACAGCCTATTGCTGACAACAACATGCCCCTCGTTCATGAAAGACCTTTGCTTTATATCAAGCAAAAGCACAACAGCAAACAACAGTCCGCTCCTTGAGGGCAAGAATGGCTAAATATAGCTATCGCTGTGTGACTGCACTGAAAATCTTTAATTTTTTTAAGATTTTCATTTTTTCATTCTTGCTGTCCATACTTGAGAAGTAGCTAAAAGTGTTTAGTGTAAAAGCTAAGACTTGTTTTCAGAGAATAGGCCTATATCCAGTATACAGCATAGTATTGGCAAATTGGCTTTTTTTGTTTGTTTTAAGCATGTTTGTGCTTAAATCTTAATATCTTACTCAGTTTTGCTTTTCAAGTAAATTTATCTTGTTTTAATTTACAATGTGGTAAATAAATTAAATTACAGTAAGTTAATATCTAACACGATTTTGCTTCTCAACTTTTCTCAAGTCTCAAGTCAAGAGTTCTCAAGTCTTATGATGTTTTGGTATTTTACTGAGAAAAGACAAATAAAATCAAAATAAATATATAAAAAACATTAGAAGAAATCTATTAAATGTTTTTAGTATATTATATTTTGCTTCTTAACCTGGTTTTAGCACTTTCTGTGTGAATACACACACACACACACACACACACACACACACACACACACACACACACACAAAATAATGGACATGATTCGAAAAGGTTAAATGGTCCTGGAAAAAATAGTCACACTTATATTGTTCGGGGTCAAAAATGGCCGCATTGGAAATGAATGGGAGAGGAATTTCATCTATTGGAAAGTAAATTTTTTGAGATATCAACTTAAAATTTGGAACACAGCTTGCTTAGATTTATGGATTTGATTTTCTCACAGTTTTAGAGTAAAACGTTTTTTGGAAAATATATATGTCATCTAAAAATTTTCTTTTTGTGCATTTTTCATAACAATAAATGTAAAAAAGTTTTTTTTCAAGTTTTCAACTTTTTTCACTTCAGCAATAATCTGCCAAGAGTTGTTTTTAAAAAGAGACCAAACAAACTTAAGTCTGTGCTCCAAACTATTCGAGATATATGACAGTTTAAGTTGGAAATTTAATTTTCAGGTCAAAAAGTGAATAAATGGATTATAACTACTGCATAAATATAATTTAGTACCATAAAATCCCCTAAAAAAATATTAAATAAAAAATATAATATAGTTCAATAATTTAATTGAAATAATAATAAAAAGAATCTGTCATTTTTGACCGACACACGAACAGTACCAGAGGGTTAAGTACATTAATCTTGTTTTAAAGATGTTTAGATATTAAATTCAGGATATTGACATAGATATTTTATTTTGTGCAGTGTGGATATGGTTGAAAAAACACTTTCAGGAACTTTTTAAGAAAAATGTGACCTTCATCCCCTAAAATTAAGTTTGAGATGTAGCAGAACAGTGATCTAAATCCAACCAAGGTGGGATCCAAATAAAAACACATGGTCTAACAAACCATCCTCGTATAGCTTGTCATAAATAGGACTACACACAAGAGAATGCTGTTTAACACAAACAATTTATGTGGTTGCTTTAGGCTTCTGTGGTTATATACTGCAAACCTAAATGCAGATTGGATAGTTCTTTTAGGGTCATGCTCCATTGTAGACACATAGCCTGCTTCTGACATCAGTGGATCATACTCTTACAACAAAGAGATCACTTCAGACAGCCCATGACTAACATTATTACACACTAGACACTAATCTGGATGACAACAATCTTGGCATGGGACAGAGAGATGCAGTAAGGCACCAGGCAAACAACGTTTCTCTGCTATCAATAATGAAAGCTCTTTGGGTGTGAACCCAAACAGCTTCCAGATAAACATAAAAACGTCTCGGCCTGGTAATACAGTGAAGAAAACATCACCGATGCCACAATGAGACAGAAAGAAACTCAAAAGTCAGCAGTAATTAATGGCTCTGTTTAATCACTCCTCTAGACTGGTTCATCTTACTGCCCTATATGGGACAGCATAAGTCTATAGGGCATACATGTATACTCTTACAATTGTAATACAGGTTAGACTTGAGATATTAGGCAAACTTAAGAGATGTAATATATATTCTTGCTTAAGCATCTGCTGGCTAGCGTGATAAAACACTGATCCTGTCCCAAATAGAGCTCCTTGCGGTCCTCCTCCAAATCCACTTTAATGATTTAATGCTGTATAGGTTATTTGATTGCAGAGCCTGCCTCAGAAAGCGCTCGAGCTCCTTCTGAAACCTAAAGTGTCAAAGTTGCTTTGAAATTATATGTACTGTGAAAAGCGCTATACAAATAAATGTGAATTGAATTGAATATTTATTATAAATGATTTATCCATGCACATCATAATTTTTTTTTTTAATTCATGTACCCTCATAATCTTTAATCAAAATAACTTTCCCTCCCTCTCGCAGCAAATTTTTGAACTCAAAGGGATACAAATTTAAATTATGTCATCATTTACACGCCTTTATGTCATTTCCAAACCAGGACTTTCTTTCTTCTGCAGAACATAAAAGAAGATATTTTGAAAATGTCCTATTTATACGAATATAGTCATACAGGGGTTTGGAAATGGCATGAGGGTGAGTAAATGATGACAGAATTTTCATTTTTGAGTGATCACTTTAAGCAGTGTTGCTGAGAGACAAAGCACCACACATGTATCTTGAACAATGAGCTTCTATATTATTATGGGATATTCTGACCCACAGCAATGACTACTACAAACATCTGAAGAGTCAACAATAACCATCTTTCACAAATGTAAGTACCACACATTGATTCGTCGTCATTTTACCAAGAAAAACTGGGGGGGATGAATATGGAAAAATAGACCTTTGACCAACATAACACTAACACAAATGGCTGCTATGTCCTCCAACATCATGTTCTGATAACAATATTAAAGCTGATATGGATCCAAGATCAGTGAGATCATATGACACTGTTTTAAGCCTGGCTGACAAATGCCACTTATATCCTCCATTGAATAACCACTAGTGTTTACCACACCTTGAATTCTACGTTCGATATTTCCAGAGTAGGTCTTAACCAGAAATCAATTATTGGGAGAATCTGAACTGAAAAAACTAGAGGGTTTGAGGTTGGGAATGTATGTTGGATCAATCCAGTCTTATCTGGTCCAATCTTTGGTTCCAAGTTTTTATCAATCAGAACGAACACATTTGCCAGTGTGAAGTGATCAAATCTGTTTTATGATTTGCAGTTAATGGAAGAACTGGAAGATATCATTTTTGGACTAGTACCAAATGACCATCAGGACAGTAACAGCCAATGTGGCCCCTCAAGCCACAGATTTGACTAAACTGCATACTTGAGAGAAGACTGTGAGAAGAAACAGAAACTGCTGACTTAAGAGAAGCCAGCACCTTTGCTGCGGTTTGACTTTATAGCACTGAATCAATACCTATAGGACACAGACAATCCTGAGCCAACAGGCACGACTATAGAAGGAGATGGCAAAAGAACACAAGTCCCTGTGCTGACACAGGCACATCTTCATTAAACAGTACAACTTAAACCATTAAAAAAAGTGAGAAATGTTTGTTTTTAACATCTTCATATCTGTTTTCATTTTGGCAATGGCTTCGTGTTGCAGTGCCAACACAGCAGTGTTTTCTCAACTCTAAAGAGGCACTAAATCCCACTAAAGCTCAAATGATCTTAATTCAGGCAATAATGATAAATTAGATAGGACAGATAGATAAGATTATAGAACTATGGAAATAACATATAGGATAGATAGATAGATAGATAGATAGATAGATAGATAGATAGATAGATAGATAGATAGATAGATAGATAGGTATAGTATATTAATCCAGGTTAATACTTATAAAATACTTTTATAAATTATAATTAAGCTACATTAATAAATGCTGTAAAAATGCTGTTCATGATGCCTAATACATTAAATAATTAATTCTTATGTTAAAGTGTTTCCAAAAATCTGAAATATAAAAGGAACAAAGACTGAATGCCATTAACATTTAGAAACTCTCATTTAAAAGTCAAATATTCATAAAAATAGACCTATTTATGTTTTTAAGCCCTTGAACTGCCAGCAATGCGAAATGCTCAATATATAAATAGCCACAACCAGAAACCCTCCCTCTTAAATTGTTCTAGTTTTCTTCCTGACGATAGAGTCTCTTTTTAATGTGACAGTCTAGGCACTGGATTGATTAAAGTGATGGATGCATAGTTGTCTTCAAGTGGATAGTAAATAAATGACAGCAATAACGCACTTTTATTATACACATAAAACACATGCATGTGTATCTACTATCCATTCTTTCACAGAACAAGGGGTTTACATTTAGGCAAACACCACAAGCTATATCCAGGTAGCCACACCCAATACCTCTCTCTTTCTTCTTTTCTTTATTTCGCTTTCTGCTCCCTATGCAGCCTGAAGGCCTTTATGATCAACACAGGAACAATCAGACAAATGTAAAGAAATACAGCTCTTTGTGGAACTATCCGCATCTAAATGCCCATCTGACCTGAAAAGGAGGCAGTCATGCACATCATTGGCAATTAATTCTAATCAAACACACCCAGAGTATATGAATTCAGTAAGGATCCACTAAGTACAATGAGAAGGGGGTAGAAGAAGGGTGTGCCCAGCTGTCTCAAATCCCCCCCCCCCTCACCCCCCCAGTCTGCCGCTCGTATGCCCATGATGGCGGTGGCCTCGATGCGGAAAAAATGCGAAAGTGTGCATGAGCATCTTCCAGAATCCCACATGCACCTGCCCCCAAGAAAATCCAGCAGCCCTAATAAATCAACCCCTTTCTGTCCAGACATGCGCATGCATCTTCTTCACCCCGGACCCCCTTTCCTCCACACGCACTCACAGTACCCTTGCTCTTCCAGTTGCTCCAGAAACCTTCAGTCTTGGTCGAGTCTGCGGCTGCCATGGTGCTGGCCTGCATGCTAGGCTGGGTGAGGGGAAGGACTGCGAATCGCTTTCTGCTAACGCTACTGCTACAGCCTCTCCGCTCCTCGCTCCGTATCTGTCGTTATCTCTCTCTGTGCTTCTCTCTCGCTCAGCGGTTCACATCAGTGCATGAATGACCCATAGGAGGAGGGGACCGAGAGGGGAGGGGATGCAGGGATGGAGGAGGGGAGGAATAGGAGTTTATGGTGATAGTGCTGCCCACTGGTGGAGGAACTGATTTAGTTGAAGGCAGACATTTGAGGGAGGGGCGAAGCGTCATGATTGACAATCATTACTGACAATCTTTTCTTCCTTATTTTGACGTATATCCGAGTTAAACGGCTTCACAAAAAAGTAAAAATGTAGGACGGGACTTGATTTGTCCATCAGAAATTGACTGGATCATTGTGGGTGTGAGTGACAGGTTCTCCCTCCCTCATGCCAGTAAACGCATCATCAGAGAAGAGAACAGATTTTGTAACAAAAGGGAGGAAAAGTTACTTTGATTTAAGTTTATGAGTGCACATGGATAAAAAACAAAAACAAATCTATAATCCATAAAAAAGAATTGTAAATTTTGATTTCATAGTGCCTTTAAAGGAAATCAAGATGTTTTTTTTTGGAGCTTGACAGTCCCTGGCCACCATTCGCTTTCAGTGCATGTAAAAAATCTGCGTAAACACATTGCTAAACATCTGTTTTCGTGCTTTACGTAAGAAAGAAAATCATACTGGTTTGGAACGACACGAGGGTAAATAAATGACACTTTTTTTTTGGGTCACTGTCACTGCACTGTCACTGCAGACAGACACTAAAGTGGATGGATGAAATATTTGTTTTCCTCTCTTTCTCATCTTCAGTCTTTTAGATGGGAGACTAATCCCAACTAATCCTCTTGAAAAGATTGAAATCTGGTGGTAAACATTGCTGCACAACTATTTTTCTCGTTCAGAGCGAAGGCTCATTCCGTACTCATCGCATCATATTTGATGAATTTCACTCTAGACTGCTATAACAGTGAGAGTGTGTGTGTGTGTATTTGTGTGTGTGAGGAAGGAGCCTCATGAGATATGGAGAATGACTCAGCACTCTCGGTTAAAGGAAACAGGATGAGCTCACAGGCAAAGCGGGCAGTCCTGTCCAGTGGTCAGAGATGGACTTGCCATGTGACATTTTCAAATGGGCAAGACTGACTTATTGGCATTTTTTTGTGTTTGTTTTTGAAAGAAATCTCTTTTGCATCAACACTAAATACAGTAAAAACAGTAATATTGTGAAATATTACAATTTAAAATAACTGTTTTCTATTTGAATATAATTTAATTCCTCAGTGTCACGTGATCCTGAAAATGGTTGTACAATATTTGTTCTATATATTCATTCAGTTAGATCCTGCCTAAACTATTCTCTTGCTGCAACAACCATTGTGACAAATCATAAATAACAAAAACCTCTCCTTATTTTTCACATTATGAATTGAATAAACCTTTTAATATTAGCCATGAGCCATGTTTTTTTTAAATCTCAGACTATAAAGTCTTAGCTATAAATCACTTAATCATGGTCTCTGATTCTAGTCATAGTGGCAGACTGTAATGAGACACTTCAATGCACAGAGAACATCCACCATGATCCCATATGTCATGCATAGTAAGAGATAACAATAACTGCACCTAATTAATTTATCATACAAAAGAACAGCACATCATTGTGAATTATGCATGATCTTTGACATCTTTAACTCAAAGGTTTAGCATTTAATGCAAGACCAAACAAAGGAAATTGGCATATGTATAATGTCTGCGCCTCAGCTTCCAGTAAACACATCACACGTGAAATGCCAGGGGCCTTTAAAAGTTAAATAATTGATAGAGACAGAATCAAGCATAAGATAAACTAGAAAGACACATATAAGACACAAGACACAAATAACTGCTTATTTTTGCCAGTCTAAATGTAATGATTAATCAGAATTAGATTTTTTTTTACAGAATTTAAGGGGAAAAGCTGCTGTTAATGATAACCTCATGAGGAAAATGTGATGAATGCAAAACCTGGTTAAGAAAGACTGCATCAGTAGATGAAAACAGGGAATGCAACACATCAAAGAAACCTTAAAGAAAGATGTACTGGTTTCAACTGGATAGAATGATTTCAAAAGGATCATGCGACACTGAAGACTGAAGTAATGGCTGCTAAAAATTACGTTTTGCCATCACAGGAATAAATTATATTTTTAAATATATTAAAATATATAAAAGCCATTTTAAATCTTTCACAATATAACTATTTCACTGTACTTTGATCAAATAAATGCAGTCTTGGTGAACACTTCTTTCAACAGCATAAAAAAGAATCTTTTGAACCTTAATGTACGCACAATGAACTAGCATACAGGAACACATACAGGCCAGAAAACACACCGGTTTCTGATGTGTTATAGAGATCAAAATCTATATTTTCTACAGGCACACACTATGATAATGCATTATCAAATGCACAACCCCTCTCTAGTCTATGGGCTGACAGCAAGACAATGACTGCACATGGTAAACTGAGCCCTCTGCTGGAAGAAATTAGCAGTGTTACCCATCCTCAGTTTGTGTACATGCGGTTACAAGAGCCATCTCATTTCTAGAGGCTTCTGTGAGACACTGAGCTCAAGAGAGGAGGGGGGAAAGGGGGTGCGGTCAGACACAGACTGTGGCACCATACCTAATTTGCAGACTGCCATAGACACACACACATACAATGGTCTGCAGGCAACAACAGTAAAGTCAGTCTGCTTTTACAAACAGTTCTCCTTGATTAAGGGTGTTGTAAAGAGGAATATAGACTGAAAAGCATCACATGAAACATTGATAAGAATCGATTATAAGATAAACATAAAATTCACTTTATGCTGAATTTCCAATTACATTAGTACTGCATGGCAGAAGGATTTAGAGCTGTCCGTCATCCACCGTGATACATGTGATAGTCTGAACCTCAAATGAAACGCATATCAAGGTCTTTTTTATCTCACTGTAGGATCTGTGCAATGCCTTCTCATCCCACTGCAGTGTGGCTATGTAATCACAAGACGGCAGCACTCATTGGTCACAAACGTAGCAGACAGAAACTGACCTGAACCACATGGGGAGGCTTTGTTCTGAACTCTTCAAACAACAGTCCAGCCCAAAGCATTGGTGACGTAATGACTTCAACAGATAAAAACAAATGACGTACTCATTCACTAATACACTGAAGTCAATAATTATTTATTTTAAGACAAAACTAACATGAATCATTTAACATTTATTAAAATATATATATATATATATATATATATATATAAAATGATATATAAAATAAAAATAATTATTTAAACAATAATTCATTTTTAAATGTAAAAAAATTTAAAATATTTTTACATGTTTTTTGTTTATTGTGAAAATACAACAAATAGTGATTAAGTCTATATGCGGTTACTTGTATCCCTCAGTACTGGGAATCTGGGATGTGATCCAAACTCTAAAAGAATGAAAATGTTTTCAATAAATCTGTGGGTTTTACAATCCACAGACTGTTGTAGGTCAGCCAGATCTTCTCTAATAATTTTTCAGTTTCACACAAGATTTTCCACTGAGTTCTGCCGAACCCTGAAGACACAACAGCAGATGCAGGGAGCAGTCAGGTGTGAAATAAAATCTAAAACATTAGTCGCCTAACTAAAGACACAGGGGACTGTGTGAGAAATGTGTGTTGATATAATATTTCATGTGCATGACCTTCTGGAGGTCTGGAGATGATTAGAAATGTTATATCACACTGTGTTGTACTTCTCTGGACCGATGCTGTTGGATGACGAGGAATCTTGGTGAAAAAGCAGAATTGACACGTGAAGTAAACAGTTGAGAGCAGGAAATGCCTCTATGAAAACTGAGTCCAGTGTATTTTTTTGAGTGTTCTGAGCTACAATCACATTATCTACATCTGTTAGTCCGTTACACTTTTTGCTGGACTAAAGCATTTATATGACATTTTAAATACACAAACTATTGTTTTAGTCTGATTGAAATTCAACTTTTAAAGTGCATGTGAATGAACTGATGAACCTGCATGTTAAATACTACAATTAATTTAATGTAAGGAAAATATTAGCTGTGAACTGTCAGCTGGCCTGTGCATGCCCAGGATTGAGGCATTGAAATGTGTTTTTTCCTGCTTCTAAAGCCAATGGGAGTTTCCTCCTAGCAGGGTGAGGCCAATAAGTGTGAGTCAGTTTTTTATTTTAATTTCAGTGTATCACAGACTTCTGGCCTTAAAGTGACAGTTCAACCAAAAAATGAAAATTCAGCCATCATTTACTCACCCTCATGTCATTCCAAACCTGTATGATTTTCTTTCTTCTTTCTAATAAGGTGATCATATTAGCAAAATTTTGCGGACAAAAATGTTTACATTATCTATTTTCAAAAGTGTAGTGATGTACGAAGCAACAACAATAGCAACAATAACAATAAATGTGACCATACATTTAGTCTGACTGAAATTGTTCCAGTCTGTTTTTGCAAAGTTGAACTAACAGACCTAGATATTGCAAGTGTAGGTTGGCATCGTCCAGCATGTTTACACATTAATCCGACTACAATTGGCTTCACACTGTGCACTTGCTCCGAAAGACAGAGGTGATGATGTGCATTTAATCCTTTAAATATTCGATTACGCATTGTGTCATGCATACTCAGATAGATGGAAGAAGATAGAAGTTCAACTACGCAAAAACCCTCTGTAGCTCAATAGTAACTGTGCACTTAAATGCAATATGGTGACTGTCAGAACTTGTGTGTTGTGTGACCATTAGTGATTGGGGAACGTGTTTACCTTTCTCCCTGGATAGACCCTGGAAGACGACAGGTGGTACAGTCGTTCTTGCAGAGCCCCTGCGGCCTTGACTGGAGCGCCTTCTTTCTTTCTGGTGTACCTCCCCAGCAGGATGCTCCACCTTCAGCTCTGGCAGGCTGGGACTGGGGGTTGTGCTGCTGGGTTTAGGCTTCTCTTCCATGGTGGATGTTTTCTCTTTAGGAGCGCTGGTTGGGGCTGGAACGGTCGGAGGAGGTGTAGTGGGAGTCATAATGGGTTCTTTAGTTGCAGAAGTCAGGGTTGTGGGTTTTTTGACCAGCTGTGGGCTCTCCTTGAAGCCTTTTGTGGAGTTGTGGGTCAATCTTTTGGGACTTTCCTCTCCGCAGGACTCCAGAGCCAGTTCACTGTCCAGCTCTGCTTCACGCTCTTCCCTCAAGATGCTGTACTGCATAGTAGGGTTTGGGGCAAACGCAGGAGTAGAGGACGGGACAGGCGCTGTAGCTGTGGTCGATGGAGAGGTGCTGGGACTCTTACCGAAGCTCATGTAGCCAGAGCTGGGAGCTCGTGGACTAGGCTCTTCAGACACCATCTCAATCTCAGAGTCGCCAGATTCTGCGCTGCTACCCTCGACATCCTGGGAGGAAAGAGGCAAGGTGGGTTTTGGAGGAGAAGTCTTCATTTCCATTGGGGAACTGTCTTGCTTGGAAGCAGGTTGCGAGGGTGAGGTGGGTGACGTTTGAGTCTTGTCTTGGAAGGAGCTCATTATTTTAGTTTCACCAGCCAGGATATTTGGTTCTGATGGAGAGTCAGAGTCTTCTATAAAGAAAGAGAGGGAGAGAGAAAGGAGAGGGAGTGTTTTTAAAAAGGTAAGGTGTCTTGTGGCTATCTGCTCTGCCAAGGCACCCAACAGTGTTAGCAAATATGTTAAAAATGTGTATTGTACATGTACTATACTTGGATAGTATAACTGAAGCCTTGGTGAGCATAAGAAACTTTCAAAAACATTAAAAAATCTCCAATCTTTTGAACAACAAATAGTGTAACATTATCAATGGGTCTCACCACAGTTTCCCTTGGATTTTATGTTGTAAAGATGCTCATTTGTCAATCACTTTAGATAAAAGCGAAGTTAAATTAATAAGCTGAATAAAATGTATGAAAGTTCCCAGATCGACAAGTACACCTACACAGGACCATAAGGTCAGCTAGCAGAGGGAATTAACGATGGTGTGGTGGATACATTGCAGTGAAGTGCTTGTGTGGGATGATGATGCTTACCTGTAGGGGGTGTAGATGACTCAGGGCTTTCATCCTCTGGCTCTGAGAGGGTGACGGTGGGCACTCCCTCCAGCCCAAGACTCAGGATACTCTCCTTCTCTGACACTGTAAATGTGGGGCTGTGCTGGACTGTGGTGGGCGATACAGATGTAGGTGGCATTTCTGTCAGAGTGATCTTTACTGGACTGGCACTGCTGCCGGTACCTGGAGACCTATAGGGCTGATAATCAGACAGTTCTTCATCAGATGGTTCCTCCACATATGGGAAGGTCTGAGAGTCCAGAACTTCTGCAGAGCCAATGTCCTCCACATCCACTTCTACCGGTGATGGGCTCTTCTCCAGTTTAGTGTACTGGGTGGGCTCTGAGAGGCCGCTCATCCTCCAGTCCTCCAGGGGGCGCTGTGAGCTACAGGAGTCCTCTTTACGGCTGATGTCCATGTAGTTGTAAGAAGAGTCAAAAGCTTTCTCAGAGTCATGTATCTTGTGAGAGCTATCAGTCGGGTCTGCACTGGATTTTATCTCGATTCCGGAGTCCAAGGTCAACGTGAGGGAATGGGATCCAGAAATGAAGTCATCAGTGCGGGATGTATGTTTGTCATCAGATCTGCCCATGCTGCCAGAAAGGTAGGAGGTGTCTTCATGTGAGCCATAGCTTTGATTGGACAAGAGGAAGGTGTACAGGTCATCCCCGTCATCAGTGGATTTCTTCTGGAAGTTTGAATCTGATTTATCTGCATGAGAAAAGAGGAGCATGAGGAAGACTTTGTTTTAAATAACGTATTTTAACAGAGTAAACCATGTTTAAACAATGATTATTCTATTAAATTAGTGTCATTATTCAGTCAAATCTAGTAAAAAATATTCTGGGGAACGTAAAAGTTTGCGAAAGAATGCAAAAGCATTACAACGTATTTTCGTATTTTTTTCCTCCCATCTCATATTTTTGTTATCTAGCCTACTTTATCTAATTTTTGTTTTTATTTATTTCCTCATATGTCTTGCATATTAATTATCTCAAAAACAATAGATTATTTTCACATTTTATGAATTTATTCCAAAAAAAAATGTATCACAATTATTCATTTATTTATTGTACTGTTTACATAATTTGATTATTATATAGTAAAATAACTGCAGAATCCTAGATGAGAACTGCACAACAGAGTGGCGGTTTGACCTCTACTGCATATTGTGCCTCACAAAGCTCTTACATCAAGTGACCTCGGGGTGAATTAGACTGTGTGCATGTGTTGTTTGTGAAATTCAGATGTTAGAAAGAGGATGTGTGTCTGTTTCAGGTAGTCATTTTGTTGTCCTCCAGAAGGCTTTAGTGGGGTGTAGCAGTGACAGGTCTCATCAGCAGTCCGTGACGGCACCATCACACCCCCCTCCACACCAATTGTCCTTGTCTCTAAGTCCTTCTCATCACATTCCCTGTCTTTCTGTCCTTCTCTCTATTATACCGACTATTTGTGGCGGATGACAGTTTTGCAGTTCAATGTTTATCTGAAGGTCGACTGCAGTGCTATCACATAAGGGCAGAAGAAGCACACACGCACACACGCGCACACACACACACACACACACGTTGGGTTTTCATGTTTTATGGGTACATTAGTCATAATGATTTTTATACTGCAGTGCAAACTATATTGTATATTCTGAATCTGTCCCCTAACCCTAATCCTACCCATCACAAAAAACTTTCTGCATCTTTACATTTTCATCACTTACAGTTTTTTTCAGTCGCTAACAAGCGTTTGTCCAATCAGTGTTCACATTTTCAAAACTCTAAACACAATTAGCACAGCATCGGTCTTTTGTGGCCATACCATTCACACATTTCTTGTCGTTTTCACACAATATGCAGTCAGTGAACACATTTCCATAATGCTTACATTTTCTTAACAGACAAGCTATACCTCCCAACAAAATGATGGATTGTTTTTGTAGTATTTACAAATGTTAACACACAACATCCCACAATAGCAAAAACAATATTCCAAACCTTAGATACAGTATGGACTGCATTTATTTATTTACCATTTACATTAACTTTTACCATTTTTGTAAATTTCATGATTTTAGCAAAATGTGATTTTGATTGCTAGCAAAATGTGTTGCTTTTGAACAATGTCATGAAGAAACAAGCTTTTCGAGTCCATATGCATCTTCCTGGAGTAATGATGCTGAAAATTCAGCTTTTCATCACAGGAATAAATTACATTTTACACAATTTATTACATGACATACATATTTTTAAACAGAAATCAGTTATTTCAAATTGTACTAATATTTCACAATATGAAAGTTTATAAAAACCTCTGCTTCTGCAATGATATCAGTTCAAAAACAATATATCAGTGAGAGTCAAGGAGCTACAACGACAATATGTCCAGGTATAGTGTACTGTATATTCAATGTCCAGTTCTATAAGCTTTGCACTTTGCAAGTAGGTAACCTACACAGTAATAGGTTACAGTATAGTATACAGTAATGACATGATTTACATAAACTTTGTTTTGAGAGTTATGGAATTGGAGGCCAGCCATGCCCCTCATGAATTCATATACATAGATGAGGCAGGATTCAATCTGGCCAAATGGCGTCAACCTGGACAAAATGTAATGTGAAGGTGGAAGGTTTATGACCATCAGCCACATGACCAGATGTCCCTCCTTGAAGCCATGGATGCTAGCTCCAAGGGTGGATCCGACATACCAAGCAGTTTTATCCCAGGTGCATCACCTTGGATGATATCAGATGTGATCTTGATGAAAACATGTGGCTTAACCCTAAAGAGATTAGATACAGTAATTTTGTGGGGGGTTTTGTGGGTGTGTTTTTTTGTTCAGAATGATCTTGTGTGTTTCATGGATATTTTGTTCACTGTAAGCAATACTGTAAAACTTTTTCTGTTCTATCAAACCGTGTTTCTACTGTACCTCCTGTAGTAAACAGTAAAGGAATAAAAAATGATTTGCTTTTTACTGGAATGCTTATGAATGTGAACAGTACTGTACATGTGGACATACAGTTCCCAACCAAGACATTTAGTGTAAAAACGGTGGATTGCATATTTTGCATGCAAATACCTGTAAAACTGAAACATAAAAGTCTATGCAGTTTTAGTAATGTCAACAATAGCCAGGATTTTGAAACCTGGTGTACTTTGATTGACTGCATGTACCTTGTGAAGTGAAAACAAGTGTTATTCTTTGACAGAAAAATTTCATTTTGAGTCAGATTTCCAGTGTTTTGGTAAAGTTAGTGTGTGCAGAGAAACATGTGTTCTGTTTTGAAATGAAGAGTTAGTATATATTTAACTAAATGTGTTTTTGAGAAGACAATTAACCATTTGGCCAATTGTGTTTTGTAGGTGTGAGTCTGTGTTAAGAGTTTAGAAAAAGTATCTGAAGTATGGGTAAGCGCTTGTTAGCGATTGAAAAAAACTGTAATATGATTTTTAAGCTGTTTTCCTCATGAGGAACAAAAATGTCCCCACAAGGACAAGAATTTCAGATATTGCCATCTTTGTGGGGGGACACACACTGTGAGATTTCAACTAGGGATCAGTCTAAAACAAGAAGGAATATACAGTGATTAAAAAAGAGGATCTCCAATAAGTCACTTCCCTTTAAAGGTGATGAGTGTTGTTTTTTCAATGTTAAAATAGAGCATATTACCCTTCCTGTCACAGTGTAATGTGCAGAGACAAGGGTCAAAAATGATCTTAAAAATAAAACTTAAAACTTGGATAAAACTTTTGCAACTGAAAGTGATGAACACGTTCCAGATATTTAAGATGTGTGAGCAGAAATGTCTCTGTAATGTTTTATCTGTTATATAACATTTTTATCTTATGTATAATATTATCATTCACAATATTTAGCCGATGTAGCTGCCTATGGGTTTAGTGACTCAGCAGATATCACAATGATTGTTGTTGAATGTTGAGCTAATAAGAAGTGTCTTTTGTTGAAAAAATTTAATAAAATCATCCCTAAACACAATTCCAACAACTCCAAAACCAGAAACAGTGATTGGATCAAAATCAACACATTGCTGAACTGTATAATTTTTTCAATTCCATGTGGTGTGGTGCCAAATAAATACACATTTAAAACACACTAATATTTACAGTTTATAGATATCACTTTGAAGGTTAACTTGATGAAGGTTAACTTTAAGGGATAGTTCACCTAGTTCAACTTGAGGGTGAGTAAACGATAACAGAACTTTCATCTTTGGGTGAACTATCCCTTTAATGATTAAATTGTTAAAAATATTGATCAGTTATCTTACTGTCTTTCAAAGTATGTGCATTAGCAGCACTATCCCTGAATCTGATCATGCTATAAGTGAATGGATGAATGAACAGATGGAACAGAGGAGAGAGTTGAGAAGATGGATGGATGAGTACGTATGTGTCAGTAATATTACAATTCTGTCAGGACCACTATCATCAACTACGATTGACAATTAGCATTCAGTTTGGATTGGTAGTATGGTTCTGTTCTGGGCAAGAACTCCCTGCGCATTCATGCAGCCTAGCATGGATAAGAGCAGGGAGAGCAGCAATAACCCCCCTTTGTAAACAAAACAGAACCAACATGAATGTATTGCAGATATCATTAATTAATTTTAATGTACAACATAATTAGAGAATCTGATTCAGGGGTAATCAGAATGCCAAATCCTGACTGATGAGAAGAGGAGCTGGGGATGGAGGGGGGTAATTAGCTCCTGAGAAATGCGATAGCTGCTGATAATACTGAAGGAGCTTATATATGAATATGGTGATAAGCGTCGTATTCCTATAGGTAGACATGGATCAGCTGAGAGTCAGCTGATGCGAGCTTGACTAACGTGACCTGCCAGAACTGACTCTACACTTGAATTTTGAACATTTCAATTGTTTTTTTTTAGATTTCAGATCAATTCAGGTGTTAGTTTTGAAAATTACTTAAATTTCACTAAGGTCATTTTAATTTCCCTTATAACAGAACCACAAATTGTACCATCTGCTTGTGATGAAAATACACATTATAACAGCATCATACCTAAATAACAATAACTAAATTACCTTTGAAATTTTGTTTTAGTTCAGTTTTTTGTTCAAAAACCCATTATTTTAGATACAATATTTCAGGATCAGGTGTGTTTCCCTCCACACTACAGATGTCTAACTGAGGATAATTCCATGACTTGTTTAAATCCCCATGCTAACGTGACCCCACTCCATCAAAAGATCCTGTGCCTCTGTCTCTGTACTGCCCTACATTCACTGGGCAAAATGACTCCATTGGGACTCTATTTTTAACCATAAGTAGCTAAGAAGTGTGAAGATCTATAAAAATAAAAGTGCAGAGAGAGAAGAGAGCCACTGATTCTTCAAAAACAAAAACCATATCAACTTACACCCTTCTTTATCACATTGCTAAGCAACACACCAACTGAACTGACAGTGTAACCTTAAAACCTGCAAAGCAAACTATACAGTTGTGGTCAGAATTAATGGCACCCCTGGTAAATATGATCAAAAATGGCTGTAAAAAATAAATCTGAATTGTTTATCCTTTTGATCTTTAATTTAAAAAAAATTGCAAAACTAATTTTGGGGGGGTCACATTATGAAATACAGTGGGGAGAACAAGTATTTGATACACTGCCGATTTTGCAGGTTTTCCCACTTACAAAGCATGTAGAAGTCTGTACATTTTTTTATCATAGGTACACTTCAACTGTGAGTGACGGAATCTAAAACAAAAATCCAGAAAATCACATTGTATGATTTTTAAGTAATTAATTTGCATTTTACCTACCTTTTTTTTTTTTTTGCACACTAGGAACATGAAATTGTCTAGCTATGACTTGGCTGGAGTTTAAATATGATGAAACAAAGGCCAAATTCCCTTAATCATCCATCACAATGAGTAAAACCAAAGAATATAGGCTAGTTCTGATGTGCATCAAAAGATTGTTGAGCATCACAAAATAGAAAGTGGCTGTAAGAAAATAGCTAAAGAATTGCAAATCCCCATTTTGACCATCAGGGCAATAATTACGAAGTTCCAATCAACTAAAGATGTTACGAATCTGCCAGGAAGAGGACGTGTGTCTATATTGTCTTAATGCACGGTGAGAAGGAGAGTTTGAGTGGCCAAAGATGGTCAGATGAAACAAAAAAGGGCTTTTTGGCAGCAAACCCACCAGATGTGTACCCCATGCCTACGGTTCAATATACTGCTGGATCTTATATGTTGTGCGCCTATTTTTTTGCTGGAGGTCCTGGACATCTTGTTTAGATACATGGTATTATGGATTCTAGCAAATACCTACCAACAGATAAAAAATCTTTGAATAATCAAAACCTGACTGCCTCTGCTAGAAATCTTATAAAGGCCCGTGGTTGGATCTTCCATCAGGACAACGGTCCAAAACAAACATCAAAATCAACACAAAAATGGGTAACTGAGCACAGAATGAAGCTTCTGCCATGACCGTCCCAGTCCACTAAACTGAACCCTATAGAAAATGAGTGGGGTGAACTGAAGAGAAGCACCACCAACATGAACTTGTGAATCTGAAGGATCTGGAGAGATTCTGTATGGAGGAACGGTCTCTGATCTCTTGTCAGCTGTTCTCCAAACTCATCATGCATTATAGGAGAAAACTCAGAGCTGTTATCTTGGCAAAAGGAGGTTGCAAAAAGTATTTAATAACAGGGAGCCAATAATTATGGCCAGCGTGTTTTGGAGAAAAGCATTTATTTCATAATGTGATTTCCCCCCCACTTTCAATTATTTTACTTCAATGAAAGGTAAGACTTTTGCGCATTTTTTTAATGAAAGATCAAAAGGATAACCAATGCAGATTTATTTTTTACAGCCATTTTTGATCATATTTACCAGGGGTGCCATTAATTCTGACCACAACTGTATAACAATTGGATCATCTCAGCAACTGTCACAGGAATATCACAGAAATGTTTCTGTATGCGAGGGCCGATCAGTGTTCACACCACACCTCTCACCTCCAACATTTAACAGTGTGCAAGGCAAGCCATGACTCATCCTCTCAAAAACACGCCGTTAGCGAGAACACACAGTGGCCTTAAGTGCTGATCTTTCATTTAGAGTCTCTGTTACTAAAATGTGTTTCACCTGCACAAAGACAATGCTTGGATTTTGAAAAACAGCATATAAAATTAGTTTCGCCTAACAAACCCCATTACACTGGTAATTCTCTCCTGTATATATACTGAAACTCAAGTATTCAGATGTTTCTCTGTTTTAAACTAGTCATTTACTAGTGTGGTCTTTGACGAGAGAGGATATTATTCTTTTAAACACTCCATGAAATCAAAATTGGATTTTTGTGGCATTTGTCCATGTCTGTTAGCTTGAACTCCATCTATATGATACACTACCATTCAAGTGTAGGACAGTAACATATTTTTCATGTTTTTTTTATTTTTTCACATCTACTGCTTGCAAAAGCTGCATTTATTTGATCAAAGATACAGTAAAAACAGTAATATAGAGAAATAATATTACAGTTGAATCGTTTTCTATTCTTAAAATATATTAAAATGTAATTTATTCCTGTGATGTCAAAGCTGAATTTTCAGCATCATTACTCCAATCTTCAGTGTCACATGATCCTTCAGAAATCATTCTAATATGCTGATCTGCTGCTCAAGATTATTATAATTTTTTATAATTATCAGTGTTGAAAACAGCTGTGCTGATTAATATTTGTGTGGAAACCATGGTAATATAATTCAGGACTCTTTGATGAATAGAAAGTTCAAAAGAACATTTGCAACATTATAAATGACTTAAATGAAGGAAATATGTCAACCTAGAAAACAAAGCCACATTTAAGCTTTACTAAGCCAAGAACAAGACATTCATTTAGATAAAAATATGTGTCACGGTTCTGTTAGTTTGGACTTTTTGTGTTTCACCACCTTCAGCCTGAGTTAGTCGTTTGTTATCTTGCTCACTCGTTATGTTCAGCTGTGCACTCACTATCTACCTTGTTATCACGTGTAGGCCTACTTAAGTTCAGTTCTGTTTGTGTTCATTGTCGGGTATTGTCTACGTTACGTGTGTGCGAGTTGCTCTCTCGCTCTGTTTTGGATTTAATACTGTGGTTTAATTAAAGACACTTTCCTTTTCATCATCTTGTTTGTGTCGATCATCTACACAGCATGTGACAATATGTTTCTCTCTTGGTCATTACAAAATTCCTAAATGGTCGCATCCTGGCTCAAAGAAGTGTGAGTGAATGAGTGTGTGCGTGTGTGTGTTTATTAGGACCATTGTGGTATTGTTGGAACAGGTGCTGGAGCTCGGAGTAAAGCTCATGTTATGACGAGGTGTTAGGTAAGAGTCAGGCATTAGCCATGACGCTAACAATAATGCACGAAAGCTAATCACTCCTGTCCTCGGTTTAAACCTAAATAACTTATTGGGGAATTAGCAGGATCCACAGCCTTAATGAATAGATCTAGGACATACAACACTATACAAATTTGGACTTGACAGCCACCATTGCTCAAATAACATTTCACTGCCTAGTGTTGCATATATGGATACTTAGAGCAAAAAGGAAAAAGTAGGCTAGACAGGTCAATAAATGCTAAGAGCAGGGCTACTGACTTATGGTGACATATGTATATCTAAGATCTAGGGATGCACCGATGTGAAAATTGTGGCCGATACCGATAACCGATATTAATATTGCTGTTATGGCCGATACCGATATTTACCGATGTCGATATCTCTGTATAGAAAACAAATTTTAATGATTATCAAATAAAGAGCTATTTTCCCAAACACATTTTTTTTACTTTAGAAATGACTGATATTGGGCACCTTTACCTGTGTGCAAAATATGTCACACATACACACATTGCATTGCATATAATGTGTGCTGGTCAACTTGTCTAAAATTAAGAAACCCTTAGAAAACAGTAAAAAAAAAAAAAAAAACAGGAACATGTGTACAATTAAGATAGGCTACTTCATTTATTATTCCAATATCCAAATATTATTCTAAAAAATACCACAGGGAAAAGGGCTTCTTGTGACTGTCTTTGCGTTTGAACATTGCACATTTTAAACAGGACACGCAGCTGAATAAATGTTAGCCAATACAAACATATTTATAGAAAACAGTTGACAATGAATAGACAGGAGTCCAATAATAGCATAACGAATCACTTATTCTAAAAATAATAACAAGTAGGCTATAAGACGAATCCGACATATGGGCTGTGTTAACAGTAAAACGTCCGTCATTTAACGAATTTTAAAAACACAGATGGATAATACAAAATGCTTTCTGACATTTTGACAGAAAAAAACAAACAAGCAAGAACAAAATTTAAACTTAGCCCGTTTTCATTTTACAATTATCTTCTCTCTCTATGTGCGCGCGTCCGTGTTTGTGAGAGAGAGCTCGCGCAGCACCGGTAGCCTACTTTTTTAATCCATAAGTAACGAACGCGATAGTTTTCATACAAACTAAATATGTAACATAATTAGGTAGGCTACTTTAGTTATTATTAACACAATAACACATGAAAAATAGTGCTTTCTGCTTAGCCCGTTTTCATTTTACAATTATCTTCTCTCTCTATGTGCGCGCGTCCGTGTTTGTGAGAGAGAGCTCGCGCAGCACCGGTAGCCTACTTTTTTAATCCATAAGTAACGAACGCGATAGTTTTCATACAAACTAAATATGTAACATAATTAGGTAGGCTACTTTAGTTATTATTAACACAATAACACATGAAGGCTACATTTCTCAACACTGAGAATGAATAAATAAACGCCTGTTTCTCCACTCGCGCTTATTAGAATCCACAAATCACACGCGCTGTCACTTTTGAGAAAAATCAAATTCGAATGGGTATCATATATCAAGCAATATATTCAAATATCTACGAGTCAAAAAACGATCAGTCAAAAATGTGTCATGAGGAGGAAAAAAACATAAGTCGCACTGGACTGCATTAACAATGTTACGGACGTGAGCGCTCTCGGCACTTAAAAACTGCTTTAAAACTTTCACAGAGACCTCAAGCAGAAAGCACAAAGCCTGTCTTTAAATTTAATTTCGTTTTGTATTAATTGTATCTTAATTTTGATCAATGTTTCATCAACGAATTGCATTGGATTTAATAAATAAAAAGTATATATACTAGAAAATATTTAAACAGGACAGAGGCGACGGCGCGTGAACCTGGAGCGCGTCTCATAAATGAACCGAAACCTAATTGTATCTTAATTTTGATCAATGTTTCATCAACGAATTGAATTGGATTTAATAAATAAAAAGTAAATATACTAGAAAATATTTAATCAGGACAGAGGCGACGGCGCGTGAACCTGGAGCGCGTCTCATAAATGAACCGAAACCTACCTGCCTCACAGACCTGAGACATATATAGAAAGCTTGAAACTTCTATTTTTAAACAGAACAATTCAAAATGAAAGAAAACAGACTGTTCTCTGCTTATGTCATCTGTATGAAATGTGTATTTCTCTCACATCAACCTCTTCAGCTTCACACATTAAATATCGGCCTGTTCACATCGGCCATATTTTGACATCGGAACGATACCGATGTGTAAAAAAATGACCATATCGGCCGATATTATATCGGTGGCCGATATATCGTGCACCACTACTAAGATCGCAACATAACCTTGTTGTAGTAAAGGACTCTTGGGAAAAATCATATGGGCATGTATCAAGTTGTTTAAAATAGCTAATGCTAATTTACTTTATGCCTCTTTGCACTTAATTGTAGTGTTTTTCAAATCTTAAAAGTATATTTTTATAAAACTATACTTGCACTACTGAAATACAATACAGAAATATAGAAATAGATATAGAAATATAGTCTATAAATATATTTCAATACATACAAGTTTCAAAAGAAATGACATTATATATTATAGTTTACCATAAATTCTTGTCAGTACTTTTGTAAATACACTTGCAGTCCTACTGACTATATTTAAAGTTCAGCTAATTGCATTTAATATACATTTAAACATTACATTCAGTTCGCACTAAAGTATATTCTTATTATGAAGATTATTATTTCAGTAATAAGTAAGTAATAACTCTTTTAAAAAGTATGCTAAAGTGTACTTATTTTTCCTCCTAGCGGCTAAAAGACTGCACAGTCAAAATCTGCTAAGGGGTAATGATGGAACAACAAAAAAGTTATTTTTCAATACTATTTACGACAGGATCTGCATTTTCATGGGTTTAATATATTTTATAATGTAATCATTTCCCAGTTGATCTCAAACATTAAGACAGTATATTTTAAATTCTTGTTTAATGGCATATCTTTCACTAAGTCCAGTATCACTAATACTAATACAGCTGCCTCGATGAAAATTTTAAACATTAATTATAGCCATTTAACATTACAGTGTATTGAAAGCTATAAAATAAAATAAAAACATTTATTAGCCTTCAAAAAAATGCAACAACTTTTATTTGACGTGAACTTAAAACAATCCTCACATGAACCCATAATAAATGTCTTATTATTTACTTGTGCCATTCGTGTTAGTTAGGACATATACAGAAATTGAATAAAGTTATCAAACAGTCTGCACTGCATAAATTGTAAATTAAATTTAGATTAATCCTCATTAAAGCTACAAAAGTTCTTTAGTCAAGAGCAGTTTTCTCTGTTCCCTTTGTTCTCTGATGAACTTTAATGACAGACAGCATTAGTGGCTGCCGTCACTTTAAGACCTTCTGCTGCGTCTCATTTTCTCACAACTCTTGAACTGTTAAATGAGTGATCTTGAGATGAGTCCCTGTAGTCATCTAATTTGGCTCTCATATGCTGATGTAATATGTATTATAAACTTGACAGGTGATTTTTATAAAATGTATTGCTTGCTCACTATCTCAGTTGTTTAAAAGATTAAAGGGGCTCTAAGCGATGTTGGGTGACGTCACGTCTTGTTGACGTTCGAAGTATTGTCAAACAAAACGGAGGCTCGACCCTCCGTCCTCCTCATCCCGTCCCCTCCCCCTCCCTTCCGTGCTTCCTGAAACAGTCATGAACCATTTAGAAAAAACAAACTGGATTTACCCACCTGTCCAGCAAAAACAGAGCCACCTGAATGCCGGATTGGAAGCCCATCTGCCGGCGGAGTTCTCGCCACTATTTGAACGCTTTTCCGATGTAAATTCGGGACTTTGCGTTCCTTCTCCTTATCCCTATTCTTTGTTGTTTGTTCATCGGAACGTCGTCTCTTAATTCTCAAGAATATACAATTTTAACGGTAGTCGTTGTTAGGACATCTCTCCTCTAGCTAACTTCCCTCTTCATGCTTCTCTCTCCTCCACTCCCCACACCCCCGCTTCATGTGCACACGCACTAACCCCCCAACCCCCACCCCTAAATCATTCTTGTCAGTTATTGGCTGGAACACTGTTTGTTATGTTTCGTGGCCAAGGATGGGCCAGTTTGTTTTTCTTGCCGTTTGTGGAGCCTGGGCTGTCTACAGAGACCGCGTTTTTTTACAGCGTGTTCAGGGGACAGGCAGCTAGCGGATAGTGAGGAGATGTTTGCTGGATGTGACAAAAAATGTGTTGGCCTAAAAAACGCATGACATCGCTTAGAGCACCTTTAAGACAATAATTAAATGTTGTTCAATTTTCCAATAAAAGATGATAAATTTTTACATGATGTGTTACATTGAATTACCCGTCAGCAGTTTTTGACTATATAATATTAAAATTATATATAATATTAAATACCAGGTTAAACATAACTATTTTGTGGTGGGAGGAACTATTGGCATTTGGCAAGAAGTGCATTTCTCTTTCCCGGAGCTGTACAGCTCAGACAGTTTTAACTGAGCTTAGAAAGTAAGCTCAGTACATTTTGGGGACTTCCTTCCTGCAGCCTGAGTTATTTCTGTTTAGTGCCAGGTCTATCTTCACAGGAAGACACTGATGAAGCGACACCAAAATATTTTGTTAATAAACAAGAGTGACAAAAATGGACTGGGAGGTAAAGTGTGACAGGGGTTATGTTTCAAAGCAACATAATTATTATGCCCCACAATTACATCAGGATGCCACTGACAGGTTTGTGACACGTGATAAGGATTTGGAGCCAACTTCAAGTCACTCCAGGGGCACTTTCACATAATTACTCTACGTGTAAGTGTATCAATAGACTGGATTTACTTCTACATCAGAACAGATACAGATGAGGATAGTTGTGATGATGGCAGCTGTTGGAGGTACCTCTCTTGTATCTGAAAATAAACTGCTGATGTCTGCAGGAATAATGGGATTATTAGAGTAAAGTTTTGTACATGTACATGTCCTACATTTTGTAGGACAAAGCATAGTCATCTTAATATTTAAGGAACAATGTAGTAAATTACATAACATGTAATGCAAAATAAAGTGATCCAGACCATCAACAGTGGTTTGAAACATCAGCAGCTTCTCAAGTCCACTGAAAAGTATGCCCCGAATTGTAAGCATTGCCTAACAATTACTTTTCTCTGCATCACTGTGGTCAGTTACCAATATGGCTGGGCTAAAACATTTTTTTGTGATGAATCGTTTTTGTTTTGTTTTTGATATATGGTTTTCTGAGCACATTCATCCGAAGCACGTGCACAGAAAGCTGGATGTCAGACGGTGGGTCCCGTGTGTATTAAACTAAGTTCTCTTTCAAGTCTTATTGCGCTTAAAGCTGCATTCAGTAACTTCGGGATTTCTGGCCGTAAAGCAATTGTTTACATCGCGAGACCTGATATCACGCGAGACTTCCTGACGCGGCGGCCGGCGACCACCATTCAACCCGAAATAAGTAATATAACCATTCCAATGACTCCGAAGCTGTTCAGTTAAGGTAAAAAAAGTTACTTAGTTCACCTTTAAACTGTCAAATACACACATGGTAAGGTCAAAAACACACTGAGTTCACATAAACACAGTCGGTTATGTCTATTCTAAACAGCAAGTAAAGAAATCGCATGTGTATATTAGCTCAGTGTATTAAAGTGAAAGCAGCATAATATACAGTACCTACTAGGGGTGGAACGGTACACAGAAGTCACGGTTCGGTTCATACCTCGGTTCAGACATCACGGTTCGGTACGAGTTCGGTACAATGGAGGGAAAAGCAAAACAAAAATGTATTAGGCAATTTTTTTTTATTGAGCATGTCTCAGGCTGTTCCACCAAAGGAAAATAAATGTCTTAAGCCTTGTATTTTTTAAATAAGTTTTATTAATAAAGGCATAGAGGCATATAACCAGTTTATTTGTAGTGCATTGATAGTTTTATATAATTAGTTTATTAATTAAATTAATAAAAAGACAAAAAGACCTTGAGATATGTTTGGTAATTGTACCTGAATGAATTTAAAATTAATTTGCTATATTTCAGATCAATATATTTGTTTTCCTTAAAATTTGAATCAACACTAACTTTATTCTCATCTGAATTATAAATAATTTATTTCTGTATAAAATAATACTACCATTACCCTTTTTTAATCAATGTAGAATGTGTAACTTAAAAATAAACAGATTAGTGCTCTGTTTGAGGACAAGAAATGAAAACCAATGCAATATGATGAATGTGCAAAAGATGGCACGACAGACTGTTTTTAAATGGGGTTGGATAAATATTTGTGTGTGTGTGTGATTTTGTTTGGCTGACAGTTGTAGGTTACAGTTTGTGGTGGTTACAGTCCACCATTGCAATCTTGACATCGCAGCTTGTTCATTACACAGACAGTAAAGGGGTTCATTATAGCCACGGAGCTTCACAGCTAAGGCAGAGCTACAGATTAGGTGTCCCTAAAGAACCCGCGTATCTAACAGTAGTTCCGCATTACATTAATTAATTTGCACGCGAGTTTTATCTATTTTTATACCGTGTATTCTCCGTGTATATTCATGCACCGAACCGTGACGCCCGTACCGTTTCGGTTCAATACGAATACATGTACCGTTCCGCCCCTAGTACCTACTGCTATATGCTGTGAATCAAACAACAAAAGAAAAACAGAAAATCTCTCATTTCTGCTCTTGATTGAATGACTTTAGCAGCTTTAATAAGAATACATTTCTTACTTGAATGCTGCTGTTAAATGCTCTGGCAAGGGGATAAACATGGCGGAGTGTGTACAGCTCACTCAGGACGGAGTCTATGCTAATAGGGCAGAGTCCGTCAGCAGTCGTGGGCGGGGCCTAAGCATTTGTGATGTCACAAAAGCAACAATCTGCAAACAGCTTGTTCTGAGACACTGCTTATGATCTATGGGGATATCATATAATACTATATAATATAATTGAATCCCTTAATAGACAACCCTCTACATTGCGAGTAAATCACTCACATATGCGACTAAATCTTCACTCTGGGCGACTAAATAATGTCTATCTTTAGCCATTGGCTAATCAATTCTCAGATTTTACTCGCCAGTGTGTGTTAGAGGCTAAGTATAGCCTAAGTCTCGCATAGATATATTTTCACTCGTTGAACACTCTGACTGACTGATTAGTTCTTGAGAGTTTCGCTCTGTGTCAAGCGATCCATGCGCAAGCGTACCTGTATTTGACGTACTGTAAACTCTAGTGTGAAGGCGCAAGTCTCGCCGTCGCTTTGCTGAGAGCGCTGTGTTTCTCACACATGCAAAGAGAACGAGAGCGAAAGAGCCTTAGGCTACATACCATGCAGAATCGACGCCCTACATGTAAACGATATTCTTTGTTGTATTTTCCTGTTAAAAGAGTTCATTTAGAATTATTCAGCTTTTAAGAACAAGCAGAATATATGCCGGTTTCTACGGTAGTGGGCGGAAACTAATGCGACTGAGCAATCTCATTGGCTGGCGCACATCCCTGTTTTGATTTCAGCAAATCCGTTTGAGCGAACGCTGACAACGTGATTAATATTCATGAACCCAGCAGCTCATCAATCCTTAGTGTATTGTATATATTGTTATTAGTAGTAGTAGAATCAGTAGTAGTAGTATTATCTTTTAATAATAATTACTGTTATCTATTACTATTATCTATTTTTTTTACAGAAACACTGAATGACCAACATTATCTTAAACACAACCACCAGTCTTAAGTTTAGTTAAAATGACAAATATGCATTCATACATGGTTACCAAGTTTTAGTTCTAATTACTAAAGTTCTATCATTAAATAGTGCTTATCATAATATCATAATATAATAACATAATAATTTTACAAATTTAAGCTGATTTGGTGGAATCATATACACTCACCTAAAGGATTATTAGGAACACCTGTTCAATTTCTCATTAATGCAATTATCTAATCAACCAATCACATGGCAGTTGCTTCAATGCATTTAGGGGTGTGGTCCTGGTCAAGACAATCTCCTGAACTCCAAACTGAATGTCAGAATGGGAAAGAAAGGTGATTTAAGCAATTTTGAGCGTGGCATGGTTGTTGGTGCCAGACGGGCCGGTCTGAGTATTTCACAATCTGCTCAGTTACTGGGATTTTCACGCACAACCATTTCTAGGGTTTACAAAGAATGGTGTGAAAAGGGAAAAACATCCAGTATGCGGCAGTCCTGTGGGCGAAAATGTCTTGTTGATGCTAGAGGTCAGAGGAGAATGGGCCGACTGATTCAAGCTGATAGAAGAGCAACTTTGACTGAAATAACCACTCGTTACAACCGAGGTATGCAGCAAAGCATTTGTGAAGCCACAACACGCACAACCTTGAGGCGGATGGGCTACAACAGCAGAAGACCCCACCGGGTACTAGGGTTGTGCCGATAGACAATAGTATCGTGTATCGACGATAGACAGAGATATCGCCGATGGCAGATGCCTTTGACGATATCAATACGATAATTGGCTCGTTTTCCTATTAATGTATTAAATCATTATTATTATGAAGCTAGTATAGTTACAATTATATTTGCCTTGCCTAAATTCATAACGACATCTCACCACATAACCACACTTGCGACATCACATAACCACACATGCAACGTCACCGACGCGCGCGTATGAGGACTCCTCAAAGAAAATATTTTTAAAACAGAAAAAAATTACATCCCACAACGAAATTGAATTGCAAGGTGATCCATTCACAAATTGCCAAGAGTGCTTGTTTTAACAGACGCATCATTCTTATACAGAGCCAAGATGAAGACGCGGCATCGTTGTTCGTCAGTATTTTGTTTCCATAGCACATTAACAAAATATTTAATGACAGTAAAAACACTAAAAACAGTACAATTACAAAATATTAATTATAATAATAATATCAATAAAATTATATAGGCCGCCTAGGCCTAATAAAGTCTTTAGTAGGCTACACGAAGCATCTGTGAAACTCTGCCTGTGAAAATCACAAGCAACTTCAAACTTGTTTAACAAGAAATATTCTTCTATTTTTTTCACTGTCAATAATGTAAGTCCACAAGAGAAATATTAAGCCAGTAAATTAAGATGCTGTAGCCTACCGTTATATCCACCGTCGTCTCTGAGAGAACGCGCAGTTAATGCAGTGAAAGCGCAGTCCGTTTCTGCTTTCGTTTTCAGGGAATGATCGCGTTTACATGCACGTTATTAACTCGATTATGCTGAATAAACTGACAATGCATGTGGTCATGTAAACGGATTAACCCATTTTCCTTTATCAGAGTCAAATCATAAGTAAGTACCGATCGACTTTTAGATTTTTGCCTCTGATTTCTCCCGGTATTTAAAACCCGCGTTATTTCGGTTTATTGAAGTGCGGTGCGCATAAGTGAAGTGCATCCAGACAGAGAGAGCACTGGTAGGAGGACATATCGCAGACTCCGACTCTTTCTTGACCCAATAAATTAAAACGTGTTCTCATGATCTCGTGCAGAAGCAGCCTACAGTCAAAATGCTGCATCAGTAACGGCATGAGGGGATCATGTGTGTCCGTAAATTTCCCGCTGACATGTTGAAATATACAAGAATGGTCAGATACAAGAATGATTAGGATCTTTTTTTTTACCTCACTATACCAGGAAACAACCTGATTTAGCCTATTAATAAACACTCCACCTTTGCTAGCAAAATAGAAAAAGATTCTCATTTAAAACGAAGTAATAAAACAAGCAAATTGATGAGTAAATAAGCAAGTTAATAATCAAATAAGTAAGCCCCGCCCCCCTCACGATAATATCGTGTATCGCCGATCTCACAGGCTGACGATAGGACGATATGAAAATGGAGCATATCGCGCAACCCTACCGGGTACCACTCATCTCCACTACAAATAGGAAAAAGAGGCTACAATTTGCACGAGCTCACCAAAATTGGACAGTTGAAGACTGGAAAAATGTTGCCTGGTCTGATGAGTTTCGATTTCTGTTGAGACATTCAGATGGTAGAGTCAGAATTTGGCGTAAACAGAATGAGAACATGGATCCATCATGCCTTGTTACCACTGTGCAGGCTGGTGGTGGTGGTGTAATGGTGTGGGGGATGTTTTCTTGACACACTTTAGGCCCCTTAGTGCCAATTGGGCATCGTTTAAATGCCACGGCCTACCTGAGCATTGTTTCTGACCATGTCCATCCCTTTATGACCACCATGTACCCATCCTCTGATGGCTACTTCCAGCAGGATAATGCACCATGTCACAAAGCTCGAATCATTTCAGATTGGTTTCTTGAACATGACAATGAGTTCACTGTACTAAAATGGCCCCCACAGTCACCAGATCTCAACCCAATAGAGCATCTTTGGGATGTGGTGGAACGGGAGCTTTGTGCCCTGGATGTGCATCCCACAAATCTCCATCAACTGCAAGATGCTATCCTATCAATATGGGCCAACATTTCTAAAGAATGCTTTCAGCACCTTGTTGAATCAATGCCACGTAGAATTAAGGCAGTTCTGAAGGCGAAAGGGGGTCAAACACAGTATTAGTATGGTGTTCCTAATAATCCTTTAGGTGAGTGTATATATATATATATATATATATATATATATATATATATCAGTCAGGTGAGCAAACTAAAAAATGTACTAGCCAATGGCGATTCTATTGCCAAGGTGTGCATAGAGGGTTGATAGAATATCAACATATGACAGAATGTAATCCTTTTAAAATCATGACAGCAAGTGCTAAGTCGCAGAGCTAACATGTGTTACCACAAAAGAAAAATAGCCTAGATTATTTTAATCTTGTTATAGTTCTTAGCACTTTCTAATGTTTATGCAATATACCACAACCAACAACACTTTTTGTATGTGTGTGAAGTATGAGTGTGAAGTAGAAAGTGAACTTGCATTCAAGTTTCCCTAATGAATCACGACTCACTGAAGTGAGAATAATTGTGGTAACACTGAAAGCACAGTGGGGTCTCTCCAGTACATAACCTATACATGATATAATTGCTAATTGTATGTCCTAAATCAAACAGTGTTGCCAGTATCCCAGGAAACATCCATGGCAAGGCACTCTCTTCTTACTGTAGCCATGGTTCAGTACTGGTGAACTGTTTGTAGAGAAAACTGAGTACAGAATCAAACTATCAGGTTTGTTCTTGGTGAAAGACATAAGAGTAATTGCATTGCAAGGAAGCAAACTTTAACAAGTTAGTTTCAATCTTTCAAAGTTTCAACAGGCAAATGCTAGAGGAAAAACCTGAAAAGTTTTTAGGTATGAACCAAGTCTTTTTTATTTTAATAAGTCTTAGTTGAGATATTAACAGTATAAAAAACCCTCTGACCTAGCTGTTCTCAAAAACAGGATATATTCACATTAAATGCATTCTGTCAAAGGTTATGTTTCACGTCTGTCCACTAAATTATTCATGTAAAAAAAAATGCACGGCTAAACTAAACCTAAAATGGTCTTATCAAAAGTCAAAAGTGTAATGGAGTGATCTCACCCAAACAATCAGGTTCATTTCATGTTAAAATTAAAATTTTAACAGGTTAACAATGCGCTCAAAATGGGATCTAAATGGTTATCAAAATGGCAAGTATCACATCCTCTAAGAGTCAGTATTGTGGTTCAATAAGCACTGGGTTAGGCTGTCATTCAGCTAATGAGAGATTCAGTCTGATGAGAAGGATTTTACCACAGGACTCTGATTTTCATCCACTTGCCAATGTCAATCTGATGATTCAGACACGTTGTGTGACTCACTCATGACGCATCTATAAATAAACTCACAACGTTTAAGATACTAATTTAAGTTAATTTATCAGTGATTTAGTCCATAAGTGTTTACATGCACGGGTTGGGAGAATTTCCTACGGTGGCCACAAGAAACCTCACTGAACACTGAATTCATTGCAAAGTGACAAATGTTTAAAATGTCCTTTTGTGTGGTTAAACAAATTAGGAGCTATTAGACTGCAGTTAAAGCACTTTTATTGTTCCTGCATGCATTATTTGACTATATGATTTATTTTTTCCCTTTCCACCTAATACCATTTCCCCATTAGCTGACTGTATTATAGCTCATAATTAGGTTATTTGTGTGTTACCCAATGATAACCTCTCCATCTATCTGTGATCCCACAAGAAAGACTATTACATAATCTCACTCTCACTCACCAGTCTACAGCATTAAGATCAAACAGAGAAAGAAAGCTAAAATTGAAAAAGAAAACATCTTTAGTTTCACAACAAAGATCTGGTTTAAGAAAATGGGAGCAAAGGAAACATCCTACTTCATATAGTCCTTACTTATGTCTTATATTTTCATCTGGTTGTAAAGACAGTGGCTTTATTGAGAAATTGAGCTACAATCTATTTTATCTCAGTAAAATAAAAACAATCTGAATTGCTCTGTCTTCACTTTATTTCTCTACTAGCACAATGTCATAACATAACATAACAAATTATGTCAAGTATTGATCTCTATGCAGTAAAGGACCTGTAAAGGTTACTGTAAAGTGTCTGATCTGGAAAGCAGCTGGGACACAATGGAATAATAACAACAGACAAAAATAGTTGAAGGGGAAAAAGAGTGAGTTATACAGCACCTCACAAACACGGTACACAGGTAAATAGGTCTCATTCATGACTTAATTTTAAAAACAATTATAGGTATAGATTTACGGAGACAATCGAGGCCTCGGTTTTGAGATATTGGATGAATATAGGCCTAGTATATTTTGTTCTTGTGAATAAATGTTTGATGTCATGGGGACAAAATGTCATTCCCCTTGAGGAAGTCATACTAAATGATGATTTTGCTTTTGCATAATGTTTTTTTTGCAAGGGTTAGGTTTACGGGTAAGATTAGGGTTATGGGATAGAATATAAAATCATGTCTATGTGCTACCTGCTCAGTAAGTGCCACCTGTGCAAATCGTTTTTGTTTTGTTTCAAGTTAAAACATGGGTGGTATGCTTTGTGAGGCACAAAATAAGCTGTCAGATGTTGTACGACAACACAAAATCCGCAAATGATTACTTTTGTCATGTCTGTCCCACTCGAAATAAACAAGAGATTTAAAGCTGGTGAGATTTAAATCAATTACTGACTGGTTGTTCATTGGACAAGATATGGGTTAGGGTTAACACTAACCCTAACCCTACACATTATTTTATTACAGTCCGTGATATTTTTTAGGTATTTTATATAATAGCCTAACGTTACATGGTTAGAAAAGAACCAATTGTTAGATTGTCTGTGTCTAACACCTTTTAAAACAAATAAATGTAGCTACTATTAAGCCTATTTGTTGTATCTGATATGCTTAAATTTGAAATGATGATCTCTACTGTTGAAGACTGTAAATGCCAAGTAAATGGAATAACATTTTCTCAGATATGTCTTCCTCAAAAGTGCTAAAACAATAGAGAACACTTAAATTCCAACCTCATTTTAGCACAACATACTTCCACCCCATACAAAGCGAGCCATAAGCCTAGGTATCTGCTAACGTTACCTGATAAGAAGGCCCCGGTCGACAGAGAAGTTAAGCACTAAGGTTGTTCAAAGCATTGCATAAAAGACGGTGTAGATCAAAATCCCATTACCTGTGGAAGCAGTCTCCATGACAACAGGGAGCGGTTGCCGGTCGCTTTCGGGATGGCTGGAAAACTGTTTCTCTTCACTTGACTCGTCCTCCCAGTCTCTCATCTGCCTCCCCTCTCCCAAGTCATCACGCCGGGCGTTAGTGGTACTCCCAAAGCGATCAATCTCCTCAAAATCATCCCCGTACCAGCTTCCCTCCGAACCCGCCTCCGGCTTCACAGACATTTTTGAGCACTCGTCTATGTGCGATGCTTTTCAGAGAGACAGACGAAGGAGAAGCAACACAAAACAAAACAACAGTGTTCAACTCCTCGGATCAGACGCTGGGTAACTATCAGAAGTGGTTTGGGCAGACCGAGGACTCCGACAGGGGCTCACGCTGCTGAAAATGGCTTGTTTAGTTCAGTGTTTCGGCGCTGACGTCACCGTGCCTCGAGCTCATAGTGTGGCACGCGCAGTATTAAACACACAGAGCTGAAAATGGTCATAAAATAAGGCTTTCGACAACTGGTAATACATTAAGATGAGGAATTGTTTACGCGAATAAACTCGCTCTATAGATAAAATTTAAAATTAATTTCATTAAAAATATTGGGAACAACGCAACATCGACTGTAAGTGGATCTGAGCGTTGCCGTTGTTCTAAAAGTTACATTCGACTGTTATTGCGTAGTCATAGGTCTTGTTCATATTTTAAGGAAATAGTGTCATCTAGTGGTTTCAGGGATATTCTGCATTAGACCTTTTTTGGTAGTTCAGTAGGCTATAACACCCCAAAGTCTGACCCTACCCATACTTACATGCATTTTAATTCTGACCTGTAATAAAATGCATATTATACGATATTACTTACATAGCCTACATTGTTTTGATGTTAGCAATAGGATTGCAATGCTTGCAGCACACTGTAATGAAGGAGGGAAAATTAAACATTTAGCTGAACTTTAGTGTCTTAACTTTAGCTGCCTTTGGCTGATATTAAATTAATATTGTATTTGTCACAATAATTACTTTGAGATCAAGCAATAATTGCCGGTAAATCACAGTGGATCTTGCGTTTAAGACCCAAGAAATCCATTATGTGTTTTTATGTTTAAATGTGTTTATTTATATGCCTACACATGTACTTTTTGGATCATTTCATTTCCTGTTTGGAATGGATTAACGAGAAATGAAAACCAGCTCGTTTATTCGTTTTTTAGTTTAGTTTAGTTTTTAGGCTCGATTTTTAATTTTTCGTTTGTGGTTTACAAATCGGTCTATCATATGGGTTCGATATTTCATTTGCACACGTGGGCGGCGCTGAAACGCCCCTTTCATCTGATTGGTCAAAACGCTCCGCCTTCAGTAAGCTACGAGCTTTTCTTTCTGTCAGGCGGAATAAGAGTCAGTACAAGGGAGGCACTTACAAATGTACTTTAATAAAATAATGACTGAAACCACCACTCACTGTTAACTACGCACAATATTTGAAGCAGAAATATGTTGCTAGTCACGTAATTCGTGCTGCTGCGACTTGAAAGCAACCCCATTAATATGAGCCACAGTATATGACAGATTATTTTAGCATGATGTATTTCCCATTGATAAATACAATGCAAATAGTTCCGTCTCTTTGGATAAAAGGGAAGTGGAAATAAAAATCAATAATAGGCTAAACTCTACCATGATAATATGTCCTTAACACTCTCGTCTTTTATTTACATCAAAAGGCAGGTAGGCATGTGTGACATATGTAGGCTATTAATAATGGTGAAAATTGAAGTTTATATTTATGATTGTAAGCATGTGTAGCCTACCCAGTTCACATGAAAAGAAAGAGACAGAAAAGAGAGAAGCTAGAATCAGTGAACGTACATTAATACTGACAAAAATACCAGGTTTGGGATTAATTAAAATCATGTCGGTTGAAGAGCACGGCATAGGCCTACCTTTAAAATGTTATTAGTTTTTATTATAAATAAAACTAATACAATTTTATTACATACTGAATTGGTCGATGTTTCTCTGAGTTTTCTTTATTATATTGGCTTAAGAAAGCCAGCATATATTTAAACATTATTATTATGTATTATTATTATGAGAAATTGACTCCGCCTAGAACTTTAATGCTTCACCAAACTCGGCTCAGACCTTCAGACTGGTCTGACTCGCTTATATCTTTTCTAACTGGTCAGACTTACTTTCCCAAACTGTCCACTTACTGTCCACTAGAGGGGGCAACAGGATAATAAGTATTTTCTACTCTCTTTCCCTGTTTGCATAAGTTTAAATGACAAATAAATGCATGAATTTCAATCATAAATTCATTCATTCATTCATTCATTCATTCATTCATTCATTCATTCATTCATTCATTCATTCATTCATTCATTCATTCATATCTGTGTATCCACTCTCTAGTTTATTTTAAGATATTGTTATTCACACTGGTTTTTGCATTTAATGTGTGTCCATCTGGAACTTTTATTTTTCATGAGCTCTATATTTTAAGATGTAGCCTACTAGAAAAAAATATTTTACTCGGCAAATTTGTTTTCCTTTCAAGTAGGCTATAGCCTACAAGTTATCCTGTTTTTTTCCATGGCTTGCCAATACTGCCCAGAACAAACAATATTTTCTCCACACAAGATGTTTAAAAACCCTGCATGCAGTTTTTGTGAAGACGAGCGCATATCTTTCAAAGGTTCCGTATATAGGCCTAACACATTTAAACTATCTATCTATCTATCTATCTATCTATCTATCTATCTATCTATCTATCTATCTATCTATCTATCTATCTATCTATCTATCTATCTATCTATCTATCTCTATCTGACTGACTGATTGACTGAGCTTCCTTTGTTAAAAATAGCAGACCACCTTTTTTAAAAGATAAGGAGTCATACACACACACACACACACACACACACACACTCACACACACACATATGATTGCAGGTGTAATATACATATAAAGTATTGGTGACCAGTTTTTTTTTAAATCACAAATACTATTATTTATTGGATGGGCCATGAAAGTACAAAATAAGACTGGGATTGTACATCAATTGTCAAGTTGTGTCACTGGACCACTCATATCATATTTCTATGGCACTATATGCTATAGATTATTTTCAGAGGTGGACAGTAACAAAGTACATTTACTGTACTTAAGTACACTTTTTGAGTATCTGTACTTTACTTGAGTATTATTTTTTCTGAAAACTTTTTACTTTAACTTCACTACATTTGAAAGACAACTATCGTACTTTTTACTCCACTACATTTCTGTCAAGGCCCTTGAGTAGAAAGTTGTAACGTCAGTCAGGGGATGATTTTGGTTGCAGGGATTGCATTTTGGTTGGAAATGAAAGCCGGGTTGAAATCAGATTGACGTCAGAACCCGATGTCGGGTTTCTGACGTCAACCCGATTTTCATTTTCAACCACACTACAACGTCTGTCCAACGTTGGAGATTAACGTCAATCTGACGTTGGATTCTGACATCAACCTGATTTTCATTTTCAACGTTGGTTTTGGTCTTCTAAATGAGAATTTTGTCATTGTTTTGGAGCACACTAGCTTGTAGATAACAGTAAGGCTAACATATTCATACTAAAAGCCAAAAAACTTTAAATAGGGCACTATTTGAGGGAACAGCCATTTGGGTGTCCGAAATAACACTGTGGATGAGTCGACACTAGTTACCGAAGGCCAGAGCCAGTGTGCAGATTTTGAACAGTCGGAGTTGACAGATTTCACAGAAAATCACGTATTGTATGATAGGTAGACACTATTTTTAATCTTCAGTCTATGAATCCATACAGTTGGAGGATATCAGACATGTTTGATCTTTTGTTAGGATTTTAAACACATTGTTTCATTTGTCATGCATCTCCTTACACTCAGGCGTATGTTTCGGCGTGAGTTCGCTGTGTTAGGGACGACTTTAAAGTCTGATAGTGTGTGATCTTCTGCCTTTTTTTAGTGTATGATGCCCAGTTTTTCTCTGTAACCATTTACAAAATCGATAAGTGTATGATCCTTAGAGTTTTAAAATCTGTTCATACATGTAGTGTATTCCATCATTTAGTTTGCTTCTCAGATCTGTTTCACATGTTGAAGGCAAATCTGATTTAAAATACAATTTTAGTTTGACCACTATTCTAAGGCTCGAGTCAATTATTCGTTTATTGTTAAGTTACACTGAATCTCATCATAAAATCAGTTTGGTGTTAATGTGTGCTTTACAGAAAAAAAAAATATCATCTGAAACTGTCTCTGAGGGGTGACTAGTTTAGTGACTTTTCATGCTTTTCTGTTGTCAGGTGTGATTCTGAAGAGGTCAAATCGTGTCTTGACCATCCAACGGGTGAAAAAAGAGGACAGTGGTCTTTACATATGTACAGCCTGTAACCAGCTGGGCTGTGACTATGACGAGGCTCATATCACTGTGGATGGTGAGTCTGTAGACAAAGCTCACTGCTTGATTTATTTTATTTTTTATTGTTGAAGATAGGGCAGTTAGGACATATACATTTTTTCTGTAAAGTTGTGCAGAATTTTATTATAATTTATTATTGGAATATTACAATTGCCCCTTTATGTCTAACACTAATAGATCTTGATATTATGATTTAGTCTTTATCTTTACAAATATATAAATGGTAGTAATTTTTGCCACATACTACTGTTCAAAAGTTGGGGGTCATAAGATTTTTTTTATGTTTTTGCAAGAAGTCTCTCATGCTCACTAAACATCCATTCACACAGAACGTTTTACATTCCACTGCGCTGCTTTTCCATTGTTTTTCTATGTAAACATGTAGACGCGTTTGACCATTGCGCCCGTGTCTTGCATCTTGTGTAGCATCTCACGCATGAAACGCCATTCTAAAAAACGGTGTTAAAAGAGTCTCAAGAGTGCATTTTTTTCCCATTCCACTGACCTGCGACTGGCGTTTTTAACCACAAAAACGTGTTCTATGTAAATGGTCCTTATGGCTACTTTTATTTGCTAAAAAAAAACCAGTAAAACAGTTATATTAAATAGTATGTTAAAATAACGGTTTTCTATTTTAACATATTTTAAAATGTAATTTATTTCTGTGATGGTAAAGCAGAATTTTCAGCATCATTACTCCAGTCTTCTATTATCATCATTGTTGAAAACAGTTGTGCTGCTTAATATTTTTATGGAAACAGTGCTACATTTCCCTCCCCTCGGGATTCTTTGATTAATTGAAAGGTTAAAATAAAACATTTATTTGAAATTGAAATCTTTTGTAACGTTTTAAGTGTTACTTTTGATCAATTTTGATAAAAAAAGTATTAATTTCTTAAAAATATATATAGGCTATATTATTGACCCCCAAACTTTTAAATGGTAGTGCAAATGTTTCTTATACCAAAACATGGCAGGTAGAGATTCATAGTTTGTCAGTTTTGAAGGGAGGTGTGTTAACTATTAAAGATCCCATTTTAAAGGAGTCATAATGTAGAAATTTCACTTTTCCACGAGAATCAATGTATGTTATGATTGCATAATGATTGTACACTGGCCGGGAAGCCGATATTTAAAAGTGAAGCGTTTGTTTACCTCGGGGTTTGTAAAATAGGCCACGTGCACGCGCACGAAAAAACGAGATTTTGATTTCTTCCCCTTCTTGACGTCAAGACGGGGGAGGATATACCAAATATGGACACCGCAAACCTATGCCGCGGGAAGCCCGCCCCTCTCCCCCTCAGATTCAGTTTAGTCGACTCGAGAAAGATGGAGAAATCGAGTGCACACCTGAGATGCTCTGTGGGTGACTGCCACAAACAACATGCAAATGTGTTTTATCTACCAAAAACGGACGAAACTATCAGGGAACAGTGGATGAAATTCATTTTTAATGACGCTGTCCCAACAACTCTTTCAAGTGGCGTATCGTTAGGTGTGTGTGCTAAACATTTTACACCGGAATCTTTTACAAATTTGGGGCAGTATCAGGCGAACTTGGCCTCGAAGCTCCGTTTGGGAAAAGGTGCCATCCCAACCATCAGGGACTTGCCAGAAATTGAAAAGGTAAGACTGTGTTTTTATTGCTCTACTGTGGTTAACAAATAGCAGCTAACAGCTAATGCGGCTATTGTATGTAACGTTACCTTCGAGGTAAACACGGGGAATGGACTCTACGAATGCTAGCCACATCTTTCGACTTTGTTTTACACTAGCAGCTACAGTAGTGACGGTACAGGAGTCCATGCTCAGTGGCTAAAACTGTTTAAATGCAAGTATGAAAACAATATACCACTAAACATTATTAGCCAAACTCATGCAAAACATGCAGTTTGAAAATAGCTTTCAGTTAGTGGGGCTTCTGTAAGAATGTATATGGCAATGGTGTATTTTTTCTTTTTTCTTTGGTTGTGATTACAATTTCACTAACAATAAGTACCGTCACATTTATTGAGCTATTGCAGTATTTTGTCTATGTTTTTGTACCGCTTGGAAGTAGTAAAATACATTCCTGCAACCAATCAACGCGCCCCTCATTTGCATTATTATAATGACCGTCCACGACAGCCAAAACATCGCATCAGATCTCGCGAGACAATAATGCCTTTAGAAATAAGGGTCTGAGGGGCTCTGTGTTGATTTTTTTTCCACTTTTCTTTTTTAGAAGTGCCTAAAATACTATAATAGAGCATTTGGGTATCCAAGGTAACACAACATTATGACTCCTTTAAGAGGAGACGTTCAGAGACGTGTCATGGGTGTGAGGCAAGCTCAGTCTCCCACTCTCTCTCTCTCTCTCTCTCTCTCTCTCATATACATATACAGTGAGGAAAATAAGTATTTGAACACCCTGCTATTTTGCAAGTCCTCCCACTTAGAAATCATGGAGGGGTCTGAAATTGTCATCGTAGGTGCATGTCCACTGTGAGAGACATAATCTAAAAAAAACCTGAGAAAATCAATGTTAATATTTGGTACAGTAGCCTTTGTTTGCAATTACAGAGGTCAAAGGTTTCCTGTAGTTTTTTCACCAGGTTTGCACACACTGCAGGAGGGATTTTGGCCCACTCCTCCACACAGATCTTCTCTAGATCAGTCAGGTTTCTGGGCTGTCGCTGAGAAACACGGAGTTTGAGCTCCCTCCAAAGATTCTCTATTGGGTTTAGATCTGGAGACTGGCTAGGCCACGCCAGAACCTTGATATGCTTCTTACAGAGCCACTCCTTGGTTATCCTGGCTGTGTGCTTCGGGTCATTGTCATGTTGGAAGACCCAGCCTCGACCCATCTTCAATGCTCTAACTGAGGGAAGGAGGTTGTTCCCCAAAATCTCGCAATACATGGCCCCGGTCATCCTCTGCTTAATACAGTGCAGTCGCCCTGTCCCATGTGCAGAAAAACACCCCCAAAGCATGATGCTACCACCCCCATGCTTCACAGTAGGGATGGTGTTCTTGGGATGGTACTCATCATTCTTCTTCCTCCAAACACGTTTAGTGGAATTATGACCAAAAAGTTCTATTTTGGTCTCATCTGACCACATGACTTTCTCCCATGACTCCTCTGGATCATCCAAATGGTCATTGGCAAACTTAAGACGGGCCTTGACATGTGCTGGTTTAGGCAGGGGAACCTTCCGTGCCATGCATGATTTCAAACCATGACGTCTTAGTGTATTACCAACAGTAACCTTGGAAACGGTGGTCCCAGCTCTTTTCAGGTCATTGACCTCCTCCCGTGTAGTTCTGGGCTGATTTCTCACCTTTCTTAGGATCATTGAGACCCCACGAGGTGAGATCTTGCATGGAGCTCCAGTCCGAGGGAGATTGACAGTCATGTTTAGCTTCTTCCATTTTCTAATGATTGCTCCAACGGTGGACCTTTTTTCACCAAGCTGCTTGGCAATTTCCCCGTAGCCCTTTCCAGCCTTGTGGAGGTGTACAATTTTGTCTCCAGCCTTGTGGAGGTGTACAATTTTGTCTCTAGTGTCTTTGGACAGCTCTTTGGTCTTGGCCATGTTAGTAGTTGGATTCTTACTGATTGTATGGGGTGGACAGGTGTCTTTATGCAGCTAACGACCTCAAACAGGTGCATCTAATTTAGGATAATAAATGGAGTGGAGGTGGACATTTTAAAGGCAGACTAACAGGTCTTTGAGGGTCTGAATTTTAGCTGATAGACAGGTGTTCAAATACTTATTTGCAGCTGTATCATACAAATAAATAGTTAAAAAATCATATATTGTGATTTCTGGATTTTTTTTTTTAGATTATGTCTCTCACAGTGGACATGCACCTACGATGACAATTTCAGACCCCTCCATGATTTCCAAGTGGGAGAACTTGCAAAATAGCAGGGTGTTCAAATACTTATTTTCCTCACTGTATGTATATGTCAACATTTGAAGTCGATCAAAACCTTTCATCAAAGTTGTACATGAATTTTGAGCAATACCCGTTCTTGTCTTAGGACAACTTTGATTAACTTTTTTGATCCACTTCAAATGTTGACTATTGTATATATATATTCTTCAGCACACGGTATGGTATGGTTCCGTCTCTTGCCTCACACACATAAAGGACAGAGAGCACAGAGGCACACAAATAACAGAGACATACTCCATGTGTACGTGACTACTCTCTCGCCATCACTCTTTCTCATTGTCACTGAAAATACGACTGTCAGACGGCAGTCATATTCACTAACAGCACCGTTCCCACAAGGAGAAAGTAAGAGTAAAAGAGAGGAAGGGAGAGAGAAATAAACTAAATAATCTACATGTAATGATTGATTGACCAGTTGCATGTTCTAGTATAGAAAAGAACATGATACTTTTTATCTAATGGGAATCGGTTCCTACTGGTGGACTTTGGCTTCATGTTGCTGTTCGCTCTTCAGTCTTATTTTGATTGGATGTAATATCAGGTCAGCAAACAATTCACATTCTTTGCTCCTGGAGCCATCATACACGCCCAGCAGCATACAAATATTTCAAGTAAACTAGGTTTGTCCAGGCAATTCCAGCCTTCCTTGGCTCTTAATATAAAACTAAGAAGCATTTTTCCAGTTTCTCTCCAATAATAAAGTTTTAATAAAATTTTCTAATAATTTTTTTGCCCAAGTATCAAACCGGCACACAAATATGCCAATTCATGTCATATATTCACTATTAATATTTATTAAAACATCTGTCTGTCTGTCAATGGGTCAGTCTAAAGTTCTATCTATCGGTGTCGTTCGTTCTATTTATCATTCTATTTAGGTTGTTTTGGTTAAATCTTTTTTAAATGTCTTTGTGTGTCATCTTTGTTTGTGATTTCTTATTGATCCCACAGGTGCATAAGATAATATGAACGTGGAATTGATTGTGCCTATTGGTGCCGTTGTCATCACCATCACCATGTTCCTCTGGCTCCTCATCGTCTTTGTCATCTGCAACAGGAAGCGGTTAACATTTCATCAATTTCCCTTTTCCTTGTTTTCTCCAACTCTCTCATTTACACGCACAGGCGCTCACCCAGCTCTCCTCTGACTGATCAGTTCCGACTACCCTGACTTGGCTTAAGCCATCTCTATTGTATGCTCTGCCCACATTCTGCAAAGAGCATTTCTTTATTGTGGAAATAAAAGTGACGGACAAATAAATCTGCTATTATTATTATTATGGGTATTATGACAAAACAGCTCTGTCAACGTCTGTAACAGAGCCATAATAATTATTGTAATGTAAGAATAAGTTATTGTGTAATGTAGGAATAATAATGTAGCTGTAGCATATCCTTATGCAAGTGCTCATAGTAATTATCCATTGTTGCTCAGAGAAATTATCAGTAGGCTCAGAGGCTAATTTTCACACAGGGGACGGAGCTTCAACAGCTTGTGTCCTTTTACCTCACGCAGACTGTAAATTTCAAACACTTTTAGCCTTTTATGTCCAAACCAGAGTCAGACAATGATGGAGAGACTTGACAACATGTAGAATGCAACAGGACATTTCTGAATGGTTAGTTGATGAATTTATGTAGCTTATGTGTAGTTATCTTCTAGTCATTGATTAGCATATTCTGTCATGATAATCTATAAATCGTGTTCCGGGGGCGGGGTTTATGTAAATTTTAGGGTTGGCGATGTCTCTAACCGAGGAGGAATGTCATGTAGTGCCTACCAGCCGTTTGTTGTAGTCCTTAAAAAGCAATTTCTTTAAAAGAAAATATTACCCTTTGCTTTGAACTTTGAGCATTGTAACTTTGCAGATGACTGTTGTTTATGCTCAAACAGCAACATTACACACTAAAGTTAGAAAAGTGAAATCATAATCACCCACCCCTTCAAAGTCCCCGTGAACCGGAAGTTGCAAACGATTTTTCTCCAGTGTTGTGACGTATTCCTTTGAATTAGGAATGTCATATAAAGATATAGTGCAGTCTCTGGCATTAAGTATGTAAGTAAAGACATCTGAAGCGCATTCTTAAGTTGAATGGGCTTTTTCGTCTGAAATTTGCTGGCTTGAATGAAATACTCGGGTCATGAATAAAGTCCGGTTTAAGGCAGTAAACAAAAACAAATTATGAGAAACTTAAATGAACAAATAACAAAGTAGTTAAGTCCAGAGTCAACACAACCGTCTACCAGGACATTTTAGAGCACTTCATGCTTCCTTCAGCAGACAAGCTTTATGGAGATGCTGACTTCATTTTCCAGCAGGACTTGGTATCTGCCCACACTGCCAAAATAACCAAAACCTGGTTCAATGACCATGGGATTACTGTGCTTGATTGGCCAGCAAACTCGCCTGACCTTAACCCCATAGAGAATCTATGGGGCATTGCCAAGAGAAAGATGAGAGACATGAGACAGAACAATGCAGAAGAGCTGAAGGGCGCTGAAGCATCCTGGTCTTCCATAACACCTCAGCAGTGCCACAGGCTGATAGCATCCATGCCACTCCGCATTGAGGCAGTAATTCATGCAAAGGGCCCAAACCAAGTACTGAGTACATATGCATGATTATACTTTTCAGAGGGCTGACATTTCTGTATTTAAAATCCTTTTTTTTTTAATTGATTTTATGTAATATTCTAATTTTCTGAGATTTTGAATTTGGAGTTTTCATAAGCTGTAAGCCATAATCATCAAACTTATAACAAATAAAGGCTTGAAATATCTCACTTTGCATGAAATGAGTATATGTTGCACATTTGAACCCTTTCACACGTAAGTTTAAAATATTCTTGCTGACCCCCCAGCGTGAGTTTTTCAAGGCGACCATTATTTAGAACTTGTCACTTTATGGTTTCCATGATGACGCGTCATTGCTTGTCACGTGACACACCGCAGCAGCAACAGCGCTGAATGAATGATGATCTGCTTTTATGTCATTTTTCTTTTTTTTATTCAAAATATTCACACATTTGTTAGCTATGGCATGAAATATCTGATATTCCGGTTGTCAAATATATGCAAGTGGAAGTGTTTTGTTGTTTAAACACCTTTATAACGATCGCGTTAGTTGAGCTGTATGCGCGATGGGCGCCGCCATGTTAGTTTGTGCCGCAGACGCAGTTCAGAGAATCGGATCTGTTGGATTTACAACACGTGAATTCATTCACTTCTCCCGAAATATAAGTACTGGTGAACTGGGAGAAGAATAGAGTCAACTTTAAAGTTACTTACACAATGTGTATCTGATATGAATAAAACGTGTCTAATTATAATGGAAAGGATTATTATTGCCTCTTCCATAGACATCAGTGTGTATTTTACAAACTCTAAATGTATAGTATTTTTAGTACTTACATTTACACATTTACATTTAGTCATTTAGCAGACGCTTTTATCCAAAGCGACTTACAAATCAGGACTAAATTAAGCGAGTCATCATGAAGAGGCAAAAGACAACAACACAAGAAGTGTTCAGAATACGAAGTTCAGGCATTATTCAGAGTAGCATAAGCATGATAAGTGGGATTTTAAGGGAAAGGTTTTTTTTTTTTGTTTGTTTTTTTTTTATTTTTTTATGAGTTTAGGTGCTCATGGAAGAGATGGGTTTTCAGCTGTTTTTTGAATGTTGTCAGGGACTTATGTGAATTTATGTGAATTTACTTATGTGAATTTATATGTCTGAAACCTAAAATAAACATTATGTGGTTGAAAACACAGAAAAGTTGTGATGTATGACATCTCAGTGAGCACGCCTGTCTCTGGCTCAGCGCCAGCCAATGCATGATAGCACATTTGAATTTAGCAGTTGATCACGTGATGCACTGACGTTCTAATCACACCGGTGTGATCGTATGCTCCAGGGACCAGCCTTGCCTAGACTGATCACCGACACCGTTGTGATCGTACGTGCGAAAGGGTTATGTTATGTTATGTAATTACTGAAATAAATGAACTTTTGCACGATATTCAAATTTTTCGCGTTTCACCTGTGGCCACAACAAAACTAAGTGAACCGAACATGTCCCCTCCCGGTCACCGTACTGGAGCACAGATGGCGTGACCGCAATAGCAGAGCCCGTCTACGGAGAGCCTGCCCACTCCCTATTAAGTCCCGAATTTTGGTTGTAGTTCCACCAGAGTTCCACTGGGGGCGCTCGCCATGAGTGCAAAATGAATGGAAGTCTATGGGGCTAGACGGCTAAATTAGTCTCTTTCACCCGATTGCCATTGATAAATCTCAGATTTGATTGTAGGTTTTGCAAGTTCAACATGGGTTATAGGTCGAAAGTTGAATGAACGAGTACTTATGTCCTTTCGATTTCTTACAGGTTTAGTTGTTGTTGCCCATAACACGCTAGCATTCTGCTAATGAACGCTGATTGGTCAGTGAAGGACTGATTACGACTAGAGATACCGCTTGATGGCATCGCGGCACCCGAAGCGGGACCAGAAACAAACAAAACAAAAACTCTTCTAGCACGTGTATTTACCTGTGTCAGCTGTGTTGTCGATGCCTCGAGAGAAAAGAAAGTGCAGAGCGCGAAAGCACCAAAGTGAGTGAAGGATTGCCGTAAATCAGTATCTGGTCGTACGATGTGTATGACGTCATTGACACTTTAAAATACTTTTTAAAGCAAATAAGTGACTCTAAAAAATCTAACACCCAGCGATGTGTAATTTCTTTGCATCTCTTTTCGAATACAGCATTCAAATTACTAGACAAAAAATTATATCCTGAGAAAAGTGTATTTTGATGGGTATACTGCCATAGACCTCCATTCATTCTGCACTCGTCCTGTGAGCGCCCTCATATGGAATCAGAGTGAAACTGCAACCAGTTCAGAAGCCGGAAGTTTACTGAGAGTGGAAGTTCTCCCCTTATTAGACATTCTCTGGCAATAGTTTACTACGACGCGCTGAAAAAAATCAGAAACATATTCACTGCTCTTACCTCCTCCTTTCGTGGCATTTTGTCCCATACAGGGATCTGTGTGTGGATGAGCCTCTGATGAAGTGGAAAGGCAGGCTGGCGTTTCGTCAGTTCATTCCATCTAAACGGCTAGATTTGGGGTCAAGTTTTTTGTTTTGTGTGATGTGCTCACTGGTTATGTGCAGGACATGATCATTTACTCCGGATCTACCACTGACGTCCAGCATTACCAAGGACTTGGTCATTTCTGGGTCTGTTGTGATGACAGTAGTCCCACACTTTTCCAGCACCTCTTAGTCACTTGGCACTGGAGCTTGTGGGACTGTGCGCGCAAACAGGAAAGGGATGCCAAAGTTCAAGAAAATGGATCACAGTTGGCAGTAAAATGGCATGACAAGAGGGATGTGTCCTTACCACAGTCCACCCAACTGGTATGGCAGCCACAGGGAAGCTTGATCACATCACTGGGCAACCAAAGATGAAACCAGTATGTGTGCTGGAGTATAATAAAAAGATGGGGGCAGTTGACAAAGCTGACATGATGACTGGTTTTCTTGAATGCACCAGAAAGTCTACCAAGTGGTACAAGAAGATCTTCTTTCACCTACTTTTACACTGTTTTACTCAACAGCCATATAGTCTACCGGCAAATTACTGGTAAGTAATGGATACAAATCATCTAATAATAAATAAATATAAACAAGATAAAAAGTGATAACATTTTCAATTAATGTAATTTAAAGTGTTAACAAATGTACAATAATAAACAGACCACACTGTCACATACTATTCTATTCTCCTCACTCCGAAATCACCTCCCTGCTATTCAGGACGAACCTGATGAGAGGGGCTGATGGAGGAGTACAACACATTGCGGTGTCCAACCAAAGGAGGGCGTCCTGCCTTGGACACTCCTCTGTGCCTTACAGCCAGGCATTTCCCATCTGAAGTCCCTCAGACCACATCTCAGGGCAGCAAGACCAGGCGTCACTGCAAGGTCTGCCTCTCCATGCAACACTCTCTTGTGTGCTGTCCCATGTTTTCAGGAGTACCGCACACTGAAGCATTATTAAGCCTGTAAAAAGTCAGAGTATATTCATAATTCATGATGATACTATTTTGATTATTATTCATTGTAAATATATTAGTAAGTATAAAGGTATGTATTATATGGTTTGTTTTAAACAAAAACATTTACCAAAAGTCAGAGTATAATACATTTTATTGAATTTTTTTGTTTATGATGATACTGTTTTGATTGGTATTTATTGTAAATATATTTGTAATCTGTTTTGTAATAATAGTTTGTTTTAAACAAAAGGCATTGCATTTAACTGCCATCACATTGTCACTAGGTGGCATCAGCTACCCTTTGAAATAAAAACATGACAAGCTGGACTATTAAATACATTGAGCCTGTCAGTGTAGTCAAAATAATAATAACTGAAGATGCATTTTTGCAATTGTTGTACAATTCAACTAATGAAATGTTATGTATAATTAATAATGCGCAAATGCATTGACATAACAACTGCATCTGTCAAATTTAATAAACACAAATAGCACTTATATGGGCAGGTCAGCCATATGCATGAATAATAATTACACTTTCATTTTCAGTAATACGTGCACTTTCATTTTTCGGCATTTCTGGGCTGCCTATGGAAACTGCAGTGTGAGGAGTCAAGCCCTCTGATTTGCTCTCCATTCTGATTATGCAGCCTCACATTAGTCGGAGCAGATGGACAATCAAGTGAGAGAGTACTAAATTAATTCACATATGCATGCCTGCACATATCCAGTCCCAAGCTGACTATATGAACATGTCACCGAGCTACTGCTTTCCACTAATTTAAATTCAATTTGCATAAAGAGCATGAATAGTTCATCAGTTGCAGCAGTGCTCCATTTCTTTTGCACCGCACATATACTTATTCCTCTCCTTCAGTGTTTTCTTTTATATGCCTGGTGTGCATGGATAATATGCTATTCAATGGGTCAGATTCTGATGTGTGACTGTTTAAGTAACCAGAGAGGAAGAATGAGCAGACACGGTATACACAGTGCATAAATTCTCTGCAATTTACAATTAACATTACAAAGTCAACATTCCAATGGAAGACATTATGCAGGCAAAGTATGAAGTAGACCGGATCGTATGCAGCATTTTTTTATCTGTTTGTCTTCAACTAGCTTTGCAATAAAATATCAATAAGTGTTTCAGTAGTTCTCAGCAAAAGTGAAAAGATGTGATAAAGTGGATAAAACACGCACTTCTCTTGATGTAAGTGGGAATTTGTGCGGTGTCATATTTATGATTCTAAGGTGGTATTCATCATTTCAACATAGCAACCATACATTTTCAGTCTTATAATTTAAATCAATATTAGTTAGTATGTCATAATAAAAGAGGATCATTCTCAAGATTATAATTTATCATGTAATAGCTGCACTTATATTTATTTATACATATTTAATACACTTTATTTTTGTGTATTTGTAGTTTTCTAAACTACAGGCTTATTACTATTAAAATATAAAATAAATAAATATAATTTTATATAACAATAAAATGTATCCTACGAAAAGCATTTTAGTGAAATTGAATTGGTTCATGAAAGACAGATTGTCTTTAGCACTGTGAAAAAAGCACTGTACATTTTTTAGTACAATCAACTTGGAAGTCATTTCAACTTAAATTACATTAAACTGACTCAAAATTATTTGAATATTGTATAACTTTAAGTTGAAAATTGCTTAACTTATTATGATGAGTTAAAGCAATGTAAAAAAAAAAAAAACGTATCAATCATATATATATTTTTACAGCTATCAGAGAAAGATAAGAAATAGGAGAGGTAAAGAAAGACAAAGAACAAAGGGAGTTAATCCACACAATTTATTGTCTTGTTGTTATCATCTTTACAAAGAAATAAACTGACTGCTGCTGTCAAAAGCAAGGTCAGCCTCCACTGCTCAAAGCACAAACCATCAGAACTCTTTGTGTCAGATTAGAATTGCAGCAAATAAGCAAGTGTAAAAATTAGGCCATGGATTTGTGTGTACCATTTCACTTGGACCCTATTACAGAGGAGCTCAGTCGGTATTGATAATCCACAGTGTCGTTAGATTGTAATCTGTTGTTGGAATTAAGGACACTGGAAAGGACTCTTACACAGAAATAAGACCAAAAATGAACTTATGTCATTAAGTCTACTAGATTTAATATTGTAGTTGTTCATTTGGGTGATGTCCATTTGGTTGGTCTCGCCAGGGTGCGACAACAAAAACAGCTTAGATGTCTCCTTTTGTTGTTTAAACCAAATGCATTGTAGAGAAAGAGAGGGGTCATGTGAAGATTGAATATGGAACATTAATCTCTAATCTTAATGTTAGTTTTGCAATATTAGCAAAACACTTTAAGATAATTGTTTTGGGGTTTTTTAACCACTGATCATCTGGATTTTAGTGATAAAAATTGATTTTTTTATAAAATAAATCATCTCTGTTGATCCTAAATACCGACTGAGGAATTGTTTGTTGTGAATTTGGGAGAGGAGCGGAAGGACAGACAATAAAATAACAATATACATAATATACAAATACATAATACATAATCTACAATGCAAAACCATAGCCATGAGACGCATAAAGTGGGGTGGGTTTTTTTTTTGTTAAACAAAAATAACAGTATCTTTAATGAGAGCTTATCAATGTGCAAACCAATGTGACTCCTTTGTCCTTGAGAAAAGGTGGAGAGGAGAAAAGATGAAAGGGGGAGATTGACAATAACATTTCAATTACTGCTTGGCAAAGAACATGGCAACAGCCCATCACAGGTGCAGTTTTCATGATCTAAATGAAAAGCAGAGTTTGGAAGCACAAGACAGAGATCAAGTCTGTAAAATTGTGTATCATGTTATTGATTGTACAGAAAATGACCTCAGAGTATTAACGTTAATACGGCAGTGTTCGTCTTGTTGCTGCCCAGCTAACAGTTCTAACAGCTAACGTCTTATGTTTGTTAAAAGTTATCTGGTCTTTAACAACATAGGCTACTCAAAACAGTAGCATGTACACGACATGCATCTAACATTTTTTAAATGTATTTGTTCAAAGAACATTTAAAAGTATCCCATAATGTTTGCAAAATCATCAAATGGACCAAGAAAATAGGTTTTTAAAGCATTTTAAAAACTAGATGTTTTCAGAAAACATTTAGAATTACAGTTTTTCTCGATTGCTTAAACACATTTCTTGAAACTATGCCTCATATTCTCAAAACAGTAAACACAAATCCATAACGTCTCACCCAATTCCCCAAACATCCTATTTTCAGGTCAAAATGAAGCTCTACACTCAAAACCATTCACTCTTGCTGAAAAACCAAACTTTGCCCTCACACTGGACACACAAGCCCTCAAAATCACACACACTACAACATAGTCTAACACACTGGTGCAATAAATTCAAAACAACATTTCCAAAACTGGTAAGTTATGTTGATTGTGGTTCCCCCCTCACAAAACTTTTCACATGATGAACACAAAAGACACAACCAATGGATACATTGGCACATTTTTATTCAATCATGTACTACACAGTACAACACACACACACAAAAATATATATTTTTTTACTCTCTCCTCAAATTTTTTTTTACAGTATTTACTTACTTACAGTAAGATGTGTGTGACCATCATATGACAGTAAAAGAGCACACACAAAACCTTATTCTAATATGGAATTGTATTGGAATGGTAAAGAGTGTTAGTAGGTGACAGGAGGGCCTCGATCCACTCAAGGAGACAATATGATGAACATGTCTAAGAATGTTCCACGTATGGTTGAAATTCCATAATTTGCCTAGAAACATTCTGGGAGTCAAGACTATAAAGGATGAAGGATGGCCAACCTTCACTGTTACACTCTGCAGACACTCTGTGTGACTGTACGACTGCTGGCCTTTTCTTGCAAGAAAATAAACCTCATCAAAGACTATTGGAAATGTTTGTCTTTTATTCAGTGATAGAATTTTGTTTGCCACCACACTCCTCCCTGAAGGCTCTCGAGGCGACAGTAAAGCGACTCAAATTTGGCCTTACTCGTAGCCCAGCCTCCCTCATAGTCATACCATTGACAAAGACGTGCAACTAGAGTGGCTTGAATTTCATCTGAGACTGCTTGTCTTCTTGTCCTTCCTCCTCCTCCTCCTTATCCCTCCTCGATCTCTTCCTTCATGTCTTTCTGGATCCATTGTTCCAAAACTCAACAAACTGATTTGGGCCCCTTTATCTATCTATTGAAGGATCTGATTGATGTGTGTTAAATTTTGACTCTTAGTGTTTCCACCTGGGTAATTGTGTGCTAACTGAGCTGAAGCTGTGCTGACTTGAGTGAACAATATTGAATGCTAGTGCTTTCTAAATGACAACATGGTGTAGGCAATGAGAAATGAAGGGATTTGTGTGTAGAGTTTTGCAGTGACAGTTCAACAAATTTGACTCATGTGTCAAAACAGGGAATAGTGTTTATAGTTTAGTGAAATGGGTGTGCTTTTTGATAAATGGCATTATGGTTTTGAAATTTTAGTTCAAAAGCCTGGTTATAGTGTTTAAGCAATCGAGAAAAACTGTAACTTAATTTAACATTTAGCAATATAGTTATAATAACATTTAACATTAGCAAAACGTTCTTACAACATATTTTTGTTATCTGGCTGATGTTTTGTTCATTGTAATGGACTATTTTTCTTTGTGGAATCTGCAATCAAATTAAGTCTTTAATGCAAGGCAAACACATAAATGTTTAATTCACGTCCCACTGACAAGACTGAACAAACTCAAATAAAACAGGGAGACTTAAGTACAGGGGATTAACAAAGGGAACTAATGAGGGAACAGCTGAACAGAATGAGAAATCAAATCAGTAGACATATACAAATGAAAAGCAGGTGGAAAAAAGGCAGTGACTGAAAACAAACTCTAAACCAGGGATGGGCAACTTTAATATTGACGAGGGCCAACATTTTTTCTCCTTCATACCAAAGGGCCAGATTACTAATCCACACTCTCACCTTTTACAACATCTTACTCAATTAACTTTTTATTAAGGGAAATCAATGTATAATTAATGAAAAAGGTTTTTAAAGAATTTATTAACTAAATAATGTGTGCAATTATGCTAAAATAAATGGTAAACTGTTGTCAGTTGACAAGCAATATTACCCCAACAAGCAAATGTAAACATCTCAATTGCATTGTCTGTAAATATGCAACAAACAAATAATGTACAGATTATTTTTGATTATAAGCCTAGAGTACATTCTCAGCTCAACCTCAGAGAACAGTTAAAAAGTGTTTATTCATAAAATAGCTGTTCCAAATGGTATTACCATAATCCACATCCACATATCACCATGATTAAAAAGACTATTTAAAAAATGTACAAGAACATAATTAAGTGCATACATTTCTGTCATGCATTTGCAGGGGCACGGGAAGTAAGGGTGCTGGGGGTGCTGCAGCATTACAGATTTCGTTTCCAAACAAACCAAGCATATGGTTGACCCCTTGAACTTGGTAGAAAGATAATCCGTTTAACATCTTGACTGGAAAACACAATCATTGTCAATTTTTCATTTATTTTTGCCAATTTTTAACAAAGTATTACTACTGACCTATTAAGCCCTAAATGGTTTAGCTCCCCTGTATTTAACGGAACTTCTATCGCCCTACAATCCATCGCGCTCTTTAAGATCACTAAATTCGAGGCTTCTGGTCATTCCTAGGATATCTAAGTCCACTAAAGGAGGGAGGGCGTTTTCACATTTAGCTCCTAAACTCTGGAATGGCCTTCCTGATATTGTTCGAGTCTCAGACTCGCTGTCCCAGTTTAAAACTAGATTAAAGACGCATCGCTTTAGCCAAGCATTCACATAATACTTACCTTTTATACTACAGTTGAATCAGATTGAATGCATTAATATTATGAACAGCAGCTACGCTAATTATTTCCCATCTGCTTTTCTGTTGTTATCTCGGGACGCTAGTCCCGACTCCCGAGGTAAATACAGATCGTCAGCTCCAGTTTGTATCCAGCCTCTCATGGAAACTACAGACGACTCGAAGCCCGTGAAGAGACGACTCGAAGCCCGTGAAGAGACGACTCGACGCTGGCGATATTTTTATGCCCTAAATCAATACATGATTAACTAACTGTATTTCTCTATGTACATTTCTGAAATGCACTTTCTGTAAAGCTGCTTTGAAACAATATGTATTGTGAAAAGCGCTATACAAATAAATTTGAATTGAATTGAATTGAATTTTAATAAACTTTCACATTAGGGTGCACATCCTAGGCTGTAATTAATACGGGATCGGATGGAAATTGCAATCTCTCCTGGTTTGATTTAGTATTAACATCATAATCTGAACGCAATCGTTCCATTACTTACTTTTCAAATGTTTTAAAATTGATCATCCGAGTGGTCCAGCGGGTCGTATTCAAAGACATACGGGCCGCCATTTGCCCATCCCTGCTCTAAACTGAACATAACTGTGATATTACACCCCCTCCCGGAAAGGCACAACCTCGCACTGACAGTGGGAGGAGGCTCAGGCGGAGGATGTGCAACTGGTGGAGGACAGGAATCCGGGGGAGGTGACGACAGGAAGAACCAGGGCTGTGCAGATGGAGGGAGGAGCCAAGGAGAGGCCTGGAGCAGGGGAGTCCAGCCAGGATGGAGATCCACAGCGGCGTCGAAGGAGGTAGGAGCCATGACGGGGATTTCCTTAACGTGGCCATGGTGAAGATTGATGGTGGTGGAGCCCCAGGCGCAGATGGAAAGCCGATGGAACCCGAGTGACCCCGAAGGCTTCGGTGACTGCAACTGAGTTGCAGCAACAACCCCCCGAGGTGGAATTGGGGTACCGGAGAGCTGAGGCGGAACTGGAGGGAGGGTGGGGCCTGCCAGAGCCGTACAGGGGTGGAGAGCAGGAGCACAGCAGACTGCTCGCAGGTCCGTGGTGCAGGATGGATGACATCCGACAGAGGTGGAGCTGGTGGTCTGAGGGAGCCCGATGTAATCGTAAGCCCGATGGTCCCTGCCTAGTTAAGACGAGGGAAGGAGGAGCCAAGGAGGATGAGCCGACGAGCCGAGGTGATGTGACGAGATCAGTGGTCGGAGGCAAAGCCAAGGAATCCCCTTGCGCAGGAGGAGCTGTATGACAGAAGGCCCGCGATGGATCCACATCACAGACGGTAAACAGAGGAGGAACCGAGGGGCTGATGGAGGACAGCGATGACTTATGAACTGGTTGAATGTTGAAGAGGTGGTGGGAGAGGGAGGCTGGGTGGGAACACTGGAGAAACAGGAGATTCAGGGCTGAGAGGAATCAAACAGTTGACAGAGTCCAGCATTGATTCACACTCTGTGAATGGGGCGTGGGCAGGGCTCCTTTCCATCCCCTCATACTCCACAATGACTCCCTTGGCTGCGCATGATGTTGCCGGCTCATACACCTGGTGAGACTTCTCGTGAGATCCAGGCTCCGGGATGATGGTTCGCTCATATGCTTCTTTTTGCAACTGCTCTTCCATTGCGGCAGGCATTGGCTCTCCGCTCTTGGCTCTACTTTGCTCGCTGAGGCCAGCATGGTAAAAAACACAGAGCGAGTTGTCCGAGTAGTGCAAAAGGCACGGCATATCTAACACGTCCCTGGTATATTCCTCCAGCGAACTATCCAGCTGCTCTAGGCACAGGAATTGTACGGTCTGCAGGTCCATAGTGAGTAAAAAAAACAAAAATCTTAATCCTTTTAGGTCTGGTCTTCTGTCACAATCATGGTATACAAGCACACGAAGATGAAGATCAAACTAAAGTCTTTAATATATTCCACAAGGCAAACACATAAACGTTTAATTCACGTCCCGTTGACGACACCGGACAAACTCAAATGAAACAGGGAGACTTAAATACTGGGGATTAGCAAAGGTAACTATTGAGGGAACAGCTGAACAGATTGTGAAATCATAACCATAAAAACAAATGACGAACTCGAGCGGGCGGAAAAAAGGCAATGACCTTGCTTTATGTGGTAATGTTTCACTGAGTTCATTTGTATAGCATGTTTAAAAAACAAGGCACTGGCCTCTCTACAACATACAGTAAAAACGATTGGAATACTACGATGAGCCCAGAGAAAATGTTTATTTTTATTTTACATGGCTGCTGAATGGGATGAAGACATAGAATGATGGTCCATGTGAAACTGGAATGATTGCATTTCTTTATTGTTCATATATATTTAAGTGAATCGCAAATCACTGGGTTCCTCCTGTTTGCTTCAACCAGTTTCTGTTTGTATGATCTCCTGAGACAGAATGGTGTTTTTTTAAAGAGTGATGACAGTAAACTGTGACTCACTTGGTTTGCCTCACACATCGCCACTTTCATGGCAGCTGTTGTTGTTATTGTTTAAGACAACACAGTCCAAATACACTGTCTGGAATTTGGAAATAGGGCAACATTGTTGTGGCACTTAATTTACTGTGGATACCTCGTCTGGGGTTGGCGATTTGGCAGGCAGTCTGACAATTCAGTAGTTGGTGTTCATCCATCCCTTCCTCTGTCATTCATGACTCTATTCAAATCAACAACACACTGCCATTCTGTACATAACCTTCATACTTGTTTCATATCTGGCATGTTTCAAATGGTCAGATAATCAAGAAGAGTGGCATTTTTATAGTTTATTCCAGTGGATCTTACCTGGCAGGTTGCAACCCAAAAATGTGTTGCAGCAGGTCTGTTCTGATAAAATGCAGCTAATTAAGATATTTTTTGCAGTGAATTATTGGCTGCCAAGAGCACGAAACATTAAAAAATTCAGTGCCGTTCAGAAACCAATTTGTCATTTTTCCTGTCCAGCCTAAATAATGTTAATAATTTTGCATACAGGGGCTGTTTGATTTTATGTGCAGTTTGTGTCATTTTTGTATGGTAAACAATACAAAATGTAAAATTGATATTCAATGTAATATTCAATGTAAAATATGGGTCCTGAGGCAAAACCAGCACCACTTCATTATAATATCTTCATTCTAAAAATGTCGGAATAACAGTTTACACGGTGCAGTGGAAAAGGGCCATATTTGTTTTGATATGTATTAAAAACAGCACAATTCAGCATCACTATGCCAATCTAGCTGAAGGTTCCCTCATTCAGGTCTAATGCATTTGGATGTTTAGAGCAAGAAGCTACTTACCCTAAGTGCACATCGCATTATGAGCAACACACTTAAGTCACCCTGCAGACAGCAATGTAAGAAGCTTTTAATTTGGATTTTGAGGCCTGTATGAATTATTTACCCTCGGTCATTAGCATTACAGTGGCTCCAGTCTTGGATATACCATGATACAAAAGCATGACGACACTTACAGGCAATATGACTATACATTCTGTTCATGGGTGGTCATAATAACATGTTAACATTCCCCAAAACATTCCCTTTTCTATTGCTCTTGGGCATGCCATTAACAGCTTGATTGCAGATAACTACATGTGGATATTCTAATGTAGCTCTATGTAGCTCACACAATGCAACTTAAGTCACCTGTCCTGAATAGCCGAAGTGCAATATCATTTCTGTTCAAAACATTGTACATAGCCTATACTGTACACAGCACCAAGAGTACATCTAGTGAATAAAAGCACAATGTTTAACAGCTTAAAAAGAGGCCACTCATATACTTGTGCTATTTGTGTTGCAGCTAAAACATGCACAATCCAGGGGCTAGAAGTCTAATATAAGGCTATTTCCTGTGGATATGTAAGACTTCTGATTTATTAGCCGCTATAGGTAATTTAAATAACTAAGAATAACAAAGTGCAGTAAACAGTACAATTATTTGAGAGAGTTTATGAATACGATAATACATTCAAATAATATAACAGATATTTGCAGTATCAAGCAGCATAATGAGAGCCCTTTTGTACACTGTAAAAAAAAAATATATATTTTCATGATTTATCAAATTTTTTCTTTTGGCAAATCAACTTAGATAATTTATGTGGTTCAAATAATGTAATATTTTGAGCTTCTGTTGATTAAACCAATTCTCCTTCATTGTATTAACTTAAAATGTTATGGCAACCAGGTTACTTTTTTAAGTTAAACCAACACTATTTTTTTTTAAAGTATAGTTACAGCTAAGCCTTTTACATTTAAACCAACACTATTTTTTAAGAGTATAGTAACAGCTAAGCCTTTTACATTTAAACCAACACTATTTTTTAAGAGTATAGTAACAGCTAAGCCTTTTACATTTAAACCAACACTATTTTTTAAGAGTATAGTAACAGCTAAGCCTTTTACATGCAAGATAAAATGTTCTTATGTTAAAAAGGGGGATAACCATTGATAATTTATCACATAGATTGTGTCAAACTTTGACAGATTTATAGTCTATTTTTCTTAATTGTGTAAGCATATATGTTAGCTTGACTGGCTGATCAGTTAATGAACTAATTTTAGTTTACATTCCCACAATTCCAGAAAACCTATTTTTTTTTCATCATACAGTTAGGTTTTCAAAGGTCAGATGTTGAAATTTATTTATAAATGTCATAATTTCTATTGGTTAACGGCCCGATATATTTATAAGACAAATGTGTTCTTTTGTAAACATATAAAGACTATAAGCCTCTGCAGGAAAACTACAAAGCAAATGAACGGCCAGAGTTTCGCTTATAACGGTCCCTCAATCTCGTCAATGGATCTATTTCCAGCCCTCGATTGCGTGGCAGTGATGACGTAATAGAGAAAGGGGAACGCGCACCGTCCGCTGCAGCATCCGGGTTCCAGACCAACCCATCCGCACGGAGAGAGAGAGAGAGTCTCTCTGATGTTCTGAGCGAGAGGCTCCTGTAGCCCCCCCTCGGGAAAACAAAAACACCGGAGCCAGAAATGCCCTACCGCCCAGCTGCGGACTGCCTTAACAGGCTCATGTGATGATTTTCTTATGGTTAAATTTTTTTAAATGATAATTTTCGGAATTGATCTTTGGCCGTTTTGACGTTAGTTTACTGGCTAATTGGCTAGCCGTCGATTGATGTGTGTTGTGGCTGTGAGCGCAGCGCTGGTTTTATAGTGTTTGCTATCCGGCCCAACATACTGCTGATAATAAGGCTCTTATCCGCGGCTTTTGTGCCTCGGATTTTCTTCAGCCAGCAAAGACCACGAAGAAACTGGGTAAGTGATATTATGTCACTCTGACGTACATAGAAATGCTGGAGTTAGCCTCTTAATGCTATCTGGGCGTGCAGCATTTTGCATGTATGCTGATAAGGGTAGTGGTTTCATCAGTAAGTTCACAGTTGTTTTACATTATACAGGTTCGTATATTTTGCTGCGTTGGCGTCTGAAAAGATTTTAAACAACCGCAGGTCTGGAGACGAATAAGTTTACTGCCTTGATGTGATGATAAACATTTACCTAAACAGTTTACTTGCTTCTGGAAGCTTACTGCACCTGTGGCTTATCGTATAAATGGCCATGCCATACCCATCGCATGTTTGAATATGTTGTATAAATGAGAGTCACTTATGTCATGATGAAGCGCCTTTTACTCACTTTGTTTTCTGGTTCTGTTTGTGTTAGAGCAAAATAAGAAGAATGGGTGCATTCTTAGACAAGCCAAAGATGGAGAAGCACAATGCTCACGGGGAGGGGAACAGCCTCCGCTATGGACTCAGCAGTATGCAGGGATGGCGTGTGGAGATGGAGGACGCACACACGGCTGTGATGGGGCTGCCTTACGGCCTCGGCCTGTGGTCCTTTTTTGCCGTTTATGATGGGCACGCCGGCTCTCAGGTTGCCCGTTACTGCTGTGAGCATCTGCTGGAACATATTACCAGCAACCCAGACTTCAGGGGAGGGTGCTCAGGAGGTGCAGAGTTAGTTGGTGCCGGGCCTTCTGTGGAGAGTGTGAAATGTGGAATCCGCACAGGCTTTCTGCAAATCGATGAGCACATGCGGGCCATGTCCGAACGCAAGCACGGGGCGGACCGCAGTGGCTCCACGGCGGTGGGAGTGATGATTTCCCCTCATCATTTCTATTTCATCAACTGCGGTGACTCCAGAGCCTTGCTGAGCCGCAAGGGTCGCGTTCACTTCTTCACCCAGGACCACAAGCCAAGTAACCCACTGGAAAAGGAGAGAATCCAGAACGCAGGTGGTTCTGTTATGATCCAGAGGGTCAACGGCTCCCTCGCCGTCTCCCGGGCTCTCGGCGACTTCGACTATAAGTGCGTGCATGGGAAAGGCCCCACTGAGCAGCTGGTGTCCCCGGAGCCAGAAGTGTATGAGATCGAACGCTCTGAGGCTGACGATGAATTTGTGGTGCTGGCCTGCGATGGTATATGGGACGTCATGGCCAACGAAGAACTGTGTGATTTTGTGCGCTCACGCTTGGAAGTGACCGACGACCTGGAGAGAGTGTGTAATGAGATTGTGGACACCTGTTTGTACAAGGTAAGGTCAGTTATAAACATTGTGAGTTTACAAGGTAAGGTCAGTTATAAACATTGTGAGTTGGATGCTAATGGATCCTTTTTATATGAATTATTATTTATTAATAATTCATGATATTTTTGTACAAATAATGTTAACCGTAAAAACAAAACAAAAAAACGATATGGCTTGACATTAACACCCGCCAACCCACCAAAATGCGGGTGGATTTCAGCAGTGGTGTTTAAAACAGTCACTACTACTAGCCACTTTGGCGGGTTGAATCTTATATATAATATAGGCTATACATTTTTCAATTGTAGTCTTTTAAAAAGGCATCTGAATTAATAAACTAAGTGCAATGCAGTGCTGTCAAAAACATCAATATATCTATACATATTATCGATGCTGAAATATCTGAAACTCTCATTATCTCTCCGACAGCGAGTTGACACACAAACCCACCCCCCCTCACTCACGGCACTGCACATAAATCAAATTGAGTTCTTTTTCACAGCTTATAATGCACTTAAACAGTCAATAAATGTCAATAAAATAATGTCAAAATGTCGGTCTTGGTCATGTAAACACAGTCAGTTATGTTTTAAGTGAACGTAAACAGTTGAGAAAGAAAACGCATGTGTAACAGTACAATGGATCCGTGCGTCAGGTCTTAAAGTGGTGGTGGTAAAGGTCTTAATATACCTGCTGCCAAACAATGAGATAATTAGGGCTGGGTATCGAGTTCGATACTTTTTAAGGCACCGACCGAATTGCCTCAACCATTGAGTATCAAAAAATGTCTTGTCGTTTGGTACCAAATTTCGATACTTAAGGGGTTAATCTTGTCAACGTCAGTGAGCCAATAAGCATGCAGCATGATTGGCTGTGGCGAGACATCAAGGAAAAACACTAGTTTATGCCGGTTAATCCCAGTGACATGGCTCACACGTGAGGCTGTAGTGTGTAAGCGTCCAAACCCCAGTAGATGGAATAGATCAAAAGTGTGGCTACATTTCACCAGGCTCGATGCCAACAGCGCGCAATGCAATATTTGCGACAAGACAATTGCTGCTAAGACCAGCAACACAACAAATCTGATAAAGCACTTGACAGTGCACGGAATAAACTTCAGAGCAGAAAGTTGCTCCGTCTTCGACTGCAAGAAGAACTCGAGCGCATCGCATAAATAAAGCCGAAACTCAGCGTATAGGCTACTTGCCTCACAGACATGAGAAATAGGCATATGGAAAGCTTGAAATGTCTACTTTTAAACAAACCAATTCGAATCGAAAACAAATACTCCCTGATTATGTCATCTAAATGAAAGTTGCATGCGTTTCTCTCTGTAGGAGCATGCGCGCACACTGTACTGTAGAGATTATGAGTCAGCAACTTCAACTTCATCTTTGCAGCCAACACTGACTCAGAAAACACTAGTTTATTAATAAACAATTAAAGTTTAATGTCAAGCCCTATATATAAAATGTGTATATTTGCGTGTATTCAAAGTGTAAGGAAAATATGTTATTGGTTATGCCATTTTTAGAGTCATTGATCTAACTTAATCGTTCCTTCTGTGATTATTTGTTTATCAACAGGGTAGCCGAGACAACATGAGTGTGGTGCTGGTGTGTTTTCCTGGTGCTCCAAAAGTCAACCCAGAAGCAGTGAAGCGAGAGGCGGAGCTAGATAAGTACCTGCAGAACAGAGAGGGTGGAGCATGTAAAAAGGCGAATAAATAAAATGTATTACAAAGACGAAGAGAGAGAGTTTTAGAAAGTGAACATTCTTACTTAATTAGGTGAGTTTGTTAGATGGCACTTTACGCTTGCCAATTAAGTATACGTTACAGTTAACGTAAAGTTTCCAATTAACGAATCCCCATATTGGAGAGGAAAGACTCACTGGTACTGTATTAGCACAGTTAGGACTATTCAGGATCAATTTAACCAGAGAGAAACACAACAGTGAATTTATTTGAGCTTGTATTGATAATTAGAGGCCTTTGATTATTTATTGCCAATATTGAAAAGCACTTAACCAATTAAGAGGTAGCCTGTAGCTTTACCAGAGGTTTTATTGTAGTGTATCCAAAAGTCCTCCGCTCCAGTGCGTATTAAACGTCTGTATTGGCGTATTATTAGCTACTAAGTGATGGTAAGTGCAATTGTAGATTAGGAAAAAGGAATGACAAAACCCAACATTTGGTTCTGCACTTTGTCATTAAACGCTGCTATATTTAAAGGCATCTTCTATTAATAAGAGAGAGACCAAATTCGAGACCTCAGTTAGAATACAATATGCTTATGTGTTCGAACAGAATTAATACAAAGTGTAGTTTTGCGTTCTAATCGTGACAGTTTGTTATTTGGATAGTTGTATTCATCAACTCGTATGAGCATGTGTTTAAGTCTAGCACCCGTTTCATTTGCATCTTTCTGAAAAGTCGTTCTAGATGAGAGTGTATGTCAGGCCTCCACTGCTGATTACCTGAAATTGTAGCTGACACTACTGTACATGGCCTGATGGTGCAGTTTTGTGTCTACAGCAGTGGCCATGAGCATTTTAATCTGCATGATTCCTGTTCTGTAATATGGAACATTGTTGCCTTAGTCCTAATTTACAGCGACTACCTTGATTAGAATCGATAGGTAAGTTAGCATTTGGTACCCAACTCCAACTGCTTGGAAGAGTAATATTAAATCCAATGAACACATGGTACTGAAACGCATGCACAGTACGGATAGCACGATAAGTTGTGTACACCTCCTGCATGGATGCTACATTAAGAAAAAACAAGGAAAGATCTTATTTAGGGTTAAGTTGGTCTGACAGAAGTTTTATACTTTGTACAGTATACATTCGTAACCCATGAGGAACAGCGTCCGTGTGAACTGAGCATAGTATTTGAAAGATTGTGTCAATGTTTTACAATCCTCTCCGAGTTGTTTACTACTTGTTGCCTCAAACTGACACTTTGTCAATCCTCTGGTTTGTCTATATAACTATTAAGAAAAAATGATGTAGTTAGGAAATTCTAAGTACATAGAGTGGGATTCAGCCTGTCAGCACTTTCTGAGATGTAGATCCTTGTCGGTACAATGATTTAATATTTTTAATACGTAATACTCTTTAAAACCTACAAGATTTAGCTTTGAATTCTCTTTCTGTACCTAAGATCTTGCTAGCGTTTCGTTTAATTTTCATATTTTTGAACCCCTTGGACTTGTCCTAACATGGTGCGACACATTAAGATTTCAACGCCAAGCAATTTGTCTAGCGTTTAAGGGATAGTTCACCTAAAATTGAAAATTCTTTCATCATTTACTCACCCACATGTTGTTCCAAGCTCATAGAAACTTGTTGAAAGCTTTGGATCCCATTGAGTTTCATAATACGGACAAAAGTTGTAAACAGGGTTCCCACGGGTGCTTGAAATCCTTGAAAGTTTGTGAATCTGAAAAAAAAAATATTCAAGGCCCTGTAAAGGTTTGAAAACATCTATACAGGTCCTTGAAAGTAATTGAATTTATTTTGTGCGAGAAGTTTTCTGGAAAAAATTCTATATTATTCCCTCAGGTCCACTAATAAGTTATTTCGCCAACACTTTGTGGCTTATGTATACTAGCTTTTTTTGCGTAGTTGTGTTTGACGCATGAAAACTGTAACAATAAGTTAACACAATGTAACCTTGCTGTCACTTGAAGTCTGTCTTCACATTAAGTCCTTGAATTTGAGGGTATTGGACCTGGAAAGTCCTTGAAAGGTCCTTGAATTTGAAGTTAACCAAGGTGTGGGAACCCTGTGTAAAACATTTCATTTGAAAAAATAGCACAGAAGAAAGCAAACCAACCTACTGGTGTTTGGAGTAAATGATGACAGAATTCTTATTTTTGGCAAAACTGAAAATGGGGTGTCCGTGTGATGCAACACAATCAATCACAAAACTCAGCCAATTAGAACAGTTCCCACTGTTTTCTTGCTCTTTCACTCTCTCGCTTTGTCATAGAATATGTGATGATTCTAACTTCCACAACCAGTTTCTTCTCCTCCATGGTTGATGTTTAATGTACATGATTATACTTAAGTCTAGTGAATTTTGAGAGTGAACGAGGCGACTGGCACAGAAAAAGATACCCTGCTATCGACAAAATGTAGTGTTTTATCGCTTCGCACCTGGTTAGGACACATGGAATAAGAACAGAAACTGATTTTCTTGGCTGCATTGGTAAAGGATGGGGTGTTCTTTTTATTTATCTAAATTTCCCCTTAAAGCCAAAAGATCCCAAATGTTTTTCGCATGTCTTGGTGTTTTACCAGAATAGATATTTTAGCTTTAAGATGTGTTTGAAACTGAATGAAAAACAGTGTGCCTGCTCTGAGAGAACTCTTGAGATTAAAATGATTGTAGGTCATTCCTGTACCATATCAATTTCACTCTGCTTGTTTTGCTGTTGTTTCTCCTCACTGTTTGACATGGCTTGACACACCTTCCGATAATCCACTGTTTATCAAATTAGCCTTAATTATTTTCTTCCATAATAGCACACCTGAGATCTGTATGCTTTGAGACACGTCACGTGTTTATATACCTACAAAGAGTGACTAGGTCCTTCTAGAAGAGCCTTTAAATTGTGCCTACGAGTGAGTCTATGGCCAGTTGTAGCATTTAAATGAACTTTTGAGAGTGAAAGTCTTTTGTGGTGGTTTTGTTTGTTTGTTTTGTAACATTATAGTCCACTCGTGCATGATTTAAGCATAATTGCATTGGTGAGCACACTTGGCCCCTTACTAAAAGTGCCATGCGAGTGATTTACACCATTCACCTGAAATTATTGCAAAGCACAACCCAAACCCTTTGAGTCAAACATTGGGTGGGACTCATCGTGGAAATATTGCCTTACTGAAAAACAAAGCAGGCGTTAAATGGGCCATAAAGTATTGTATAAGACATTGCCTTTATTTCTAACACTGTAGCACCATGAAATTGAGATGTAGTTGACGTTTTCTTTCCCTATACACGACTGTCCATCTCCAAAGTTCATTGGATTTTCAGTGAAGCAACCAACTGCAAATAAAATAGTCCTTTGTAACACAGGATCATTTCAAAATGTATCTTCTGGAGTGTTAATCTAGGGCAAACAGAGCCCGCTTATTGTCATGTACTTGCGCTGTGTTGTGCTGTTGGGTCCCTGTGTGTCACTTCTGTCTTTACCTCTCAGGTCCAAACTTGACAAGCAACAGAGGACACTATTTATTTGAATTATTTATTGTCTTTATATTATTTTTACCTCTTTTGAATGAAACTGTCCATGCATTCCATTTTATTTAGCCAAATAAGCACTACTAATGCAATGAAAAGCTTATATTCTTTTTTCCTTGTATTTATTGTTGTACATCCGTGTCATGAGTATAGTCCATGTGAACTGAAAGTTATGGGAGTTAAAAATGCATCATGTCTTGGGTTAATCTACACAAAGTAGTTTCTTCTCATGATGTTCATGCTTTTCACTAAATCTGTCAGAGTAGATCGGTCCAAGGTTGACGATGTGTAAGGGTTACAATCTATGATCGGTCCTTTCTTAACCCAGCAGACTGTTTGTGTCTGTGTTTGTTCAATTTTACCTCTCAGAAGGTAACAGTTTTATAAAGCTCATTTTGAAAGATTTTTCAAATACAATTTCATAGAAAAGTATTTCAATATTAGAGGGTGAGCACCCAGTATTTTCTTTCTTTAGTTTTTATTTTTGTACATTAGCACTCGGGTTTTAGCAATGTAGACAAACTGTGATCTTGTCATTCTTGGCTGTCAAAGATGAATCAAATAAAACTATTTACGGAAACCCTGAATTTGTGATTTTTTTTATTTTTAATTTAATTTTTTTTTTTTATTCAGAGAGATCTGTCATTCAGTAAAATTGTATGAAAATGAAAGTACACCAGATTTGCCTTAAAATACAGTTTTTAAATGAAACATTGTGACCAGTCTCACAATGCAATGGTCTGTCACTCCCAGTCCAAATCTGTACGGTAATCTTAAATTCTAAGAATTTTTTTTTTTTTTTTTAGGAAAATTTACAGTAAAAAAAATTGGTAGCTGTGATTGCCAGAACTTAACTGTAGAAAATGTAGTAGCAACTTTAAGTTTTACAGACTTAAATTTACAGTATTTATATATATATATATATATATATGATTAACTGAAAGTTTTAATTATCCAATTTATTAAAATCAGTTTTTTATAATACTGACAGCCATTTTTAAAACACAGCTGGTAAAGAGAAAGGCAAATGATAAGGTTAATCAAAGTTAATCACAAGTAGCTTTTACACAAGTACAAAGTTCTGTCATGAAACTCTAGATGGTGCAGGCTGATAGGTCCTTAATGCAATAACATTATTCTCTTTAGGGCACAGATGATTGGTTCCTGCTGTATCAGTAGCCAATGAGCTCCCTGCTCAACCTTCAAATATAGTCAGCATTGCCGTAGCAATTGCAGCACACTTTCAGAAACCCTCCATCTTCCCCAGCTCCACCTGGATAGATCTGATATGGGTAATTCATGTATGCTATATTGTACAGCAGCAGTGTTTTACATATATTGGCAGAAGCATGTCCCGTACTTGCTCTGCAGCAGCAATAACCGCAGTAGCATAGCAGATCTATTTTGTCAAAACCAAACATCAACATTATCATATCCATTACTATGCCAAACTCTCCAAGAGTTGCCATGGCAGAAATACTAATATATAGAAGGTGTCGTAAAAATACAAAACAACAACATGGTAACACAACACTAAAATAATGCAATAAACATTCATTTTAACAACATGAGATGTTACATAAAACCTTAATGTATATACTGTAGAGTGGGGCAGCGATGATGTCAAATTCCAGAAGACTAATTCGCCACTGGTTCCGTCGAGATTTTCCTATGGGGTTTTATTAATGGGGCTTTCAATTTACGAGTAAAATAAGGTTTGTGTTATTTTAAATTACACACCCATATTTTACCGTTAAAATTACAATAATTTCCAAGTCCAACACAAAATCTGAATGAAAAGTGTTATGGCCAATGTTATGGCCTCATGTCGTTCCAAACCCGTAAGACCTTCGTTCATCTTCGGAACACAAATTAAGATATTTTTGATGAAATCCGAAAGGTTTCTGAACCAGCCATAGGCAGCAATGTCATTGCTACTTTTAAGGCCCAGAAAGGTAGTAAAGACATTGTTAAAATGGTGGTTCAATCTTAATGTTATGAAGCGAGAAGCGACAAGAATACTTTTTGTGCCGTCAGCTGTCTGGTTACTAACATTTTTTAATCAATCTTCTTTTGTATTCAACAGAAGAAAGAAACTCATACAGGTTTGAAACAACATGAGGGTGAGTAGATGAGGACAGAATTTTCATTTTTGGGTGAACTATCCCTTTCAATCACAGCCACTACAGACATTATTTCAGCACTTATACTGATACAAATTTAACAAAACCATGAGTAAGCTGGAGAGATACTGACTGAAGAGTGCAACAAACAATAGCGGCTAGTATGTGAGTCACCGCTTCATCATAGCAGGAAGCCTATGAAATGTCCTCCATGACTCATACTCTCTGACTAAAATAAAGCATGCTTTTCATTCAGATTTTAAAACCTATTAATTGGTTAACGGTAAGTTCCCTACATCTAATGAGACATTTCATGTAATTTTCCTCCTAAATGTACTTTACAAATACTGTGAAATGTACAGATTTTGGAAGTAAAAAAGAACAAGTCAACTTGGTACAAGGCACACATTCTTATCTAGTTACTTATTAGAAACATGTTTAAAAAAAATAGCTATGAGTCATGACTCTTGTCATGACTATTTGCTGAGAAGGTTTTCATCAATGATTCTTCCCAGTGAGTTTTATATCCTTTGTAATGACTCAGTGGCTGATTATATATAACTGGGATTTTTGATTAACTGTCATTATTTACAATGTTTCAAAAATACATAATGTATGTATTGAATGCCATTTACTCATACTGTATTACAGAGACTCATGATCCACGTGATACATGATACATTAACCAAGTGTAATGTAGATTAATGTGTATTATTGTGACCTGTAGAGGGTTTATGAGTTCACTCAACACCTTGAGATACATAGAAAATACTAGGGATGCATGATGTATATGTACCAAATCATTGATATGTACCATAATAATAATAATATTCGTTTTTTTATTTTTTATGTATCAGTCAGTATTATTGACTAGTGGATGCTCATTTTCTCCATTTTTACATTTAGATTATCTTTGCTGTCATCTAACGCTTACTAAAAATGAATTACTTTAGGAAATAGAAGATCTCTATTCAGCGCTGTTTTTGCTGAGATAAAGAGAAAGGAACGTACGGACTCTTGGCCTTGCTCTGTTTTCTGACCTTCCACAGACAAGTTATGCAGTGATTTACTGTATAGCCAGAGACTAAATAATAAATGAACAGCTGACTACCTTTAGACCTCCCTATTCATGCTGCAACTCAGGCAGCATCTGTTGGTTAATAATGCAGCACATTGTGACCGACTGAATCATTTACACTTTGACTTATTGACCATCTTTTTTCTTTTATAACAAAATGAATTAATCCAATCCATTAAATGATGCCATAATGGGAACCAATCAATATATGAAGCGCCTGACAGAGTTCTTTAAGGCTCTATATAAAACAATTTATTCTAAGAGTGCTTGTGCATAAAGATCTTTTTGTTGTTTTTCAATATAATGGGAACTTATCAAAAGGGTGACAGGTATGGATGATTTTTTTTTTATCAATTTTTTCTTCTTTTCTGAAAAAAGAAATGGCCAAATTACATTCTACATGTCATATTGCATTATATTATTTTATAAAATTTGTTATAGTTATAATTTTATAGCATAGGATACATACCCACTATGCAAGAAAGCTATATATATATATACTATATATATACACAGTATATGGAGGTTGTATACTGTGTGTGTATATATGTATATATATCTATATCTATATCTATATATATCTATATATATATATATATATACACACACACACACACACACACACAGTATATAAGCTCCATTCAACAGTTTCTACTTCCTAGAGTTATACTAACATTGATCAGTAACTGTTGGCTGCCTCTTCAGATTTGTTGAGTGCTGGTCAGTTCAGAGCATCATAGGCATCATCCTGCATCTGTTTGCTGACCCTTTTGCTTTGAGGATCAAAGGAGGGGTCTCTGGCACAGAGAACAGAAAATAGAAACAGCTTTGCTTTGAATGTGTGCTGGAGATATACACGTCTGTCTGAGGCTTAATACTGCACACAGCCTTTAGAAAATATGTAATATACGTCATACATAATACAGTCATTTAGTAAAAATGTGAATTGCATTCACTTGCAGTTGTAAATGTGGAAAATTAGAGAAACTTTTTGTGTGTGCAATGCATGCGTGTAATGTTAATTCCCTGCAGGTGCACTGTCTTAACATCAACAGGATTTGGCATTGCCTGTTGAATTGCAAGCCAAAGATTGCTTTTGCATGCTCTGTCTGTATAGGGCCTGCCTTTTTGTTTGGATTCCAGCGAAGCTCTGGTTTAGTGCCTGACACTGGGGAGCAAGCATCAGTCAATCAGCTGTGTCCTTGAACATTATGGTTTTATCTGACTAGCAAATTTTCAGCATTGCATGCACTACCAAGCTTCATATTGCTTGTCTACTTCTGTCTGGGCAATGTTTGTTCACTGATTTTGTTGAAAATGGTTTGAAACATCATATGGCGTTTCATGGTGACATTATTATTATTGAATTATTACTATTAACAACAACAACAATATTTATTTATCTACAAAAGAGTCATCATGAGGGATTACACTGCTGAAAAACAAACCAATAATATTGCTAATATTGTGCACACACACACACACACGCACACACATTACATCATTTTCTGGAACCGGTGCCTTTGTGAGCTATTGACTTCCTCATTATTTGATGGGTTTAAATCTTTAAAGTGTAATTCATGACCAGTACATTTTATTTTGTTATGTAGAATAAAATAAAAATCATGATCTCTGTTTTTTTTTTCTTCCTAGAATACATTGTGCATTTTCTAAGAAATGCTCCTGTTAAGCTGCTTTGATATTGTTACAATGATATTTAGGGGACTGGCATCAGATATTAACAGTATATTGGTCAAAAAAAGGTAAGTTTCTCATAAAGTGTTATCAGTATTGCACATGGTTACACATACACAAAGTTCCAAGTTCCTTTTTTTAAAGAAATGAATATTTAGCAACGATGCATTAAACTGATCAAATGTGAAAGCAAAAACTATTTATCAATGAATCATCTTAATATTGTGGCTATTGTTGTCACAAAGCACATTATGCTAGATCATTTTTTAGTATAGCCTATATTATTATTATTTTTTTGCACCAATCTTCAACCCTAATATATTTTTAATTACATTTTTATATATATATACACTCACCTAAAGGATTATTAGGAACACCATAATAATACTGTGTTTGACCCCCTTTCACCTTCAGAACTGCCTTAATTCTACGTGGCATTGATTCAACAAGGTGCTGAAAGCATTCTTTAGAAATGTTGGCCCATATTGATAGGATAGCATCTTGCAGTTGATGGAGATTTGTGGGATGCACATCCAGGGCACGAAGCTCCCGTTCCACCACATCCCAAAGATGCTCTATTGGGTTGAGATCTGGTGACTGTGGGGGCCATTTTAGTACAGTGAACTCATTGTCATGTTCAAGAAACCAATTTGAAATGATTCGAGCTTTGTGACATGGTGCATTATCCTGCTGGAAGTAGCCATCAGAGGATGGGTACATGGTGGTCATAAAGGGATGGACATGGTCAGAAACAATGCTCAGGTAGGTCGTGGCATTTAAACGATGCCCAATTGGCACTAAGGGGCCTAAAGTGTGCCAAGAAAACATCCCCCACACCATTACACCACCACCACCAGCCTGCACAGTGGTAACAAGGCAAATTCTGACTGTACCATCTGAATGTCTCAACAGAAATCGAGACTCATCAGACCAGGCAACATTTTTCCAGTCTTCAACTGTCCAATTTTGGTGAGCTTGTGCAAATTGTAGCCTCTTTTTCCTATTTGTAGTGGAGATGAGTGATACCCGGTGGGGTCTTCTGCTGTTGTAGCCCATCCGCCTCAAGGTTGTGCGTGTTGTGGCTTCACAAATGCTTTGCTGCATACCTCGGTTGTAACGAGTGGTTATTTCAGTCAAAGTTGCTCTTCTATCAGCTTGAATCAGTCGGCCCATTCTCCTCTGACCTCTAGCATCAACAAGGCATTTTCGCCCACAGGACTGCCGCATACTGGATGTTTTTCCCTTTTCACACCATTCTTTGTAAACCCTAGAAATGGTTGTGCGTGAAAATCCCAGTAACTGAGCGGATTGTGAAATACTCAGACCGGCCCGTCTGGCACCAACAACCATGCCACGCTCAAAATTGCTTAAATCACCTTTCTTTCCCATTCTGACATTTAGTTTGGAGTTCAGGAGATTGTCTTGACCAGGACCACACCCCTAAATGCATTGAAGCAACTGCCATGTGATTGGTTGATTAGATAATTGCATTAATGAGAAATTGAACAGGTGTTCCTAATAATCCTTTAGGTGAGTGTATAACAAATTGTGTATTTAATCAGCTTTACAACATCTCATTTTTATTTTTGATGCTAAAGGGTTTAATATCTTGTTTGTCAATACAATAGTCACAAACTGTTTTCCCAGTGGCAACTATTCTCATAACTTCATGTATTATATTAAAACCTGCCTGCAAAGGTTGGATATCAATGTGTTTTCTAAGACCTAATATTGTTTGGATCCTTACTTTCTCTTCTGCATGGTGTTTCCTGTCATGTTTTATCAGCACAGAGCCAACTGGTCACCCAAACAAAAATGTAACTGTTTAAACTCTTTAGACATTGATGACCTTCCATTATTCCTAATTTGCTGTGTATAATATGCAAATGGGGCCCCTGGGTGTGGTGCTGTTCTCTAAAGACCCCTTTGTTTTCAGTATCACTAATGAGGATAAAATCATCAGGAGTCTCAACCACGCGGATCAGCTGACCTGCCGTGCCTGTCTAATTACAGCATTAGCAGCTTCACCGATCGCCCATGCATGATACGCCGTGCTATCTGGAGCTCTGAGCTCCTAGGCAGCCATATGGCGGCCTAGTGAGGGGTGGTTAGCTCGACTCAGCACTCCCCTGGAGCGATCGGAAAGGGAGAGAGTGAGCATGTAACGGTGCAAACTAACTCGCACAAACACATCTGGTGGCTTTGAAGAATGTGAGCAGGCCTTGAAATTGTATTACTGCAGAACGCTTTCGATTTTTATTTGCCAGATGGAACAGAAATGCACATAATATATACAGAATAAAATAATATAAATTTAATAGATTACTGTATCGCAGACAGAAACTGTCATATTTATTGTATTTTTATTTATTTATTTATTTATTTACTTACTTATAGGCCTACAGCAATTTAGCCTATAACACAGTAGGCAGAAATACACATTTCCCTTCATAGACATTAGGAACAGCTCTATCATCTTCTCTGGCTAGAGGGCGCCAGAGATTTTCTCATTCTTGCGCAGCCTTTATCTTTTCACCCTGGCTCCTGTTTGTTAAATTGCCATTTGCCTCTCTCTGTGTCACTACTTCAATTTATTTTACTTTCTCATTGACACATGAAAGTGTGTTATTTTATTTTTATTTTATTTCATTTTCTTTCCTGCAGAAATGAGGTGACCCTCCTTTTAAGTAATATAGTGGCTTGGTGTGATTCAATAGGCTATAGGTAGGCCTACGTTTTATGTACTTGTATAGATATGTTCAGCCTTGTTTAAGCACACTATTATTGAAGACTGCTACAGTAACAACTCAATGCCTTCTACACAAATCGGCTATTAGTCAGACGGCTGATTGTATGAGACAGGGTGCAGTCAATAAAAGCATGTTTACATTTCACATAAAGCATAAATACAAACAAAACAAAAAAAATCCAGATATTACATTACTGCTCTTTTTTTTTTTTTTTTGCTGGAGGTAACATTGGGATTGAGAGGGAAAGACACAAATTAGATTAGTTAAGGCTAGCACTCTCATTACACAGAACTGTTTGAGAGAGTGGGCGAGAGAGGCTAATGCGTTATAATTGATGTTTACTCTACGCTGTTGCTGTTATATACTGGCCACATAGGTCCTTCATTAGTTGCAGTGCATTTTGGGAAAATGGAAGTTGAGATTCCCTTATCCATATTTGATCTATGGAATGGCACTTTTGAACACAAAGCTCTTCTGGAGAGAGCTAGCAATGTTTTATTTGCTACAATGGGTTTCACTTGTACTGTACTATTACTTAGACTATTGTCTGGTTTACCCTTTTAAATGCCCCCCCCCCCCATCCCCCCATTTATTTTACAGGGTGAACAGAATGCATGTTATTCCTGAAATTGTGAGTCTGTCTTCCTCACTAAACTTATGCAATCATCTATTCAGTTTAACTCAATTTCCTCAATTAATAGGCCATATTACTTTAAATTTGAAAATAAAAATGTAATACCTTCTTAGTTTACCCTGCACTGTAAATTTCATTGCATTTTAGTTAAAGGGTATAGGCAATGTTTTTCATTAACACTTTTTGTTATGCTGGTTAAAGCTTTCTTCACATCCTGATAGCAATCATAAGAAGTGCATGAGATCAAATATTAAATATAAAAAAATGTACACATATATTTTGTGGAAGTCTCAGGACCAAAAAATGTTGGTCCGGTCATTGCATTCGGTCCGAATCATATTGTCCTATACCAGCCTGTCAATCTATGTATATCCATACCTCCGCGCACCCTGCTCGCGCAGACATCACATGTCAACAGTATGTTCCCTCACTGTAAAAAAGTGTATGATCAATAAGTTATAACAACATATGTTTTTACATTGCTTTAACTCATCAAAATAAGATTAGCAATTTTCAACCTTTTTTTAATACAAGATTTAGCTCATTTTTTGCAAAGTCAGTGTAATGTAATTTAAGTTGAGATGACTTAAACATCCAAGTTGATTGTACTTAAAAATTTAAGGCAGCAACTTTTTTTGAGGCTATGCAGAGTTATACACAGGCAGCCACCTTTCACAGTTCCTCCTGAACCAAAACAATGAGCTTATGCTGCGTTCACGCCATGTCGTATTTACCGTAATTAAAAGATGGCAACCCGTGACACTATATAGGATTTTTTCACGTCCTTAAAATTATGCATTTGCAACACTATCAATGGCAAATGAATCTATAGCAGTCAGGTGTGTTACAAGTCAGAGCTCTTTGTTGTTAACATTAATTATTATTGTAATGTTACGTTCTTTGAGACTTGAGGTAATTTAATGCTGTGATCGTGACGCATTTGCAGACTCTGCTCTAAAGTGTTTTGAAGGAGGCGTGACGTTGTAGACGCTCTGAAGGGAGGGTGGGAACTGGGATCTTATGCTTTCAAAACTTGCTATTGCTGGCCTCTCCGAAATTGCCTACCCTACTTTTAATTGTCTTATTTTGCGCAACTGGCATATTTATTTTATTTGTTAAAACTACTTATTTTCACCATGTTTTGTTTATGCATATAAAAGTGTTTGCTTTTAAACACTGCCCACATTCTTAAATGGTTAGTTCGACCAAAACTGAAAATTCTGTCATTAATTACTCACCCTCATGTCGTTCCAAACCTGTAAGACATCCGTTCATCTTCGGAACACAAATGAAGATTTTTTAAATGAAATCTGAGAGCTTTCTGTCCCTCCATTGACAGCCTACGCAACTACCACTTTCAAGCCCCAGAAAGGTAAAAACATCATTAAAGTAATCCATGTGACTCCAGTTGTTGAACCTCTCTTTTATGAAGCAACACGAGTGCTTAAGTTGCGCAAAAAAACAACATAATGTACCTTTTTTATTTATTTTTTACTAAATATTAATCTCTGATGTGCGCCCAGCACCTCCAGCACTTTCAACTGCTTAACTGCTTAGAAAAGTCAAAGTTTGGTGGGGTGATCCTTCCCTGCACCGCACTCTTTAAAACCAGCCGTATCAGCCTTGCTGGGGCTGCATGTGTTATTTAGCCCATGTCATCATGCTCTGTTTATCTCGCTGAGGCCATTAAGTGTGACTAACGCGGCCGTGCAGCAGTTAGCCTGCTCCACCCCGAGGCCCAGGGATCTGATGTCAGCCCTCTCTCCTGCAGTTTACTTCCAGTCTTGGGATACATTATACCATTTTAATGGAGGAAAGGATGAATGTGTGTGTGTTGTTGCCTATGTATATACCCTTGTGAGTCCAGTCAACTGTCACCCCGCCTTCAGGTCAAACGTTATCAAGGACAAATTCAAGGTCAACAGTGAAAAATGTATGATTGCACCCAAATATGATGACCTTTTACTGTGGGGTGACCAGTTGACTTGCAGTGCACGCTTGCTCTGCTCAAAACATGCATGTATATCCACACGGAATGTCTTCAATACTGTGACAAAGACAGTCAAACTGTAGCTGGTGGGGATCTCTGCTTCTGCTAATGTTTCTCTTTACAGCCATTTTCTATGCAACTGCCACATCCCAGCCTGTGGCTTCACCCAGATTGTTTAAATTGCCCAGTTCATATCTGATGTCAGTTGACCTCATTTTGCTTAGCAGAAACATAGGCTGTGTTTCTCACAGTCTAGCACTGCGTTCTTCTCTTTGATCGTTTACATTCACTTCGGCTTCCTCCGCTCATGATTTGTCTATTTAATATTTGACTGTAGGATAGCAACAGCTATTGTTCCGGATGATGGCCCCCGGTACACGTGGCTGAAAGAAGTCAAGCACATTGACTTCAGTTCTTTTTCTCTTTCTAGTTTTCCTGTGAAGGAATTTGATGAAATATTCCTGTCAAGTCAAGTCAAGTCATTTTCATTTATATAGCGCTTTTAACAATGTAGATTGTCTCAAAGCAGCTTTACAGAGATAAATGTATAATTTAACGTAAGATTGTTTTGGCTTTATAGCGGTTCTTTAATAAAGTTATTTTCCAGCTAAAGTTAGTTTTGATTGATTCGCTTCCGTCGCAACGATCATTTGTTTTTAAATTAGGGCCGCCAAGACGACACCATTCTCTCTACACAGGCTTTAAGGGTAAATCCTGTCAGGGTAAGATGTGACTTTCGCTCATGATTCAGGTACCTCTCGCCGTGCTCTCTCTTTCTGATGATAACAGAGGCTTCTGCTTCAGTACTTGCTGGGTAAAAGAGCTTGCTCCATGTTTCCCCCGAGTCACCGGGGTGCCATTAAGAGCCCTCCTCACGCATGAGAGAGAGAGAGAGAGAGAGAGAGAGAGCGGCTTGCGTAACATGTGGCAGATCTGCAATGCAGGCAGCTGACGAGGGCAGTTTGTCCACGCTCCAGTGAACCACAGCTGCGGTCCATCTGGAGCTGGGCTGGCATTGTCTGCTCTGCCCGCATGGGCCCGCTTGAGCCGGGCTGTGATTGACAGGCCACGGAAGGGTTAAAGGCCGCCTTATTGAGCATGCTGACGAGCTGGAGATGAGCAACAAATATTGCGGTTAGCTGCAGGTCCTAGTAACATTACACGGGGCACATAACATGTTGACATTCTTTTAGAGGGTCTGAAAGACCCCAATACATTTTAAATGACGGGACATTTTTTGTCTCAGTCCATTTATTTATTCAATTCTTTTTAAATGCAGTTCATACAATGAGTTGAATACATCTTCTCTATGATGAACATGTTTTTAATGTCTGAATTAAAATTCATTATTACAGTTTTGGGGGGCATAAAGAAAAGAAATGGTAGCTGTTCTAATATCATAATGAGAAAAGTAGCTTAATTGAATGGCTTAAAATTGTTCAAATCAAAGCCTTGTTAAGTTGATTGGCATCATCTTTTAATATTATTTCTTAAAAAAGACAAGCAGTGAAGCATTTTTTGTAAAACATATTGTAATAATATTTGCTGCTTTTGTCCACAAAGTCATGTGGTGGAACCAACATTGCAAAAATATGCAGTTTTGCAATATGCAGGTAAGCTACTTTACCTTTTTCTGAAGCCAAATAAAGCATAAACAATATCACATACTTTTCTTTCAACATCACAACCATACAAGCTAGACCAGAATTTACCTTTTATATATTTCCAAATGTATTCTGCAATTCATATTATTTTCTATCAAATTCATCCATAAAAGGTGAAAATGATTTGTTCACGCTCCCCTTCTGTAGGGAGCAATGCAGATTATTGACCCCCAGTGTAACAGCAATTCTGCATTAAGCATTGCTCTGGTGTATTTCCTACTCCTGGTTCCAGTTAAATGCGCGATCAGTTACTGGGGGAAACACTCGAGTGGTCCTCGCGCTGCACAAACAGATAATCTCTAAGTTTGTACGTGGTGGGCTAACCTCCAAATAAAAAAATAAATTAAAAAAACCTATTTGTGATTCCTTTTAATGCTACTCTGTACAATAAAGAATATAGGCTGTGATATTCGCAAAGTAATTTTAATGTTTTGTAATCTCTTCTCTTGGGCATTCGCCTGCATGAAGAAATCTGTCTGACTGATGATTTGCACAGAAATGATTATGTGGAGTTGAAGTGGTACGAATTCCTTAAAGCTCCCATTGCATGAAAATTTCACTTTATGAGTTTTTTTAACATTAATATGAGTTCCCCTAGCCTGCCTATGGTCCCCCAGTGGCTAGACATTTTGATAGGTGTAAACCAAGCCCTGGGTATTTTTGAGAAAATGAAAGCTCAGACGGGCGAATCTAGAATCTTCCCTTTATGTCGTCATAAGGGGAAAGGTTACCTCCCCTTTCTCTTCTTTGCCCGCAAAGAAAATTTGGCCCGCCCATGAGAAAATGAGCTGCGCGAGCGCGATATTGGTTTTTCCTCGAGAGACATCATGGCTTGCAAACGAGCGAAGCATGGCAGTTGCTCAGTGTTTGGATGTACAAATGAACACAAAAGTATTTTTTTAATTCCTTCATCCGAGCCTCTGAAGAACCAGTGGGTTATGTGAATTTCTGATGTGTAATTGTTCAAGTTCCGACAGATAATCTTTCTCTCAAAATCGTTCAATACTGTTTATGCATCAGTAAATCAAGCCAGTGGCTAAAATATCAACTTCACATCGTTTCTCTTGATAGGATGAAAATAATCTTATTTAAACTGTGATTAAAATATATACAGAAAGCGATCAAAGAACAATCCCTTTCTAATCGCCCAAGCTGTCAATCACACAGCGTGAGTTTATCTGGACACTTGCCAAAACTCGTTATGAAATCAATGACGCTGTTACGCTGCACAACGAAGCTCTTACTGTACTTACCTCATGTTTGCATTGGTGAAATAATTAGTGAGAGTGCAGAAACTGCGTTGCAATGATAAGATCTTCATTCACGCGATCAACAGGCTGTCATCTGCTCAATGCTCATCACTGCAATCTTTTATGTAATGGGAATAGATCTAAATACTTAAAAAAACTTCTCACGATTCGTTAATCTCGATAGCTGTAATAGTAAAAACATATAATAGCTGTAATAATAAAAGTATTCGAGAGAGTTCCACATGTGATGCTAGCTATTTCATATGCAAGCATGTCAGCCAATCACAGCAGTGGGCGTTTACACTGAAGTCTCTCAGCAGACACGCCCCTTCAAACAGAGAGTTCAAATCAGAGGCTAAAATCAGGCTAGGAAAAATGCCTTTTATTTCTAAATTATTTTTAAAAAGTTTCTTAAAAACATACTAACATTATAAGGGCACCCCAGGAAACATTATAAAATAATAAAATAATCCATGTCATGGGACCTTTAATTGTTAAAAAAATAAAATAAACGAAGACAAAATCTCATTTAAAATTGCAGAAAAGCCTAGTTAAATGATTGAGTTGAGACCGATTGGTTTTCCTCAGATTTAGCAAAAAAATATATAACATTTTTATTATAATGTTTGAAGCTCCTTCATCCACTCAAAATACTCAAATGAATGTAGGCTATTAATTATTCCAGGTGGGTTTCGAGTAAATAGCATAACTGCTGTTGTTACAAAAACAGGCGGCCTATACTTTCTAGCCAATTGCGGCATTCAGCGGTTTGATATTTCCTAATATTCACCATCATTGTGGCATTATGGCTTCGTATCAGTCCGCTCTTCCAGAAATCTGCACTATTTTCATGTCTTGCATATCACTCCGCATCACTCCGCGAAACACTCTCTCCTTAAAGGAACACTCCACCGTTTTTTGAAATAGGGCTTATTCACCTTCTTTCCTATATTTAGATAGGTGGGTAAAATGCATTTTTGCCTCAGTGCATGCATTGTTTTAGTTTGACAGGGTCGGCGTGAGCTTAGCTTAGCTTAATGAATGGAATCCTTTGTTGCCAGCTAGCATGTCCTGAGTAAAAGTGATTAAAAAAAAACAAAAAAAAAAACACCTAATTACTTCTTGTGGCCTGCGTATTCACAACGAGTACAAATAGCGATGTACAAATATTTAAAACTGTAATTTGGATTTACAAATCCTTGGGAACTTTTGGGATAATGCAAGTACACAAATGCATGAAATATATCACGCAGTGCAAGTGTTTTTTTTAAAAATATTTTATTACAAAACTCGTACATATTGTAGCCTACCTTTAAAATAGCCTACCAGTACCTCCATCTTGTGTCTCATTTATTGAGGCTTGTAAAATTACATTAGAAGACTAAATGTATGGCAGTGTTCTTCTTGTTTATAGGCTTACTATTTTGTACGCAGCTGTAGACATTTTTTTCTTAGCGGAAGCTTTAAAGTCACCAAGAAATCAAAATTGACAATTCTATTTTCTTATGGAATATTGCAGTATGCATACACATCATTCATTTTATTATTATTATTATTCATGTGCCCTCTTAATCTTTAATCCAAATAATTTCCCCTTCCTCTTGCAGCGACATGGGAAGCAATCTCATATCTTCTGTTCTCTGACGCATTTGCTGGCGCGAGGGCGGGACAACCTGTCACTCACATAACATCACAGCAATAGCAAACCACAACCACCCAACCATCCAATCAATTCCCGATGGACAAAATCAAGTCCCGCCCCATTTTTTCTTGTTCAAGAATCCGTTTCCCTTGGATGTACGACCAAACAGGGGAAAAAAAGGATATCGCAACTTTGCCTACTTTAAGATAGGCTACAAGTAAGATTATAAAAATATTTTCAACCCAAATTATATTTTATGGCCACATTTACTTAAGCCTATAGTTGTGTATAGTTGTATAGTAAATGTTCATGTGGTACAATTGACCAAAGTTTGGGACATACGTGGTTGCTTTGTTTCAAAACTATAAATCATCAACAGATTCCTGCTAAATGTACATTGTCCTTGAATTGGACAATATGTCTTTTGGTTGAGTTTGAATGCTGTCCTTGTCAGACTTCATTTCTTTTCTTTATGTATCATACAGAACTATTGATTTCTGGTATGTGGCTTTTACTTGAACTGTAAAGTACAAAATCTTTGCTCTGTGGTTGTAATGAAAGTTCTGGTTCAACAGAGGTACCTTTTCTCTCAAGGCACACATAGATGACACTATGGTCACTGAACGCCCTGAAAGACACAAAGATGACACTATAATCACTGAACTTGAATACTGTCTTTTTTCTTCTTTAGAATTGATTTTATTTCAGTTTCATACCTGTCTGTGGCATCTTAGTCCACAATTTCAAAGTTGGCCAACACATGTTACAAAGACATATCCTTTTTGTTGTATAAGAGTCTTCTTAAGGGTTGGTCCACAATGAACTAGATGAGACATTTTGTATAGACATGCACAAACACTGACACACACACACACACACACATACATACACATAGGCTATATATATATATATATATATACACACACACACACACACACACACAGAGAGACACACACACACACACACATATACATACACACTTACAGGCCAGGACACAGCTGTGCAAGAGTGTGTTCCCATTCAGTGTTGTTTTGAGAAAAAAAAATTGTATGGAAGCAAAGCCATGGTGAATGTTCCATTAAAACCACAATGGGAGTTAAAGTGACTGGCTGATTGGGCAGACTCTTGCTGTATTTGTGGAAAATCACTGCTGTTTTGGCAAAGGTCACCGAAAGCATTAATGAGATTCATTTTGAAAAAGTAAAATATGAACAATAAAACAATTTTCAATCCCTATTCATGGGTGACTAAAAAGTAACCAAATTAATGTGATGTGATTCCTTTCATGGTGATGCAGCAAGGTCAGTAATGTTTCCTACCTTTTCTTTTCTGCACAATTAGAAAAGACTCAAATATTTGCCTCAGCTGTGATCATAAAACACACTCTGTGACCTTGGATGGACAAACAAACCAAATTAGCATGATCTTATTTAATAGATTCTTGATAATGTAAAGACCTCCAAGCATGCAGCCTACTCGCCATTGGCTACTGTATATAATATGCCCAAATACATTGACTATTGAAGAAATATTTTGTATAATTTTTTATTATTATTTTATACATTTATATTTGAATATTTTTTGTTATATTTTATTATATATTTTTTTTAATTATTGTATTTTAGTATATTGTGAGTAGAAGTTATTTTATGAAAAAATAATATTTCAGAATAAATGCAGTCTTTTTCTCACACTGTAAAAAAAATATTGTCATGATTTGTTATCACAACATTTTTTCTTTTGTGAAATCAACTTAGGCTGTTTTTTTTAAGTTAAACCAACAATAATTTTTACACTGAAAAATCAATTATATCAATCAGCCTTTGAAACAATAAACGGAACACTTCTATTTTTACTAAGTACTGAATAATAATATTCCATATTTTAATAGGGATTTCAGTATCATTAATCCTGGGATATAAATAATAACATTATGGTGAGAATAATTAATGTAGTAATTCACAACAGAGCATGAACACTAAGTTAAGTGACATCAACAGGCCTAATATGCACTCAAATCTTTTTAAGCCTTTTTTAAAGATTTACACAATTAAATTAATATTAAAATTCAATCAAATTGAATTGAATAATCCTTACATATTTTAATTGCATAATTGAACAATATCAATTATTATGATTATTCAATTCAATTGAATGGAATTTTACTATTAATTAAATAAGCTTAAATAAAGCTTATTTTTTTTAGTGTGGTTTTGATTATCATTGGCTGTCACTATTTTAATGCAAAATGTTTTCATTTTGACTCTGATTTCAATTTCAACCACTGAAAAGAAGTCTGCTTAAAGCGTAATGACTGTTGGTTGCCTATTTTGAGATTGGCAAAGGGCCTTCTTCAGTCATCTTATGCCTTCCTTCAATTTGTAATATAGGAAAATAAATGATAGTCTATTGAATACTCACACATACTTGCACCAATTTTGATTTGAGCTAGTTTTGCAATCCAATTTCTTGGAAAAATTACATCTAATAACTTTCCCACAAACAAAGCAGTATTTAAGCCTGCACAAATGCAGCTTTTATAGAATAGGTAACCCTCAACCTATTTCATATAGAGACATCAAGTCAGTAGGCTACTGTCAAAACAAAGCCCCCCCCAACACAAGTTTCTCTGCACCTGTTCCTCAATCCTCACACATTCACACACACACATACACATACACATACACACTCACAAACAAACCTCCTCTGCACCTGCTTCTCAGGGCATCGTGATGATTCCGGTGGTGTAGAAAAACTCTTCACTCTATGATTGGGGAAAAGGGGTTGGTGGGTGGGCTTGACTTCTGCAGCTGGTCAGTTACTCTTCAGTGAAGGGCAGAAAGACAGACAAAGAGCTGAGCTGCCTAAAACAGCCAAACAAATCAACAGCATCCTATGAATTCTCATGTAGAATAAAGACTGGGAGTCTTTGCTGCCTTCCTAACTAAAGCATCAGGTTTTCACAGACCATTTTATTCAACCTTGGTTCCTGATTTTAGGAACTTCCTGACCTCCTTTTTTAAATCATGAAAAAGGTGTATGACATTCCTCTGACAAAACCCTTGCCATAAAAACAGTGTTATGCTCTGCTGTGGGTTTCAATTTGACAAAATGACAGTAGTATGACTGAATCTAACAAAATTGAATTTTTAAGAGCGGAGGTCGAAACATCTCACAGAGCTGAATAATAAAGCTTACAATAACAAAAAAGGCTAATAAAAGAAATAAATAATTGGCAGCAGAATCACATGAATTCTTACATGAACCTTGTTTGTGAACGTCATGTACATCCTCTGTCTTGTATCTGTTTTTGATGTAGGTTTCACTTTTTGTATGAAATAGGGGATATGGGTCTATAGTTGTCTCATAGGAAAGGTGTGGATTTTTTCCATAAATGATTGTCGCATATACTTTAATTGTCATAAATTCATGCAATATTTGTTTAAAAAACAAAACAATGGTTTGGTACTTTGTAAGTTTATTGTTTTGAAATGCCCATATCGTTTTTGGGCAAAAAATGTCCAGGTATATGCCTATACAGAAATTGAGTAGAATATTCACTTGAATAAAAAGTGTGACATCTCACCTCAGTCTTTACACTGATGCAAAAACTTTTACCAACCCTAAACAAAAAGTAGCCTATTCATTTGCCTTGTAATTGGCCTTGTAAAACAACTTTTCACATTGGATAACTAGTTAATGGAATAGTTCACCCAAAATGGAAATTTTGTCATCAGTCTGACTGACCACCCATTATTTTTTTTTTGTGTGACAAAAATAAGACCTTAAACAGAATGTCCTTGCTAGTACTATAATAAGCAAAATCAAGTGTAAAAACATTGGGGAAGTCGTGTGTAGAGACAGGAGAGATCATGAATGGGAAAAGATTATGAATGCTATCGATTTTATTTTGAAAGAAATGCAGGAATGACTCACAGAGGTTTGCTTATGACAGGTTCAGGAGGGTTGGTGAGTTTATTGACTACAGAAAACAGTGTTTTAGGTCGAGAGGATGCATTATTAATAATAGTAAAGTAGTAACTAGAGCATTATAGCAGATTTGTATAACTGGATATGGTCAATGTAAGCAATAAGGTGAACAGTCAAACCAGTTTTCCTGTAAAGGCGTTCAAGATGCCGACCAGCTGTTTTTAGATTGCGAAGTGCAGGGGTAAACCAGGGAGACGTGTGTGTAGAAGGTACAAATCTACTTTTAAGAGGGGCATGTATATCAAAGGCAGTGGAAATACAGGCATTGTATTTAGTAAGGATATCGAGAGAGCTAGTGTGTTCAGTAATATCAGAGAGATGAGTTTGTACAGATTCAGAAAACAGTAATGGATTAACAGAATTGAGGTTACGGTAGGTTATAGTGGTTTTCACCCCGAGGCGGGGAAGAGGCATTTCACAGTTTAGTTCGATGAGGAGGTGATCAGACAGTCCAGTCTGAGAACCAAGCACGGAAACATTATGTAGACCAGCACAGTGTAGACAAAATCCAGTGTGTGACCTTTTGAGTGTGTAGCAAAATCGACATGTTGTACAAGATTGAAACATTCAAACAATGACAAGAGTTCACACGATTCTGCACAATCAGTATCAACATGTTGAAATCACCAAGTAATATAACACAAGGGGATAAGGCAGAGGAAAGGGTTAACAGTTCATGAGATAGATTTAGGTGGGTAGATTTTATTCTCTTGATACAGGAGAATCAAGAGCATTGGAGATGTACCAGAAACTTTGAGAAATGAAAGCTTTAGCATAAGTTCTGCCGGGAAGACTCAATAACTACGTCACCTATTGCCTTCTATCCAATCATATTATTATGCTCACTGTATAAAGCTCGGTACTTACACATGTTTGAGTTCGCAGATACTGAAGCGACGATTAGCCCCATCCTCCCCACCAGCACCAGGATGGTCCTGTCCATACCTCCCGGGGGGGTCGGCTGCGCCCCGCCTTCGTCATCAGGCAGGAATTGCAGATCCGATACCCTCGGATTATGCACTACGGACGGGGCCTACGCCAAATGACTTTGTATATTATCAGCTTGCTGAGCTGTCAATAAATGTACGATTTGTTGAAATAATTCTCCAGAGTCTTTCTGGTAGAATTAAATATTCAAAGGTTAAAAAGTCACATGAACGTCAATAGTTTTGACTGGAATGCTGCTGTGGTAAACAGCAGCCAGGCCACCACCCCTCGATGTCAAACAAGGTTTGGCCAGGTAGCTGTCTCAAGAGGGAGTGAGAAGATTTAGGTGGAAATAGTCATTATGAGTTTGCCATGTTTCAGTGAGGAGCAATTAGTCAAAGTTTTTCTCAGTTAGTAGTGCGCAAAGCACTGTAGCCTTATCTGCGAGAGACCGACAGTTAAAGCCGAGGGGTTCGACCAGATGGAAGGAATGGCTGAAGACAACGGGCAGCGCGATGAGAAATGGTGGCGACAGGAACGATGGACATAGCGTGATGCCTGGCAATCCCGAGCTCCGTGCAAAGCCTGTATGTAGTTGCGTCGAGACGAGGATGAGATTTCATGCAACGCAGTTGGAGCAGCGAATAGTTAAGCTCCATGGGTATGATACGGCAGAATAATAAGCCCAGAGTTAAAACTCTAAGCAGTGCAGGGACTGGGACGTTGCGAGCAGTATGCATAATTAAAAAATGCATAATTGAAAAATGAAATATAATAAGGAATTGGAGCAACATTTTGAACAACAAACGAATCAAGAAGTGGAAGCTAATACCACCCAGACACTTCCAACAAAAGCTGGTCCTTCGAAGCTCTCTCAAGCTGACTGAGTGAGGCCACAGAGAGGTAAAGAATCACTCTGAATGAGTTCAGAGTTCACTGGCTGAGAATGAAGGTCAACCAATCAAGAGCTCTTCATATTGCTTGCATTAGAGTGACACCCACAAAGTGTCAATGTAAATTGTATATTTCAGTTATTTTTCTTACAGAAAAATACCGGAACCAATTTCCAAATAAAAGGATTGATTACGGTCCTGAAGACTTTGCCTAGACTAGATTTCTGTTGATTTACCATCAACAGAAATCCACAAACTTATTTTGATTGTGGCTTCATATGACAGAAAATAAATGTATACCACTACAAGCGACATTCACACATGCAAAATTTTCTGTGTCTGATGTAATTCAGACACTGGCCTGTGGGTACTGACGTTCTGAGTGGTGAAAACACTCTTAAGAGGCCACTTGAAAGCCTTGGAGGTCATGCCCTCCCTGCCTGGCATCTGGTAACCTTGTCAGATAAGATCACCAGCATGGAGGACTTCAGCTTTCCTTGTAAACTGAGATGTAATCTCTTTAATTGGTGTCAGCTTAGAGTCGTCTTTGCAGCCAAGAGACATCGAGGAGTTTTGGGAGGAAAGCCAGTCTTCGTGACCTTTTGCTGCAAAGTGTTCTCATGAGAATTCGCCTGTATTTTTACGTAAAGTGTAGTTCTACCACACATTTATTTACGTTTTATACACACAGAAACATGTGTGTATACACAAAAGGTATTCTCGTCGCTTGATAAACTGTCGGTTGAGCCACTGTAGTCACTTGGACTATTTTAACAATGTCTTTATTAACTTTTCTGGGATGGCATATCAATTACCTAGCAGCCTTTGAAGGAGTGAGCCAGCTCTCAGATTTCATCAAAAATATCTTAATTTGTGTTCCGAAGATGAACGAAAATCTTACGGGGTTGGAACAACATGAGGGGGAGTAATTACTGACAGAATTATCCTTTTTGGGTGAACGTTTAAATGTTGCAGATACATCTATATTATACGTTTCAGCATCTATCCAAACGTACAAAAAAGTATGTTTTCTATCTTTGAAAATTACATATTAATACCTATTTACAATGAGACCAGGGGTGCGTTTCCCGAAAGCATCGTTAGCCAACTATGGTCGCAAGTTCCGTCGTTATCAGCATAGTTCAACGATTTGGTGTTTCCCGAAACCATCGTTCCAACGAACGTTCGCAAACAGCATCGCAAACTTGTGTGGTTGGAACGACAGCTCTCGAGCTGTGGTTAGAAGCATAGTTTCTAGTTTACATTAGATGTAGACTGAATAAATCCTTATCTTTAGCAAAATAAGCAAGCTGACATTCAGTAGCCTACAACCCGTGTTATTTATTTAGAATACATACAAATGTAATTTACGTCTTTTAGTTTGTCAAGAGATTTTAAGCACAGTTTTTGAAGACTGCGCATGTGCGAACGTGCTCTGTAAGAACGAGCCAAATATTGAGTCTGGTAATAAAGCAAAATAACTGAGAAAAAAATAGAAATGGTCTTCAGATGCCTGTAACTTATATGACAAAATCTAGCGTTAATTCGATCTCAAACAGATTAATTAAAATAAGTTATTAGTCCACCACGTGCGAGACGTCATAAACCAACGTGGTTGAACGATACTTTGCGACATACGGTTTCGGGAAACAGTCGTGACTAGCTAGTTGATTTCTCCAACGATGCATCGTACTATGGTAGTTAAGCAGCGAGCTATATAGTTGTACGGGAAACGCACCCCAGGCTGTTTTTTCCCAAACCTCCATTGCTATGAGGGATGGGCCCTCCTTTTTTGAATTTGCCTTTTATGATGATTCCCTGCTCTTATCATTTAAAAATTAAAGTGACGTGAATTGTGAATTGCCCGGGAACTCACCTCCATGCTGTGATGGAAAACACAGTCATACCCAAACTCAAGCTCATTATTTCAAGACAGATAATTAAGGCACAAATAGGCAGCAATCCCAAAATACACTCGTCGTGAATCATACGCTTATGTATGTGTAATGGTAGTACAAAAACACAAGATTTTGTGTCATTTTTGCCTGTGCAACCAACAAAATTTACTGATATTGCAGTAGATGAGTCATTCACAGGAAACACTGCCATTTATTCGTCATGTGTGTCCGCATACAATTAATACACATTAGGACACTGCAGCTCATTTACTTTATTTGAGAGATTTGCCCATTTAGTGCCATAAATGGAGATAAAAAAAAGGATATTTATTAAAAGAAAAATGTATAAAAATATGATTTGTATTTTTAAATGTTTGTTTGTTTTAAATATCAGCAAACAGGTGTGGCTAAATCCATCATCATCTTTACATTTTAATTGCTTTTAGATTAAATAAATAGAATTCTGCCTTATTTTGCCTTATCTCAACATTGTTAATTTGTATAGAAATAACAATATTGTAGCTCTCTTCACAACACAGACACAGGTCGGTTCTTTGAAACGGGCGTTTATTGCTGTGGGCACGTCTGATCTCTCTGATACATCAACGCTTTGTTCACGCCGTGAGAACTACATTTATAAATGAACACAGTACAAATATATCAGTGCATTATACAGTATAGCTTTAACAAATGAAAATACAAACAACATCTAGCTTAATAAAGACGATGTGAAAAAATACCTCGTTGGCCGCTTGTCGTGAAAAGAGGTTATTAAATCCTTTAAAGTCTCTTGAAAGTCCATTTGACTGTCTGCATTGACTTCAGACATCGACATTTGCAACTTTTAATGCAGTTTAACAAAGTCTCGTAGCCATCTGCTCCGCTGGAACCCAAAACAGTGCGTCGACTAAACGGTTGTAGCGGTAACACAAACAGAGAACATTAGTTCCGGGACAAATCGGAACACATAAAATGAACTAAATACACTGTTTACCACGTCTTATTCAGCTGCCTATTTACCCTTTAGCTTTTAAACATGCATTACATTATTAACTTTACATTAAGTTAATTTTTATTTATTACATGAAATTATGACAGCAATTATTAACTGTGCATCATGAAAACACAAGTATTTATGCAACAACACTTACACTCCCACCAAATCACTCATTAACTTGAAATGTGTGATTTTTTAAATCTTTTATAAAGACAAAACAATCAATAAAGTGTATTAAGACTGAATGAATGTGATCCTATGTGTGTGACTTAGTTGGCCTCAAGTAATGTAACTACTTTATGAATAGGCCTTTCGAGGTAGACTGTTTTAGTAAGTGACTGTCCTTTACCAGTAGTGTCCCCGACCAGTAGCTTCAGCTTCCGCACCATACCGTCTGCACTAGGGTGAATTTCTACAACCCTGGCGAGCTTCCATTCATTTCTTGGTGAGCTGTCATCTTGTAGAATCACAATGTCATCTACTTGTGAATTTCGTGATGTTCTTTGCCATTTCTGTCGTTGTTGGAGGTTTAGCAAGTATTCCCGCTTCCATCTTTGCCAGAATTCATCAGCTAGGAACTGCACTCTTCTCCAACGTTTGCACAGATAGAGATCTTCTTTGCAGAACTGTCCAGGAGGGGGCAGAATAACTGATGATTTCATCGTTAGTATATGGTTGGGAGTGAGAGGCTCCAGTCCGGTGGGATCATGAAGATGTTCAACACTTAGTGGCCTGCTGTTAATTATAGCCATTGTTTCGTAGAGAAACGTTCTCAGAGATGTGGTGTCTAGTCTGCTTGCGGATTTGTCAAGCATGACAGTCAAGATGCTTCGGATTGTTCGAATTTGACGCTCCCAGACTCCGCCCATGTGGCTTGCTGATGGGACGTTCGTTACAAATTCGCAACCGATTGCTCGTTGACGTTCTTGGTCCATTCCCTTGAGCAACTCAGAAAACACTCTCCTGGCACCCATGAAATTTGTTCCCTGATCGCATCTCAATTGGCGCACAGGTCCTCTGATAGCTACAAAGGTTCGAAGCGCATTCATGAAGGCGTCTGTTGTCAAGTCATCTAGTGTTTCTATATGTATTGCTCTGGAGCATAAGCAAGTAAACAACACTCCGTAACGTTTCAATTCCTTCCTTCCTTCCTTTACAATAAAGGGGCCAAAACAATCAAGGCCACAATAAGTAAAGGGGGGAGACATCTCTGTTCTTTCTTCTGGCAGGTCTGCCATCTTTTGGACTTCTGTGACTCTTCTGTATCTCCTGCATGTTACGCATTTGTAAATGTGTGAGGAGACCACATTTCCACAGCCAAGGATCCATATTCCATTTGCACGCAGCTCGTTCATAGTCATGCCTCTTCCTTGGTGGCGCACACGCTCGTGATAATGTTTGACTAGCAGGGCTGACACATGAGAGTTCTTCGGAAGTATTGCTGGATGTTTTACATCATGGTGTAAGGCTGATCGAGATAACCGTCCTCCCACCCTGAGAACATTGTTCTTGTCCAAGAAGGCATTCAGCTGGCTTAACTTGTTGTGCTTGTTCAGGGTGTTTTCTTTCTGGAGCTTGATTTTCTGAATGTCTTCAGCAAAGGCTTCTTCTTGCACCAGCTTGATAATAAAGATTTCGGCTTCTCTTCTTTCTTCAAGGCTAGTTGCTTCCTTTGTTCTTGGCTGATGTCCTTTGAATTCTCTGATGAATCTCTTGAGCCTAGCAGCAGCTCTCACTGCTCTGGACCAGTCAGAAAACTTTGTGAAGCGGTTCACCATTGAATTCACCTCTTTTATCTGGACTGCGTGAACATGGGCTTTGCGAAGCTCAGGATCGGTTGTTTCAACTTCTCCCACCATTTCCTCTTTACATGGAAGATTCTGCTGCCAAAGAAAGTCAGGTCCTTTCAGCCAGTTAGAATCCCTCAACTGAACTGCGGTCAGTCCTCTTGAGGCGTGGTCGGCTGGATTATTTCCGGAGCTGACATGTCGCCATTGTTCAGGGTTTGTGCTAGATCTTATGCGTTGGATCCGATTGGCTACAAATGTGTGAAACCTCTTGGCATCATTGTTCACATAGCCAAGGACCACCTTTGAGTCAGTCCAGTAATATTCTTCCAGGTTTTCAATCTCGAGCTCTCGTTTGACAACATCGCCGATGCGGACAGCAGTCACAGCTGACGACAGTTCAAGTCTTGGGATGGTCGTTAGTTTGGTAGGGGCTACTCTTGCCTTCCCCATGACAAGTGAGCAACTGATCAGTCCCGTTTCACTTATTGCTCGGAGATAAGAACATGCACCGTATCCATTGAGGCTTGCATCTGAAAAGTTGTGTAGCTCATAACGCATGACAGAGTCAAAGTGTGATGGAAGGTAACTTCTTGGAATATTCAGCGCTGCCAGATGTGGCAAATCCTTAAGCCATAACTCCCATCGTGACAGAATGTGTTCGGGGAGATCTTCATCCCAGCCTACCTTTTCTCTACATAGCTCCTGAAGGATCTGTTTGCCAACTAATATGAAGGGGGCCACAAACCCTAACGGATCATAGACGGAGGCGACTGTTGAGAGAACTCCTCTCCTTGTCAGTGGACTTTCTTTAACTATGACTCTGAATTTGAATTCATCGGTTTCGATGCACCACTGAACTCCAAGTGCTCGCTCAATGTGAAGGTCTCCTAGGGCCATATCTTGATCTTTGGTCTGTGTACATTCTTCCTGTGGTATTACAGCAATCACTTCTTTGTCATTGGACACAAACTTGTGTAGCCGAAGCCTTCCTGTTCTGCACAATGCTCTTGACTCTTCCACCAGATGAACGGCTTCATCGGTTGATTTTACGCTTATTAAGCCATCGTCGACATAGAAGCTTCTTTGGATGAACTTGATGGACTCCTCACTGAACTTTCCATGACCCTGCGATGCCAGATGTTTGAGTCCAAAGTTGGAGCAGCCGGGGGACGAAGCTGCCCCAAACAAGTGCACCTTCATTCTGTACACTGAGGGTTTGGAGTCCAGATCGCCTTTGTCCCACCAGAGGAACCTCAAGTAGTCTTGGTGTTTCTTTGTAACGTGAAACTGATGAAACATTCTTTCAATGTCACACATAATGGCTATTGGGCCCTTTCTAAATCGACATAGCACTCCAATTAATGTGTTGGTCAGATCTGGCCCGGTCAGAAGATGATCATTTAGAGAGGTTTCTTGGAAACGTGCTGAACAGTCGAAAACGACACGGATCTTCCCAGGTTTATGGGGGTGGTAGACTCCGTGGTGCGGAATGTACCACGCTGGTTGGTTATCGAGTTCAGTCTGTGGAACCTTCTCAGCATCTCCTAGGGTTATTATGTCATTCATGAAATGGACATAATCCTTGTAATACTGCTCATTTTTTCTCAGTCTTCGCTCTAAAGAGGTGAGCCTTCGAACAGCACATTGTTTATTGTCTGGGAGATTAGGTTTGTCTGTCTTGAAAGGAAGTGGGAGTTCGTAGTGGCCGTCTTCCTTCTGCCTTATACCCTTTTTCACCTTAGACAAGAAGAGAAGGTCTTCCTGAGAAACCGGGTTATCATCTGCAGTGTGATCTGTGAAATCGGATTCGAGAACCTTGATGATGTCTGTTGGACTGATCTCTTTGACTTGAGTTCTGCAAGCAAAGTGTACTTCCCTCTTTAACTCAACTGATTGATGCACAGCAGGCGTCACCTGTCGCACTATGATTCTATGACTGGTTCCTATTGCATCGCCACAGTCACTTTCTGGATTCGAGCAGCCGACGATGCTCCAACCGAGGTCAGTTCGCTGTGCATATGGATGGGTTTCTTTGCCAGACAGGATCTCCCTTGGGAGAAGAGCTTGCTGACAGTTATAGCCAATCAATAGGCCTACTTCGCAGTCCAATGGTGGTGGAATCTTGTCTGCTAATTGTTCCAGATGAGGCCATTTTAGGGCTGTTTCAGACGTTGGAATGTGCGACCTGTCTGCTGGAATGAACTCCCGTGTGAAAAGTGGTGGCAATGGAATCCTTTTCTCTAAGTTGTATCCTCTCACTTGTAGATTTGCTAGTTTTTGACAGGGTATGACTGTTGACCTTGTAGACATTGTGGATAGTCGCAAACTGACATTTTCTTTGTTTATGTTGAGATCCCGGGCCACTTCATCTAGAATAAAGGTTGTGTCGCTCTGTGTGTCTAGGAGTGCGTAGACAAGAACTTCTTGATCTGGCTGTTTTGTGGATGAGACCCAGACTGGAACGATTGGAGATGTTTGTGTGCTTACGCCATCTTGTATGACTCTGTTGGTGGTTGCTGTTGCAGCTATCTCTTTGATGTTTGCCTTGTGCTTTAAGTGGTCATCTCCCTTTAGAGGTGTTGACCTTTGACGTTCATCGAACTTGTCATCATGCAAACATGTTGGATGTCTCCTCTGGCACCTTTCACATGTGCTCTTGTTATCACATCTTCTCGAGTGATGGCCAGTCTTCAAACATCCAAAGCAAAGCTTCTCTGTATGCACAAACTTGACGCGATCTTGAACTGTGTTTTCAAGGAACCTTCTACACTTGGCGAGGACATGTCCAGTTCTTTTGCAGAAAACACATGATGGAATGCTGCTCTCTGTTGTGTTTGTAGACAGTGTCTTGGCTCGTATGGTTTGGCTTCGTGGATACCTTGGTTTCTCACTTTCCACATTCTTGAGTGCCTGTACTGAGGATATGGGATCACAAGCGAGATCTGCTTCCTTCGACAGAAAGTCTACAAACTCTTTGAATGGTGGGTACTCAGCTCTTGCTTGTCTGACTTCCATTGCTTTGCGATTCCATCTGGAGACCAACCAGTCTGGCAATTTCAGTAGGATTTTTTGACTCTCATTGCAGTCGTTGAGAACTTCCAAGGTCTTAATGTAGGGCATTGCTGCCTCACAGCTCTTCAGAAAGTCTGCAAATTCTCTTAGTTCACAACCATCCTTAGAGCTTATTTTTGGCCATGCGTGCAGCTTGTCTCTGAAGGACTTCCCAATTATGAAAGGGTCTCCGAAACGTTTTTCCAGCAGCTGCCAGGCTGAGTCATATGCTGCTTCAGTTCCTAGTAGGACAAATCCCTCGACGGCTTTCTTTGCAGCGCCACCTAGGTACTTTCTAAGGTAGTACAGTCTTTCATTCTTTGGAATGTTTTTCCTGTTAATTAACGCTTCAAAAGATAGTTGCCAGTCTTTGAATTTCAAAGGATCTCCTGTGAATAACGGAGGCTCTGGTGTTGGAAGACGATTAGCACTTATAGCTTCTGCTAGCACGTTGACAAAATCAGAGCCGTTCTGCAGTTGTTGTATGGGCACTAAAGTTGATGGGGCTTGAGATACCAGTGGACTATGGAGGGCTTGGATTGTAACTGGAAGAGATTGAGGAATGAATGGGGGACTTGAGGCATGGAGAGTTTGAGTTGTGACTGGCAGAGGTGGAGGAATGAATGGGGGACTTGAGGCATGAAGAGTTTGAGTTGTGACTGGCAGAGGTGGAGGAATGAATGGGGGACTTGAGGCATGAAGAGTTTGAGTTGTGACTGGCAGAGATGGAGGAATGAATGGGGGACTTGAGGGATGAAGAGTTTGAAGTTCTCCTGCTGATGCAACAGTATGTAGCAAGTCAATCGCTTCGAAATTTTCTTCGACTTGGTTGTAGACCTTTACTCTAGCTCTTGCAGCGTTCAACTTCTTCACTTCTTCGAGACGTTCGAGTTTTCTACGCCTCTCTTGCATTGCTTGCTGTCTGGCTAGGTTCTCAGATTCAAACTGTGCCAGCCGTTGTTTATCTTCAACCTCTAACCTTTGAAGTGCTGTCATTTCTCTTTCTTGCTCATCCAACACTGCCAAAACCTCCTGTGATGCAGCAGCTTCAGCAGCAGCCTCATTTCTTTTAAGTGAGTGGATGCTAGAGTGGACAGATCCAGATTTTGATCGATGAGACAGTGGCCTTGATGGAGAACATGTAGAGTTTAGGATCGATCCAACATCAGGCCAGGGTTCTTCTTCTTCTGATGTAAGGCCTTCAAGATGCCTTTCTGCCTTTCTAATAATAAATCCTGACAGCGATACACATGTGTCCACTCTGCGCCGCAGTTCTGCTTCAGGAACTTGGATTTGACGTAACTCTTCATAAATTATCTTTACATCGGAACACGTACCTTTCATGTTCTCAATTAGCTCATACAATTCATCTTTGGAGGCCTCATCAGTCAATATTTCTTTGCTTGTTCTTGCATGATACCTCCACTTCTCATAGAGTATTCTATACCGACGTTGTACTCTCTTTAGCTTTTCTTCTTTAAGTTCCTTTCCCTTTTCTGTTAGGGTTCGGGTTCTTTCACTTCTTCGTAACCTTTCTACTTCTTCTGCAGCTCCACTGTCTATAGCTTCGGCTTGAGCAGGTAATTCGGCATTCTCATGACAGGTCTCAGTGCTTGAGTTAGACATACTGAGGCTGTGTGTACATGTAAGCTACTGCAGGCTAAGTGTGATTAACTAGGAAGGTTGTTAGTAATTATGTGAATCTTAACAGATGTGTGGAGACTGTGAGCGAAGTCTAGCTCTAAATACAAACTTCAATATTGCATCCCAGTAACTGTGTCAGTATTTAAACTTATCTAGACTTCATTTGACTTAAGACCAGAAATTAGCTTGGCACAAACATGCAAATATAAACCTTAATCTTAGATTGAATATGCTTTAGAAATGCATTAAATCATTTGTTATTTGCACATGAAAATTTTCACATCAATGAAGTTACCCTTTAAACTTAGCTTAAGTTGCTCTTTAACTTGTTACCTTTCAAAAAATAAAAATAAATAAATAAATTATACAAATCTCGATTTTAACCTATAATGTCCTTTCCTTTGACCTTTACTAAAACGTGTTAATTTGCTTAAGAGGTGGGAATTTCTTCTTTAAAGATTTGTTGCATGTAACAATCACGAATACCAGCACATTAGATGTATACTCAAACACAGGCTAGAAACAGTATGCAGGGGGTAATAGACTTGAGTCCTTAATTGCAATTTCCAAGTTAAACCACTTCTCACACCACTTTAACTTGAGGGGATTTGGTAGAGCTCTTTCTGGCTTTTACATGGAAAGCTGCACTTTCAACAGAGTCTAATAATCGCTGCTTGCGGTAGCCATGTCGACAGTGTGTCCTGGACTTTGCTTATCTGAAATGCTGGATCTTCGTCACGTCGTTACCCGCCGTGGTCTTGTCGTCTCTCCTACCCGCGCCGAGCAGTCGAGTTCTCACTGTAGCTCTCTTCACAACACAGACACAGGTCGGTTCTTTGAAACGGGCGTTTATTGCTGTGGGCACGTCTGATCTCTCTGATACATCAACGCTTTGTTCACGCCGTGAGAACTACATTTATAAATGAACACAGTACAAATATATCAGTGCATTATACAGTATAGCTTTAACAAATGAAAATACAAACAACATCTAGCTTAATAAAGACGATGTGAAAAAATACCTCGTTGGCCGCTTGTCGTGAAAAGAGGTTATTAAATCCTTTAAAGTCTCTTGAAAGTCCATTTGACTGTCTGCATTGACTTCAGACATCGACATTTGCAACTTTTAATGCAGTTTAACAAAGTCTCGTAGCCATCTGCTCCGCTGGAACCCAAAACAGTGCGTCGACTAAACGGTTGTAGCGGTAACACAAACAGAGAACATTAGTTCCGGGACAAATCGGAACACATAAAATGAACTAAATACACTGTTTACCACGTCTTATTCAGCTGCCTATTTACCCTTTAGCTTTTAAACATGCATTACATTATTAACTTTACATTAAGTTAATTTTTATTTATTACATGAAATTATGACAGCAATTATTAACTGTGCATCATGAAAACACAAGTATTTATGCAACAACACTTACAAATATCATGCTTATAGTCTTACTTTTTTTTTCCTGAAATGCTCTTTGCTCCTCATTTAATATTCACTCTCCTTATACTGTTCAAATCCCTTCTCTTCAAAATAATGCTTTGATCTTTTTGACATAATATTAAGACATCATATTTATTTTTACAAACAAAGTTAAGTTTCTTTTACATTTTGTAAATAATTGTTTAATTAACATTACACCTCCCTTGCCAAATTCAACTATGTTTTGGAAGAAAAAAAATCGAACTGATTTTTCACATAAAAAGAAAAAGAAAATGTTATTGTTGAAAAAGCATAATAATTTTTAATGTAAATGTGGTTTGGTGCAATGTTATTTTCCAGCTAAAGCCATTATTAGACAGTTTCTCATCTCAAAAAAAAAAAAAAGGATGAAGGTCAACATTTTTATATTTTGAGGTGAAAAACGAATGGCTTTAGCTGGATAATAACATTGCACCAAATCATATTTACAGTACATTAAAAATTATTGTTGTTTTTTTGACAAGAATTGATTTACGGTTTGGCACTGGCAGTTAAATTATTAAATTAAATTATTAAAATAGAAAATTCAGGCACAAATGGCACCATCTACTGAGAATGACCTATACATTTGCACCTTCCTTTTCTTTGACTACTGAGACCTACAGTGTGCGTCATGGCGATTATCATTAAAATGAAACCATTAATATTTGTAACATATAAATTTGTGCATTCAGTTTTGTCAGATTTAATGTTATAACCAGTGGGTCACATATGGTTTCTTTCATGTGTACTCTGAAGCACTGCAAAAAGAAGCACCTATTTCAATCTCAGTATGATCAGGGCAAACAGGGCTTGAGGAAAAGCAGAGCAATAATAGATTTCTCAATCTTGTCATTGTTCCCTGAGGTCTTCCTTTTTGCAGCTCTTACTGCTTTAAAAATGCTTGGTGCTCATTTTCCCATTTACAACTCAAGTTGTTTAATCTGGAAAGATTTGCAACCAAATATAGCATCTCTTCAGAAGCATGCAAAAAAATAAACATTTAATGTAAGTAAAATTATTATTTAGTAGCCCAATATAGGGCTGTGCCATATCATACCGTCCACGATAATACCGGTATAAATTTTTACATGATAAAAAAGCATCATATCGCGATATCACTGAGATAGCAAGGCAATGACATATGGCACATTACGTTCCCTAGCACGCACAAAAACAACAGCTGTCTGAGCGCGAGAGCAGCAAGTCAGCCTCCAATGACGATCAAATCAATAATTTAAAAACTTTCTCCAAGACGCAATTTTACCAACCGGGTGAGTGTTCAGCGGCGCCGCGTCTTCTCTCTCTCGCTCTCAAAATGGGCTGCACAAGTCAAGCGTCGATACAACACTCGTGTTTAGCAGTCAGGACATGACGGTTACTTGCATCGTAACTAAAGCTGACCATTTTTACTTCTTTTTAAGTCTTATCAGTTTAAACATTTGCGATTTTAAACTATTCAGTACTCTCGCGCGCTCTGTTTACTCTGCGTGCATACATGCAGTAAAGCCGTCTCACAAACAGCTCGCGAGTAACAAAAGTTATTTTTCGCGGATTATATCGCTTTAACGGGGGGGAAAACACGCAAAATTGTATCAAAATGCCGGTCATGGTTAGTATATTCATGAACAGTCGGTTATGTCTGAAATAAGCATAAAACGCGTGTGACAGTGTGACAGTCAGTATCATGAAAACAGTAATGGATCCGGGCACTAGCTCTAAAAGTGACAGCAGCCATATGTCTGTCATTAATGTTGTAAGTTAGTCAAAACAACAAAAGATAGCTTTCATTGTAAGGAATCAGAATTAATATCCTATGTATTTAATTTAGTCAGGACTCAGGACTATCAGTGCTATTTTACATTTGATTACCTTATTCAGTTTCTGTAGCATTTCTGAATACTAATGTTAGACCTACCCAAAAACTTTTCTCTTTATTTGTATCTTTATTATTTTATTTATTTTTTTTGCTACTTTTTTCAATTTAATTCAAAGATTGAAATCAAGCTTCCTTGTGTTGTGTAAAATCTTAAAAACAAAATTACCCAATTGTAAAAACACGAGTGAGCAAACATTTAGGTGAGATAAATGTAATAAAAAAAAATTTGTCAACTTTTTTTTCTATATCGTCATAAATATCATTATCGCAAATATTCTTGAAATATCGTGATATCATTTTGAGGCTATATCGCCCACCCCTAGCCCAATATGTACATTTTAATGTACATTTTCCGAACGATTTCTTAATGGACTCCCACATGTTTGCCACCCTCCTATCTGTTTCTTTTTGCAGCGAATGTACCCCCAGAAGCAGAAGACAAAGGGAAGAGACAGCGCAGGCAAGCCACTGATGGAGGTGAGGGGAGAATGGTCACCAAGGTGATTCTGAAATTCAAAAGCAGTGAAAACAAGTTGACCTTTGTTTGAATGTGTCTATTGTGGCACCCCGGGTGGGACCTCTGATGGCAAAGGCCCTGCAATTTGTCTGTGTAAAAGTCTGAATTGCAATGTGGCTTTTCTGATGACAGAAACCGTCTTGTATTTTGCTGCGTTAACAACATGCCACACATTCAGTAATTTTGTTTCGCTTTCAGGTTCTTTTTCTCCCTACACACTCTTAAAAATAAAAGCCTCTATATTGGCATCTGGTTCCATGAAGAACCTTTAACATCGATGGAACTTTTCCAATGCACAAAAGTGGAAAAAAGCCCCTTTAGATTATAATGCCTTTTTCACAAGATGTAAAATAAGTCTTTGATGTCCCCAGAGTGTGTATGTGAAGTTTTAGCTCAAAATACCCCACAGATATTTTTATATAGCATGTTAAAATTGTCACTTTTTGAGGGCGAGCAAAATTGCACCGTTTTTGTGTCTGTTCCTTTAAATGCAAATGAGCTGCTGCTCCCGGCACAGAGGGCGGAGCTACAAAAGCTTGTGTCCTTTTACCTCACACAGACATGCACTGGAAATTTCAAAAACCTTTAGCCTTTTATGTTTAAACCGAAGTCAGAAAGATGGAAAGACTCAAGAAGAAGTGACAACAAGACAACATTTATGAATGGTTAGTTGGTGAATTTATGTAGCTTACGTGTAGTTATCTTCTATTCATTGATTAGCATATGAGGGCGGGGGGCGGGGTTTAAGTAAATTTTAAGGAATGTCGCGTAGTCCCTACCAGCCGTTTGTTGTAGTCCTTAAAAAGCAATTTCTTTAAAAGCAAATATCTTCCTTTGCTTTGAACTTTAAGCTTCATAACTTGCAGATGTTGTTTATGCTCACTGTGATAGTTCATCCAAAAATGAAAGTTCTATTATCATTTATTCATAATTTATCCAAACCTAAATGAGATTCTTTCTACTGTTGAACACAAAGGAAGATGTTTTGAAGAAAGTCGGTAACCAAACAGTTGACGGTAGCTATTACTTCCATAGTAGGAAAAAAAAAAACATTACGGAAGTCAATGGCTACCGTCAACTGTCTGGTTATTAGCATTCATCAAAATATCTTCCTTTTAGTTCAACAGAAAAAAGAAACTCATCCAGGTTTGGAACAACATCAGGGTGAATAAATGACAACAGAACTTTCATTTTTGAACGAACTATCCCTTTAAAAATAAAGGTTCCAAAAGGGGAATTTTGCAGTGAAGCCATAGCATCGAAGAACCATTTTTCATCAGTGAACACTTCATAAAAGAACCATTTTCTTCTTAGTGTGAACAACATGGATGTTAAAGCTTTATGGAACCATAGATGGCAATAAAGATTTTTTTTTTTTTTTTACTGTTCATTGAAAGGTTCTTTTGGGAAGCAAAATTGGTTTCTTCTATGGCATCGCTGCAAAACCCCCCTTTTGGAACCTTTATTTTTTAACAGCGTATGTGAAGAGCAGACCTAATATATTGTTTATCTTTGAGTTTTCTATGCGAGCGTTCATATTTCTATACAACTGGCTACTTAAAGACGGGTCTAATAGTGGTGCACATGTGTGAGACCCCAGCGCTTTTCTGTTCTCATTGTGCAGACACTTGAAGAGGCGCTCTGAGTTGTTCCAGGCGCAATCTCAATATTTGCCCACTCTACCCAGCAGGAATGCTTTCTCCTCATTACTTGGTGACAAAGTGCTGGCTTTAACAAGCATCCTTCTGCCCCTCCTCGGCATTTAGAGCCCCCCCACAAAAAAAGAACATCATTTTAATTATGCAGTCAATCACAATTAGAAGCAAATGTTTTCCCTGTTGGGCCTGCCCCTCTTTTCAGGGCTTTGTGCCTTGCCCCTTTGTGCTTCGGGAGAAAGGCCTCAGCGGTCAATGGGGTGGCTGAGTGGATGTGGGTGAGGTGGAGGCTCGCGTCCTTCAGCGCATCTCGGAACGTGCTTTGTCGGGGTAAGGGGAAGCAGGAGGCGAGGGGAGGAGGTGGAGTACATCCGTAGCACATTTACTGAATTAAGGAGCACAGTGGGAAGACTTTGGAAGAGAGGCTGAGGGAACGAGGGGGGTGTTGATGGAAGACTTGTTGCTAGGTGACTAACAACCGTTGCATGTCCGTCTTTTTCTTCTCCTTTATGCGTTGTTCAAATCTCCGTTCTGCTCCCAGATAGTCAGATTGCTTTTTTTCCCCTCTTCCTTGCCGTATCCTGTCCTTATACTGTGCCACTTACTCTGAAATAAAGACTTCCCAGAGAGGGGGAAAAATGTCTTGCCCTATTTGTGCCCTATACAGTGATTCTAAAAAAGCTATTGAACAAAAACTCTGTCTATACAGACAACTAATAGAACACAGCTTTTCAGCACAATGAAGCACCAAACACTTGTAATAGCTGTGTGTTTCTTGTTTTCGAATGTTGTCATTATATATTCACTATATATTACTTGTTTTTTTGTTTTGTTTTTTTGCGTTCATTGTTGTCATCAGAAAATGAATTATCTGATTAAAAAAAAAAAATCTTTAGTCTATAGTTTCACAGTTTATCTTCTGTAAAATAATTATTTCAATTTATTTAAGTTATAATATTAATGTAATATTTTCTCAAATATTTTGTAAATTTTCTGATCAATCTTATATTATTATATATATTCATTCACTTATTGATGAAAATGGCAAGAGAAAATTACCTCTGAATCATGTGGTCCAAAAAATGTAGGATGATTTATGATGTCAATTCTCAACACTTCAATTCTCACAAATTGTATTTACTGTGCAATTTATACACAGAAATTAGTTATTACGTGCATATGATATATGATATACACTATATATATATAAATCAAATTATGATATAATTACATTAATACATATAGGCTATATATAATAAAATTATGATATAATTACATATTAATACATATATACAGATACAGATACATACAGTGTGTGTTTATCATTTAAAATTATCTAATAATAATAATTGTTATTTATTAATTCGCTTTATCAATAGTTGAACTCTGTTAAAAAAAAAAGTGATTTTGCACAGAACTGAAAATCTGATGTTTTTTTTGAGTTTTAAAGATGTTAAGGTTTAATACTGTCAGATGAAACAAGGGTTCGTGTTTCTGTAAAGTCTCTGCACGATTAAACATGGATGCTTGTCTTTTGCATGCTTTGATTGCAAGTCATTGAGTTCTGATTAAAGGTCAAATGCTTAAAGCAGCTCTCATTTTCCAGCACATTTTGTTGAACATGATTTTTGACATCTGATTATAAGTCATCCCTCCGTACCCTGAAAAAAAGAAACAGCTTCTATTGTTGCTAGCTGGATGACATCACAGTCTTCAGTGTGGAGCCGTCCCTGAGCTCATGGCATGATATCACAATCTTAAGGCTTGCATTGTTTGAGGTCTCAGAGCACCACTGTCATATACAGAGCACCAGTTCTACCCAGTCCACCCAGTGCTTAAATCAAACATAACATGTAAGTGCTAAAATCAGACAAAGCACGCAATCCTGGGGATAAAGGATAATGTGTGGGGTTACAGATTTAGTATGCAGGGCATGGATGATCACAGAGGTCAGAATGATTCCCCCTTAGGTCTCACGTATCACAGTCTTCAAGCCTCCATATCTGCATGCGGACAGCAGTGCTCGCCACTGGCTCCACTTACTGTTACACATCCACGTTAAGACAGGTTCCAGAGGGACTCTAAGCTCCTCCACCCGGTCTGGTGACAGCAAGCATCTGACAGCTAAATCAACCTTGACATGCCAGCCAGCAACACAAGACTGGACCTGTGCCTAGACTGCTATGACATCTGCCCTTGCCATGCCCAGAAAATCCCTGCCCACTGTGAGAGATGCTTTAACACATATTTCATCATTTTCTTCCACTGTTAAGCTTGTGAAAATCTTACACAGTTCATCAACATGACCTCCTTGGCACTTCTTTTGTTTCAAAATGCAGTGAATATTTGAATGAATTCATAAATCAATCTTATTTAAAGACCTCCTGCGGTGAAAATCAAGTTTTTAATGTTGTGTTTTAAATGTAATGTTTAAATGTTGTGTTTTTATGCTTGCAGACAAACCATGTGCAAATTCATGTCAACACCATTGCATAGTATTTTCTCTTTAAAACTGCAGTGAAAAAAAGACATCGCTGGTATATCTGGTGTTTCTGACTTCACAAACTACCTTGTAACCAATCACGTCAACTAGCGGGCGGGCTTTAGTATATCATTACTGTGAAGCATTGGAGTCTCAAGAGAAGCCAGGTTATCCCGGTGTATTTTTCTGTTGATATAATAACGGGAATAACGGGTAGCCTACTTTTGGCAATATAGCACGTGAATTATGTATATTTACATTTACATTTACATTTATTCATTTAGCTGACGCTTTTATCCAAAGCGACTTACAATTGCTATATATGTCAGAGGTCGCACGCCTCTGGAGCAACTAGGGGTTAAGTGTCTTGCTCAGGGACACATTGGTGTCTCACAGTGGATTCGAACCCGGGTCTCTCACACCAAAGGCATGTGTCTTATCCATTGCGCCACACCACCCCCATGTATATGATGTAAATTATGATGTTATGATGAACTATATAGGCCATAGATATCATATATAAAGGCTAGATGTCTCGTGCGCACTGCTGGCCAATGGAGGTCGACGTCCGCACGTGGCGGCCATCTTGCCACAGTGTACTCGCTCACTACTTCAATGGTGCATGTTCTTTTAAATAACCATAACTTGCTCATTTTTCTACCGATTTTCAAACGGTTTGGTTTGTTATAAACGTCAGAGATGTAGTTATGACACTGCATACATACACTGCATACATATGAAAAATTATAACATACATGTATGTTCAAGCATTCGGAATTATAGCCACGTTAATAACGTTTGTAAGAAACCAAACCGTTTGTAAATCCGTCAAGATTTCAGCGAGATAAGAGGATTTGTGTGCGTGCTGATCATTCACCTTAATGCACAGAGCACTGTGACAAGATGGCCGAACGATGATGCCGGAAGTGACTGCGCCATAAGACATCTAGCGTTTATATATGATATCTATGATATAGGCTACCTTTCTCCACTGACGTTCTATGACGTTCAAAGCGGATGCTGATTTTCAGAAGGCGGACTGAGAGTGCGAACGGGAACATGGTTTGTGTAACATTAGTAACACATTATTAGCTGTTTGAAAATGTAGTCAAGCAAAAGGCTAACCATACTAATTACCGTTATATGTCCGACGTTGTAAAGAGCGATACCAATGTGCAACGTTTAGGGGAGCGCGGGGCACAACGTAACGCGGGGCTAGTTGTAACACACTTGTTTTAAATACTTACACACATGCTAGCATGACGAAACTTGGTGTATTTACTAGTTGCCATATCAACACTATATAGAGAAAACATTGTAAAGAGCGATACCAATGTTCAACGTTTACCTCAGTAAGTTGGCCAAGTGAATCTGTGAGCTGCCTGATTGGAGGCGGGGCTAATTAGCATATACATTAATCTACCTATAAGTGAAGCAAGGGTGTTACATTCCAGCAATTTTAAGGCATGAAGATTTTTTTTCACAGAATTTTTTTTTTTTTTTTAAATATGTCATTTTGGTGATCAAATATCTTATTGACTACAGGGGGACTTTAATAAGAAACAAATACATCTAAATAAATAAAAGTTTGCACAATAGCTTTTTGGTTTAATTTGAACAAACAAACAAACCTGCTAACCTGATCTCACTGCAATTCTTACGTATTTTACGAGGTGGGTGGCTAATTCGTACGAATTCATACAACCTCACTCGTACGAATTCGTAAGATTTTTGCTAAATCGTACATATTTTACGAGTTGCCCAATTCTTATTTGTACGAATGACCTACCCCTGACCCCGCCCCTAAACCTACCCATCACTGGGGTTTAGACAAATTGTACGAATTCGCCACCTCATACTCATTCGTACAAATTCGTACGAATTGGTCGTCAGATGGCGCTGGTTTGTGCAGGAAATTGCATACATGCCTCATTCGCCCGAGTGTGCCTCGTCATATCCGTAAATAGAAAGTGATTACTGTGAAGCTGCTTTGATACAATCTGTATTGTGAAAAGCGCTATACAAATATACTTGACTTGACTTGACTTGACAATGAGCGAGAAAGGTTGACATGAAGCAGCTAAATCTCTAACCTCTGGGAAATCACCCGAACAGAGCAGGGTCTGCTGGCAAAAAAACCAACAATGCGACAGAGCTCGTAATAAAACAAGAATCAACATTGTCTTGTTTCAGAGATGACGAGAACTGTGGGATTTGAAATGTTGTACAAGCGTTACAGAGATGGTGTTTTTATTACTCAAAAGGTGCAAGGTATTGAACAGATAAACTGTCATATAGCTCTCTAACAGAGTTCACTGTAAATCATTAGGCTCATTTGAGATAGAACACACTTCAAGAGTGGTCCAACTTAAAGCCATTTCACTCTGCACCGACAGACGGCAACAGACAATCCGTCGGGTTTTGTCTTATCAGTGCGTTACCCCTGTCGGAGTCTGTTGGCTTCTGTCGGAACTTGTTTTCACCGACTGAACATGTTGAATCTGTGACGTGCTGTAATCTGGCGACTGTCGCCGTTGGTCTGCATTTACCGGTGCAGAGTGAACTCTCAGCATACCAGTGATATCTTTTGCTTGCTCTGTTTGCAGAAATGTGTGCTGAGCTAACTTTTTGAAGAAAACTCCCAAAATAAATAAATAAAAGTATCCGATACTACTACATATAACACATTTATGATGAGGTTGTGAGTGGTTTGCTTTTAGCCTCCTTTGCAAGGTACAGTATCCGCAGAAGTGATTAGGCTATAATGCCCCGTCTATGGGCTTATGACTCGAGCCACTTGTGCATCTGCTTAAGAACCACTGATCATATTAGCAAGCAACTTCTCCACTCCCTCCTTACAATCAATCCTTAAGCCATGTTTTCCATGTACACACCATGGTAAAGTGACAGTTTGCAGTCCAAGTTGAAGAAAGGCATCTGTTTTGTGGATGTAATCCATTACAGCCACATGCACAATTAAAGGCCAGCAGAAATAAATACCACCAAAAACTCTTATTGTTTTATATTTTTCTCATTGTGCAGAATTATTTTATTTGTTTGTTTGTTTATTGAACTTAACTGTGGAGTATGACCATGTCCAGGGTTTTAACCATATTTTTTTTAAATGGTCATTTTAGCTGGTGTGGATCACCAGGTTCCTTTCTGATTCCCATCTCCCCATTAGCCTGAACTTTATGAGTTTATAAGAGGCTCAGCAGTGCTAAGATGGCATTACTCTAGGCCGCCTGGACATGTGTCACACATGAGGTCAATCTGTACAGCATTAACAGAAGGGCAGCCGGCCACCCAAAACAAATAATTAAACACTTGCTCAGAGTGCAAGAGTCATGGTGATGAATTATTTTTATTTTTATTTTGTATTAAAGATATGTAGGCTATGTTAAAATGTGAAACTAAAGTAAAATACATCTACAGATTCCAAAAAATGTTGGAGAATATGTATCAGGATATAGCGGTACCCATACTGTGTTTGAATTCAATTTTGGTCCGAATATATCTAGCAGGAATTCACATACTTCACCCTATTTTTGTGTCACAACATAATACTAGTTCTTGACTGAATGCAGTTGTCATGCACTTGAGCATTTAACACCTTTCTGACATCATTATATCCTCTAGCTATAGCAAGGAGCTTTCAGGGTCTCAATCTTTCACATACTGACACTCAAGGATGTTTGGCTCAGTGTAGCCAGAGGTCAAACACATGATGGCCATTTGTATAAACACAGATAGGGTATAAATTCCCTGAGTATGGCAAGCCGTTTTAGCTTAAATTGTACCCTGCGTTACTCGTCGTAATTGCATTTTTACTAGTAAGAATTCAATTAGAGAGCTCTACAATTCAATTCTTATTAGTAGCAATTACAATTAGAGAGCTCTCTAAATCAATTATTACTAGTAAGAATTACAATTACAGAGCTCTCTAATTCAATTAAAGAGCTCTGCAATTGCATTCTTAGAATTGAATTAGAGAGCTCTCTAAATCAGTTTTTACAAGTAAGAATTACAATTAGAGAGCTCTTAAATGATTTAGAGAGCTCTCTAATTGTAATTGCTACTAGTAAGAATTGAATTGTAGAGCTCTCTAATTGAATTCTTCCTAGTAAAAATGCAATTACGACGAGTAACGCTGGGTACAATTTAAGCTAAAACGGCTTGCCATACCTGAGAGACTTAAAGGGGTCATATAATGGTACATGCACTTTTACAAGTTGATTGTACTGAAATGTGTGTTGGCAGTGCCTGTACACAGCCATCATATAATGATAAAAATCCATCCAGTGTTTTAAAAAAAAAATCTCCTTATATGTTTTCCCCCGTCTCAATCATCGAGCCGTCTGACCGTGTGACGTCACACGGTCAGACGCCCCTCCCGCGATTGTTAATTGACAGCAGCGTTTCAACACAGACCCGCCCTGAGCGAACTGTCATCATAGTCCGCCATTGTTGATACGCTGGAGCAGAATGGCGTCTAAGCGATTGTGGTGTTCTGTTCTTGGGTGTAATAACGAACACAGCAGTCATTTTGATGTTCCTAAATCCGAACCGCTGAATACGCAGTGGCTGAGTTTTGTTTTCGAAGGGAATATTCCCCACAATCAACGTCAATGCTTTCATGTTTGCACGAATAATTTCTCACCAGACTGCTTTATAAACAAGGGTCAGTATAAAGCTGGTTTTGCTAAGAAGCTGCTCCTGAAAAAAGGATCGGTACCAACTATTCGTGTTCCTGCTGCACCTCCAGAAGAAGTGAGTGTAACGTTTTATTAACCTTTATATTAATCTTTGCAAATAGCTTGCACGCTTCACGATGAATGCGGCTAAGGTTTACACTCGGTACATTATGGCATGTTTTCTATGTACAACATTCTCAGTATATTTCATAATCCCAAGTTTATAATGAACAACGCGTTATGGTTATTGTGTTATTACAAACTGTGTATGCACAGAACAGAGGAGCGGGGTGAGCAAAGCTCATTATCATTTAAAGACACATGCACTTAAATGGCGTGCTGAAAACAGAGCTGTTTTTGACCAGGTAAAATTAGTGTTTTCTTACAATACTAATGAGAATTTTTAATTAAAGTGTATTACAAACTTTTCATTTAGACCCTAAAGAATCATAATAACTTGTACAAAAATGGCATTATATGACCCCTTTAAAACCTACTCCTAAAACACATACAGTGCAGATTACAGAGATCAACAGTGGATTACTCATGTAAGTAAAACAAAGTTAAAACAAACTGACAAGAGGAATCTGGAGTAAGGTCAGTATTGTTTAACATGCCATTGTCTGTATTTGTGACTGTGTTTTTGAAGAATCACACATATAAAGATATTTTTGTTTACATTTAACTGACACATTTGACTGATAAAAAATAAACAATTATATGTGCATTCTCTATGTGCAACTGAAGCGTGTGTTTTCATATGTTGCCTGTAAGAGATCCAGGTTATGTCTTGCTAAATTCATAATAAGTCCGAGCTCATTAAGAGTATGACACACAGCAGAAAAAGTCAAGTGGTGTGTGTATGTGTGTGGGAGAGTCTGTCAGGGGCAGAGAGAGAGAGAGAGAGAGAGAGAGAGAGAGATTTGCTCATTCGGGCAGAAATGAAAGTTCACTTGTCCTCTCAGCCTGACAAGCTGACACCCGCGAGATGCTTTCGATGCTCCCTGTGCATGGACATGGAGAGCAGGCATCATGAAAGTTGCATGGGTGCCATTGGCCTTCTTCATTATTCAAAAGCTTCATATCCACACACGGCACCTTGGTGACAGCACTTTCTTCTTTGTATTAAACATGCACACTAGATCACTGCATGGGAAGAGCTGAGACTATCACAGGACAACCACAGCTTTCAGAAATCTGAAGATTTATTTTAACCCAATGAAATCCTAAAATTAGACTACACATTTATCCCACAATGCCACAGACCCATGTTAACGTAGTGCGAGGATATCCTCTGTTATTTTAAAGTGTTATATAGTGTTTCAAAAATGTCCCATGACTTATTTGTAGTGTTATTCCTTCCTAAAATAGATGACTTAAATCTTACTTGGTGCGGCTCTTTAATCCTGACCTATTCTTGGAAATTGGGCTGTTCTGTTTATAGAACAGTGCAGTTCTACCATACAATATTTATTTATAATTCATGCTATTCACTTGACATATACCAAACATTGGTAAATAAATCTGTAGCAATATTTCATTGCAAATATGTATATTCTGCCATTTAACAGCTGTTCTAATAACAAAACAAACTTTAGATTTGTTACTAAATTTAAAAACAAATTATAGTGTATTGTATATGAAATGTAAATCAATATTTTAAAAATATGTTCATTAAAAGTCCATGTAAGCGATGTTCTATTAATAATATTCTTTCTATATTTAAAATGTGGTGTTGTTTTTTTCTCCAGGTGATATTTTTGGTTGAGCACAACAAACTGTTTCCAAACACTATTTATTCCACCTATCATCTTTCTTGGAATCCTCAAGGGCTGGTATAATCCCAACTTCTCACAGCGCTAAATAGATGTCACTTCATCCGCAGGCATCAGATTTGGAAACAAGGCCCTCTTCAAAACATGTACCTTAGGAGTTGAAAATAGAGCATGATCTACTTTGGTGAACACCTCTCAGACTCGGGTTCCTCAAGGCTCCAATTGGATCAGCAGGCTTCGTGCGGAGTCTGAGGATGACACTGAGCTGTCTGCGTGGGTGTGAATCGTAGCGGTCTGTAAAGGTCCTGTGACCTTCAAGGTCAAGCGAGTGTGTCATTAATCTTTAGGGCAGCTTTGTACAGCTTGAGTGTATTAGACTTTTACAGCTACAACATCAATTAAGTGCTGATCTGTGAGCAATGAGGTTGGGTGTAATGGAAGAGATTGTCGCTGACCAGGTCATATCCGAGTGATTCTGACTGTTTGAGGTGCTGTGGACAGTGCACTATACTAAAGAAACAGCCTTTTTCCCACGTAATATTCCTAAATTCTAAAAGCATTAAACTAACCAAGTTGTACTTAGTGCAGCTTTTTAATTACGAAATTATTATAAAGAATTAATTACTGAATTACTAAGTATCAGCATACAGAGTACAGAGGTCAAATGCTCAGGATATATATATATATATATATATATATATATTACCTTAAACGTGTAATATATATATATATATATAAATATATAAATATTCATATATGTATGTATGTATGTATATATATAAAATATTTTGGTCCGGTGAGTAACATCTTGTATTGCGTTGTCAGGTTGTTCCTCTTCACAAAATGATCACTTGATTGTTGTTGATCTAAAGAACATAATTTTGAACATTGTAAGAATGTAAATAAAAATATCAGTTTGCTTAGAATTTAACTAAGAAATATTCTTAGATGTACTTAATCTAAATATGCAATTATAGCAAAATAATACAGAGCCATGGCAACTTCAATTTTACATTCTGTGAGGAAACTTTGTTTTGAACACTTTTTTTTTTTTTTTACAGTGTATGAGTGATGTGTAACATGACTGGGTGAAACATTAGGTCATGTTGCCTTGCACATCAAAACAACTTAACTGAATCGACTAACACACACACACAATCCTTGTGCTTGTCAGCTTTTGCCATGGAATATAACTGAACTGTGGCACAGAGTCAATGCTGTGAAAACGACAGATTCTGATACCAATTTCACAAACACTGAACCATTATATGCATTAGTCAGCCCTGTGTAAAAGAAGATCCTAGTCCCAACTAATCCAATCATCACTTCTTCAGAAACACAAAATCTCTCCTGCATAGAATGATAGCTTGACCCTCCGGCCGAACAAGTCATATTTACAACTGCGCTTTCTGAGCCGATTTAAAATAGTTCCCAATAAGCCGATTAGCCAGGGGAAGTCCTGAACTCTCTTGTGTCTTGTCATGACGTTAAAGATGGTTATGTAGTCATCACGCACAGACTGCTGGGAACTCCTGCTTCCTCCCACCTTCCTCCCACCCTCTGGGCTCCTCCAACCTGCTATTCAACAGACTGAAAGCGCACTCACTTTCACCTTGGGCTGTTTGTATGTGTGTGCAGATATGTATGGAAGCTTGTTTCCGCCACTGAAAAAAAAAGAAAAAAAAGAATGCAGCCTAATTGCGACTTTCTAACACTTCTGATTTTCTCCCCTCGCAATTCCGAGTTTGTATCTCACAATTCTGAGAAAATAAGTCAGAATTGCTAGCTATATAAACTGTCTTTTAAATTGCTTTATTTCATGACGGAAACAGCTTCCATAGATACCTAATAAGGTTAACAATGTATGCATGTGAAAAGATTTATGCAATTGCCTAGGCTACATGATGCCAAATCTAACTGTTTTAGCGGTAGGCCTAGCAGTTAAACCAAGACAACATAACCACCTCTAGGCTACATTTAGAGTTTTGCTCAGAGACATCAAAGTTTCATTTTATTTTAAATCTATGGGATTAGGTAGAATAGTAGACTAATTTTATTTTGCTTCATCGTTAAAGAAATTAGATAAAGGTCCCTACGGAGTGGATTTGATTTAAAATGTTAAATGAAATTATCAGTATAGCCAAGTTATTTGTCATTGTGGCCCTGAAAGTCAAACAGGAAACTATGATTCCAGGGACTGCAGTTTGTCTCGCGACACAATAACAACTTACATCGCAGCCAATCAGAAGAGCGTGTGGGCGAGCTCTCGCTCTGTAGCTAAATCAAACGAATAAATACATAATTAATAAAAATAAATAATTTTTAACACTATTCAAAATAATTACTCAGTGGCTGATACAATCTTAGTTAAAGGAATAGCCTACCCTTGTTTGTTTACATATAGCCTACAGTACAGTTCACAGTTGGAAGTTTGAGTTGTTTCCTATAATTTAGCTTATAGTTCCAAAATAAAATCCTCATGTCTTCGCGTATCGCCGTCGCTTGAGGTTCCCTACTGTCTACAATAAAATAAAATAAAAACAAATAAAAATTAAAAAAATTAAACAAATGTGGCACTTTGTGTTAATTTAGCTTTTTATAGCCTACCATTTTAATTGAAAAAGGCTAATCATAAAACAAACGCTATCTCACGACCAATTCGAGGCGGGCATACACTGTGCGATGTCTGTGTGATTTCTGCAAGGTTACCTACTCACACTGAGCAATAGAACACATTCGCATGCGATGCAAAGCCAAAGCTCAGGATTTATGTGATCACACTATACGGTCCGAACGTCGAGCTGCGACTTGTTTGCGCCAAAATACGATATCATCCAGAGATATTGTCAAAACAAGCATCAGCTATCAATATCATATTGATTTAGCATTTCCAATTTATGTATTAAATTATTATTAGTATAATTGTATTATTATTACTGTTATTATTATTATGGAAGGCTACTTTTATTATTAAACTGATAGGCTATTGTAATTAATTTGCCACGCAATAATTTCATAGCGCATCACCGTAACCAACGCGCTTTGAGGATGATAAAAGATTACATAGAAGCTTAACTCTTCCTCATTGAAAATTGTCTAAAACATTTAGGTCGATTACAATGAATTATAGGCATATCATTACAATTATTAACCATCTAATATGTCCGAACACTGCAATAATTAGTCATCAATGAAAATTAAAAACAGCTTTATTTCAAAAACATTGTTTAACTAAATGAATAAAAGAGGTACGGTGTAGATACAGGTGGCTTGGAAGACATGGGTAATATATTTAATCCATTTTGCTACACGAACTGGTAAGCAACAGTAGCTATTTTGAGCTACAGAACTTAAAGATCTCCCTCTTTTCGTTTTCTTTCTTGCTGCAGAGTAAATGGTAAAACTAATGTTTTCGCGCATGCGCGGTGAGGGGAAAACCACTGAGATTAGGGCAATCGGTTTGTAGCTTTGCTGCAAACAGGTGTCGTGCCGAATGCGTCTCTATATCACGCACTGTGTTTATCGTGCAATTTATATGCGAAAATTAGTTGTTGTTTTTTTGTTTTGTTTTTTCGTGCATATGATAGGCTACTCATGGGTAGGTTTAGGGTCGGTTTAGTAGTGGTGTGGGGTACGTATGTATTAAACATTTTTTTAGGATTAGTGGTGTATTACACGCAATAAAATGCGTATCAAATGCACGCGAAAACTGCGTATCATATGCATGTAAAAACTCATTTGCGCGTATAAATGGCACGATAAACACAATGCGTGCAATAGAGACGCATTTTCATGAGATCAGGCAGGCGATATAGTCACGAGGAGCGATCAAAATTTCTGACATGCCAGAAATTCATCCGACCATCCGATTTCCGGTCGGGAGAAGTTAATCGCCTCTCGTTTCTCCCTGTACGAACACTGCACGACAAACGACGCACGACAAAGCTGAAAATCGGCCCGACCCGAAAAAGAGTCGCACGAGTCAGAATTCGGCTCAAAATCTGACCAAAATCGCACAGCCCGCCTTAAAAGGTACGACCTCACTCGTGAATTATTAATTCAAATAATGTAAATTATTTGGGAGTCGTGCCACAACCTTACAACCTTGTCATGAAAAGTCCAGATTATCAGATATTTCCGCTTAGGCTTTAAATATTTTTTTATTTTTTTTATTTTGATATTGACATGTAGATTTCTTTATTTTGATTTTCACAGTTGTATCACCCTTATTTTTGTATTTATTTAAAACTGCCCCCACACACAAAACAATACCCTATGTGAATGATAATGCAGAAATGAAAAACATGAAGGGGTGTAAGTAATTATGAGATTAATTGCATTTTAGTGTAGGCCATATCTACAAAAAAAAAAAAAAAAAAAAAAAATCGCTGTAACATCACTGACCTTTATAAAGGTCTGGGCATGCAGGATGACCATGAATGTTGCTGTAAGTGTGAGCCTTCCTGTTTTTCAGATGTTGAATGTGTCTGCTGGCCTGTGGATATTAGATATTCTCTGTTACTGTACATCCGTAGATTATGGTTTATAAAAAGACAGAAGTCAGCTTTTCTAATGCTGCATGGCACCATCCAGAGCAGCAGATTTATCCACTACATTATCCTCAACTGTCCAAATGATCCTGGGATCCCTGTCACTCTAAATGCCCATTTACAGCTTTACCATTGCATATTTAGATCACCAGAGGGGTTGTTAATATGACTGCTGGCATGATACCTTAATTACAACATAATCCAACCAGAGCAATTGCTCTCTGGCCTCTGAGATTGTAGCCTGCTTTCTGAAAAATCCATGGTGCCATGACAAAATTAGGCCTGTGTTTAATCTCCTCCCTTATGGATATTTCAAAATTCACAATCTAATGGTCACTGATCCAACATGTTTGAATGATAATCCTTAGTTTGACTAAACAAAGCCAAACATGCACTCTGGGCCATTTGAACAAAAGCATGATACTGTGACACTAGCTGGAGGCATGTAATGACAGGGTGTTGTGAACGAGTGTAAGTGAAAGGGATGTTTATGATGGATTCAGAAAGAGGCAAACAGAGGTAGAGAGCGAGAGAGAGAGAGAATGAGCAGCCTGCTCTCATACAGTCTGCACTGCACATCCAGAGGAATCTGGGGCATCTAATGGCCCCTCACCCACAATCCCTGCTCTCACTACTTCTCTCTCACTCACTCACTCTCTCTCTTTTTTTTTTTTTTTTTTTTTTTTGCTGTGGGGCATGCTGTGACCCCACACCGTGGGAATCCGTGGTCCACAACGGATGACTTTAACTGTCTCACAAAAAAAAAGGTTGAAGAGATAGAGCAAGGATTTGTCTCTCCCTTATTAGACCTTTGGTTATTCAAACGATAAGTTACTGGAAAGCCAAGAGAACCGTTTAATAAGGACGATAAATAATGTCCGTGTTGCATGGCATTTATCTTTATGCAAAATTCATCACAATAGAAAAAACACGCTATCAATGACAAACAATCATCTTGCTCAACTCATGCATGCATGAAAGTAGGCCTATATAAATATATGACTTCTTTTACGTTAATTGGAATGACGCACTTGATAATAGAAATTTATACCGTGCATTGAAGCGATTCTGAATTTTACTGTTGTTTTTAATAATTTGCCTGAATCCATCCAAAATTTCAATAATAATAAAAAAAAAATCTGTCAAAATATCTGTTTAAAATATTATAAAATTTGAAATGATTGCAGGAACGTCTGAAATTGTTCTTTGAGTCTGAACGCTAGGCCACACAATGGTACGCTTTTCTCATTCTTTTGAGCAACACAAAGGCAATTATTCGGCTATTTCAAACTAACAAGACAGAATATGAAATATTAAACGCCCTTTAAATGTTTGAAGCCTAAAACATGTCAGGCCACTAAAACAACTTTTTTTTTCCTGTTTCATATGCTCGTACAGCCCGCAGTGTGGAGTACATGGCAATAAGCCCACAGTAGTCAACATGTCTCCGATGAAATCCTAATGTTTTCCAGATAAGTATAGCCAGCGAACGGGCTTCTCTATTTCCCCCCCTGTATTTTCTCTTGTTATAAATGGTGAAATATTAATGAACCATCGAGTAATGAATAAATGCATCCGAAGACCACGTGATATTTGATTATCTTTTGGCCATATTAATTAGAGGCCTATTTTATTTTTGAAATATTGCCCACATAAAGAAGTAAACGAAGTTGCTTATTGCACATTGTAATGTGTTATAAATAGCCTTGTTATTGTTATTATTATTATAGCTATATTATTATCGTTTTTATTATTATTGTTGTTGTTATTATTATTAGGCCTATTATTAGCCTAGCTATATTTGATAGATAAGTTTCGAGCGTAACTTGTTGCTAATGTGCAGGGTCCAGGTTAAATTGTGTCCGAGGTAATGGTGCAAATCTAGATGTTGATGTTGTAAAGAAAGATCATTCTCTGTGTCATGACTGCAGTGCATGAAAATGAGCAGCTTCCCGTATACAGACGGTAGTTCTATAATCGGAGCTACGGGCAGCTCATACATCATGCAAAATGGGCCCGAAGGGTTTTCTTCAAATGAACTGTCTGGGTCTGTGGAAATAATATCAGGGGCTTTCCGTCAGAATGAACTTTTCCAATGTAGCCAGCCGTGAAATAATCTGACCCGACACTTTAAACCATCTGCGCTATCCATCCGCCTTCTTATTTATTGCGAGCTGTATCTGATACTATTCCAGTGTTGTTGTTTTTTTTAATATGATATGGCATCTCCACAATCCGCATGGCTGACAGGTTTGTCCATTGATACCCGTCGCAAATCCTTATCAATTCCCAAAAGAATTCAAAATATTTCAGTGATGCAAGTGATAGCTTAAAACAAAAATAAAATAAATATAAATAAAAAAGTAGGCTAATTAAAATACCTTGGCTTAAAATAGCCTATTTGTTTTCAGTGATAAAATTTGAAATGGTCGATTATAACTGATTATGTAAGCTGTTAATAGAGTCTTTAGCCTGCTGGTTACCAAAGATCAGTAGACTATATCCACGTGCAGCTGGAAGGCGGAATGATTTGTCCAGTTAAGACTCGTTTCATTCTAAACACCACGATATTAAATTTGACAGGCCAATGACTGTTCCGCTGAGTTGTCAGATGTTTTTTTTTTTTTTTTTTTTTTTGCTTCAGTGGTCGTTATTCTTCACAAGCGAGAGTCCGGAGCTGACGAATGACTTCTTCACTGAAAATCCACACAACACACGGCTGATCTTATTTAATGTCGTTTGTCATTTTAATCCGAGCCATTCTCTCGTCGCACTACGCTGCGGAAACGTAGATATTTGGAATGATAAAAAGCCAATCATGTCCTCTCCTGTGCTTAGACTATAAAAAGGCAGACGAGTGAGAGCTTAAAAATAACATTTCGTGTTAGATAAGACAACGTTGTAGCCTACTTTATATTAGGCTTTAAAATTTTCGAAAAGTTTACTTAAAATGTGCGTAAAACGCGCAGTCGAGCGTAGTAACTCGCGGGGCTTGAGTAAAAGCAGAGGTCGCTGATGTTTACATTCTGAAAGGCGCTGTCGAGGTCTGGGAGGTGCTGAAATCTACTCGAGCTCCGTTCCGCGTGATTGGCACGCTTGACAGTGATTGACAGGCGTCCGTGGAAACTACGCAACCAATCTGCCAAGTCCAATAGGAAATCAGAAGCGGGCATCACGTCTTTTCCCTCCTCAAAAAATATCTTCATTCTTGTGCTATAATCTCGTGCCCTCGAAATCTCCAACGGAGGCAGCCTCAGACCGACAGAGCGACATCTCTATTTCTCTGCATCGTCAAGCGTTCATCAGCTGACTCTGGAATTGCCTTTTCGCCTGGATTCGACTGGGGGGAGAGAGAGAGAAAAGCCACATAAAGCAGGAAGCTTTGAGGTAGAAAGGACTCCGAGAGGAGAAGAGAAGCCTTCATGTTTCAGTTGCCAATCTTGAATTTTAGTCCCCAGCAGGTAGCGGGGGTATGCGAGACTTTGGAGGAGAGCGGAGACATCGAGCGTCTCGGCCGATTCCTTTGGTCGCTGCCCGTCGCACCAGCCGCCTGCGAGGTGCTGAACAGAAATGAGTCTGTGCTGCGGGCTCGCGCCATCGTAGCCTTCCACACTGGGAATTTCCGTGAGCTTTATCACATTCTGGAGAACCACAAGTTCACCAAAGAGTCCCACTCTAAACTGCAAGCACTTTGGCTGGAGTCGCACTACCAGGAGGCAGAGAAGCTCCGAGGCCGCCCGCTAGGGCCAGTGGACAAATACCGAGTACGGAAGAAGTTCCCTCTCCCTAAAACTATTTGGGATGGAGAACAAAAGACGCACTGCTTTAAGGAAAGAACCCGACATTTACTTCGAGAATGGTACCTCCAGGATCCTTATCCGAACCCAAGTAAAAAGAGAGAGCTTGCACAAGCTACGGGACTCACTCCCACTCAAGTGGGGAATTGGTTTAAAAATCGAAGACAAAGGGACAGAGCCGCGGCCGCAAAAAACAGGTGTGTTTTCCCGATTTTAACCATTGGGGATATATTGAGCAAATATTTCATATTTTAGCAATAAAATGATTATATACTAAGATGAGATATGTCGATCTAAAGGAAAGTCTAGCCTACATATTTAATAAAGGAAAGGCTAGGCTAATGTAGCCTATAACATAACATGTCAATGTCATTTGTCCTGTAACAAACACACAAATAAGCAAACAGTCTTTAAATGGAAAAATCACAAATGGATTAATCAAAAAATGTGAACGGTTATTATTTGTAATGGTAGCATGTAACCTAATGCGATGTATTTTTATGATTAAAACCGAAATTTGCAATTAAATTGGACAACTATCTTTATTTTTGTTTAACTTTTAATTTCGGAAATAAAAAAAGCGTAAAAAAAACGTCTACATGTAGCATACAAAATACTGTTACTTGTCCCTTTTCAATGGCTATCGCTTTTGTGTAGCTGTGTTATTGTTTGGGCCTTGTCTGCATCTAAAGTCATTATAGATATACAATTATAACAATTAACGAGAGCCTAAGATGTATAACAAAGATTAAATTATGATTATGAAAATCTTTCTTGGTTTCGACAGTTAAGCTGAAGAAATTCTACCGTGATTTTAATAGGCTTTTTATTTTGTTTGCTGGAGTAAAGCAAACAAGGTTTCTTACAGACAATAATTTACTCTATCAGATTGTGTTCTATATTTTGTTGGACATTTAAATATATAAGCTGTTATAATAACCTTTAAAAATTACCATACACAAAGCATGTTGGTTAAAACAGTTTAGGCCAGTTCACCACAAACATATAATATATTATATATATATAAATATATTATATATATATTATATATATATAACATTTCTAAACTGGAACTCTTTTTATTAAACATAGACCAGATAATAAATATAGAGAATGCGCGAATTGGCTGCCGCCTATAGATTTTATGTTCTTCCGGGGCATTCCGTTAGTGGGCTAAACCTGAAGCCTGAGCGGAGCATCATTTCATAATATGTGCAGATTTCATACAAAGAATTTGCAGTTAAATAGGCTATCTTGATTTAGCCCACGTTTTAACATTAATTGCACGTTCTTATTTAAAAATCAAGCAACACCTGAGAACCACTGATTTAGCTAATTTAAGAGGTGTATTATTATTATTATTATTATTATTATTATTATTTTTATTTTTTTTATATATATATATAGAAACCCCTTCATTTAAAACCCAGCCTTTTTCTTTTTTTTTAAGGTTGCAACAGCAGGTGTTGTCTAATGGTTCGGTTCGGTCCTTAGCTGGAGAGGATGGTGCTGTAGACCGACTGGGGAACGCGTCGAGCCCTGAAGCGAGCCTGTCCAGCAAAGCCGCTGCGTCGGCGATCTCCATCACTTCAAGTGACAGCGAATGTGACATCTAACATCGCACCGCAGGCTATACGGGAAGACTATGAGAAAATTAACACATACGAAGGAAATCGAGACAGACAATCAGCAAGATAAACAAGCACATTTGTGCCTGCCTTAACGTATCAGAGGCCGTGTTTTTATTTTATTTTTAATTTTTTAAATTTTTTTTGTAGGCTGTTAGCCTATACCAGCCTGGAATCTTGGGATTTATTGAATGCTTTATCTTCTTTAAAATGTATTTATCTTTTTGTGAAAGCAAAGTGGAGGCAAACACGAACAAATGACATGAGAACAAAAAAAATAATATCTGAATTAAAACTACTTTTGTAAGCAAAATCGACTGCCTCAAGCAAAGGCCCTGCGGAAATGATATTCACACTTTTTGTTCATTTTGAAAAGGACTTCATGGTGAAACATTTTACCTCCCAGGTTTTCTAAAATGTTTACGCATTAAATTGTTGCTCTTATAGAATCTGATTTTGCTTGGTCATTTCAAGTCTGGTCATTTTTGGTGGTAAACGATCGACTTTTAGAGCATGTGTGCGCCGATAGTGAAGATGAATGAAAGACTTGCCGCAAATAAAATTTTGATGATCAAAGTAACCATACAGACTTATTCTCATCCATTAAAATAGGGTATTATTTCAAATAAGTGTTTATTTCTCATCTTTATAATTTATAATTTTTTATATTATTATTATTAAAATGTGTTGGATTTTGACATCTTTCCCCGGACAGCCTATTTTGTTAGCCTCTATATCATTAACATGTGAATGCATTCACCCTTCATTTAGGCAGACAAACCACTTGAACTTTTGCCTCTGTATTCCTGGTATAAATGGTGTGAGGTTCATGCACAGCCAGTAATCGGTAAATGTAGGCTATAGTGGTGTGTTTAACCTGATCGCTTGCTGCGTGTCCAGACGCGTTAACCGCCCCGTGTGATTGGCTTTGCCGTCATGTAATGCTTTCTGACAGGAGAAGGTCAACGAGAGGGCGAAGCGCATTGGTTTCAGAACGAGCAAGCTATAGAGGAAAATCATCTAAAGGCTATAATTTATTCATTTACTTATTCATTTGAGCTTTAATTGCTTACAAAGATGCTGCGAAACTGTGATAGTTTACTGAAGAAACTGCAAAATATGTTTAAAAAAAATGTCAGTCTAATATAGGCATCTAAGTATTATTTTAATTATTATAATCATAAATATACTCATTTGGTGCTATTGCGAAGCCTATGTTTATTGCGTTTTGTCCCCCGTTTAGTGTTCACCGTTAAATTCCTTTAAGGTCACTTTTGTTCAGGGAAGGAAGGACAAAGTATCTTTAAAGTCTGTTAATAATGCTTGGCTATACTGTTATTGGGGGAAAACGAGGCATAGATGTGGTAGGGGAAAGGAGAGCAGGCTATTGAGTTTGCAAAGGGACAAAAGCGGAAAGATTAGGTGAAAAGAGTGTTTCTGACAGTCAATAAGGTTGTCAAACTCTTCAGCGCTAATCAGCGCTAATGACCGCTTCTCAAACCCAACTGGAACAATAGTGAGCTCTTCAAAGCTCTGTTGGGGTTAAGGGGTGCTTTCTCCCCAACGATCTCCGAAAATCCCTTTTCAGTGCATATTTATTACAATATCGAAAATGTTTAAATAAATGTGTGTGAATAGCATTATGGTATATCAATTATTTCAGTCACAAAGACAACGCCGATAAAGTCGTCAAAAAATGAAAATAAATATGGCTAATTATTTTGTTTACGGAAAACATTCGCTAGTGCACTGGCTCGAATAAATTTTCATTAAATATCACTTTTAAAAATGAGCAGGGGCCTGTATTCACTGTCACAAAATGAGGCCATTGAGGCTATACTAATGAGTGTATTCAGAATTCCTGGGTAGCCTACCTATATAACAATCGCCATGGGTTTTTGTGAACATGACACAATGCAAATTTGTCGTGTTCAAGGCCAATCCACGAAACTGATATAGCTATAACTGATATAGCCTATGTTTTGAACAGCAATTTGATTACCATCATGTTCTCCGAAATTTTGTCTTAAAATATCTTAAATATATAAACAGAACCGTTATCGTGGCAAGTATATCCAAACAATACCAAAAGCTACTGAAATGGCTTAATTAGACGGAGTGACTTGATGCATAAGAAGCATTCCTAGAGTCCCATGGCCCGAGTAAGATATAAGTAAAAACTGGTGCATACTACTGTTGAAGATCCTCCTTGGCTAAAAGACATACTGCTGTATTCCACTCATCTTCAAAAGATCCCATGCAAACCACACAATCTCTGGTGGACCAAGAGTCACAAAAATAGACTATACAAGCCATTATTTTCTATTCTAGGTTAAACTTCAGGTTATAATAAATATACACAATTTGCTTTCTTTGTATTTCACTGAACCAATTTAGGCTGTTTTTGGTGTGAAAAGCATGGAAAATACGAAATTGTTCGTCAGAGATGTTGCGGACCGAATGCACAATCCATCTTTTTCCTTTACACAATAGACGGTGCTTTTTACTGGTAAAGTCGCTTGAGTGTTTTTGTGGGAAAACAATTGCACCCACATATCATGTCACAATCATTTGACAGCCCATGTTTGCCATTTGGCGCTGAAAATTTAAAACGCTTTGTCCAACGAATTTGCACATAATAATTTTTTTCTCCAGAACATTATCTTCCTTTATGAAGAGTGGAACAGAAACGAATCCAAATACATCAATACAACATTGCAATAGCAAGGCCTGTCTGGTGATAAAACAAGTTGTGTGCTGGCTACCGTATTTGTTTCCAGTGGGTTAAACCTTGGATCTAGAAGGCAATGTCACTGAAATGATCAATTAAATGTCTCCATTCATTTTATTTATTTATTTGAAAAGGACAAGGTCCTTGGTGAGGGAATGTATTTTTCTGTCGAAACTGGAGACAGGGGATGTAAATATGCTTGGATTTGTTAGAGCTGAGCGCCCTCTGCTGTTCAGACTCATCTGCCAATCTTCCCATACCATGGCTCAAACAAACAAACAAACAAACAAACAATAAATAAATAGGCTGTGCTTAAGAGCAGCTATCAGTTAGAGCACAGCCACTGCGAACACATTTTCGTTTTTGCTTATTTAGTTAGCCTAAAACTTTACATTTGTTGTAGAGCATCAGTATTGTCATTAATTTGAGTGATGATAGGATATAAAAGTGATATTAATTTATGTAAAACAAATGCAGGGTTTCATTTCTTGTAATAGGCTGCAATTATTTATATATCATCCATTCCAATTGGTCATGGCCTAACTAGTTAGCCAACCTACCATAATGTCTAGGCCTAACTTTAGATTAAGGCCACTTGATCTGCACTGACAGCGGAATATAGTTTTAAAGCGATATTTTTATTCTAAAATATAGTGTACAATGGATTTGCAATACTAAAACATTACATAATTTCGTTTATTTTAAGCACTTTTACGGATCGCATGGTTTCATAATGATTGCATGGTCTACAGCTCCAGAACCCTGAAAGGTCGCGGCATGTGCACGAGCACTGTAGAAAAGAACTCACGGCAGTCAAGTGTCACACGAGACTGAATTCAAGAATGTCCACCATAGATACTAGTAGAATTATGTTTGATGTATGGCGGAGAAAAACATGAAATCTGTACAGAGGTAGCGGTTAGTAAACAAACTTCAATCATTCACGTCAATAGGTGTCAGCATCCATTGACACTTTTTGGGACGAACCGTATAAGAACCAGGGCTGAGTTTCCCGATAGCGTTGTCTCTTAGCGCGCTACGAAGACTCTAAAGGTGTAACTTAACTAAAGGTATACCATTTCTAGGCGTGTTCCCCGAACCATACCTCAGGAAGCTGCTTAAGATATAGCCATACCTTCTTACTTGCGACGTTACCAGGTGCTGTCCGTGTCGATGGTGCTGAATTGAGTGCTGAATATCGATGGCTCGAGAATCAATTATTCTCTCGTGCAGGGGCTGCTTCACTGGCATTGTGTGAGAAAGCGGTGTTCTTTATAAAAGAAGTACTTTAGAAATAGTTGAAATTGCATTTATTAGGACTCATGGGATATTATAAAAAATAATCCAAACTATAATAGCCTATAATAGCCTAGCCTACATATTTTAAAATTATAGGCTATCATATATTGCTGCCACAATAACCATTCCAAATGTTTATGTGCTTTCTTCTCTTTCCCATTTTTGTTCGCTGAGGTGGAGCTGCGATGAAATATTGTTCTTATAGCCTACTTTCCAGCATTTCAGTAATAAAAGTGTAGGCCTAATTTAGGTACGGTGCTCGGCAGTGATCAAAAAGGATTTAAACAGTGAATTTTGAATCTCTTCTTGTAAACTCAGAGATGTGGATTCAGACGGCAATTAAATTACCACACAACCTGTTTGTCAAAAAACAATTAGTAGCCTAATTTGGCCAGGAATTAAATAAATAAATAAAATCACCGACTTACCCCTGTAAATGTTTAAAATACCGTACGAGCCCATGAGAAACAATAAGCGTCCGAATAGGACTTAGCTGACAGTAGCCTATGCTTTCACTGGCCTTTGAAAGCGCTCCGCAGACGGCGCCGTCTTTTAGAACCAACTATTCGCTGTATCGCTGCCATAGTTTGAGCAAACTCCCCACCACAATCATTCCCTTTGAATAGACTATTAAGCCTTTAATGGTTTGCCAGCTGATGTACCTTTGGATAATATAATAAAAAATCTAACAACAATCAGTGTAATTACAATCTTTGCATGAAAACACTTGAATTAGCCTTATTGAACACTGTCTGGGGGTGTTAAAACTTTAGAATTATATTCGTATAGACCTGCAACAGTGATAAGGTAAAGCTAAGAGTGGTCCAGACCAACCTTCCGAACGTATGACTTACAGAAGGTATACATGAATGAATAAAAATGTGCCAATGTATCCATTGGTTGTGTCTTTTGTGTTGTGAAAAGGTTTGTGAGGGGGGAACCACAAGCAACATAACTTACCAGTTTTGGAAATGTTGTTTTTTATTGCACCAGTGTGTAAGACTATGTTATAGTGTGTGTGTTTGTGAGGGCTTATGTGTGATGTCTGAGGGCAAAGTTAGTTTTTTCAGCAAGAGTGAATGGTTTTGAGTGTAGAGCTGCATTTTGACCTGAAAATAGGATGTTTGGGGAATTGGGTGAGACGTTATGGATTTGTGTTTACTGTATACGAGGTATAGTTTCAAGAAATGTGTTTAAAAGCAATCGAGAAAAACTGTATTTGGCTACTGAAGTGCTGGAAAGTATTTACAAGGACAATATTTCATCACAGCTTCACCTCAGCGAACAAAAAGGAGAAAGACATTTTGCACGTAAACATTTGTAATGGGCCGTTATTGCGGCAGCAATATATGATACAATTTTAAAATATGTAGGCTAGGCTATAGTTTGGATTATTTTTTTATAATATCCCATGCATTAATACTAATAAATGCAATTTCCACTATTTCTGAAGTGAATATTTTTTATAAAGAACACCGCTTTCTCACATAATGCAGAGAAGAAACCCCTGCATGAGTAAATAATTGATTCTCGAGCCATCGATATCAACCAATTCAGCACCATCGCCACGGACAGCACCAGGTAACGTCGGACGTAAGACGGTATGTTAACCTGGGCCCGGTTCCTCAAAACGTTCTTATCGCTAAGTAGGTTTTAACCTATTCCTTAACCTCTCTCTTAACATTATGGCACGATTCCCGACACGTTCATACGCTAAGTATATCTTCTGTAAGTCACACTTTAGTAAGGTTGGTCGTTAAATACACCCAGACAGTATTCAACTAGGCTAAATCAAGTGTTTTCATGCAAAGAATAAAATTGTCATTACACTGATTGTTGTTAGATTTTTAATTATATTATTACACAATATTACAGTTTTTCTCGATTGCTTAAACACATTTCTTGAAACTATGCCTTGTATTCTCAAAACAGTAAACACAAATCCATAACGTCTCACCCAATTCCCCAAACATCCTATTTTCAGGTCAAAATTAAGCTCTACACTCAAAACCATTCACTCTTGCTGAAAAACCAAACTTTGCCTTCAGACAGGACACACAAGCCCTCAAAATCACACACACTACAACATAGTCTAACACACTGGTGCAATACAGTTTTTTTCAATTGCTTACACACTAAAATTAGAACTTTCCCACAATTAGCAAAACTTTACACTCAAGGAGCAAAACACCGGCCTAGATTTGCACAACTGTAAGCACATTGTCAACTTCACACTTTTTGCAAAACATTACACACAGTGATTTGCAAAACACTAAACACACTTGTATGCATTTGACACAGAAATTTATCATGATGTCATTTCCTTGCAATTTCAAAGCAAAGGCTTTCAAATGAGCACACCCATGAACCAATTGGTTAAACACAGGCACCAGGTGTGCACACACACTGGTGCTTAATTGTAGACACACCAATCAGGTTAAAGCACTATAAAAAGGCAACAGGTAAGTTCACCTGTCTTCAACAAAAATGGATGGTGTCAGAGGAAGAGGGAGAGTGCGGATGAGAGGGGGAATCCAGAGAGTACCAGGTGGAGGAAGAGGCCAAGGAAGAGGAAGAGGAAGAGGAAGAGGGAGAGGGAGAGGGAGAGGGAGAGGAAGAGGAAGAGGGAGAGGAAGACCTGGAGGAGGGGTAGGACATGCACAAAGAAGAAGACAACCAAATCTGTGTAATGAAATTCGTGCTACAATTGTGGACCATGTAATAAACCACGGACTAACACTGAGGGAGGCTGGATTGAGAGTACAGCCTAACCTAAGCAGGTACACAGTGGCATCAATAGTTCGGACATTTCGTCAAGAGCACAGGTGAGAAACTTCTCTTCAGTCAACAGAAAATCCATTGCTTACTGCATGTACTATATCAACAGTACTGTATATGTACTCTATATTTTGGTACTGTATATATTCCTGTGTATCATTTTACAGTAAGCTGTGTATTTTGTTTGGCCAACATAGGATTGAACGTCGTGAACACCAAGGAGGAAGGGGCCCCATATTCACACAGGAGCAAGAGAGAGAGATCATAAACCTCGTTTTGGCCAATAATGCAATCAGACTTCGAGAAATTCAAGCCCATATTGTCAATGATCACCTAATTTTCAATAATGTCCAACAGGTCTCTCTGTCAACAATAGCCCGTATCCTTAAAAAACACCAAGTTGTGATGAAACAACTGTATAAAGTGCCATTTGAAAGAAATTCAGACAGGGTGAAAGTCCTGCGGCGTGAATATGTGGTGGTACGTTTTGTTCACTGACTGTAGTATTGTGTACTGCACACATAACCTTTTTACTGTACATGTAATTTTACTGTATAGCAGACCTACAGTATACTGATCTACACAATGTGATCTTTTGCTGTATTTCAGAGAGTTTTGCAAATGGATGCGGAGGAAGTCCCACATGAGTTTATTTACATTGATGAGGCTGGATTTAACCTGACAACAGTACGAAGAAGGGGAAGAAACATCATCGGCCACAGGGCTATTGTCAATGTACCAGGGCAACGTGGGGGTAACATTACCCTTTGTGCTGCCATTACACAGAATGGGGTCCTCCACCGCCATGCCAACTTGGGTCCTTACAACACTGAACTCATTCTTACATTTTTAGACAGATTACACAATATCATCACAGCAGCAAACCAAAGGGACCAGATGCAATACATTGTCATCTGGGACAATGTAGCTTTCCATCGTTCTGCTCTGGTCCAAAACTGGTTTCAACAACACCCACAATTCACAGTTCAATACCTACCACCATACTCCCCCTTCCTGAACCCCATCGAGGAGTTCTTCTCAACATGGCGGTGGAAGGTTTATGATCTCCGGCCCTATGTCCAGATGCCCCTCATTCAAGCTATGGAGGAAGCATGTGATCAAATTGAACCAGCATCCATACAAGGGTGGATTCGTCACTCAAAAAGATTCTTCCCACGTTGCCTTGCAAATGAAAATATAGCCTGTGATGTTGACGAAGCCCTGTGGCCAGATCCAGCTAGGCGGAGAGATGTTTAGTTTTTTTTTTTTTTTTTTTTTTTTTCGGTACTGAACTGGATATGTAATTTGTTACAGTATTACTGTAAGCTTAGAGTACAATGGTATGTTCAGTAATAATATATGAAAACTGGAAAATGTTTTATGAATATTTGTTCAGTATTGACTGACTTGAGTACATGAAAATAAATTATTTTCATCAGTCTGCACAATTGGTGTCATGTGGTGTTGGTGAATTTATTTTTACACTTTCTGTGTAAATGCTAAAAGTGTTTTAGGTTGAGCACAGGAGTGTTAAACTGATTCAAACAGAGTCAGACCATATGATGGTTGTGTTTATGTTATGACAACAAAATAAGGTTTTTATAAGACATTGTATAGTTTTGACAAAAGTGTTTCATTTTGCAAATGATCTGAGGTGTTGTGCTACTTTGGTGTAGTGTTGTGCTAATTGTGTGAAGGGTTTTGAAAAACCGGGCCCTGTTTTCAAAATTGTGCTTAATCAATTGAAAAAAACTGTAAATTCAAAACAACATTTCCAAAACTGGTAAGTTATGTTGCTTGTGGTCCCCCCCTCACAAACCTTTTCACATGATGAACACAAAAGACACAACCAATGGATACATTTGCACATTTTTATTCATTCATGTACTACACACACAAAAAAAAAAGTACTCTTTTTTTTTTCTCTAAAGTTTTTTTTTTTTTTTTCATATTTACTGTAAGATGTGTGTGACCATCATATGACAGTAAAAGAGCACACACAAAACCTTATTCTAATATGGAAGTGTATTGGAATGGTAAATAGTGTTGGTAGGTGACAGGAGGGCCTCCACTCAAGGAGACAATAATGAACACATCTAAGAATGTTCCAAATACCATCATTGGCCTAGAAAGATAACATTCTGGGAGTCAAGACTATAAAGGATGAAGGATGCCCTCCCTTCACTGTCACACTCTGTGTCACTCTGTGTTACAGTACGACTGCTGGCCTTTTCTTGCAAGAAAATAAACCTCATCAAAGACTATTGGAAATGTTTGTTTCTTATTCAGTGATATAATTTTGTTTGCCACCACACCTCCCTGAAGGTTCTCGAGGCGACGGTAAAGCAACTCAAATTTGGCCTTACTCGTAGCCCAGCCTCCCTCATAGTCATACCATTGACAAAGACATGGGCAACTAGAGTGGCTTGAATTTCATCTGAGACTGCTTGTCTTCTTGCCCTTCGTCCCCCTCAAATCCAATGTTGGCATCCATTGCTCCATTGAAGAGCTCACCTTTTGCCCTTTTATGCTAAAGCTCTGATTGCTAATTGTAAAACTGTGTGACGGGTGTTTGCCCATGTGATGAGTCAGTGTGCATATTTGAATGGCAGTGTGTTCCTTGTGAAAACAAGAGATTTTCTGCATGAAAATTGTGCCAAAAGCAGAGAATTGTGTGTAGTGTTTTGAAAAAGGTGTGTTTTAGATCTGCAATTTGAGTGTAAAGCAGGAATTGTGCTTGTAGTTTAGCAGAATTGGTTCAGGGGGTTGGTGAATGAGTTACATGTTGTGGTCATTGTGTCTCAAGTACCAGAAAATGTGTGTAAACAATCGAGAAAAACTGTAACACAAATTTAAAATGCTTGAACTTATTTTACACACAAGCTCAAACAAGACCAAAACAATGGATTTTTACTGCCAAATTTACCAATGCTTTAACACTGTATGTCAGAACAGATAACACACCATGTTAAACCTAACCTTACAGGCTAAAGTCAAGGTAAACAGATGTTTATATTGTGAATTGAAACACAAATATATCCCCTGTATTTTATTCCATTGCTACTGAGAAACAGCTGATTGAAGTTATGCAAATATGGGACAATGTGGCATTCCACCATTCCCGTGCAGTCACAGCCTGGTTTGACGCCCATCAGAGGATGATGTCCATTTTCCTTGCCCCTTACTTCCCTTTCCTCAACCCCATTGAGGAGTTTTCTCAGCCTGGAGATGAAAGGTTTTTGACCATAGTCCACAGGACCAAATGTCCCTCCTGTATGCAAAAGATGCTGCATACCAAGACATCACAGCTGAACACTGCCAGGAAAGATTCTTCAGGAAAAATTCTTCTTCCAAAAGATTCTTCTCAAGATGCCTTGCCAGGGAAGATATCAGGCGTGATGTGGATGAGAACGTGGACAAATGCAGAAGTCTGTTTGTATATTTTGTATTTTCACATACAGTAATACTGTAAATGGCAGCTATATTGCATAGTTTTGTTATCTTGCAGAAATGTCCTGTTGCAAATAAAGCCGTTACTGCAGCAATTCTGTCTCTGTCTTATTTTTTTCATAAACCATACATTCTATAAAGCTACTCTAAGAAGGGTCATTTATTTTGTTGTATTGAATTTCTGCTGCAAAAAAACAACAACAAAATGCATGCATTACAAACAAAACAAAAATGTAGAGACTTCAAAAAAAACAAAAAAAACTGCAGTGCAAAACACAATCTATGATCAATACAATATACTGTCTGTTGTATAAGGGCATACCTGACACATTTAAAATAATGCAGTTTCTGTAATTCCATCTGATGTTAGTGTTTTTATGACATTGTGCTATGATTGACTAAATCTTCCTGTTGGAAGAGAACATGTGTTAATGTTTTGATAGACATGGTGTATTGTGTTAGTGTATTATTGTATTTTGAAAATTAGTGTTGGAGTTTAGTTTACAATGTGTGATTTTGAGCATGAAATTAACTGTTTTGCCAATTGTGTGTTGTAGTTGTGTTGGTGCGTTAAGAGTTTAGGAAAATTGTTAAAAGTATTGAAAAAATTGTCATAGCGATTGTAAAAAACTGTAAGAACCAGTTGAACACTGATGTGCTCAATGTAAAACACTATGATGAATGGAAAACACTACAGACAGTACATACATAAGTGTGTTGTAAAATATTTGAGAATATTGTTTTTATACTCAGAACACACAAATACATGGTAACAAATATAATTTTTTTCCCCCACAAAAATATTGTACGCAGTGTACATCCCAACCAACACAAAGTTGTACATACAGTGGTCTACATACAAAACAACAGAAGAACTGACTGTATACAGTTACAGTAAAAAAAAATAAAAAAATAATCCAATGTTGGCATCCATTGCTCCATTGAAGAGCTCACCTGTTGCCCTTTTATGCTAAAGCTCTGATTGCTAATTGTAAAACTGTGTGACGGGTGTTTGCCCATGTGATGAGTCAGTGTGCATATTTGAATGGCAGTGTGTTCCTTGTGAAACCAAGAGATTTTCTGCATGAAAATTGTGCCAAAAGCAGAGAATTGTGTGTAGTGTTTTGAAAAAGGTGTGTTTTAGATCTGCAATTTGAGTGTAAAGCAGGAATTGTGCTTGTAGTTTAGCAGAATTGGTTCAGGGGGTTGGTGAATGAGTTACATGTTGTGGTCATTGTGTCTCAAGTACCAGTATTTGTGTGTAAACAATTGAGAAAAACTGTAAAGACATGGCAACTATAGAGTGACTTGAATTTCATCTGAGACTGCTTGTCTTCTTGTCCTTGCCCTTCCTCCTCCTCATTCTTATCCCTCTTCCTTCATGTCTTTCTGGATCCATTGTTCCAAAACTCAATAAACTGATTTGGGCCCTTTTATATATCTATTGAAGGTTCTGACTGATGTGTGTTCAATTTTGACTCCTTAGTGTTTCCACCTGGGTAATTGTGTGCTAACTGAGCTGAAGCTGTGCTGACTTGAGTGAACAATATTGAATGCTAGTGCTTTCTAAATGACAACGTGGTCTAGGCAATGAGAAATGAAGCGATTTGTGTGTAGAGTTTTGCAGTGACAGTTCAACAAATCTGACTCATGTGCCAAAACAGGGAATAGTGTTTATAGTTTAGGGAAATGGGTGTGCTTTTTGATAAATGGCATTATGGTTTTGAAATTTTTGTTCAAAAGCCTGGTTATAGTGTTTAAGCAATCGAGAAAAACTGTATTAATTTAATTAAAAAAGCGCTTTTAAAGGCCAGTGAAAGCATAGGCTACTGTCAGTTAAGTCCTATCCGGACGCTAATATTGTTTCTCATGGGCTTGTATGGTATTTTAAACATTTACAGGGGTGAGTCGGTGATTTTAGTGCCGTCCGAATCCATAATATCAGTGTTTTTTCTCACCCAACCCGCGTAAAAATCCCTGGCCAAATTAGTACCTACTGTTGTTTGACAAACAGGTCGTGTGGTAATTTAATTGCCGTCTGAATCCACATCTCTGAGTTTACAAGAAGAGATTCAAAATCCACTGTTTAAACCCTTTTTGATCACTGCCGAGCACCCGAGATGTAGGCCTACACTTTTATTACTGAAATGCTGGAAAGTATTTCCAAGAACAATATTTCATCGCAGCTCCACCTCAGCGAACAAAAATGGGAAAGAGAAGAAAGCACGTACAAATCTGAAATGGTTATTATGGCAGCAATATATCATACAATTTAAAAATATGTAGGCTAGGCTATTATAGGCTATTCTAGTTTGGATTATTTTTTATAATATCCCATGAGTCCTAATAAATGCAATTTCAACTATTTCTGAAGTGCTTCTTTTATAAAGAACACCGCTTTCTCACATAAACAGCCCCTGCACGAGAGAATAATTGATTCTCGAGCCATCGATATCAACCAATTCAGCACCATCGCCACGGACAGCACCCGATAACGTCGCATGTAAGAAGGTATATCTTAAGCAGCTTCGTAAGGTATGGTTCGGATAACACATTTAGGAACATAAACAACTTTGGTAAGATATATCTTTTGAGTCTTCTTAGGGCGCTAAGAGTGAGCGTTATCGGGGAACCGACCCTGTTAAGCTGCAACCCCACTTTTGAAAAATCCAGCTTCCTGAAGTATGGTTCGGGGAACACGCCTAGAAATGGTATACCTTTTAGTTAAGTTATACCTTTAGAGTCTTCGTAGCGCGCTAAGAGACAACGCTATCGGGAAACGCAGCCCTGCTAAACAAGCAAAAACTATGGCACACGTGTAGAATCAGATTTTCATCATAATAATGAAACATTTTAAAGGGGTCATATAATGCCATTTTTGTACAAGCTAATATGATTCTTTAGGGTCTAAATTAAAAGTTTGTAATATACTTTAATTAAAAATTCTCATTAGTATTGTAAGAAAACACTAATTTTACCTGGTCAAAAACAGCTCTGTTTTCAGCACGCCGTTTCAGTGCATGTGTCTTTAAATGATAATGAGCTTTGCTCACCCCGCCCCTCTGTTCTGTGGGTACACCGTATTAAAGGCCTCATTATACTTCTGCGTCGGACCTACGTCGGAGCCTATACGCCGTAGGCAACGTGTTGGTTTTAATTTATACTTCTGTGTCGTTGTCCGCGTTGACGCGCACCTAGGGTGTGAAACCCCGAGGGAGGGGTTCTGGCAGACCAATCACCGCACTTGTGTCCGCGTAGAATTGACGCGTTGTTACATTTTTGGAGAGGTGCACGTCAGGGTACGCCGTAGGGTACGCGCGCTACACACAGCCTACGACGTAGCTACGGCGGCAGTTCGACGCAGAAGCATAAAACAGGCTTTAGACATTCTCTGACCGTATCTAACACAATAACCACGTGTTATTCGTTATAAACGTGGGATTATGAATTATATTGAGAACGTCGTACATAGAAAACATGCCGTAATGTACCCTGAGTGTAAACCTTAGACGCATTCATCGTGAAGCCTGCAGCAAGGTTTGCAAATTTCGCAAAGATTAATATAAATACTAATATAAAGGTTAATAAAACATTACACTCACATCTTCTGGAGGTTCAGCAGGAACACGTTGGTACCGATCCGTTTTTTCTCGTTTGTGAAGCTGTCTGGTGTGAAATGATTCGCGCAAACATGAAAGCACAGACGATCGTGGGGAATCCCCGTGAGGGAATCCCCGCGTCAATCCTTTGGGCATATCACTTCAAAAACAAAACTCAGCCACTGCTTCTTCAAAGGCTCGGATTTAGGAACATCCAAATGACTGCTGTGTTCCTTATTACATCTAAGAACAGAACACCACAATCGCTTAGACGCCATTCTACTCCAGCATATCAACAATGGCGGACTACTATGACGACGGCTGTCACAGCTTGCTCAGGGCGGGTCTTAGCTTGCTCAGGGCGGGTCTTGTGTTGAAACACGGCTGTCAATCACAATAGCGGGAGGGGCGTACGATCTTATGACGTCACAATATCGAACGGCTTGATTTCAGAGATGGTCAAACATATAAGGAGATTAAAACAAAACCACTGGATGGATTTTTATCATGATAGGATGGTTGTGTAGAGGCACTGCCAACAGACATTTCAGTGCAATCAACTTGTAAAAGTGCATGTACCATTATATGACCCCTTTAATATATTTATGCTTTTATTAGACAGGTGAGCAACAGTTTGGATACCTTTATTGACAGAAAACTAATCATTGTTAAATTACTCAGCACAGTTTATTGTTTATTGTTTGAATCTCTTGTTTTTTCTTGATTTACCGCGAGTGACATTGTACCTCATATGACATTATTTTGTCAAGTGGCTAACATGATAGCATATCACAAAGATCTTTATTTGTAGTAAAAGTAATACAGCATTATCTCTGCCATACACTATAAAAACACACAAAAATATAAAAATGTTAAATTGCGTGCCATTTAGAAAATCAAGTCATCAAGCTTTTATTAATATGATATTCTAATCGATCTACTGCAATGTGCAACAACAAGTAGAGTAACGTTATAACATAACTTTCCACACACTCTAATGCATTTTTAGTATGATTGTTTTGATCAAGTTAGACAGCGCTGCGTTACCCCACAATTTTAATTCGTCAGATTACCTGTATGAGTAGTAATTCAGCACTTGTTTTATTAGAATTAGATTTAAAAAAAAATTGTGAAGGTCAAGTTCAGGGAATAAGGAGGTGGACGTCAAACGTAACTTTAATCGTAAAATAAACACACTGCACAACAAACGAGAGGAACTTCAGCTGCCTCGTTCTGCTCCCATGGCTCTCGGCCCTGCCCTGCTTCATACTACAGTAACGTTAATGAAACTAATGTTAATAATACATTAGCTCATCCATGAACATGATTTCTGCTCGATTCCTGTCTGATTGCATTATATCAGCTGTGGAGGTGAAGACAACAACTCCCATGATTCCACGCTCATTCACAGCGTCATCAAGCTACGCCTTTGTTATTGTGTTAAATAAAGCCAACTCTAGCATACAGTGCTTTTTAAGTGCATATTCGTTATTTGATTTTGTAAAAGACGCCCCCTGGGCTAGACGTCCTCTTTACTTTTAATTTTCCTCTTGGCCATAGATGGCGCTAAATCTCCATAAGCAATTTTACTGAAAGGCTTTGCTCCTCTTAATTTCGACTTTTCATCTGAGCAACAGTTGTGAGATTTATTCTATTTGACACAGAAATTCATTTAAATTAATGATTTAAAAAAATAAAGTTGTAAAATTGTACGTTGCAGGTATTCATTTAATTGTAATCCTGTGTTGTAGATTTTTTTTTGTTTTTTGTTGATTTGATCATTATAAATTAAATTTGTTTTTATTATTTTACACTCATAACAATTTTGTCCCAAAATGAACGTGGAAATGGTTGCATTTATTTACTCTATTTTTTATTTTATGTTTATAACACATCATCATCATCCAGTAAATGCCAAACTCGTATCTAAACATGTTAGTATCAGTAAGCGGACATTGTTCTTTAGGGGAATCTTGTCCATGCTACTAAATTTACCTCTGAATGCAATTGAGCGCTTTACTTGATATAGGTGGACATTTTAGTGGTTGTTCCCATTTTTCTTGAGCTAGAGCTGCTTCTTCAATACTTTTCACTTCCATGAGCTCTAAGTGGCACATTCATTCTTTAGAAAGTTGGACAAAGCTTCTCGGTTGCTCGGTCAGTGATCTCTTAGCTGCAAGGTTGGCATTGTCCTTGGTAAGTAATGTAAGAAATAAGTCAAGGTTATGTAAGGAATTATAGATGTCGTTTTAGAACATATTGATGGGACTTAAAAGTAACATTGACTCCGCAGTTACAAATATAACATACATATTGATTATCCTTCTACTGCAATGTGAAGCCAAATTTAATTAAAAAAAACTTCCATAGGCTATTTGTGAATAGGTGACTATGACTATGACCTTCCTGTAAATCTGCTCTCCCCACTGTTGTAGTTCTTTAGTTTTGTACAGTTTCAGCACCAAGGCCAGTGCCTTGCAGTCTTCATAAGTGCTTTTACGTTTACATTCGTCTAACGGGGCATTATTTCTCTTTCTGTGAGGAGGAAATATTTGTTCAGTCAGTATTTTGACACTAAGGTTTTTTTATTTTTTTTTAATCTGTTTTGGAGAGTGGTTACAGAGACTTTTCTTCTGTGGGAAAAAGTCCCTTAACTGTTAACTCCCAACATTTCATCTCTAATTCAAATGTAAATCCAGACAAAGCCTGCGCTTTATGTAATTTATCAGTTGGGTATTACAGCTACAGTTTTTAAATAGGTATATGCTCTTTATTATTTCTTTTCATGTTATGATGCAGTATTTTTTTAATCGATTACCGATTAGGTTAATCATAAATATAATAGGGACGTTCTTATTTTACTTTTACTAAAATAACTAGAATTTGTTATATCAGATCTGGTGTTGTATGATTAATCACTAAATAACTTTTTTCCCACAATTGCAAGCGTTTAGGCAGATTGTGTTGACTGGTATGCAAACTCTCTCCACTAGAGGGCAGCAAATATAGCAAAATGCAGCACTTTTACACAATCTATTCTCGAACAAGCCTTGTTCGACTTTCATTGGCTTGCGTAATGTCAGTTTCACATAATTAATTGAGTGCTCAATCAGAATACTTTATAAACTACATGGTTTTGGATTGCATCAAAGTTAATTAGTAACTTTGCATCTAAAATTCTATAAACTCTAAAATGCTCTGACTCTTGTAATGCCCATTAATAACCAAAAGATGGAGGTCTACCAATGACTAATACACTATAACTCTTGACTGGGTATTGATGGTGGGGGATGGGAAGCTTACAATCATGTTGCATCTGTATTGGTTACATTTTGCCAGTCTATATGACATCCATTGATTTGCTAATGGTATCAGTCAAATACATAAGCATTTTTGTGAAAAATTTTTTTACACACGGACTATACTGACCAACCACATGGCCTACTCACACAGTCAGACAGATATGAAAATCATAAATGCCTGAATGAAAATAAACAAATAGCTATTTAAAAAAATAAAAGTCTGGTTGTCTCTGAATGCCTTATGAAAAACAAGTGATCCACAGTAATCCCACCTGTTGATTGCTATATTATCCAATGACATGACTACTAAACAATCATTTATATTCCTGCATGACATGCATGGCACTTTGCTCTTAATGAAAAGATGTAAAATGACTCTCCTTTTTTAGAGTGATGACCAGGAGACAAACAGTTCCGCCTTTACATAGAGACCTACCTCAAACCTGCAGTCCAGATGGCATGGCTTTAGTGCTCCTTGTTAATATGGCAGCGCATGAATGATGCAGTGACTTGTCCTGAAAACAAAATTGATCCCACAACAGATGCACTGATGGGAAATAGAACATGAGCATGCTTTTTTTTTCTTGTTTCATTATTGGCAATATAAACATGCACCAAAAAATGCCATGCAAGCTAAGGACGCTTTTTTTCTCTCTAAGCAAAATGTCTAGATTAATGGCACCAGTTAATAAGTGCACTTGTCTGAGGAGGGATGCTGACTTGAAATGTTACAGTAGAGGTTTTATAAATAACTCTGGTCTCTGGTTTCTGCAGCTGTCACCAGTTAATTCCTGTTCCTTGTATCTCTCTGAGGACGCTCTGTAAAGTCCTGGTGCTCTGGATTGCTTGTATATTCATTCAAGACCAGAAAATATGCTGTTATAATGGAAAGGCCATTGAGAGGCATGAAGTCCCACAAGAACTGTGCAATGAGACTATTTGTTGTGGTTTTTTTTATTTTTATTAATAAATTCGATCTTTGAATATATTCAAAGATTCTTATCACTGGAATCTATTCTTTGAATAGAACACGTCTATAACATCCTTTTTGTATTTTCTTTTTTTTTTGAATATATTCAAAAGAGATTCAAATTAAGATGATGAAATAGAAAGGCCTGGACATCCTAAACATTGGGTTTGATCTTTAATTTCTTTCTGCTTTAGATGAAAAAGGTTTTCTTTGCAGTCCCTGAATAGAATGGTACTCAACTACCTTTTATTTAGTTTCTTCCTGTATCCATAATTTGAAGCTTATCTTGCAATGTGAAACAGATCCTGGTTAAGGTGTGTTAAACCCTCATGCAACCCAGTAATTCTGGTTGAGGAGCGACGGATGCAGGCTGAGCCACTGAATCTCTGTCCTGTTCATTATTATCCCTGTCCCGCACACTGAATCCGACGGTCCTTTAGATGAGACCGGGTGCTAATGAGGCTAAAGCGGCCTCTTCCGTGGGGATCTGAGTGAAGAACACCTAGGGCGCAGTGGCCTGGTTTCACTCTTCTGATATTACAGTGAAGCAGCTTCCATAAATTCAGTTCCTATGATGTTAATCCATTAGATGAGGACATTGGAGGAACTAAGAATCAGATGAGGAAGTTATTTTTAATTTTATTTTTTTGATTGACATGTATTTAAAAAAAATTTTTTTTTTTGGATCATATATCCGCACACTGTAAAAAAATATTTTCATGCTTTGTTATCACAACGTTTTTTATTTTGTCAAATCAATTTAGATCATTTATGTGGTTCAGATAATATAATATTTTGAGTTTCTGTTGAATAAACCAACTTCCATTGTATTAACTAAAATTTTTCATTTCAATGAACTCAAAATTTTAAGGCAACCAGGTTATTTTTTTTAAGTTAAACCAACAATATATATTTTTTTACAGTGTATTATTAATGACAATTAAATAAATATTGATATAAATTGGAGTCAATACAATGTACAATGGGAGGGATGCAGGTGGTTGGGGTTGTGGTTGACATTGGATGAGGTGTGGGGTTGATGGCAGGCCAGGGGATGAACAAAAGCAATGGAAAAGGAATGGAAAAAAAGTGTTAATGCTTTTTAACAAGGAAAGAATAAAAATAAATAATAGTGGAGGGGAGAGACTTAAGCAATAAAATGATATTAAAATGCTATAAATAGATTTTTATTTTATTTTAAATAAACCGTTCTTATGAACTTTCTATTCATTTTAGAACCCTGAAAGAAATGTTTCACGGTTTCCACAAAAATATTAGGCAGCACAACTGTTTTCAACAATAATAATGTTTCTTGAGCAGCAAATCAGCATATTAGAATGATTTCTGAAGGATCATGTGACACTGAAGACTGGAGTAATGATGCTGAAAATTCAGCTTTGCCATCACAGGCATTTTAAAATATATTCAAATAGAAGTTTTTTATTTTTATTTTTTTATGTAATAATAATTCCCAATATTTCTGTTTTTATGAATGCATAAACTAACCTTTTGGCATCTTGAATTGTCAGAATAATCCTTAACCATATTTGGATAAGGAACCAAGAGATTTGCTTTTGAGCACAGGATGATAAACTCAGGATAGTGACTGATCCTTTAAATTGTTTGCCATACAATGCAGAGACGATGAAGGACTAGTGATGATTTTATTCCTTACACAGAGCTGTCCAGGCTTGCCTCGGCAAAAGAGACGCAGAGGACATCAAAGGTGTTTCCAGTTTGTCTTACCTTATGACTTTATGCTTTGTCACTCATTTAACTCTCACGATATGCTTCAGTGAAGCATGACTAGCTCTGCAATGAGCAGTGACAGACAGCACTAAACATTCCAAGCAGTGGGGAACGGGACAGCTGCGTGGACTAGAACAGAAAAGAGAAAGAGAGCTTGCTTGGTTTCGCAACATGTGACTGCTAAAGTATTTAAGCTTTATTGCATGAAAACATCTAAATGCATCCCTTTTTTTCCTTCTTCACTTTGTCACCTTCCTCCCTGAGTCACCTCTCCCTCTGGCATCCTTGTCTTTTCCCTCTCACTCCTCCATCTCACTCTTCCCTCCATCATCTGTTAGGTGAACAGTATCCGCCAGGTTTGTGAGCCTCTTTTGTCTTGGAGCAGGAGATGTTGGCGCAGCCGGATCATGTTTCAAACTTTCATTTCCTGAAATGTTTGAGGGAACATCCAGGGTTTTATCAGTGCCCGTTACACTGAGTGGAAGGGGGAAGGAGCTCGAGTTACCTGGCCGGTCACTTAGCCATCAATGAACAAACGACTCTCTCTTTGAGCAGAGATCAGGGGGCTCATACAGGCCCCCTCCATTATGATTCATTTTTTGCACAGCGCTCACTCGGACACACACATGCACGTGCGAAATGTATCATGCATCTACTGTAATAACGATATATATGCCTGAGTTAGACATTTCAGAGCAAGACCTTCAGAGTCAAGGTCAATAATATGGTTCCTCATCTAAACTATATTGAGCTTAATTTTGTCTGTGAACCCAACACAGACATACAAGAAGCTAAACAGTATCTTAAAGGGATAGTTCACCCAAAAATGTAAATCGTCATCATCACGGTACTTACTGTCATGTTGTTCCAACCCTGACTTACTTTCTTCTGTGGAATATAAAAGGTAATATTTTGAAGAATGTTGTAACTGTTTTGCCAAATGGGGTCCAAAAACAAACACGCTATTTTTTTATTATTTATTTTTTATGTTTCACAGAGGAAAGAAAGACATGGAGGTTGGGAACGACCTTCTCTCTTGGACGCAGATCAAGATGTTATGACAGGCTGTCTGTCAGCACTGATCACCTGTGAGTCTCCTCCCACAATGCCCCTCTTCACCTCTGTAATTGTGCGTGTCTTCACCTCTGCTCTCCACAGGAAGGATCTGTGTTTGTCAAGTCGACTTAAAAAAAAGCCCAGTGTGGAAATGTCCAGCGTGAAAAGACCACTTGGTTTGTTCAGTTTAGAGCTTCAGAATATGTGTGTAAACTATGTTCTCACTCACCTTGAATGATCTCTTGGTGCGTCCCAATTCACATTCTTGTGCACTATTTTATGACGTTTTGTGTATAAATAGTGCGAGTAGTGTGTTCACACTGAAAATTCCAAATAGAAAAAGTGCACTTTAAATACCAAGATGATGCACTTAATTAACTGAAAAAAGGAAGTGTGGAATGTTGGATACGTCTTGCACTCAACGGTCGGAGTTTTAATTAGGCTACGTAGCGAAGGGGGGAGGGCATTCACTACATGAGTAAGTACATTTGGAACATTGTCTTTGTGAGACTTTCTGAGATCATCATTATTGTTGTATCACTTCTTAATGGATCAAGACCTTACTTATGATTTCAACTGGGGATGCACATTATTTAAATTCTGTCCATGACATCATTACTTATGATCACTTATGATTTCAACTAGGGATGCACATTATTTAAATTCTGTCCATGTTATGCTGATTACCGATAAATGGCCAATATTAAAAGTGTCTATACTATTTTATTTAAATACATTATAAATAAAACACTGGAAAAATAAATAATTTTAGATTCTATAAGAACATTTAAGCATCACAAAATTATAATGTACGGAATAAAAAAAATATTCACTTCATATTTACTAACAATTCAGTGTAGCAGTTTTACAGTGTTATGTATAGATCATGTTATGTTTCTAAAATATAAAGTCTCTAATGCTAACAAAGGGTTCATTTATTGATCAAACAGTAAAATTGTATTGTGCTGCTTAATATCTCACATCCGTATTTAAAATAATTTTCAATATACATCTTTACTGTCCCTTTTGATAATTTTACTGACCCCAGACTTTTGAGCAGTGGTGTGTTGGTGTGTGTATTTATTTTCTAGAATTTTCCTTCCATTCTGCCTGTGCATGAATTGTACAGGGTGGGCCATTTATTTGGATACACCGTAATAACATGGGAATGGTTGGTGATATTAAAGTCCTGTTTGTGGCACATTAGTATATGTGATGGTCACCACCCATCTTGAGGAGTTTGCCCCCTCACATATACTAATGTGCCACAAACAGGACTTTAATATCACCAACCATTCCCATCTTATTACGGTGTATCCATATAAATGGCCCACCCATTTGACGGATATATAAATATGGATCTATTCATCACACAGACAATTTGTACGCTTCCATTCTAGAAAATATACAGTACACACCAACACACTAATGTAGGCTATATATATAGCTGATACTTCATATCAACTCTCCTGTGCAGGACAGGCCTCGCATATTCTGGAAAACTTCTAAGAAAATGAGAATGTGTGTGGTAGGCTATGTGTGAACATGAGTGTACATATTAATGTCAATTTATATGAGCCTGTGCACTCTACACATCGGCTCCTCCGTGGTCATCACCCTTAAATACCTGCTCTATGAACCCTGGAGCGACTGACGCCAGGCTCACAGCAAGTCTGTGAAAAACCCCTGCCCTCTTACTCTTCAGACGCTGCTGATGGAGGACTCCCTGCCTGGGTGACAACTGCCTCCACTCGTTTATCAGTGGGGCTTGGCTTTGAAACCTGAGCCTCTGTGACCGTTTGGAAGTAATCCGTTACCCAGCGCTGCAGAACAGACCATGACCATCGAGGGCGCTGGGAAAGCGTGTGACCTTCGAGTTTTTACTGATAAAAGCGTGAAGTCATGCGAAATTGGTGGAGTAATATTGCTGTCTTTTTGACAAATCTATAAAAGATAATAGCTTCCCCAGACAGGAAGCTCATCTGAAATCAGCTGTACAGAGAGATGACGCAGCGGCAGGTGTGCGGCACAGGTTTAGTCTGCCTTTTATGACGCGTGTTTGCTCAAGTGCAAGTGTTTGTCAATGCATAGGGGAACGTGGCATGCGATGCCTTTTTTTTTAGGGACATTGACAATAAGTTCCCTGTTGAGTGTAGGCTACCGAAGTCTGAAGCTCTGATTATGTTTTTTTTTTTTTTTTTTTCTTCCTACATGATAATTACAACAATTATAATTGTATTGTAATGTCAACGTTGATGTCATTGTAATGGAACACAATGCTGGTTGATTGGCAGTCGGAGAAACGCGCAGTCACTGTGGTGATGCCATTAGTCATGACTTCCTGTAAGGTGATACAATGTTCTACACTATGCTCGTTCATCTTGCATCATTCTTTTGTTTAGTTCAGGGGTGCAAGAGATTAGCTTCAACTCTGATTAAACACTTCTGATCCAGCTAATCAAGTCCTACAGGTATGTGTGTGGAGCAGAGATGGAACTAAACTCTCCAGGACTGTGTATGAGGTTTGCACCATGGGTTTATAGTATGTTTGGCGGGAGAATGAAAAGGAATGGACAAATATTTAAAAAATATATATAATTTGCTAAACAATTTTTTTATTTATGAAGGAATTGGTCACCCTTTCTTCTGTGGAACACAATTATTTTATTTTTTGGGGGCAATGAAATTCAACGGGTCCAGTGTTGATTTAGACCCCAATGACTTTCATTGTATGAACAAAAACAGCACAAAAGAAAAGTGTTCCACAAAAAAAAGTCAGTCATACAGGTTTGGAATGAAGGTGCACACATGATAACATAATTTTCTTTTCTTAGGAAGACTATTACTTTAATAATGCAATAGGAAAATATAATGTTATTTAGTAATATTGATGGATCATATGTTTCTTTGATTTATGAATGTGTATTGCAATAAACGTTCCATTGGGATTAGAGTCCACTACAGTTAATAAGGGATTCTCAGCGTCTCTCCAAGGCCATATTCTTTGACACACAACCATATGGAAAACCACTTTCACTTTTTTTGTGCAAATGCCTAACCATTCCTGAGCTTTCCAGTGATTTATTATAAGCTGTTAGAACAAACTAACATTTGCCGTCCCACACAGAACCGTCTTAATCTTCTAAATTCTAAGGTTTGTTTAAACAGTTTATGTCTATCTTTTCTCAACCGTCCGTTTGTTAATTTATCATTTAGCTGCTGTAGTCACACAGATTCTTCCATTTGATATTTCAAATCTTTTCGGTCTGTACAGCTTCCAAACATTTTGCTGTGTGTGTGTGTGTGTGTGTGTGTGTATGCTGTTTGTTTGTCCCGTCTTGTAATCCTATGATGCCTCACTGAGCCAAACCTCGAGGCGAGGGATGACCTGAGCTCAGGTGACAAAAGGTAATACGGGGAAGGGCAGGGAGCCATGAAGCCCACCTGTTCTCCCTTACCCCCCTTAACAACTCCCAAAAGTCTAAACTATTATCTGTGAAGAAAATAGCACTCAGTCATTCCCCCTCCTAAACCCCACAAAGGCTGCTCACATTACAGCCGAACCCTTTTCTTCCCACATGAGAAACACTCTATTTGTCTCATTCACGTTCAGCACAGGCCTCTGCTTTGTGTGCTCACCTTGGTTTACAGGGCTGTAGAGCTTGTGCTCCAAGAGGGAATGGGGAACTGGAAACCTGAATCCTTTAAAAAGCAGCCTTAGTCCGCTATAGAGCTCCAAACAACCTGCCCGCTTTTTGCGAAGTGACTTTAACAGCAAACCTTGTTTTGAAAGTTCATACCATTTCTTATTTTTAATTTACTATTACTTTTTTTCTTGACTCTTAAATGGTTGCGGCATATTGAAAAAATCTGTTTGAGTTCAGTATTCAGTACATAAAAAATTGAACACAGTACACAGAAAATTCTCACCCTCATGTTGTTCCAAAACCCGTAAGACCTTCCTTCATCTTTGGAACACAAATTAAGGTATTTTTGATGATTTGATGGTCCGAGAGCTTTCTGACCCCACATAGACTGAAGCGTACTCGAGAATAAAAGCGACGAGAATACTTTTTGTGAGGAAAAAAACAACAAAAATAATGACTTTATTCAACAATTTCTTCTCTTCCGTGTCAGATGCTGTTCACGTTGTAAACACAGCGCAGTGCTTCCGGGTTCTACTTCAGAACGACGGCTCAGTATTGGCCGGCTCCTGTGTCAGCATGACACGCATACGTTGTGGTGCTCACGTGAACAGCGCTGGCCAATACTGAGGCGCCGCTCTGACGTAGAAACCAGATACTGACACGGAAGAGAAGAAATTGTTGAATAAAGTCTGTATTTTGGGGTTTTTTTGCACACAAAAAGTATTCTCCTCACTTCATAAAATGAAGGTTGAACCACTGTAGTCACATGGACTACTTTAACGATGTCTTTACTACCTTTCTGGGCCTTTAAAGTTGTGATTACGTTGCTGTCTATGTAGGGTCAGAAAGCTCTCGGATTCCATCAAAAATATCTTAATTTGTGATCCGAAGATGAACGTTTGGAACGACATGAGGGTGAGTAATTTTCATTTTTGGGAGAACTAACCCTTTAAGATTTATTAAAGTAATAGCTATTTTAAATTTTAAATTCAGTCATACTCTCCCTCTTGTCATATCAAACCTGCATGACTAAATTTCTTCTGTGGAACACAAAAGATGATATTTTGAGAAATGTTGATGTCTAAATTACACTGGACCCCATTGGTTTTCACTGAATAAAAATTACAAAAATACACAAAATATCTTCTTTTATGTTCCACAGGTTTGGAACAACATGAGGGCAAGTAAATAATGACAGAATTTAGTTTTTTTGGAGTTAATTATCCTAAGTAGTATTTTTAGAAATGTTGATAGGTTGTCTTTGATTGGTGACTGCATTTGTTAAGAGCACAGCAACTTAGAATGTTGTGTATATTTTCTACAAATAGGCCTAATTTCATATTTTTTTAAATATCCACAAATATATCCTTATATAAACAATGTTTACATTTTTTTCAAGTTATGTATCAGTAAAACACATGAGACTGGTTCCTAAGCCATTGGTACTGGTTTGCATGTTTGTTTTTGTATAGGTCTTTTCTTCTTTGTTTGTTTTTTGACACGAGCAAGGTTGGATTGTCCATTATATCTCTATTTTGTTTTAAGAGACATCTCTGAACAATTAACTCGGTTAATTAATTGTATAAATACATTTATAAATACGAGATAATAAATTAATTTTAGAAAGTTGGTCTGAATAACCTAATTCCTTAATTTGATTATCTAATAATTAAAACAAAATACAGAATTTAGATAATAAACGAAAAAAATTAAATGGTACCCGTGGCTGTCAACAAATGTTGCATTTAATATCAAACTTGCACGTTTTGGTACCCTGGGGGCAGAATTGAAGTGCCCCTCTATGGGCGGTTCTGGGCCTCCATTGCTCTAATGCGAACCTATAGCGCAAGCAACTGGTTCCGATTAGCGACCGGAAATCCTCGGTACTCTCTGTTAAAAACAATTACACTGACATGCGTGCGTGGAAGATGGGTGGGAGACTGCCTGGTTACTCGACATGTCGCTGGGCTAACGATCAGAGGTCCTTGTAAAGTCTCTCCTTCAGTTTGACCATATTTTAAATAAGCCAACATTGGCCAATGCCAAATAATGTGGCCTAGTAAGGCTATTCTAAGCGTTAAAGTTAGTGGAGGACATTATTATTACATAATATTATTATCATTGTCTTAAGATCATTATGCCAATTAAACAACAAGAGCACATGTCAGCTGGTCCCGAAACCCATGTTTGCGTTTTTGCTCAAAAGAAACTTATGAATGAAGCCACGTGAGTTTGCCTCCCGCAGCTGGTATGTCTTCTCTTTGGCCCAGAACCACCAGAACAAACATTGGGAGAGCGCAAAGTAAACACCCCACTACAAACCTAACGATGCACTGCGACCACAAAAGCAACACGCGCCTCCTGAGGCTAAAGGAAAATCAACAACTACCCGCTTTTTGTTGACCCACAATATTAAGAGGACGTTTGTGACACGAGTAGCCTACATTATATAGAGAATTATACGAAGAAGGGCTATTATCATAAGAGGATAAATAGGGTCATCAAATATGGATTTTATCTACTAATTTATTTTACCATACTTTTAACAAATCGTTATTTAGCTAATTTCCATTGGTCTGTAGGCCATTTCTTCTCAAAATATTTGCACACGGGAAATTTTAAAACGAATTGTTTTGGTATTGGGTTTAACTTTAATATTTAAGTTAGATCTAGGATTAACATAAAGTTATTATTTACAATAATTTCCAAACAGGTAGTGTACTTTTGTAGAATAGGCCTAGGCTATATAATGTGTCAAGATGGGTATATTTTGGGTCTTTGCTCTGATGCATGAACGTGTGTTATTTTCACCCTTGATTTTAAATTTTACTTAGCCTAATTAACCATTTTTATAATTTAAACGTAATGGTGTATTATATTTGGAACTATTTAGGCTACATGTTGGGATACAAAGACATGGCGCTTCATCTGTGAATAATTTTTCACCATTTAATTTGTTATATATCACAGATTTATGGCGAACTTGCATTTTTGTTTTCCACTTCGTATTTTATTGGTGCAAAACAGTGTGATGAAATGCTAGCAGAACGTCTTATGAGTTTGAAGAAAAGAATCGCTTTATTAACTGCTTTTGGTTTGTCTTCTGACCAGTTTAACGACTTGGCAAATGTCAGTCCGTAATAGTCTACCACGGTAAAGCGTACCACTGAGTATTTCTCTGAGAACCAGAGAAAAACTAAGGATTTTTATTTAGATTTATACTGTTCATTTTTCCTTTATATATATATATATACAGTAAAAGTGGCAGATCTCAGTCTATATTTGGTACAAAATAAACAAAAATAAATAAAAGCTCAGTCGTAATCACTTAAGAACCGAGGTCCACTAGGCTTGAAGTTAAAGGTCCCAGTAAAGAATCCTGGAGTTGATGTGGGTGTCCTTGCATGCCGTGTACCGACTGCGCGGCGCCGAGGCCGGTCATGGAATACGCGGACGCGCCGGGATGGCTCATATTACCCTGGAGCAGGAGCACGGAGTTCTGGTCAGGACTCTGCGGGGGCGAGAACTCGTCCTCCGAGCTTGACATCAGGGACTTCCCGCCGTCCAGCGGTGAAAGCTGGTTCTGTTTGTTAGCGCCCGTGTTGTTGTTTTCGCTGTTCTCTCTGTCAAAGATAATGAGATGAGGGTTACGCAGGCACATTTAACATTATAGTGTAGATCAAATACGCTGTGTAAAATATAAATTCGTAGTCTTCTCAAACATAAATCTAATTTGGTCATGGTTCTCACATTAAAATGTATTTGTACTGAATGGCCATCGAAACGAAACCTTCAATTTCATCTGAAAATATTGAGATTTTATAATTAAGTTGAAATGTTCTCTTTTATTTTGACTGCTGACAAATATAAAAATGTAAAAAGAAATGATCAGGTAACTCAAAAAAAAAAAGGTGCTCCATCTGCTAACATTGGCTAAAATAAGAGGTTTTATCCAGGTCAACAAATATTATAGCCTATAACGTGACTAAATCAACCTTCATTTTTCTTATATCAATCAGAACTAGATCCTTAATGTAACAACTGTACATTTTTACACTGATACGATGTAAATATTTTAAGGACCGACTAAAAGCAGCGCTCTTGGAATCATATAGCCTATAGACGTGTCAACAATAGCATCATCAGCAGTCAGCTGTGAACTAAGTGGAATGAAGGGCTTGAATTGGCTGTATGAAACGCGTTTTTATTTTGTTCTCAGGTGACTGAGCTTACCTTTCTTTTGCCTCCGCTGCGCGATCCCTCTGCCGTCTGTTTTTAAACCAGTTGCTCACTTGGGTGGTGGTCAGCCCTGTGGCCTCAGCCAACTCCCTCTTTTCCCGAGGAGATGGATAGGGGTTGTGCGTGTACCACTCCCGCAGCACACCGCGGGATTTCTCCTTAAAACAGTAGCTGGTCTCCTCGCCGTCCCATATTGTGCGTGGCAGAGGAAATTTCCTGCGCACTCGGTATTTCCCCACCGCTCCCAGCGGTCGCCCCCTCAGCTTCTCAGCCTCAACGTAATGGGCCTTAAGCCACAGCTGCTGCAGCTTCGGGTGGTTGTGCGGAGAGAACTGGTGACTCTCTAGTATCTTATAAAGTTCCCTGAAGTTTCCACGATGAAAGGCGACTACAGCCTTGGCTTTGAGGACGCTCTCGTTCTTGTGGAGATGGTCGCAGGCCGGAAGAGACCACAGAAAACGGCCGAGACGCTCAAGGTTCCCCCCTTGTTGCAGCACCTCACACACACACGCGACTTGCTCCTGAGTAAACCCGAAAGAAGGCAGCATTGACATGACGTCTGACTCCCGCTACCAAACCGCTATCCTCTAGATGCTATAAAGGAAGCGGAATGGGTGACACCCCGTTTGCCTTCGTTCAATGGGAGCGATTAGGTCGCTTGACAAGATTTTTTGGGGTTGGAGATGTCCTCTGCGCGCGCCGTGAAGTTTTGGGTGTTTGTTGAAGACAGTTTGTTCACTATCGACTCATGTCGCGCTAAAAGAGCACTGCGCGACTGCTGATTGGCTCTCCAGCTGCCCTATCCCCAGCAGCAGTGCGGAGAGAACTCTGCTTCCATTTCCTCCCACGGGGACTCGGTGGTCTGAAACTGGATCCCCCGTCTCCAGTTCTACCTGAGGGAGCCGGGCACCTCGATACTAATCAATTAGAAACTGTCTGAAGGCACCCAAAGCCATTAAAGGGCTTATATTTAATCCTAACAGATTTTTAATGAACAATATTAGGTTAAGTAAACCGAGTCAAATTAACGGCATTATCTTCATTTATTAATTTATGAGGAAAAAGTCGTTCCTCAATTGCATATTAATATTAGGTAGACAATTCTGATCCGCAGCAAAATCATCAGTTGATTGCTACAGTTATTGACTGTGCCATTGTCAAAGGCACGCGCTCTGCGCAACGTCTAGATGCGCGCGGAGATATTTGGAGTTCCATTAAAAACAATCAGCCTCTCGAGCTGGTAGAGAACATAATGGTTATCAGTAGATAAGCAGCGCCCCCGGCTCTTCAAGCTATTCGACAGAACATGCAAGGCCAGTAGAATCACTGAAATGGCGCTGGTTACACAAAGATGCAATATTGCATTTATTTATAAGGATAAACTGAGTCAAATTCAGTTAATATCAATAAATTACGCGCTTCAAGTGCTGTTTATTTGAGTTCAACAAAATCGGTGAAAAACAAAAATGAGAGAAATTTACTTATATTTAATATATATTAAATCAAAATGTATCATGTTGTTTTTTTTTCTGTTTTGCTTTTCTGCTTTTACTTTATTTGAACTTGAGATCAAAACATCAAACATAGCTTACAGCACTTAAATGATTTGTATTCTTTAGGCTCAGAAAAAAATGCATTCTTTCCAGCTCTTTCTTTCTAGCCCTCTCCCCTCTCTCTGTACAGTGAAATCTAAAACCGATGCATTAGTAAATGAGTTCTGTGTTCGTCGAGGTCCTTGCCATCCAGACGCTGTTTTAAGGCATAGATCGCGTTTCTTTATCTTCGTAGAAATCTGCAACCTGACACCGCGGCGACGCGAAACTCACAATCACTCACCCAGAATGGAGCACCTCTTTTAATTTAATTTGAGACGCGGCGTTCATTTTTAAGTCGCTCTTTACGCATGGGCCAGTTGATGTAGACTAAAGCTACTCAAGGAGCCTCCACTGTTCCCTCTATGGGCTGAAATGATCTTGCAAGCCTCAAGACACTGGGATAAAACGAGGACTTAATCGGTTTTAGCAGCCAATCCGTGCACCTGTGAAAACAACTTTTTGCCCACTGTCTCTGAAGGGTCAGAGGAGCAGGCTAATGAAAGCTGCCCCGTCCATCTGTCCTGAGGGATCACCCAAGGCACAAAAAACCTTAGCAAAACGTTAACGCTAAAGATGCACCTCTAGTAAATATTTTCTGGGCTTACAATTTCTTTTCAAATGCAAAATAAATTGTTGTATTAGGCTACATTTGATATTTTTAGAAGAAGTAAAAACACGATTTTGTGTAATTTGTTCACTTTAAGTTTTCATTTCATTTTACAAAATTAAACAAAACCTTACAAAACTTTAAACGTTTTTAATGCGTAGCTTGTAAATAAATATATTTTTTCATGATTTATCGCAACTTTTCTCTATCGTCAAATCAAAGATAATTCATGTGGTTCAGATAACATAATATTTTGAGTGTCTATTTATTAAACCAATCTCCTTCATTGCATTAACTCAAATTTCTAATTTCAATGAACTAACAATTTTAAGGCAACCAGGTGACTTACTTCAAGTTAAACCAACAATATTTTTACAGCGAGGGTCTTGTAAATTATTTTGACTTCGATATCACTTTATATCTCATTGGATTAAATGACGTTTCATACGTTTTTAACGGTGGTTTCCCAATCCATAACCAATTTTCCATTGCTGTATGTGACTAGACTTTATTGAATTTAACGACATTTAGGTCTATTTCGTCAGTGGGGTCAAGTATCAGCGTCAGTGTAACAGCACACGGGCCTGTGATTGACGGCGCTCGGGTTGTCGTAATGTCTCCAGCACATTGCCGCGCGCCCCCTCCTTAAACCTCAGAAATCGAAAGGCCGTGCCCGTTCTCAGGCCTTGATCATTTCAAGATGTGCTCTTTTATAGCCTAAAGGCGAGGGTTGGCAAGGTCGACGCGAACTCCGGCACACATACCAATGGTAAACACACCATAAACTGCTTCCCTCAAAAAAGCAATCACGGTAGGCTATACAATGAACAACAATGAGGTCATTCTCTTAAAGTAAATGACTCTCCAAGCGTATTAAACAGAAAATCTGAAATGTACAAAAATTATATTAAATCAGTTCGACGCAGAAATTTCGTTCGTAAACACGTTATTCTTAATTTTCTGCAGGCTTAGAGTCTAACATGTTGTTCTATGATGCGATGTGAAAGGCTAACATCAAAGCAATCACATTTTTTGTCCAAAGACAAAAACATATCTGAATTAATGATCAGTTCAATTAAAAATAATAAAACAACACAAATCAAATTTTGGTCATTGGTAAGGAGAGAATCAAAGAATTGGTTTGAAATGTAAAGTGACATTTACATTTAATTATTGAAGTCATAGGGTAAAGGTAATCTGGGTAACATTAGGCCTATAATTGGGTAATTTGAGGCATCAATAATTTAATAATTTTTTTTAACCTCTTCTTGGTTTATGAAAATGAGAACCTGATACAGAGACCCTTTATATTATTTCATACATGATTATTTTTGTACTTGATTTGATTGTTTTGTTTTTTGCTCAGATTGTTTCTTGAGGTTTTAAAGCAGAGTTTAATTTACTGTACAAGAAAGACTTTTTTTCCGTTGTGTCCTCAGTAGAGGACATCAGGACTGTGTGTGTGTGTGTGTGTGTGTGTGTGTGTGCGTTCATCTGGTGGGAGAGACAGCAGATTAATTACATAGGCCTACTTTTTTTATATAATTCGTATGAAATAAGATATTTCTTTCGAACTTTCTTCGTCTTCTTTTTTTTTTTTTTTTTTTTTACAAAAGTGATTGTGTCATTGTTTATTATGCCCCAAACACTACTTCGAAAATAATAAATAAATAAAAATAAATAAATAAGAAAAAGTGTTGACTCCCAGTAGGACATGATTAGGACACTCATCATTTTGTTTGTCACATTGTTAACGTCTTTCCCCATTCTAATCAGAAACGTCAATGATAACAATAAATGCGGTTATTTCATAAAGTAGCTTGCACTTGCTGTTTGCACAAGAATGTGATAGAACAAGTTTTTTAGTTGTATTTTAAAGCTTTTATGTGTGGTATCAAGCCTTTGGTTTCCTCATGCCACAAACCCATCAGCATTCATGCTTATACTTTTCTACTTAGGTAAAGTTTAAAGTCAAAGTCAAAGCAGACCCATGCCACAAAGCTCTCAATACAACATTTAAAACTAGCTTATGAGCATCCCTAACATTTAATGGACTAGATTTTGAAGTCATTCTGCTGACCCCTGCTGGCTTGGATGTTCTAGTGATATTAGAACATTATTATATTATATATTATATATTATATAATTCTATGATATATAGAATTATATTTTAAATATGTATTTGATATATATATATATATAAATATATATAAATATTTTTATAATCCATTTGCTTATTATGTTTTTTTTTTGTATGAAAGTATTTGGAAGTACTTTTTCACTCAGTGTTTTCATAAAACAAACATAGATTATTGTTCTCTAGATTGAAGAAGTGTGTACAGAAGTGGTGGGTCTCAGACCCAGTTGCCCCTTAACCTCACATTAGCAGTGGGCACAAGGGTCCGGTTACATGTGCTTCACAGTCTGCTGTGTTTCACTAAATGTCACACTATGAAACCTCCAGAAAAAGTCAGGGGTCAGGTTCTTTAATAAGCCCACTTCTGCAGGGTTTCTTATTTTTTATGGCCTGTCTTTCCCAGGATTTATGAACATCTTCACTTTGTTTAAAACAAATTAAAATATGCAGAAAATTGCTGTCTTCTGGAGTGTGAATCTATACAATCTGCTAAACCATGAAAAAAAAAAATGTTGGTTTCTCATGATATATATGTGGTTGACACTAAGTTCCTTGTACTTTACATTCTTTTAGTGAAACTGGAGAGCGAATTAAAAGAAAGGTGTTTTTTTGTTCTCTTCTGTGCCTTTTGTTATAAAAGATGAACCATCCCATTCATGGTACAAGGTGATGGAGTGACGTATTTTGTATTTAAATGATACAGAAAAGCAACATAACACTGCTTCCCATGAAACCCACAGTGACATATAGTCTGCCAAGGGGAAATTGGGGACATAAAACACACACATGTCCCTCCTTCGTGCGCCCACCATTTCTTTGCTTAAAGCCCCAGACAATAGTGCTTTCTTACCCTGCAGTATTCCAGGAGGCGCCACCTGATACCTGGCAATCAGCTAATCTGGTGCCCTAGGCGACAGGGTCACCTTTGGGCAGGTAACAATAGATTCTTTACCCAATGTGCTTTTTTGTCATCTCCTTTGTGCGGGGGAGCAAATCCTACCTGGGCGCCATTCAATTAGCGCTGACTCACACGGGCTGGTGTAGACAGCTGCGCGCCAAGACAAGGAAACGTTCCCACGGCAGTAAACATACTTTGGGCATTCTGGCTCCTACTTTCACACTTTCTTGAACAATCAAAATTTGCATAGATACCAGTCTCATTAATTAAAATATCTGCTGCCTATGTGCTACAACACGTTGATGTGCGATATGAAAATTCCTGTTTAATAATATTCAGAACAGAGCATATATCTCCTATCACCCGTTCATAATCTACCAAACGATGAGCCTGCATTTTTGCCCTGGAGTCCTGGCCAAAAGTCTATTCCTGCTAGATCATGTGAGGACGGTTCAGGAAATCTAATAAGGATATGTAACTTCTCCTCATATACTCTGGCTTTTTGGATGACCTTTACTTTGAGTAATGTCATGACAGGTACCATATGACACTTTAAGAGTGAGCGGGGCTTATTCAGCTGTCAGGTTTTGGCTAGAGATCACAGAGGACGCCCCTGGTGAGAACACAAGCTTGATCTCCACCGTCCTGCATATGTGTACGTCCATGCATTAGTAATGTCTGAGATCACCACCAGCCATCCAGGGGGTCCAAGTTGTAGCCTGATCTGGTTAAATGGATAGTCTTGGATGTCCTTTAGACCAACATCATGCCTGCCATTGGTTAAAACATATAGCCGACTTACCTGGTGCTTCCAATAAGAGATGATTCATTGAAAGTGATGTCATTCCCTTTACTTATTGAATTATCTGGCTAGGACTCTAATGTGAAACACCGGTGTCAGTGACATAGACAACCCTCGGATCATTCATTATATATGTACAAATATAAATATTTAATAGGGTGGAAGGGTTTAGAAAAAATAGGTTTTTCAAGCAGGACTGACGTCTTAGGTTTTCTCATGGTTCTTGAAGTATATGTACAGAGCTCGCTTTTGGTGTAAAGGTGCGGTCACATTAGTGAAATCTTAGCAAAATTTGGAGACAGAAAATGCCATTTGTCTATTTTCAATATTGTAGGGATATATGAGGAACTGAAGTCGCTTTCAAACAAAGCAGCTTTCTGTAGGTCAATGTAGCGAATTTGCGAGACTAATTTGAACCTGTTGTGAAATCTGTGAGGGGAAACCTTTCACCCTAATGCAACATATCCCAATTGTGGATTCCTATTGAAATGACTGCATTCCGCCAATGAAATTTGCTGAACTACAATAAATGTGACCACACCTTACGAATATTCTTCTTGTCCTGCAAGGATCAAAGAACTCAGCGCCGGGCATTTTCTAAAGATAAAGTAAATGACAGCATATGCCCAAATCATTTTAAAACAGTCTGCACACAAATCAAGAAAAACAAACACTCATACTTCAGTTATTTCTCATAAATTCTACCAAACAAATGTCTTGTTGTCTAGCCTAGCTTCCTAGTATATTGACAGTTTATGAGGAAGGCACATGTGACCAGTTAATGGTCAAGATTATATACTTAAAAAAAAAAAAAAAAAAAGTCCACACTGGGATGCATAGAAAGTAGTTGTATGTTTGAATCACAAATTCTGTAACATAAAATTCCTCAAGTCAAACATAACAAAATAAGCTTTATCACATTTGCATCGTCACACTCAAAGAATTTAAATACAAAAGACCATAAACAACAACAACAACAACAAAAATCTGTGCTTCAGTAAAATCTTGTAAAATGAAAAAAGCTGCATATTTTTTTTTTTGATTCAGAGCACATTTGTTTTGTGCTTTTTAATGGGTCTTTTCGTACATGTTTTGAGGTGCGAGTAAAGACACTGCAGCCAAATAATCTTCAAAAGGTCAATGCATTGCCTGGTACATTCTGCAGCCCTCTTAGTGCAAGTTGGGATATCTGAGGACAGGAAGGCACTGTTCGTATTTTATATCCATCGGTAGGGTTCATTTGAGAATTATTTGTGCTTACAGAGTCCGTAAGAGCACAGTGTGGCGAGACAAAACCGGTCCAGCACGACTGAAATGCTGCTCTTAATTTTTAATGACATCATCAGAGGTCGCTTCCATCATCGTCCATCTGTACAGTCTGCAGCTTGGCCAGCTCTTTCCCTTCCATGTCCAGATCCCCACAAACAACCCTGACTGGGCCTTCTCCTGCCCTAGAAGCAACATGCAGGCTGTTGGGCAGCTGGACATCTTGAGACCTGTAGTCTGAAGACAGGGCTACACTGTTCTCTTGGAGACCACGTCCGGCTTGACTCAGAGCGTGATGTACCTCGGTGCTGGAGAGGGCAGAGGTGACTGTGGCTGTTACGGTAGGTTGAAGAGAACCACTAGAGGAGGAAGACGAAAGGAAAAGGGAGGCTGTGTAGCCCAGGTTGCCTCCTTGGTCCAGGGGCATTTCAGAATGATAAGTGTAGTTTCCAGACACATCCAAAGGCTCCTGCTTCACCGTCTGGGTGTAGAGCAGGGTTTGGCTCGAGTGATGGGGAGAGTCACTGACCACATTGCCCAAAGGAGCAGAGCCTGTATAGAGGATAAAAGAGAAAATGAAATCCAGTTTAGTAAATGTAGTTCTCCATCTCTAGTAAGCTTCATAAACTATTCAATAGGCTATATGTGATGCGCACATGCTCTATCTATTTGAGCCGGAAGTAATGCTTGTAATTCTAAATTTAAATACCGTTTTTAAACCGTTTAATGTGTCGTGGGCAGATCGCTGTAGCAGCATTATTAGTTAGCCGCATTGTATCATTAGCCACATTAGTTAGCAAGAAAACTGAATTTTAAAGAAGAGCTTATTGCAAAATTCGTAAATATATTGTTACATATATTATAAATGAATTGTATGTTTTACATGTTCTCTGATTACTTAATTATTTTATGTAGGCCTATGTTTAAATAAATATCCTAATGCTATCAAAAATGTCAGTTTTTTTTTAAAGTGGACAGTTAGCATTTTAATTATTATTTTGTATTATACCATAATATTTATATCATTAGAGAAAACAGACTTTCCCTTCTTCATTCAGTGCATAAAACACATGGTCAAAACGACTCAAAATAACACAGCTCACATATTGTGCTGTGACTTCAAGGTAAACCCAAACGCCTTTGCAGAACGGCCTGGACATCAACCCTCCCAGTTTAATACAACTCATTTGAGAACGGATGAGAGAGAAAGGACAGAGCGTGAAGATGTGATCTGTTTATCCAGATGGGACTCCTTTGTTGCTATCTCAAGAAGCTCGCATCTTTTTCTCTCTCTTTCTTTCTCGGTCATTCTTTCAGTCTGTACTTCTTTTCCTTCTTTTCTTCAGAACTTTTCAAGTGAACTGTAAAATGAAACACCTTTTTCATTTTCTGTTTGCGGTTAGACTCGCTATGATTTCCTTGTAACTCTAGAATGTGGTTCTTGGCACATGTCTCTTGCAGTGACAGCCTCTGGCTTTCGGCCAGACACTTTTCTTCCATTAGGCTTGCACAAATGTCTGATAAATAATCACAGAGCCCGAACTCCTCCTCCCCTCGCTTACTAGCTCACTTTCTGAAACTAGAACCAACGTTTTTCTACAAGTTTTCTGTAGCTTCCAGCAGTCATTGCTTGTGAGGGCTGTTGTATAAAGGGGGTCAGGAACATATTTTCCTTCCATCTGACTTGTACATTTTGAACAAAATCTGAAATTACATCTCACTAGTTTTGGCTTCGTAGACAAGAATGGCATTGCAAGGAAATTGCTAATGTTTCTTTGTATTTGTGCGGCACTGGAGATCAAACTTTGTGTTTTTATGAAGACATATTTTATTGAATTGCCTTGAAAATTATGGGCACAAGGAAACAGGGTTTCGGCTAAACAATTTTAATATCGTCTTTTTCTTGCTGGATCGTTTGGGCCCAACTGTTTTCCTTCTAAATCAAAAGTTCAGCCAGGGGTGGGTTTGTTTTTATGTGGCTCGTAAACTGCATATTAAAGGATAAAACAGACGAGCGAGAGAGGAGCAGAACGCAGCTAGCCTTGCTGTTATTGATGTGGCCATAAAATATTCATGGAAAGAACCATTAGTGAGTGGTTAGGGCCATGAAGGGGAGGTGGGGACCGTGTTGAGAGGCCTGCGTTTGGTATGATCCTCTAGCCAGTTGACCTGGACCCTCACATGCCTCTCACAGTTTTAGCCACAATACTCTCCAACTGCCCGCGACCAACACGGCTCTCTTGCAAAACCTCTGCTCTTTTGCATCTAGCTCTGCGGTCACTTTTGGCAAGCTTAACAGCATAAATGTTCAGTCTTATTCTCCAAAGCGATGATGTAATTACTCTGGCTCTTATGAGCTCACTAGAAGTGCTCCGACTACTTTAGGTATTGTTGTTATTGTATCTTCAAAGACATATGCATGAGACACAGAGGCGCAAATCAGACGTTTTAAACTGGAAGTGGCATTGAATTCATTGAATTTTGAATGCAGACACTGAGACAGAACAAAATATGTTCCTTTAAGTGTTCTGCAGAAGAAAGTCAGTCATACAGTCATTGTATTTTTGGGTGAACATCCCTTTAAGCAATATATCTTATTGAATAAGGTCCTCCTACCGTGAGTGGATGATGTTGAGGATGGTGGCAGCATTAGAGGAGGAAGACCCATGGTGGTTTCATTTCCTTGGAGATTGACCACACTGTAACTGCTGAGATGAAGGGCTCCTGAGGTAGTAGATGGCGTGGAGGGGGCCGAAGCAAAGGAGACCACTGAAGAAATAACTCCATCTTCAGCATTGGAAACTAGAGTCTGCATGGCGTCTAGCTTTCCAGAGGCAGGTTCAGAAACCCCCATTGGGAATGGAGCATAAGACACAGAAGACCCACCTAACAGCCTCTCCTGACTGTGATGGGAGACCCTCTGGGGATCAAAGGTCAAGAAATGGCCGCTTGTGGTGCCAAGTCCATTCAGGAGAGCATTGCTACTGTGTGATTGAACGTAGCCTCCACCGTTGATGTAGTGAGCATTCACGCTCGCTAGGTCACCGTTAAAACTCATTCCTCCAGCTGCGTGTGAGGGCATTTTTACATCTCCAATTTGTTGGATGACGGTGGTTGTTCCTCCATCCAAGTAAACTGTAGGGGGGGCTGTTCCATGTGCGACTGAGCTAGAAGAGCCGCTGGAGAGGGGACGTGGTGACAAGTCCTCCTGGCCTTTACTGGACTCATCTTCTGTGCTGTGATTATCTGACTCGCTGGGAAAAAAAGAAGAAGAAAAAAAATCATTGTTTAAGAAATAGACCCTTTGGTTTGTGTGCGTGTGTGTGTGTGTGTGTTTATAACTTTGGTGCTGAAAATGTGTTTTGCATGATAAATGACTTTTTTTTCCTACATAGTCATCCACCATTTGCACTCTTGGGAATTTACTCTTTTCATTTTGAATTGTTGTATAGTTTACTTCATATTTTCCAGAAAATGTAATAACAATAAATAAAAAAAATGTCCATACTCATTTTATAAAGCCTTATGTGTTCTGTGTGTAACATTTCTAATAGATCTCTTAGTTTCGTTGTTTCTCTGTTAATCAGCAAATTAAAAAGCAATTAGTTTCAAAATGAAAAACGTATAAGCACTAGCTGCTTTATCAGTAGCCTATATGCACTTGTGTAGATACACTTTAGGAAAAAGACTTTATAAACCAATTGATTAACTTGTAAGCACATTGAAATCACAAATAGGCTACTATAAAAGTCAACCTCTTGTGCGCTTCTAAAAACAGACCGCTATAATAAAATCATTTTCTGTAAATATCTCAGCCATCATTTCTAAAGTTGACTTCTTGCCCCCGCGGGTCAAAAATCAGATAAAAGGATCTGAGCTCTTGGAGGCATTTGGAGGGTCTCTTTACAGACTATGACAGCTGCGGGTGGACTCGAGCAAGTCGCATCTATATACAAAGATCTTATTGACACGACAAACCGTTGATATGTTCTGATTCAAAAGGCTCGCATAAGGAGTTCATGGGCATCTTCGTTCGAACAATGAATAATTATCTTTGTCAGGGTGACAGTGCAACATCAAAGCTAACGCTCACTGCAGACTCATACGGAAAAAAACTGACATCCCTTATTTACGAGACTTAAGATTTATTATTTATGATAAAAGCAACATTTTGCGGGCGGCATGGTTAAGAGTTATTGCCACCGCAGCTTGAAACTCTGTGTCATACAATCAAGATGCAAGCAAAAGTTTACAAATACAGAGCTGCTTCTTATCTGCCTCAGTTGCCTCAAGCTGTGAAGAGGATTTTGGCCACGTCAGGAGATTGAGTGCAGATCCCTCCGAGTGATTATCAGGGTGGGACAATGGCTTTAAAATCCAGAAACAAACATAGACAATGGCTATGGTAATGCAATGGCTGATCATATCTAAAGTAAACCGATGGTCTGTTTTGGTAGTGTTTGAAAGCAACTACACACGTCTGTTAAAATGTTTGTCAGCTCTTTGTTTTGCTTATCCAATTAATGTGACCCTTTTAATTAAATCTGACAATTTATAAAATGTCTACATCGTTAAAAGAGGCTTAGTATTGATTAGCTGAACCGACTCAAAATGTTGGTTTAGCATGTCAAAGTAGAACTTTTAAACAGTTCTTCAAAGAACGTTTTATTCTCCAATTCTTTTGAAAATCATATGTAGGCCTACTTCAAAAATGTACTTTAAAATTGATTTCAAAGGTTTCAAACTTTTTATACAACATAAACAACTTTTTATGATAGCCAACTCAAGAACCATAGCCTACAGCCAAAATGGCTTTAAATAAGAAAATTATTCGTTGATAACACTATATGACTTCAAAGAACCACTGAAGAACCTTAAATTTTTTTAAGAGTGAACGCGTCACGGTCTCCACGTTCTTTAAATCTACACCTAGAAGCGCTCAAAGCTTCGTATTTCAAAACATTGATGAAACGTGTCCTCCATTCGGTCTCGCGCATTCCATCATACGTGTCCCCCTCTCAGTCAACGATTAAGATACAACTATAACAGCGTCCTACCTTTTTGACTGCGCCTCGGATGGATTTCTGTCTCTCTGCCTCCTGTTTTTGAACCAGTTGCTGACCTGCGTCAGAGAAAGTCCTGTCATTTTAGCCAGATTTCGTTTCTCGGCTGGAGAGGGGTACCGGTTCCGCTTGTACATTTCCTTCAGCGCGTTCCTAGATCTCTCTTTGAAACAATACACGGTCTCCTCTCCGTCCCAGATTGTCCGAGGCAGCGGATATTTCCTGCGTAAGCGATACTTGTCCACGGCACCCAGCGGTCTGCCCCGCGCCTTCTCCGCCTCGGTGTAGCGCGCCTTGTACCACATATCCTGCAGGGACGAGTGGTTTGACGGACTGAAACTGTGGTTCTCCAAAATGCAGTAGAGCTCTTGGTAGCGGGCCTGGTGGAACGCGACTATCGCTTGAGCTTTCAGGATGCTCTCGTTCCCCTGCAGCAGGTCACTCTGCGGAAGTGACCAGAGGAACCTGGCCAGGCGCTCCACGTTCCCACCCTGCAGCAGCGCTTCGCAGACGCACGCGACCTGCTCTGGGGAAAAGGCCAGGGAGGCCGGCGAGCAGTCCAAAAGTTCGGCATTCTCCATCTGCAACTCCGCGGGGTCCAGCACTGACAGCTTGACACTCCCACGATTCTCCCTCTTGATCTCATCGGCACTAATGACCTCGCTTGAGGAAGAAGACATTTTGAACGCGTCCTGATAAGTCACTCCTCTGGGTTTCAGGCAGCACATCAGGCGATCGGGTTTCGCCCCTCCATCCAAGCACGATCAGGTATCTGGCCACTGTGTGGTGTGGATAAGATCTGGCGTCCCCCGTTCCACTACAAGTTTAACTCCACAGCCCACGTTGGAAAGGAGTCCAAGTCCTGAGCGCATTTTGATTCGCCGCTCTGGCCCTGCGGGGTGGAGCGACTGGGATGTGAAGACAAATGTTTGCGCTGGGAACGTCCATCAAGGGTGCCATTTATAACGCGGGTACCTGCTCAAGGTAATGCAGGCTGCACTTCGTCCTCACACAATACTAAGAACGAGTTTTCACATTTTCACATGTTCAAAGTAGTTGCTTCCTGTTCAGGTTGTGTCATCACTGACTGCTATGAGGCCAAAACATGCCTTTTCTTGAAGAATGAGTAGTAAAAGCAACTCAGAAATTAGCTTAATAGGCGATATCACTACCCTCCGGAGGTGATAAGACCCCCCCAAAAAGAAGTGTAATTTTATGTCATGATCTGTTAATGAATATTAAAAGACTATCATCTGAATGAGCATATCGGTATGCTCAATTAAGATAACTTCACATTTCAAGTTATCTAAACTTAAAATAAAGTAGACTGGACTATAAAACAAGTGAAATGAACATATAATTTGAGTTGGGACAACTTTACATTGCAAGTTGACTGAACTGAAATGATTAATTTCAGTTGTTTAATAGAATCTAGTCAACTTTATTATTTATAACTCTATATTCTTTATTCTCTATAACATTTCAACTTCGCTAAACTTACCAATTTAAGCCAGCACAGTCACAAACACTTACATTTTTAAGTTGAAACAAAAATCTAAATTTCCAGTTTAGATTAGGTGAAGTGTATATATATATATATATATATATATATATATATATATATATATATATATATATAGCCTATATATACACACACATACATTTTCTGTATACATTTTTACATGTTTTCCAATGACTTGTATTCGCCTAGAGGCACACACACCGTGTTTTTAAAGTTGTTAGCCTGCTTTATGTATTTATATATTTGATTTGCTTTTAAATTTAAATGTTTACTAAATATTTACTATTTTTATTCAAATGTTTAAAGTGAACTGATGGTGAAATTTTGGATTACCACAATAAATTATTCATACACAAACTTTAAAACCCCAGCATTGGTTATAACAACAGGACTCTTTGTACTTGACATTTTATTTTTCACAGTTTTGAGTTAATTTATATATTTACAAACTTCTTTAATTTATAGCAGATAGATATGGGAATAGTATATATCAAAGTGTGAGACACAGAAAGCAAAATAAATAAATAAATAAATCTAAGATGCAGAAATTGAAGCAAAATGTGCCACAACACTCCTCTATTTGACTTTTAGACAATTCAATCTCAGAGCCAATGCTTTGCTCATTGTCATGCTCTGAGTATATGTTTATGTTTATTTTGGAGATATGGTGTATTGTCTAGAAAGCTTCACTTTTAACTTAAAGACATTAAATTAAAGAAATATGAAAAATAACTAAATTATGCAATGCTATTTTTTATTTATTTAGGTTGTGTAAGAAACAAGCATTTTCTGAGTCTCAAATATTGCACTGCAACTTCCATCTGTTTATGTCTGTCCATTTGTCAGACAGGCACTGACAATCTGCCTCTTGATTGCACTTTTTTTCAGTTTGTCATGCTGTTTACTGGAAACTGAAGGTCTGTATGGGAGCCAACAACCGCAACAGCTGACAGGAGGCCCCTAGAAGCCTCCCACAAAAGCAAAGGGAAGTTTGATGTGATTGCATCCCTAAAATTAAACCCAGCACAAACAGAATGCCTGGCAGCAGCTCTGTGCACAACCCTGCATTCACATGCTCTTGGTATGAAGGTGGAATGAAGGTACGTAGGTACCAGACTTTATACTGTCCAGTGCTTATAGAAGCCCATGCAGGGGAAAGGCAGTAAACTATGTCTGGGATGTTCAGCCATATCAGGAATGGACTATGTAATGAAGTGAGCTGTCATGAAGTTGTGTTATGGTGAATTACAAACATCAGGATAAGACCTCTGTATAACCTTGGGAGCATGCAGCTGTATAATGGTCACAGTGCTACCTTTATCCCTTAGATTTCCAGTTTAGATTAGGTGAAGTGTTGCCTGTTGTTGTGGGCATGGCTTTTGTTAGCTGATAATTGGTTTAAATTGTCTGTTAGAAACAATTAGAGACAATGGAGGATGATGTATAGTTTTTTTTGTTGTTGTTGTTGTTGCTGAATATTTTAAATCATTGTTATAAGCACTTTGTCAATCTCTACAAGACTTGTTGATAGAAATATCAACTTTTATTTTCCTAATTTCTCTTTACAAGGATGTTAACTCTAATCAGTGTATGATGAAATGTTGTGATATGACTTGTTTCTTTACAATCCATCATTGTAAATGGAGCATATTGGCTTGCGCTCATGCACATCCACACTGCTAAGTTTTATGTGATCTATGTCTTGCATGCTTTTTTTTTTTTTTTTTACAATTTAAAATAGTCCATTCTCATTGTTAGTTTCTGTTCACTAGCTGCTTGGGTGGCTTGTGAAGATTTCCCTGGTTGAATCAATGTGTAAGAGTGGGATGATAAGTTTGTCATAGGGGGCTGGGTGTTGGAATTCACCAGAGAATTTCCTGCCAGTTTAAATCCTCAGTATACCTGGAGCTTCAGCAGATGATCCAAAACACATGCAACCAAATCCATCACAATGCTTCAGTTGACGGGCCAAAAGAGACCAAACAGAGAGAGAGAGAGTGAATGAAGGAGACCCAATATCTTTATTTTATTGTTTTGTAATTATTTTATAATTTTGATCCCAGATTGATCAACTTTCAATGCTCCCTGAGGTGGTTTAGACAAGTTCATTATTCATTGAAAAACTGTTTTTATTTATTTTATTTAGATGTATTAAAGTAGTCAGTTAGTTTTTCTTTTTCATTTTATCTATTTATTATTGCTTTTTTTTTTTTATTTAGGCTATATATTTTTCATACCAGATTGATAAAAACGTCAAAGCTTTTTAAAAGGTTTAGATATGCTCCTCATTCATCATTCATTGACATTTTATGTCTTGGTATCAAGGTATAGAGAGTGAGTCCCTATTCCTCTAAAATATGTTCACCACCCGCTGTCTGTTTCATTGCTTGTGGCATCTCCACATGTCCGACACTATGGCCATGAATGAATCCTTTGTCGCACTGCAACTACACAGAAGCAACCCACCCCAACCCTTTTGCAACCTCCATCCTTCCCTCCATATGTTCCCAATACATCTAAACCTGTGGCCTGGGGGCTACCACTAAGCACCTGCCCTAGCCTGGGCTACAAAGGGAGCTATTCTTCATGATGAATTGACAAGCTAAAATTTATGAAGACTTAGGAACATCAGCGAGATAGGAGGGAGTGGGATATTATGTCTACTTTCATAATGTTTCTGAAGGTGATGGTCTGCGAGAGTGTGATGTGTGCTTGAGCGTGTGTTTGTCTATGTGCTTTGTGCATCTGTTTGTGCATGTCTTTCTTTGGTTTCCCCCATGTCTGGTTTTACCAGTCTTGCAAAGGGGATTTTTTTCAGTTTGTTCGCACCGCGCACTGAGCTGTTATCTGTGAGATCAGCGCATGCTAAATGTAGGATAAAATGCCCTTGATTTGACTGTAATGCTGAGTTTCGGATGGAATGTAAGCAAAACGAGTCAGCGCAAGCATTCTTTTATTTCTTCTGACAGAGGTTTGGCACATACTCTTTGGACATGCTTGTCTTAAAAAAATGATCAATTTAACTTGCTTCACAGTTTGAACAGAGTTCAGCTGCCTCACTTCACCAGAAATGACGTCATCATGGCTGTAAGTTTACGGTTGAGCGTTCCGATGGTTATAATGAAAATGCCAGGTTGAACAGATACGTTGGTTGCTGTGATGTTTTGCGTTCATTAAAGGTCATTCACGCTAAGAAAGATAACGATAATTATATCGTTTTAAATTAATAATCGTTCTAATTCTACGAAAATATCGATGTCCACATCACAGCTATAACACTACCGCTGGAATCACTTTAAGAATGATTTTTTTTCGAGCTGATGAACGATAAAAACATTGACAGCCAATCAGAATCCGAACAATTTTAAAGCGACAGATGACATAACTGCAGCGCGCCAACAGAGTGTTATTTTGCAATTGGCTAATATAGCCTACAGTTATCTTTAAAGTTTTCTTTACAGTTACCTTCCTTATGTGAACGGGCCTTAAAGGGATAGTTTAACCAAAAATGTAAATCCTGTAATAGTTTACTCACCCTCAAGTTGTCCCAAACCTGTATGAATTTCTTTCTTCAGCTGAACAACAACAACAACAACAACAACAAAATATATTTTGAAGAATATGGGTAGGCTAACCGAACAGTTGATGGACCCCACTGACTTCCATAGCATGGAAAAAAAATACTATTGAAGTCAATGGGCAAAATCTTCTTTTGTGTTCAGCAGAGGAAAGAAATTCATACAGGTTTGGGACAACTTGAGGGTGAGTAAATGATGACAGGATTTACATTTTTGGGTGAACTATCTCTTTAAGAGTGTGCATGGTATGCAGGATGTTTGCATTAGTGTGTGCGTATCTGTATGCTTAGGACCTGTTCAATAGGTAATTCTGACAGACAGGGAAATAAGCAGAAACTCAGAAAACCACAAGGGTAAACACACTCGTTTAAGATGAGACACCCTACTACAAACAATTTATTCACTTTGTCTTGTTGTCAAGGTAATGATGACAACTATTTTTGAAGACTGGTTGCTCTGTATCAAATATATTGTGTAGGCGGTTAATGTAGGTGTTACATTTCCCCACCCCTTTAATTGAGTTCTAAAGAAAAAAATTGTCTTGTTGAACGCTGCAGGCAAACTGTCATCTTAATGCCCTGATCTCCTGGCCTGTGTGGCAGGCATACATGTGTTTAACTGAGCTGTCACTCTGCTGGAGGGGGAAGAAATGATCTTAACCTTATAAGAATGATTGACAGTGGGACAAACCATTGCCTTGAAGAATGTGCTTTTTGTTTCAGTCAGTATTACCTTTTAGGTTGTTGCAGTTTATCATCAACAGCTAATCTTGCACTATATTATCAAGTTAAGAGTCCTGCTTTCTGACATCCCTAATCGACCCTTAATCAATATAATTAAATGCATTTTCAACTGTCTTATCTGCGGATAGAAAGGTGTGAAGTTAGAGGTCAAACAAAAACCATTGTTGTGAGTTAGTGGAAAGGGAAAATCACTCTAATCAGTCCTATTGTTCAGCCATATCGGATTCCACCAATGAATATGAACAGCCGCAGATGAGTCGTTAAGATTATGCCTTTGGACACTGTAATGATATACACTGACATATTCATTGTCAAATTCAGTGATTTTTTCCCCCCGTTACTTATGGCAACAAACAAAGCTAAAATATTAAAATGACAAATATGACACTTGTATTGTAGTGACTTTGTCATCTGTGATGACTGTGCAGTATTTTGTATTGCCAACAAATCTTCCATTCCCAGGCTTCTCTGACCAGGGTGTGTTTTAACCTTGTGTACTGTCAACAACGGAGGAGGGTCACCCACACACACACACACACACACACACACACACACACACACATTATTCCTGCATAGCAATTTTATGATGAATAAATATCTAGTGGGGAAAAAAAAAAACTCTTTCAGACGATGAATCCTATTTTTCCTCTACATTGCTTGTTTTTTAATATTAATGATATTAATTAATGTTATATTATACTAATAAATATTATTTTATTATTAATAGTAATTAAATAAATGTTAAATAAATTTGTGCATAAAAATTAATATCCTACATTAATTGGTCAATAATAATAATAATATAAATTAATAAAATAAAATAAAATAAAAATGGAAAAAAATATTTATTAGGCCCTTGTGATTATTATTGGATATGTGTCAAATCTACATTAAAACTGCTCCTGCCACTCACATGCACACACAGTCTGTGTACATACACCTTCACACCTTCACAATGGATAACAGCTAATCTGAGGTTTTGTTGTTTTTTGTAATTACTTCTAAACAGTGTTGCTCAGTGAAGGAGCTTAAGCATGTGGAGTGGACCTCTGGGTCTGAGAATATAATGCTTTGCTGACATACAGGCTTTAAAAGACAGAATATTAAAGATGAAGGGAATGGGGTGAGAAGAACCAAAAAAAAAAAAAAAAAGTGAATAATCAAGATAAAAGTGCACATTCACCTTCAATATATTGATCAGGAAAGACCTCTGAAAATTCATTAAAGCATCAGCTCAGACAGTAGTTTTCCTTCTAGCCCCATCAATGTGGGAAATGTCTTATCTTATCAGCAGTTGACTATCTCTTTCTCCCTGAGTTTGCAGTGTTTGCATAGGGGCTGCTGTGGAGAGCTTGCAGGTGTGAAGTCTGCTCCGTCAGGGCTTTAGCTCCTGACATAGTTGGCTCCTTTCGCTGTATTGTTTATGTGTCCCTCCCTCTGGCATCTATCCACATTTCACAGGTATTTCTCTCCATCAAACGTCATTATCAGGCATTATTGCTAAAGAAATGCTTGAGAAAATGTGTTTTTCTTGGCCTCTGTCTTCTCCCCTGAGGAGAGGAACTCAAATAAAGAATAATCCATACCTCTCATTTTGCAACATTTTGACACTGAAAAGAACTAATGAAAGGCAAATTAGTTCTTCTGTTGTCATGATGTATAAGAAGGTTTTAATCTAATTAAACAGGCACATCAGTCCAAATAGCTTTAAATAACATAATATCAGACTTGTATTTCAGGTTGTTCTTTGAAGGGATGACAAACACATCTGCCTTGACTCCAGTCTGTCACGTAGTGCTCAAACCCACATTAAAAGGAATTATGGATGAGTGCCTGCATGCTCCCCATGAGGATGATTACTCTTCACCAGTATGTTACATGTTTACATAAGCAAAGCAGGCCCACTGTTTGACAGAGCTTCCTATGGCGATAATATTGACTAAAGGGGAGTTCTACTTAATTTGTTCCTCAGAGCACCTTTGGTTTGGTACCAGTGTTGCCAAGTGCGTGTTTTTCCCGCCGAATTGGGCTACTCATTGTTAACTCATTGACTGTGAACTCATTGTTAACAGCAAATCAGCAGCTGATTGATTGGGGAAACTTTTGTTCAAATGTTTGGGATTGGTAAGATACTTTCAGATTTTGGAAAGAAGTCTCTTATGCTTACCATGGTTGGATATATTTAAACAACACAGTAAAAACATGAATATTGAGAAATATTAGAATTTAAAGCAACTTTTTTATTCTAATATATTTTAACATGCTATTTATTCATTCTATAAATCAGTTGAATTTGCTGATTTGGTGCTCAAGAAACATTTCTTATTATTGTCAATGTTAAAAACAGTTGTGCTTAATATTTTTGTGGGAACATCATCCTTTTTTCAGGATGCATTGATTAATAGGCAGTTCAAAAGAATAGCACCTATTTGAAATTTGTAACATTATAAATTCAATTTATCGTAGCTAAATAAAAGTATTAATTAGGCTAATTAAAAAATCTTGCTGACCCCATGTTTTGAATGGTGTTTATATTATTATTATACTTAGGGTTAGGTATTGAAATCTAAATCTATTTACTTTTAGATTACTGCTATTACATTTTTAAGTAGTTAGATGTAAAATTTTTGCCTGATAGATTATAAGCATTTAAAAACCACATAGCACACCCTAGCAACACCCTAGTAACCAATCAGAGAAAACCTTAGCGACCATATAGCAACATTTAGGCCCTGTCCCAAATGGCGCACTTCATGTGGACTTTCGGTCTCGTGGACTTAAATTGCACGTCCTACGAGTCCGTAGGCAGTCCCATTCAGCATTTTAACGCTCTGAAGTGTGATCAGCAGCGCCCCATTTGTACCCTTGAAGCGGTCTTCCGCGAAGCCCGCATAGATGCAGGCTCCACACACTTTAACTACCCAGGAATCCTTGCGAAAGGCCAATCAGACAACAGATGGGAGGAGATTTCGCTCACGGATAATATTGTTGACATGGCTGAGAAGAAAATATTACGTTTTTGACCTAGATGTACATTTTACCAGTTGTTACCTACAGTTTATACAAACATTATGGTCATCGACCAGTGGTTGATGTCTCAAACATAATAATAGTGCGTTACGATCACATTATGATTCATTAAATAAATAGAACCGAATGTCAGGGCTTTACTGAGTCATATGTAAACATAGTATGAATATTGAAACCTGTAAATTCATCTGAAACTCATACACATTTTCATTATGTGTTAAAATTGTAATCGTAGTTCAAATGGAACAGTATTATTATGTACAACTGTATACATCATTTAAATAAGCATGATGTATCTATTGTCTAATGCCCAGGTGGCATGCACAATATCAAAATATAGAACTGTAAAATTAGGCTGTGTAGTTGACATGGAGATAAGACGTCGGAGCGCAAAAATGTGATTTATCCTGTCCAACAACAACCAGACCGTTATTTCCGGCTTGACGATCGAGTCTGCCCCAAAAATACCTCTCAATGCGCCCTTGTGGACTCGCGCCAAGGGCCCTATAGGTCTGCACTACATGACGTCACCAAAGTCCACAAGTCCGGAGTGTGCCATTTGGGACAGGGCCATAGTAACCACATAGTAGCAAATATTAAAACAACGACACCCCCATAGAAACACCCTGCCAACCACCCACAACCAGTGTTGGGGGTAACGCGTTAAGTAATGCCTGTTATAAGCAACTAGTAAAGTAACACATTACTTTTAAATTTAAAACAAAATATCTGAGTTACTTTTTCAAATAAGTAACGCAAGTTACTCAAAACCAATAAAACCAGTAAAATACAACCTCAGAATTCTATGCAAACCTGCAATAATTAAATGTTCAATTACACAAATATACTTTATAGTCTCACTATATTAACCAATGTATTTGCTGCTGACCTTCAGTGATCCAATTCAACCATACCAATAAGCAAAAATGATTTTAGACAAACATCACAGTTTTTTTATTTTTTTATTTTTTTATTGGTGAAGTAAGAGCATTTAACTTTCTTCAGGAGCACAGCTGAATGGTTTGTTTGAGCTGCACCCTCTACTGTACAGTCGTGAATTTGCATTTCACTTTTGGTAAAATTGCTTTTACATTTGCCAAAAAAAGACCTTTTTTTGTTATTAAAAAACAATCTAACATCTAAGCAAGCCCAGCTTAGACAAGGAAGAGTAACACACAAAGTAATGTAAAGCATTACTTTCCATAAAAGTAACTGTAATGCAATTAGTTACTTTTTTAGGGAGTAACGCAATATTGTAATGCAAAAGTAACTTTCCCCAACACTGCCCACAACACCCTGACATTGTGGTAGAGAGACTTTTGCATCCGCATGCACCACTTGCATTTTCTTCAGAAGATGCCGTTTGGTGTTGTTTGTGTAATGATGTGGAAATTAGGCACTGCACCTTTAAGCTTTGCTTGTGACTCTAGAAAGGGTGCATGGCATTGTTTATGTAAAAATAGCTGCAGCATTTAACGGATAACACACGCATGAACAGACTTACACAACAATGCTGTTAATAACTTCACTGAATTCCTGTTTTAAAGGCCATGTTATGTCCTCATGCCAACCTTAATCTGGCCTGCTCATTTGTTTGTGATCAATATTATTCTCCAGAAGGATGAGAAATGGTCATTAGAGAACTGGGGAGTGAGTGCTCTCTTGCCATTACTATTGGCCATTATCTCTCTCCAGTACTTTAGCCTCTCTCTCTCTCTCTCTCTCTCTCTCTCTCTCTCTCTCACACACACACACACACACACACACACACACACACACACACACACACACACACACAGACTCACTCTTTTCTTTACTTAGGCATGTTTTTTCTGTCAGGTTTTTATAATCCAGCTGCAGGGGAACGACATCGGCTCATCATAAATCACCCAGCGTATTACAGTGTGAATATGGAACTTGAACCATAGATGTGGCCAAGGCAACTGCCATTACTCGCCTCTATGTTTATTATACAGGGACAACACTTATCCTTCGATAAGAATCGGAAAGAAACGTTTTTTTGCACAGATGTTATGAACAGATGTGTGTGTGTGTGTGTGTGTGTGTGTGTGTGTGTGTGTGTGTGTGTGTGTGTGTGTGTGTGTGTGCGTGCGTGTGTGTGTGTGCATGTGCGTGTGAAAATGTCAATCATGTCAATCATGTCAATTCAAAGAATGATATGTGTCACTGGTGAACACCAGGATTGATCCTTGTCAAATCAATGCTATAAGTTTTAAGCCTATATTATTGAAGTGGAAAGACATTATGTTTATATAGTCATATGCAATTTACTTACATCAATAAGTGGTGCAAAATGTATTTGAGTGCCCTGACTCATATATTCTGATTTGCTGAGATCTGATTTTCGCTGTGTGAGTGAATGTTTTCCTTACGCATATCTTGGCAGTAAGCACCATGTGGTGTATTAACGGAGAAACAAAAAACTCATGAGGATTGTGAGAGTTTGCAGTGCAGTTCCTCAAACCTGAATTAAACCTCAAATGCTGACAGCAAGAGAGAAAGAAAAAAACAGTGAGCAATCTTGCTCTTGTTGCTGTTGGCACAGCGTAAGAAAATGATTTCATCTCGGAAAGACGCAGATTTCTCAGCACTAACTGGCAATCAGGAAAAGATTCCAAAGACATTTTCCCCTTTTCGGGTTAATTGGTGGGATACCCAGAAGATTTTCATTTGTTTTACCAAGGAGCAGTTGTCGGGAAATCATCTCTCATCATCAGAGGAAGAAGAGAAGGACATGAGTGATGAGTGTTTAGTGCGCTCCCGCCCTCTCTCCAAGCAACAGAAACATGACGACAAAGCAGGAAGTTCAGCCTCTGTACACCCTCCTTATGGACCTTTGGGAATCTGAGTGGTTGGAAAAGGTCATGATTAATAATTTAATGTTTATTGGTTTAGCTAACGCCCTTGCTTCACTAACAGGGGGAGTCTCAAGTTGCTAAACTCTCTGTTTAGGACCCATATGATATACAAGGCACGTGGTTAGACCATGTTTTTGCGAACTACGTCGAGCCACAGATTTATCTCTCAGGGCCACCAAGTAGACGGCTAAATCCATAGGTGGCCACTGAGAGGCATCTGTGGCTCAATCTGAGTAATATAAAAGAAAAGGACAAGAATTTTCTTATGGATGCGCCCCTGTCACCTTCTGGCCTCTTTGGCGATGCTGTAAATTCAATCGTTGAGAGGTCGCCGAGCAGGTTGCCGCTTTCCAGAAGCTCCTCCCCCATCGCTCTCATGTCAAACTTCAAAAGCCAGCTCTTCACAAGTGGATCTGTTTGCATCTCGAGAGACGTCTCACTGTCCACTTCGGTTCTCCCTCACGCATCCAGCTCCTCTCGGACTGGATGTTATGGTGCAAACGTGGCCGAGGTGTATGCATTTCCCCCGATCGCTCTGCTCCCGGGAGTTCTGTAAAGAGTTCGCAGGGACCAGGTTCGGCTACTTCTTATAGCCCCGCAGTGGCCGGGCCGAGTATGGTTCCCCGATCTAGTATCTCTCCTCCACTAGAGTTACCCGTCAGGAGGGACCTTCTGTCCCAAGCAGGGGGCTCGATTGTTCACCCCCGTCCAGAACTGTGGAACCTGTGGGCTTGGCCTCTGAAGGGGCCCTGCTCAAAGGGACAGGTCTCTCAACTGAGGTTGTAGAGACCATTCTACATTCCAGAGCTCCCTCCACGAGGAAACTTTATGCCTTGAAGTGGAGAGTTTTCACTTCATGGTGTAGTGATCGTCAGGAGTTTCTGCAGGAGCGGTTCACTGCAGGTCTATCCCCGTCCACTTTGAAGGTTTATGTGGTGGCCATAGGTGCTTACCACATTCCTTTGGGTGGACTGTCTTTGAGTAAAGATCCGTTGGTATCTCGTTTCCTCCGTGGTACTCTGAGGCTGACGCCTGCAGCTTGTACCAGGGTGCCGACATGGGATCTGTCTCACTTGCTTATGAATCGGTCGGACAGCCTTCACCTATGGCTGTCCGTTCCCATTCTACTTGGATTATGGCGGCTTCTTATTACAGGAGTTGCTCTCCAAGATGTTTGTGATGCGGCAGGGTGGTCCTCACCGCACACATTTGTAAAATTCTACTCTTTGACCTGGGACTCTACACCAGAGTCCCAGGTGCTCTCGTCCTAGTGCTGCTCCTCTGCGATTTCACACTGGACAGACACTTGTCACTATGGTGGCGTTGGTATAAACGCTCCCTTAGCATCAATCAACGCACCGTGAGTTCCCTTAAAAGGGAACGCCTCAGTTACGACTGTAACCTTGGTTCCCTGAAGAGGGAACGAGACGCTGCGTCACCTTGCCATATCTCCTACGTGCCTGTCAGCGACTACTTCAGACTTTTACGAAGCTAGCGCGGCTCTGTTTTGGGCAGGCTTTATAGTTTCCTGGTTCATGACGTCACCCGCCTCTGATGTTCCGTCACACCATTGGACTGATTTTATATGTGCTTCAAGACGTCATCACGTGAAGCGTTCCCTTAGCGTAAATCGACGCAGCGTCTCGCTCCCTCTTCAGGGAACCGAGGTTACAGTCGTAACCGAGGCGTTTCAGAACGTTCAGAGAACTTTCAAATCTAACATTCCCATAATGTTTGAAGAATGATAAAATGGAATGCACCTTTATTGCGTAACCAAGAAAAAATGTGTTTTGGTTCAGAGAACCAAGGTTCAGAGAACATTCAGAAATGATGTTGTTTTTATAACTTAATGGGAACATTCTTAGAACATATTTTTGTTAGCTGGTAAGTGTTGTAACAGAAATCATACAACTTCATTTGAACTTTTTGCGTGTCCTGAATCTGATTTTCTTCTTTTTCCAACCGTTCAACCGGATATCCTGAATGCTTTCATCATTTTTCTCTCTAGAATAAAGTCCCTTTCAGTGTTTTGCCTCCCAGTATATCGCACTCAACACAGCTGGGAACTCCTAGATCAAGTTTCACACCAAAGCATCATGATCCCAACACTACTGATTCTTAAAAGGGAGGTCTTTGCACTGACAGCAATTTGCATTGACAAAGCAACCGATGAGATCCGGTGATTTCTGGTGGCATGATGTGGGTTTGTCCAGTGATGCGACAAAGTTAAGAGAAGTTTACCTTCATTTAAATGAGCAGAAACTTGATGCAGAGGCTACCAACGGGAGTGAAGTCACTGGTGATCACGTGATCTCCTTTCAGTCATTACCTGCTCTATTTGTATGAATACTGTATATCACATTCAATGATATAATAAATAAATAAAAGTCAATAGAAAACCCTGTCAGAAAATCCATATAGACAAAAAATACAATGGAAATCAATGGAAGTGGAAACTGTTTGGTTACCAACATTCTTCAAAATATATTTTCATTTAGGTTGAGTAATAATAGAATTTTCATTTTTTATGCCTAAAGGTTAATCACACATTAGACACTTGACTCCCTTTCTTGAGCAACATTTTTGTGTCTCAAAAGGCAAAGAAAATTATTTAATTTGTATCATCAAGTACCAAGTTACAAATTTCAAGGTTGTTCTAGGATAGTTTTGTCTATGTCTTGATGTAAAGACTATTATTATTTCCATCTGTCAGTTGTCAAGTCATTGCCCTCAGGCACATCAAACTTGAACAGGCATGCAGTCCAGTCAGATAATGGTTTCATTCGCCTCATATGTCTCTGTCAAACATGTCACATCAAACAGTAAATGCAATACAGCCACAACTGAGGGAAGTAATTACTTTTAATTAATACAGTATATATATATATATATATATATATATTAGATATATTAGATATATTAGATTAGATATTAGATTTTATATTCCCACATATATTAGCAGCACAACTGTTTTCAACATTGATTATAAGAAGAAATGTTTCTTGAGCAGCAAATCAGCTTATTAGAGTGAATTCTGCAGGATCAAATAACACTGAAGATTGGAATAATGATGCTGAAAATTCAGCTTTGTCATCAAAGAAATAAATTACATTTTATAATATATTAAAATATAAAATAGTTATTTTAAATTCTAGTAATATTTCATAATATTATTGTTTTTACAGTGTTTTTGATCAAGCAGCCTTGCTTAGCATAAGATACTTCTTTCAAACACTTTATAAAATTTTGTGTTTGTCTTGGTTTATATTCCCATATGCATTGTTTTTATGTAATGTCAGCTCTCACATAAGTACCCAATCTAAATTAAACAGCCACACAAACAACAGGACAGGACACTCTGTGTTGTGACACACACGTACACAGAGAGGCCTGAAAACAGAGCTGTGTGAGGAATGTTGGGGGTGTTCAGGGGTGGGCAGAGGAGAGTTTGATTGGTGTGGGCAGCTGAGATTTGTCCCCCAGCTGTAATGACAGATTACTCAGCAGGTGTGCCACTCATCCCTCACAGTAGAGCTAATACAAGTGCTGGACTGCACAACTTAGCTCTCAGACACTTTTCTGGTTCTGCATGCAATATTATGCACAAAAACATATTGCATGCATGCCTGCGTGTGTGTGTGTGTGTGTGTGTGTGTGTGTGTGTGTGTGTGTGTGTGTGTGTGTGTGTGTGTGTGTGTGTGTGTGTGTGTGTGTGTGTGTGTGTGTGTGTGTGTGTGTGTGTGTGTGTGTGTGTGTGTGTGTGTGTGTGTGTGTGTGAGAGAGAGCCCTGTAATGTATCATCTGTGGGCCGAGATGCTGGGATAGACTCCAGGATCCCGACAACGTTGTATAGGATAAGGCTGTTTGGAGAATGTATTTAATATATATTTAATATGTATTTTTATAATATATATACTTCAGATTTCAGACTCCTTCTGCAGGTTACATTGTTACACCAGTATGTAGCAACACATAACTGTCTTTACGAGTGAGTCACTGAATCATTCACTTAACCGATTCGGTCAAAATCGTAGATTCTTTCAGAAACAAAACAAGTCTGGCATTATCCCAACTGGCATCCTAAGCACATGCAGTCTTCCTCTGAGTCCACACTTTTGTGACGTAATGCCACAATTGCGCATAGCGGCCGCAAAAAGGCCAGTCGTGAGCACCCTTCTGAAACTTAAAATGTCAAATGGAATACCCTGTACAGTCTTGCAAGACCATGGGCCCTATTTTAACGATCTAAGCGCACGGTCTAAAGCGCACGGCGCAAGTGCACTTAGGGCGTGTCCGAATCCACTTTTGCTAGTTTGACGACGGGAAAAATGGTCGGCGCTCCCGGTGCATGGTCTAAAAGGGTTGTCCCTATTCTTAATGAGTAATGGGTGTGTTTTGGGCGTGCAATAAACCAATTAGAGTCTCATCTCCCATTCCCTTTAAAAACCAGTTGCGCTCGCGCCATGGCAGATTTGCTATTTACATGACGGAATTTGCAAGCGGAAACACTGAATGCTTCTCCAGAGAGGAAATGGATCTGCTCATGCGCGAGGTTAAAGCACGCAAGCATACCATCTACTGGACAAGCCGGATTCTACCAAATCTTTATTTACACAAAATTAATCTTTTACATTGTAATCCTTTTTAAAAAGTGCCTCTGTGTTAAAAAGTGGGTCACTGAATCATTCACTTATTAATTTTTTTCATTCAGGATTAACAGTTTTTTCTTTTGTTGCATCGTTCGAAACTATTTCTGTTTGGACCACTACCATCAAATATGATTGACAATTAGCATACAGTTTGGATTGGCGGTATGGTTCCGTTCTGGGCGAGAGCTCTCTGCGCATCCATGCAGCCTAGCATGGATAAGAGCAGGGAAAGCAGCAATAACCCCCCTTTGGGGTAAACAGAACAGAACCTACATGAATGTTTGCAAATATATTTAATTCAAGATTTTAAAGTACAACATAATTCGAGAATGTATTCTGATTCAAGGGGAATCAGAATGCCAAATTCTGACTGATGAGAGGAGGAGCTGGGGATGGAGGAGGGTAATTAGCTCCTGAGAAACGTGATAGCTGTTGATAATACTGAAGGAGCTTATATATGTATACGGTGATAGGCGTCGTATTCCTATAGGTAGATGTGGATCAGCTGAGAGTCAGCTGATGCGAGCTTGACTAACGTGACCAACGCTATACGCTTGATTTTTGTTTGTGCAACAAAAATAGACAAAGTAACAACACTGTGATGTCCAATATTATCACATCCAATATTAACTTCTTGTTTATTGAACTGTTGTATGAAAGCTTTATCATATTTGCAGCAGCAAGGTTTTATTTATATATCTATTATATACTATATCTTAACCATGAAGATATAGTTAAATCAGCTAAAATACACAGCAAAGAATGTCCTGATATTTTCATATCAGTCAAGCACATTTAATGAATGTGGTTGTGGTTCTGCTTGAGACACAAGTACAATAGAGGGAAAACTCAAGTTTATGTCTTCATGCAGACCTGCATTTGTGTTTGTGTGTCTGGACTCTCTCCAGCCCCTCATATACCCATTACAGCCCCTTCAGTCTGTCACACTTTCGTTTGATGGCTCTTTACAGCAGGGCGGGCTTGTGCCGCAGGGGGGAACTCAGCCTTTGATAGTCTTTATGCGGAACACATGTGGGACAGAACCTGAAGCAGCCCTGCTGAGAAGACCTGGCCCGCAAAAGTCACTCTCGTGTTCATCACTTGCCATCAGTCACTCACAGGCTCCTTTCTTTATTCTCAACACTTTCCATTCAATCACAACCTAAATCCCTCTGGTATAAGTCCATAAGGAATGTTTTTTAAAAGCATTTTGTGAAATAATTTGGAAAATTATCAATTGTGGATCATATTGGCAACGCAAGTGGTACTCAGAGCTGTGAAATGCTAATTATCTCAGCGAGAGATCTGTATTCCCTCAGCATGGCATTCCAGCAGGACTCAGCCTCACTGCAGTGGGATTATGTGGATGAGTGGGAGGGAATGTCTCCACAATAGGATTAGATTGATTTGTATCTTCATTATGTCCCTAATGGAGCTTGAGAGTGTGTCTGCTAATGTGGGGCCAGCCTACGTACTCTCTTTGTTTGAGTTAGACGGCTTCCTATAGAGTTGCTCATTCTCCCTTTTACAGTTTAGACCGAAAGGCAATGTAATACACTTTAAATTACACTTTCGATAAAGTATATCAATAACTACCAAAATGTCTTGCTGCTAAAAGATCCTAAGAAGCTATAAAAAACACTTTTCACTTTTCGCTCTCCTCGAATCTTCTCTCCTCTAGTGCCCCCTGTAGAACAGACTGGTCATGGCAGGAGGCCCTGTATTTATCCAATAACAAGGCTCTGCTTGAGGGCCCAGATCAAGTTGCATCTAATGCTATAGCAAGGACCTGCTGCTGAGAGACATTGCTATTTGAAACGGCTAAGGTTTCAAGGTGCCTAACAAAGCCTGTGGAAAGGAAATTATATGGGAGAGTTGGGAAATAAAAAGGGAGGGCAAACGTAGGGAGGGGGGGAAAGAATATGAAAGACACTCGAGATGGAGGGAAAGGATAGGGAGGCGAAATGATTGTGCATGAAATAGTCTGTAAAACTGAACAGTGGGAAGAAGAATTAAATGTGAAGAATATAAGTGGAAACAAGGAAAAACAGGACAATGGCTAAAATTTATGGGTGCACAAATGTGGGAGTTAATGTGGTTGAGTTGGTATTATGATGCACAGAATTAAATTAGCATAGTTTTGAGGAATTTATGGAAATAATCCCATGACAAAATTTTTAAAATTATATATTAATGTTATTATGTTTAAATGTAAAATATTAGATAAATAATAAAAAAATGTAAATACCATTTATTTATGATTACTGAGAAATGCCAAACATAAAATAATCTGTCTCACACTTTTTCATCCATAATGTACACCACACACACACACACACACACACGTACTGGTTTTTCAGGGGCCCCTGTTAGTATTTGGTTACACATAGCTCTCCATTTTCTGGAAGGAATGACCACATCGGTTGCCTAGGGGATCAGACCAGGAAGGACAGCCGCCGGTGTTGAGCTGGAAATAGCCTTGAAGCTCTGACAGAGGAAAAAAGAAACTTCTAGGCAAATCAATACGCTGATGGCCTCTCCGAGATAATCTCCTTTTAAGTTTTGCTTACCTTCATGGCAGCATCTCCACATCGTTCGATCATCGCCTGGTATATTCATCCTTATGTGTTTAGCCCCCTCTGTCAGTATGTGTTTTGGAATTCCCTCACGTCTATCTGCGCTAGGAGATGTGCAGTAAGGAACACAGGAAGTATTAGTGTAATTTGAGGTCAGAGGTCAGCTGTTGTCTGGTTTGAGGTGAACCCTCGGTTTGATGTGAAGCATGTGGGGTCCCTTAGCAGCATTTGAGCATTATTCTTATTTGCACTAGTAATGCTCATTTTTATATACACTCACATTTAAGTTTATATGAATTTGGTAGCACTATTATATGTTATAAATGGTAACATTAGTTAGTGTATTAGGTATCATGATAACAATAATAAACAATACTCTTACAGAATTTATTAATCTTGGTTATTTTAATATTTTAATTCATGTTAAAATGTATTTATTATTTTATTATTTCAAATTTATTATTATTATTTTTTATATATTTTATTGTAATATAAGGTATATGTATCTTATTGTTAAATTAACAATAACTTTATTAATGATTTAAATAATGAATTGAACTATATTGTAAAATGTTGCCATGTTTTTATAGTTCATGTCTGGGAACTCTTTATCTGGTAAAGCTTAAATGTTCAAAGAAAATACGTATTCGATTTATTTAAACAATTAAACCCAGATTTCATATCCTGTTTCTGTGGCTATTTCTTCTGTACTTTGTTTGCTTGTTGAGTCTAGGGAATAACTGAACGATGATTATTTCCCAAGGGACATTGTCCTACTTTGCTTATCCGTTGTCTATTTTCTTTTTATGCACTCACACAATTTCTTTCTTTCATCAGATTTGGTCACTAAAACACATTTAGACGACTCTCAAGTGAGGCAATTATTTACATTTTTTATCAAATTGATAATATTTATTCTATTTTGATAAATGAACTATAAATGATCAACTCATAAGAGAAGTTAGGATGTTTATTTGAGATTTTGAGCATGCATTTAAGATGTCTTCTGCTGCAAAGCTGCAGCTAGTGCCAGCTAGTTGGTCATATACTGTGAATCTCTTTGCTCTCTCTGTACGGTGCCAACTCCATTTACACTGTACCATGCTGTTCTCGTCTTACTGCATCACCCTGTCAGCATTTTCTTCTCCCCAATACTCTTCTCTCTCTCTCTCTCTCTCTCTCTCTCTCTCTCTCTCTCTCTCTCTCTCTCTCTCTCTCTCTCTCTCTCTCTCCCTCCAAACTCTTCCAGTTGTCCTTCGGAAGGGCAGCAGTATAGTAACCCCTCTATCCCCACATGTCAATAATTGTAAGCTTCAGAGGGCAATTGTGAATGATCTAAACACACACTTCCTCAAACTTGGCAAGGGTAGAGTCCCAAAAAAGCCATTGCTAAGCCTCTTACTCCCTTGCGGATGGTAGCCATACAGAATATTTGTCTGTCAACGAGACTAATAACACACATCCTCCAAGGAGAGGTTGTGATAGAGGTTCTTTTATTGTACAACCGCATACCCAATTGCCAATGACGGGTAGTTGCTACACACTTCAGATGCGATTAGAACTCAAAGTCTTTCCTATCATTTTCACAACTTTTCATTGCAAGAAATAAAGTTCGCTGCACAAGAAAATCGAGGTGGTCAATGAGGGAAAATTGTCCTTTGGAGCTGGATATTTCATCCATTGATGTCATTGATGTCATTTTCTTATTGATTATACTTTGTACTTTGTCGACCACAAAAGAAGCCTTATAAAGGCCTCATGCATTACAGTTTATTCTGCTGACTCTGCATTAAAGGGGTGGTATAATGCCCTTTTCACAAGATGTAAAATAAGTCTTTGATGTCCCCAGTGTGTGAAGTTTTAGCTCAAAATACCCCACAGATATTTTTATATAGCATGTTAAAATTGTCACTTTTTGAGGGTGAGCAAAAACGCACAGTTTTTGTGTCTGTTCCTTTAAATGCAAATGAGCTGCTGCTCCCGGCACAGAGGGCGGAGCTACAAAAGCTTGTGTCCTTTTACCTCACACAGACATGCACTGGAAATGTCAATGTTTATGTTCAAACCGGAGTCAGACAATGATGGAGAGACTCAAGAAGAAGTGACAACATGTAGAATGCAACAGGACATTTCTGAATGGTTAGTGGATGAATTTATGTAGCTTATGTGTAGTTATCTTCTAGTCATTGATTAGCATATTCTGTCATGATAATCTATAAATTGCGTTCCTGGGGTTTATGTAAATTTTAGGGTTAGTGATGTCACTAACCCGGGAGGAATGTCGTGTAGTCCCTAGCCATGTGTTGTAGTCCTTAAAAAATGATTTGCTTTGAACTTTTAGCATCATAACTTTGCAGATGTTGTTTATGCTCAAACAGCAACATTACACACTAGCTAAAGTTAGAAAAGTGAAATCATAATCAACCACCCCTTTAAGAGGTCACCTACCTAAAAAAACAACAACTCAGAAAGCTATCCCTTCTTAATGAGATGTGGAGCTGAATCAAGCTCAGTTACAGTATGTCAAGGAAAAAGATGGAAAAGAAATCCAAACAACCTTTTCTTCAAAGTCAATTCCTTTGGGCCTCTGAAAAAAAATGGAAGGAAAAAAGACACTGGTTAGTTATTCTGCAGTCATCAGAATTTATAATATGATTCATTTGCTGACTTACAGAAACAGAAAAATACTGAACGTTGCAAAACCAGGAGCACAGAGGGCATTTCAGCCTATTGTTCTCTCCGCTCCCAGAATCCCCTTGTTCTCCTTCTTCTTCTCTGCTCCTTATAAGCTCTGCCTGAAGAATCCCTCATCTATGCTTTCTATTTGAACAATGCAAAAATGACACACAGATAAAGGTAATCAGATGTAACGTCACGTAATCAACAAGACACCACAAGCAGCCTACCCTGTGGAATTATTGCACAATATCCCCATACCAAGGTTGCCCTGCGTTTGCTTTGCCAGAAAGAGCAGGTGTTGTGCTGGTCCGGATCTGTCCAGTTAGAGGAGGATCACTAAGTCATTCCACCCCAGGCACACAAGACAGCTGCAGGGGAGCTCGGGCCCACTGTTGGCCCCACAGCTGTCACTGTTCCCTGGGTGGATGGAAAAGAGCAACCCTGCCAACCAACCACAGTGAGACTGAAATACATTGTTTAACATCAGTCTGTTGCCATTAGAAAGCTTTATTTTGATTGCATTTTTATAGCAATTTGTAATAGCAGAAATTATTGTTTCTTATATATATATATATAGAGAGAGAGAGAGAGAGAGAGAGAGAGAGAGAGAGATGTGCAATTTTAATTTGTGTATATATATATTTTTTTCAGACAAGAATGTTGCTGTGTAATACACACACACACACACAATGTTGAGACATTTGTAGTGAGATTTTATAAGAGAAGAGCTTGAAGCCCCCTGCTGATATAGGGTGGATTCAGAATTCTCAAACCTCACGTCCCCTCAGGGCCGACCCACCACCATCAGCCTGGGTAATCCCTAATAGCTTTACTGCAGACCTATCCCAAACTATCCAACAACAAACCTACCTCTGCACTTCCATCTACCAAGCTTACCATATGCCATACAATTAGCCCATGTTGAGTAAACATCACTTAACCCAGTTTAAAGCTGATGAGCTAATTGAGTTTAATTACAGTCCCACTGTTATGGCAAGACAGCCTGGAGGGAAGGCATTTGTTCTAATTAAGAGGCTGCTGTTTGAGGTGCTGGTGTGTCATGAATTCCACTGCTGGGATGAGGACCCGTACAGCACTCTGAAAGCTATTGTTTTATTCATTTGATATCATATCAGGACGTTGCTGTCATCTACAGCGGAATCAGAAACAGCTGAGACGCCTGTGCCAAACACTGAAACACATTTGTTTCTACATTACATGCTTTGTGCACTTGTTCTTAAGCTTTAATAATCAGATCAGAAAATTCTATCATCACCCTCGTGTTAATTGATGTAAAAAACAAAACAAAAACAAAAACATGAAATTAAAGAAGATATTTAGAATGTTTTTGTTTGTTTGTTTGTTTCATGTAATGAAATGGTTAATGGTAACCAAAACACTATCAACATTAACATCTTCATATTTTATCTATTTATTTATTTTTTACATTTCTTCGAATATTTATTTATTTATTTATTATGTCATCTTTGGCATTCCATAAACGTGCACGACGCAAAGTGTTTTGCAAAAATGTTGCCACAGGTACGTTTTTATAATGAGTCTGGGCTGGAAAGTTAAACATGGGATAATATATATATATATATATATATATATATATAGGCCTATATATAATATCTATAAATATACATAACAAAAAAATTTTTTTTTTTTTTTACTTTTTAAAATACACTTTTTGCCTTCTAAACACAATAGAGAAAACGTTCTCCATCCATTTTCTCCAGGAGGTGCATAATTTTTACTTTCTTGCTTATCATCAATGAAGAACATTCCAGTATCCAGTTGAGTGCTATACTTCACCAGATTTCAAAACAGATTTCATTTAAATTAGTTCACTGCTAAATCAACTTCAGCCGTGAAGACGTTCTAAAAGCTGAAACATTTGTACCTCATTTTGTTGCGTTATTGTCAATGGGCACTGCCATGGCAACCCATTTAACATGTGCAATTAGATGATTTCTGAATGAAATTTTTTTTATTTTCCTGTTAAATTTAAATTGAAAGGATTGAAATTTTGCCATTTTGCCCAAAAGTTGCCATCATGCGGTTTGTGTTTATGTTGTTGCTGGATGTTTGTGCTGCTAACGTAAGGCATATCTGGATTTTTAAGTTAAATCAAATCCAAAATGCATTATGAAGTTTCATTTACACTTTTCAATAGTCCACTTTAGACATTCTACTAAACAGGAGTAACTTTGCAACTACATGTCAACTTATTCTACTTACCCGAACCATAACACCTAACCCTGACCTAACAGTCTACAATTACTCTAATGAGAATTAGTTGACATGTTGCAAAGAAATTAGTAAGAGTTAGTTGACATGTACTTGCAAAGTGCCCTTGTTATATACGTATGTTACATGTACTTACAATAGTAATTACAGTAAATTATGCATAAGTACAAGCAACTAACCCTCAACCAAACCCTAATCCTGTTGTTAATTAATATTACTCGGTTCTTAAATCTATAATTACACTGTAACAAGACACCTTAAAATAAAGTGTAACCGTAAAATGTCTAAAGTGGACTACTGAAATTAAGCGTAACCGTAAAATGTATAAATTGGACTATTGAAATAAAGTGTAACCAAATTTTGTACCTTTAGTCTCTCACTCTTGCATTTTACATTTTCAACACACAAGTTCTTTTTTTACTTGTTTCCACCATTGTGTTATTGATGTCATTTAGGTCATTCTGCAATGGCCTTGAAACACAAACCAGGTCCAGATTGTCTGTGCTGCATGGTCTCGTGGCTGATAAGATCCCGGGGCGGCAGCTGGGCAGAGGCTGAGCTGTTCGCGAGGGTCCGCCCGGCTCAGTTTACAGTGACAGCTGGCCTGCTGATGGTGGGGAAAAAGGGAGAGGCCAGGGCGGGAGGGCTGTTTCTGAATGGGACAGTGTAAGAGGACTACTTGTTGTCTAAGGCCGGGGATTACCTTTGCCGAGACCTGGAGTAAAACATCCCTGAGGGATGCTGTGCTGTGTTGTGAAAGCTTAAGGCTCACGGATGACGTGTAGCATGGGGATAGAGCGAGAACTGCCATTTAATTATGGAAATATGTGTACAGTCTCAGTAACAGCAAACAAAGTGAATTAATAAATCTGCGACAATGCAAAAGAAATGCTGGGAGATTTATGTTTTATTTTAACTTGCTCTGTCTCTCATCATTTTTTCCTTTCTTTCCCTTTCCCTTAACTCCAGGAGGGAAGAAAAGGAAGAAGCGTGAACCCTGAGCTTTGAGGCATCCGGTTGAGGCCTGGATACTAATACTCTAGGCTTTCCAAGAGATTTCCTGAATGTACTGGCCCACTCTGTGAATAAGACGCGGAAAATGAGTCTTGGCTCAAATTCAGATTTTCTATTTAGAATTTTTTCAGATGATATGTTCTCATTAGGTCTCAGAAGAGTAGCCTATTTGTTTTGGAGCAAGCACGTCAATTATTTTAGACATGTCCCTCATCTGCAGTGCTCAGTCTTCCCAGAAATAGCCATTCACCCTCAGGCTTGCCCTCTCGGCCAAATTTACTGACCACAAATCCACAGGCAACTTGCTTACCTGCCTTGACCGTGAAAGATTTGTCACTGGAATGTGCCTTTCCATGGGGTTCATAGTGAGCCGATTTGTGAAGTTGATAGGGCTTGAGTAAATTGTGGTTAAAGTTTGCTATGCAGTGTGACTGTGATTGGATGTGTTTGTTTTCACACAGAATTTGATTTTGCAAGGGTCTAATCAAAGCTGAGCGGCTCAGGCTCAAGGCTGGTTGGTGCGTGATGCCGTGTACAAAATCACAAAAGATTCAGTATACAAAAATGATTTAATAAAATTAAGTATTACAAATTATTTCTGCTCTTTTTCTGGTAATGTTTGTTCCAGACACTGTCAGTCTGTGGATTAGTGGTGGGGATTTTGCTGTGAATCTTTCTGCAGGTTACACTGTTATGCCAGTAGGTGGCGACTGAGCGAGTCATTTTAATCATTTATTCAATCGATTTGTGATTCATTCAGGATTTAGGAATGCCACTACTGTGTTGCTTCTTGCTTGGACAAGGCACATAACCGTTCTGCAGCGACTTCGATTGGAACAATTTTCATTGGAGGAACAAAAACAGTCAAAGTAACAGTCAGTATTGTGTTTAAAATGTAAGATACTCAATATTGACTTCTTGTTTATTGAACTGTTTTAATAGAAATCAATACCAAAACCACAACGATCCAATCCATTCCTGATGGACAAATTCAAGTCCCGCCCTACATTTTTTTCTTATTCAAGAAGCCATTTCTACGGTGGCCGAGAGAGCTCAACGCGCTGCAACTGAAGAAAACACATGCAAAAAGAAAAACACCCGCAAATTAAGAAAACGCATGTGTGCTCCAAATACTCAAAACACAACCAAGTACAGAAACGCGCTGCAAAAGTTCACAATATACAGAAACGCGCTGCAAATAGCACAGACCACAATGGAAATGTTTCCAGGGGACCCCAATAAGTGACGAACAGTACTGCAGTGAACAAGTTTGATCAACAGCAAACCAAGGAAGACCACTAAACCAAACACCATATCACTGCAAGGCCAGACCAGGATTTTAGCACACCTTGTGGGATGGGGAAAGGATTATTGATATCCAGGTTGAGAAAATTATGTTTCACTCTCAGTTTCTCCCCTCTGGTGAGAATCAGTTCATGCAGTGAGTGGTTGAAGCCTCATCCTCAGAGTGGCGTGTCCATACAGCTGGGCTGAATTATACTTTAGTGGTCAAATGTTTTCCACGTGTTCCACAGTCACAGGCAGCTTCATCTCACAAGCGTGGAAATTGTAGCTAACAGTAAAGAAACGCAACTTTGGCTTTAAAAATATGACCTTGCATATCCACATCTTTACATTCCAGCTCTGGAGTCTCCACTTCAGTTAAATCCTACAGAGGATTTGGGTTTCAGCTACAGTTTTACATTGTCTGGGCTGTTTGGTACTAAAACATAGGCTTTAAAGTCATATTAACACAGAGTTAAGCGCTCGCTTTAGAAGTTGAAAAAAAACAACTAAGATGGATAGTGATACAGAATTCACTACTAAAGTACAGGTTTCCATTTCATGCTTACTGTATGTGCCTGTGTTTGTATGTGGTTGTGTGTGGGTCTACGTGTGAGTGCTAAAAGCAGAAGTCCATGAGACATAAACCTCTTTCTTGGCGTCTGCACAATTTGTATATTGATTGAGCACAAACTCTCATAATAATTTCTAATTGAATAATACCTTTCTCTTTCTGCCTCTCTCTCTCTCACACACATAAGCGATATTACACACACAATCTTATTTGCCCTTGAAGGAATAACTGAAGAAAATAGACAAAGCTTTTATTGGGCACTCTCAATCATCCGAAAGAGCAGCGGGGAGCTAGGGTTACATGTGTCCGCATTATTTCCTAAATCGGATCCTTAACATGCTGTTTTTCTTCCTTCAAAGGTAAATTGTGGTGATCTGGTGGAGAGCTTATAGATGAGGTCGATAACTATCAAATGGGACCACTTTGTATCAGAAGCTTCCTATTAATGTGATCTGCTGTGAATCATTGCTTAAAGGTCGAGTGTGACAGAAATGACTGTCATGTTCCTTAAACAAATAGAAGGTGGTGAGAGTAAACATCATTGTCCACATAAGAATGGCAAGGTTAATTACAGGCCTGTTACAACACAATAGACAGAATTAACAATGCTACAAGTTTTTACATGCAGCATGAGTTATTTCAGCCATAGACACAACTATCTAAAGTCAATTGTGTTACATACGTATATTTGTAATGTGATGTCATTGTGTTGGAGAGAAGGAGCATCATCAGAATAATTTTTCATTTTCAATGAAATGAATGTAGGATTTTAAGGAACTAAAGTATATTTATGCAGTAGTTATATTCCATTTATTCCCTTTTTGAGCATGGACCTGAAAATTTAATTTCCAACTTAAACTGTCATATATCTTGAATGTTTCGGAGCACAGACTCAAGTTTGGTCTCTTTTTAAAGAAGATTATTATTGAAGTGAATACATATATATATTAAGTTATAGAAGTTAAAAAATTTTGTAATGGGAAAATGCACAGAAATGTTATTTAAAATTTTTTTTTTTATATGAAATATATATATTTTTATATAGTTTTCAAATTTGAGGTTGATAAAAAAAGAGCTTTCAGTAAGATTTTGTTTGGGCGCAGTACCAAACGTTTCCACTAGATTTAATACGTTTCCCATTAATTTCCAATGCAGCCATTTAAGTACAAGTGTCTTAAAGGGATACTCCACTTTTTTCGGAAATAAGCTCATTTTACAACTCCCCCAGAGTTAAACAGATGAGTTTTACCGTTTTAGAATCCATTCAGCCGAACTCCGGGTCTGACGGTACCACTTTTAGCATAGCTTAGCACAGATCATTGATTCTGATGAGTCCAGTAGCATTTCTTTCAAAATGACCAAAGAGTTTCAATATTTTTCCTATTTAAAACTTGACTCTTCTGTAGTTAAACCGAGTACTAAGATCGACGGAAAATGAAAAGTTGCGATTTTCTAAGCCTATATGGCTAGGAACTACTCTCATTCCAGCGTAATAATCAAGGAACTGTGTGTCTGTACCATGAGTGCAGCAGGCGTAATGATATGACGCAGCGCCTGAAAATAGTCCCCAGCTCGGTAACTTCTTCCAACGTGACCGGGACTAAGTTTGTCTAACCTATTAGACCTATTTTCAGGCGCTGCGTCATATCATTACGCCTGCTGCACTCATGGTACAGCCGCACAGTTCCTTGATTATTACGCCGGAATGAGAGTAGTTCCTAGTCATATAGGCTTAGAAAATCGCAACTTTTCATTTTCCGTCGATCTTAGTACACGGTTTAACTACAGAAGAGTCAAGGTTTAAATAGGAAAAATATTGAAACTCTTTGGTCATTTTGAAAGAAATGCTACTGGACTCATCAGAATCAATGATCTGTGCTAAGCTATGCTAAAAGTGGTACCGTCAGACCCGGAGTTCGGCTGAATGGATTCTAAAACGGTAAAACTCAACTGTTTAACTCTGGGGGAGTTGTAAAATGAGCATATTTCCGAAAAAAGTGGAGTATCCCTTTAAGTGACTCTTTCTTTTTTTCAGGACCTTTTCAAATTATGTTCATGATTTTTTTGTGTGTTCACATAGCAAGTGCCAAAACCTTTACCAAGTTTCGTACCATTCCAGTGAAGTAAAAAATTCTAAAAACCAAACCATTTTCAGTAAAAAATGACAAAAGAGCACCAGAGGGTTTTATACAAAAAATATCATTTAACATGACTGAATCAACCTATACACATACATTTTTTACCAACAAAAATCAGGTAAGAATTAGTTCTTTAAGGTAACAATTGCAGGTTACAACTTTTTAGTGTAGTGGCAAATGGGTAGCAGCTTGCAGGTGGATATTGTTCCTCTAGTATATAAGAACCAGCAAAAGCTCGGGTTTGGTTTCAAACACCATATGGCACAATTAAGACTAGAGAACATGCATGAGAAATCTGAGCTCTCATGCCACTTAAGAAACATATAGTCGATTCCTCAAATCAATATGCCCGGACATTCGAAGGTGTTTTGAGAGAGGCTTTGTAAATCTGCAGTGTCTATTTTTATGCATGTGGTTATGGTGCACGTGTTCCCTGGGGTTCTTTATGGAGTATGATGAATGAGGTGCTATTCACAGTTTGAGGCCTGACTCGTTCGGCTGCCAATATAGAAACTCAGTAGCCCACTTGCTGACATTCACATTGCAGGGCTGTGATGGCAAAGCAGGTGTTGTGTTTTCAGTTTTTTGTTTTGTTTTTGTTTAATGTCACATTAACAGTGTTGGGGAAATTTACTTTTAAAAGTAATGCATTATATTGAATGCATTGAATCTAAAATTAGGGATTACAATTTTAGGGATTACAAAAATTCAGTGTTACTTGCAGAATCGTTTTGTAAAATTTACCAGCAATTTGATTGAAAATAGTACTGCAGATTTTTAGTAGTGTATTGACTCTTATTCATTTTAATATTCTTCTTTTTTACACTTTTCAAATTTTCCATTACTCTATAATTCAGGACTTGTGTAATGAATTTTATGAATGTCCATTGTGTAACATTGTGCAAATTCAAAAGGTAGGCCATTCGACTTTCAGTGTGGGACAGATTGTTAGGGGAAGAGGTATGAAGGTGTTTGCCAGGCTGGGCCAAACTCCTGATTGTCCAGACTGTCCAGATTGTCTCTTCTCTCCTGGATTTAATGGTGATCTATCAACCACCAGACTTCCACGATTGACTGGTGAAATATCATATATATAGACTATAATGTGCATTAACGTAGCCTACTGTTGGTGATGTGGGGGGTGTTGGAGGGACGACATGTCTTATTTCGCCTATTGCACCAAATAAGCTACTGTCTGGAAGAGCTTTTTTGAAATTAGAAACCTAATTTGGTAAAGGTGACGTTTGATGCCACAATGCAGCGTTATGCAACACTGCCCTCTTCTGGACAACTGAGCATAGCACTATAGAAGGCAAATGCTTTATGTAAGTTCGAGAAGCATTATTCATGTGTCTCGAACTTATATCAAATATGTGCCTGCTGTAGGCTACATCAAAGGGGTCCAGTGTTGTTATTGTTTACTAAAACAATTTATTTTATCTGATGAGTCCAGTTTTCAGCTTTGCCCAACACCTGGAGAGGCCTACAACCCACAGTGTCTTGCACATGCACCCACTATAAAATTTGGTGTAGGATTGGTGACGATCTGGGGGTTCTTCAGTAAGGCTAGAATCGAGCAGATAGGTCTTTGAGAAGGGCGTGTGACTCAAGCCTATCCTGGAAGAGAAATTGCTTCTTTTTGGTCTGACAATGTTCCCCAACTCGAACGATTGGTTTTCCCGCAGGACAATGCTCCATGCCACACAGCCAGGCCAATGAAGGTGGATGGACCACCAGATCAAGACCCTGTCATGGCCAGACCTGAACACCACTGAAAACCTCTGGAATGTGATCAAGAGGAAGATAGAAGGTCACGAGCCATCAAACAAAGCTTGAATTTTTGTGCCAGGTGTGGCATAAAGTCACTCAACAGCAAAATGAAAGGCTGGTAGACGCATGAAAGCTGTGATTGGAAATCAGGGTTATTCCACCTAATATTGAATTCTTAACCCTTCTTAAGTTAAAACATTAGTATTGTGCTTAAAAATGTTTATAAACATGTTTTTTTTTTTTGCATTATTCAAGGTCTGAAAAAATGGCATAGGCCTACAGTGAATATATATAATGACCATTTTTGTTTAATTCTATAAACTGTGTGGGCGTGTGTATATGCACAGGCACAGCACACATATACAGTATATTGACTCTGTTGTAGGCTATTAGACTTCAGTTGCTGACATTCACATTTAACATTTTTGTGTCACAAATGATAAATACCTCTCTCTTTCACTTTCACTTTCCTCTAGTGCTAGCTGACGTCTTATTAAAAGTTGTTCTGCTCTGTTTTCTTTGAAAAAGATGTTGGCCTGTTACACAATGCAGTTAATGCTTATGCTCCTGTTACAAACCGAGAGAGATTTAATGTTTTGAAGCTTCATATTTACTTATAGACATCATTAAAAATAGTCTAGCCCTAATTGTGATTCATTCTAAATGGATTTCCATGTCGTCTGTAGGTAGGAGAAGCACAGAGTCAGGTGTGTCTAATCATCGACTTTGTCTTTGTTATGCTCGCATTGTCGGCATAGTTATACAGTATAGATGACGGCACAAACACGGAATGTAGGCTACCCATTTCATGTATCTATTCGTGACGCTTCGCATAGCTCAAACTACACACAGACACACACACACACACACACACACACAGAGAGAGAGAGGGAGGTTTACTCTTGACAATTGTATGAAGGACGAAAGCTCAGCACTCATCTGGTTTCGCTGTTTCAGGTTTTTGACTGTGACTATGTCAGTTCTATGTTTCTTCAGTTCAGAACGTATTATTTTGTAGTTTAGCCTATTATGATTTCGTGTTAATTGAAAGGTGAAATCTTTCGATTTATTGCCTATTCGGTTTATTGCATCGAATATTAAAAAGCCTATTGGAGCTATGACTATGAAATTCAACGGATATCTGAGGCTGCGTATCGGGGAGGCAGTGGATTTAAAACCAACAACTTTTTCAACTCGCCACACCTTTCATAAGAAAACCCACCTGGATCCTTACATCGTTGTAAAAGTAGATAATCTGAAAGTTGGACAAACCGCCACAAAATCGAAGACCAACAAGCCGACCTTCGATGATGAATTCTGCCCATACATCTCGAATGGCAAAGAGCTGGAACTGGCTGTTTTCAATAACACCCCTATTGGATACGACGATTTTGTCGCAAATTACAGAATCCAGCTTGACGAACTGATAGTGCCATCAAACACAAGACAAACTTTTGAAGGATGGGTGAGTTTTCACTGTGAATAACAGAATTGTTCCTTAACTATAGGCTATATAACTGCAAATAGAGGTGTGGTAACTTGGTATATAAAAAATAAATAAATAAACATACAAGAGAGAGGAACAAGAGGAGTTTTACAATAGTTATTCAGGGCAGACATGTTGACATGATCATCACCATAATTTACTGTTTGACTGTTTGATAAATTATAGACATATTGATTGATGTATACAATTGTAACATAAAAAAATTATTTGTTTTATCGATGTAAATTATGAAACATCGATCGAGCAGCTGTTGCTATGGTTACCTCCTCCAGCATGCGATTTTATCTATCGTTGTGAACCTTGACACTTAAAGGGAGAGTTCACCTAAAAATGAAAATCCTGACATCATTTACTCACCCTCAAGTTGTTCCAAATCTGTATGAATAACCAAACAGTTGATGGGCCCCATTGACTTCCATAGTTGGAAAAAATACTATGTAAGTCAATGGGGCGCAGTTTTGTTAACCTCATTTTTCAGAATATCTTCTTTTGTGTTCAGCAGAAGAAATAAATTCATACAGGTTTGGAAAAACTTGAGGGTGAGTAAGTGATGAAAGGATTACGTTTTTTTGGTGAACTATCTCTTTAAATGTTATATTCAGAGTCATTCCCTGAACATTATTTTTTTTACTTTTGATATTAATACTTTGATATAATTTGCAAACAAAATGCAATTAAATGCAAAGTAAGAGAGATGTGGAACCCATCGCTCCCTTTTCTTTGTAGTTTTAGTCTTTCCTGACTGCAGGCCTTTCAGTGTTCTTGTCAGAGGGTCCTGTCACTTTCATCTGTACAATAACTAGGTCGTGCTCAGAACCACATGTTGCACCCCACCATGCATCACGGAAACTCTCAGAGCGTCACCTTCTCTTACATCTATTGGGTAAACGGTGATGTGTGGTTTGACATACTCGTGTCTGCTTTCCCTTTAGTCCAAGTGATAAAATGTGGTCAAATGAACCTTGCAAGCAGTTGTTTTTCTCGTTATGTTTTGAAATCTGATTATGATGTTTTTTATGGGTGTAAACAGTGGGTGTAACAGTATTTGCTTTAGACATTCTACTAAATATAAGTAACTTTGCAACTAGCAGTCATTAGAGTATTAGTAGACTGTCTGCTTAATATCTGCTAACACTTTATTGTTTCTCCCCAACAGACATTATACTGACTATAAGTACCTTTGCAATTACATGTCAACTTATTCTACTTTACTGAACCGTAAAATCTAACCCTAACATAACAGTCTGCTAATACTCTAATGTTAATTAATTTAAATCTAGTTGCAAAGTTGCATATAATGTCTAAAGTGGACCATCAAAAAAATTGTAACCTTCATGTCCTAACTTCTATTGATCATTTTTAAATTACCATTATGACAATATAAAGTCTTAAAAATAAAGGTTCTTTGTGGGGGAAAAAAAAAACTTGTGGAACTTTTATCGAAGAGTTTAGGTTGCAGAAAATGTGCTGGTTATTTTGCAAGTGTGGTTTTATCACTCAGTGTTTGCGGGGGACACGCTTGCAAACTTGTACCACCAGTGCAAACATGCTGCTCAACCAAACTAGCCAGATTCCTCTCTTTGACCCATATAAACCTCCCATATGTTGTAAATCTTAAGCTTTCCACATGTACAACTTGCAATAGCATTCACCAGAAGTCAAGTTTACATTTTGTAATGATTTGATTTCTATTCGGCTGAGTGGTTTGGTGTTATTTTAAGGCCAAATATAACTGAGTTGGTGGTAGGTTAAACCTCTGCTTTGGCTTCACAGCTGAGAGTTTGTTAATCTTTGCATCTGTTATGCAGTTTCCTGGCAACCTAGATAATGTGTAGGCTATGTAATATTGAAAACGATGCGCCTTATGCGTTGCTGAGTTTGTTTCTTTACATTTTATACTTTTTAAATACTTTTCAAGTGTCATGGGTCAATGTTTAAACCTTCCTATCCCTAAACACTTGGTGTGCTTCATGGTGCGTGCTATGGATTTAACTCCCTGAACCAGCTAGTCCTGCTTTCCTCGTCTTGCCTCGCATTACAGGAATTCCTCCCACTTCACAGGGCAAGATAAGTGATAGGAAGCGAGAGAATGACTTTTTAGATGGCAAGATCGAATGACAGACTGTGATAGAAGAGGGGGAGGGCCACATCCTTTGCTCAAAAAAAAAAAAACATGTCCATTTTGCTAAATGTATCACCTTTAACATCAGTGTTATCAGCTTAGTGGAAAGTCTGGTGCTTTAAAAAAAAAATTGGTTTAAATATTTTCAGTTTGTGTGCAGACTATCATGCTATTTTTACAGTTTATATAATCAATGTGAACTAAAAAATATTTTAAAATGTTTAAGATTATCATTATTATTATTATTATTATTTTTTTTTTGTTGCAACTGCTAAATATTACACACAAATGTTATGAAGCTCTACAGGATATTATATTTGATATAAAAGTGATATTTTATCATAGTGTCAGCACTTACAGTAGTCTTTAGTCTGCTTTTAAAGTGTATTATATTGTTTCTCACCGGTTATCTCCTCTTCCAGGTGAATCTGGAACCAGAGGGAAGTGTGTATGTATCCATCTCTCTCACCGGCTCCTTTACAGATGGTTAGCTGTTTTCATTAACTATAAATATGTTTAATGTTTTAAATATAAATCTTGGTCACACTTTAGATTAGGGTCCAATTCTCACTATTAACTACAACTTTTGCCTCAATAAACACCTAATTATGGCGTATTAATAGTTAGTAAGGTAGTTGTTAAGTTTATGTTTTGCATAGGATTAGGGATGTAGAATATGGTCATGTAGAATAAGGCATTAATATGTGCCTTATATAAGTACTAATAAACAGCCAATATCCTAGAAATATGCATGCTAATAAGCAACTAGTTAATTCAACCCTAAACTAAAGTGTTACCTAAATCTTTATTATTCTTATATAAAAATAAATTATCGATGTGTAATTATAATATAAAGCGTTTGTTTATGTGTGTATATATCTGTGACAAATCTGCCATGAACATTTACAGTAGACAGTTAAATAGAACCTGGTGTGCTGTTTTTCTCTTAGACGCTGATGAAAAAAAATCTTTCACCATTTTATGTCTTTTAATAAAGATGTTGTTATATTTTTGCCTTTAAACATAATATTCAATCTCTTTTTTAAGTTTTATAAAAAAAAAAAAGAATGTCAGCATCATAACCAGCTTTTCATAATTCTTAAAACAGTTAGTTTTAATTTTACAGTTAATTTTGTTGGCATTTTGATTGTGCTGACTGAGTGTTGCCATCAATTACAGATCAAGCTGTGAATGGATCGAGACCCCATAAAAAACTTACAAGAGAGGGGCAAAAAGCTTTAAAGAAAAGAAAGGTCCACCAAGTCTACGGTCATAAGTTTATGGCAACCTTCCTTCCCCAGCCTACTTTTTGCTGCCATTGCAAAAACTTCATTTGGTGAGACTTACATAGAAAACACATTGTCATGCACATAGCCTCAATTAATGTATGGGATGCGATGTGGTTATAAAAATATAATCTTTTCCCAGGGGTGTTATTGGAAAGCAAGGTTATCAATGTCAAGGTGTGTATGGTTACTAATATTAGTGGAATCATAATTTTCCCATATGCATATACAAGGAATAGCAACATTCACTTTTTGCCTTACTATTCTAGTGTGCGCGTGTGTGGTCCATAAGAGGTGTCATAACTTGATTGTAAGTGAGTGTCCACGTATGAAGAAAGATTTAAGTGAGGTAAGAGAGTGAGTGAGTGTGTGTGCTTGTGTGTGTGTGTAAATGCATGTGTGATGACAAAATTATGTCTTGTGGATCCATTTGACATGCATTTTATTCTATGTACAGGGCCAAAGGCAGGGCTTCGGCGTCAACTTACCCCACCAGTTTAGAGAACACAACTACAAAGTTCCCACATACTGTAACCACTGCGGATCTCTCCTGTACGGCCTGATGAAACAGGGTCTCCATTGCAAGAGTAAGCACATATTTACTCGACTTATTGGAATACATGTGAACACGGCTGCTTTGTAGTCAAAGATTGTTGTTGTCATCTGTGTGGTGTGGATTTGTTCAGGTTGCAAGATGAACATCCACAAACGCTGTGAACAAAATGTTGCACCCAACTGCGGAGTGAACAGTTCGGAACTGGCCAGCAAATTGTCAGAGATTGGATTGCTCAACACACTCTCCAAACGAAAGTCTCAGGTATCTTCATAAAAGCCATCTCGAATATCAATAATATTTGCTTTGGTTATATGCACATTTATTGTCTTTGTGAGCCAAAATTTGAGTACATTTCTTTCTCCGTATTTCTTCCCCGTAGAGTTCTCTGCACGTGACAGGAATAAAGGGTCAGAACTCCATTAAAAGCATACCACCAGCATTGGAGGAGCAAGAAGACGAGACTGTTAAAGTTGGTCTGGAAGACTTTAGTTTCTTGCAAGTGCTGGGAAAAGGCAGCTTTGGCAAGGTATTGCACATGCAACTATGCCTCATTACCAAGATTACATTCCCTTGCATTTGATCATTATAAATTCTCAATATGTCTTAAGAACGTCCTGGCACTTTTAACCACAGATAGTGTATATGTGTGCATCTGTAGGTGATGTTGGCTCGTCTAAAAAGTGACCACAGGGTCTTTGCTGTGAAAATGCTGAAGAAGGATGTCATACTGCAAGACGATGATGTCGAGGCAACCATGATTGAGAAGAGAGTGCTGGCTCTGGCCCACCAACATCCATTTCTCACACAGCTCTACTACTGCTTTCAGACTGTGGTAAGAATCCTCAAACAGATTTAAGGTGTCATATGATGAATAGAGGTAAAATAATGACAATATATTGTAAAAGATTTGATAAATCTCATGTTCCCTACATAAGGCTTACCCTTGAATTTCCCTGAATTACGCTGCATCGTGTTTTAGGGTAAAGGAAATGTCCGTAAACTTAACAGATAATGTCCTCACAGAAAATTACCAGTATCATTACATTACAGTGTACAATGACAATAGAAGAATCTAGAAATGCTTCTCAAACAGCTTTCGGGAAACCAGAGTTAATGCCGTAATCCGGTCAGGGGTGAATTCTGTTCAGTGTATGATTTGTTGACATGTTACCGGGTAGCTAATCTGTAACGTGAGCCTAGAAGAAATCACGCTAGACTTTGCAGTGGAGGTTAACTTATGTCATCACAGTTCCCACATTGACAAGTGTTGTTGAATGTAGACACTCCATTTCCCTCACTCAACCAGGAAACACAATGCTTTTTGGCAAAACCCCTTGACATCATATCAAAAAAATGTTTTACATTCCTGAAATACTTTTGGTTTATCTTCAATCTCCTGAAACATACTTCAGTCTCCTGAAACTTCATGAGAATATTTCCTGGGGTTAAAAATCTGACAGCTGATTAACAGTCGGTCCATTTAATGCTATCAAATGCTACTGATACTTGATATACAGTCCATAAGATTACTGCTCTTTCTGAGAGCATAATTTAAAATAAAAGCCACACAAAAGCCCATCTTTAGAAATCATCTAAATTAGTGATGTCAGTTGCAATACCCAATGTAAACAGTAGATGGAGCGTCTTGGTTAGTAATGGTATTCACTTCCTGCTTTCCATACCGAAACCGTTAACAGGAAGTGATGCAAGTTTTTTGTTGACTTACATTTGATCATACTATTGATAAATTGATCAAAAGTGACAGTAAAGACATTTATAAACTTTTGAACAGTTGTGTATATTAAATAAATGTTTTATAACTGCAATAGATGTTTGTGTAAAATATAATATATAAATCGTTGTTTATAGTCATTTTTACATTAGTTCAAATCATTTAGTCATTTAGAACACAAGTTCAAATACTGTACATATTACAGGTTTGCATGTTTATTAATGCTGGAAGAAGTAATAAAATGAATATATTGAATATATTCCTTTGTATTTGACTCTTTTATACTTTATAATATGTTTTTCCACATTACTTTTCTCTGTATTTGCTAACCTGTGCTCTTCATTTCCCAGGATCGGTTATTCTTTGTCATGGAGTTTGTGAATGGTGGTGACCTCATGTTCCACATCCAGAAGTGCAGGCGTTTTGATGAGCCACGAGCACAGTTTTATGCCGCAGAGATAATTTCGGCCCTGATGTTCCTTCACTCCAAAGGAATAATTTACAGGTGAGGAATACTGTGGACCATGTTAATGTCACACAATTCCTCTCATTATTTTATCTTTTCTCTCTGGTTTAAATTTTGCTACATTATTTTGGAGCTAGCTGTCCAAGTTAGCTTATCTTTCCAGACTGTTTTAATGTACAAAACATGTGATTCCTTTGTCAGAAGGAAAGAATATTTGAAATTCATTATGTTCATCTGAAATTACTGTAGATTTTCACACCCCAGTGCAACTGCCCTTCAGTTGTTTGTTTTGACATGCGCATGTGTTCAGTCTACGCATGTCCTGACACAATTCATCAGATTTTACAGACAGTCTCCGCCCTAGACTTAGTCTTTTCTATTCCTTGTCGGAACATTGAGCTCTTCCTGGCAGTAATCACATGACCTTTGTCTACCTGAATAAGCTTTCCGATCACCCTTGTAATAGAGCCGAGCCAAGCCCAAATATAAACAGATCTGGCAAACTGCTTTCCCATTCAAATGAGGCTCGCAGCATTTACAAGCTTCCATGTGGGGTCTTTTCTGGAATTCCAGTGAACTTTGCTGACCCTCTGTCGTCTTTACAATCATATGGGCCTCTTTATGGCCACTCTCACCTTTCCTTTCGATTTTATTGGGCTTTAAAGCAAATTATTTTAGGGTAATTATAACGCTTCTGTGAAGTGAAGCTTATGGGGAGAAGAGTAGAGTCCTGGGAAAGATGGCAGTGTTGTATTGTTAGAGGACTATGGGGACATTTTGAGTGTGGACTTGAGCTGACGTCACAGGCCTGCCCAGCATGGAATGGAGCTATTATTACATAAGCTGTTTACTCAGAAAGACAGAGAGAGCAAGGGAGGGAGAGTGAGAGAGCGGCCTGTGGACTGCTCTGGTTTTATCACATGACTCTTTTTCTGTTACAAAGTGCAATATAGCACAACATATTATTCTGAATAAATATGAAAAATCCCATCACAATATTTCAGCATTGATTTTGAAGGGAAACCTGAACACACCTTTTATAAAACCAGCAATACAACGATTCGTTGACCTCTGTGTCATCAAGCTGCTCCTCTCCACTTCACCTTACTTAACCCTGATCTTATATTAGATGCTGTAATGCTGTGTAATCTGGCTCTGCTCTAATCCGAGGACTAGACTATACTGGATTTATTCAAAAACAATGGACAGTGCATGTCTGCATGAAGGAAATGAAGAGTTCATCAATGACTGTAGTGTTTTAGTCTCACTGAATAGTAAGCCTGTTATACCCGGAGGCTTGGATAAAGTGCAAATGCAGAGTGTTTATTGACCTCTCAAATTGTTCCACTGTTGCTAAATTATATCTGGTTTCCAAAAGGGCATCAGAAATGACTAACTCTCTTTTGTTGTTTTATTCTTTTTTTTTAATTAAATGATAAACCCTTTAAAAAAAAAATCAGAATACTTGGTGTTTGAATACTTTTGTTGCAACATTGCAAGAGTCTTGGGTTGTTTTACGTAGAGAGGAAAGCATTCGGTTACGCCACTGATGGTTAAGCAGAAGAGAGATTTGCCCATTTTGCAGGCTCAGCAATAGTTCTGCCAGTCCTCCAGCTGCAGATTTGGGCTGTGGTTGATGGCCAGGCTGGTGAGTTTGCCATGCTGTTATTTTTGCCAGCGCCAGCCCTGTGAGAAACTGTGAGCGTGAGTCTCTGCATGTCTCTGTGCTTGTTCACTAGGCATAAAGTAAAGGAAGTTAAGATATCTTTTTGATTTTGTAGTAGTCCCTGTCTTTCTTTCTCTTTTCCATTTGTGTAAATTACCTGATTCATAACACTTGAGAATAACATTTGTATAAATTATTTGAGAAGAAACAAGAAGACACAAGTTTCCAGAAACACACACACACACACACACACATGCACACACACACACTCACACACACACATACACACAGTGTTTTAATGTTTTATGTGCACTTTCCATAAACATAATGATTTTTATACTGTACAAACTGAATATTTTATCCCCTTAACTAACCCTGCCCATCACAGAAAACTTTCTGCATTTTTACATTTTCAAATAAATATCTATCTTAGTATATCTATATATCTTAGTATGATTTATAAGCTGTTTTAATCATGGGGACCAAAAAATGTCCCCACAAGGACAAGGATTTCAGATATTGCCATCTTTGTGGGGATATTTTGTCCAGTGTTGAGGCTCCAGTGTTACCCTGACTGAACGAAGTAATGGGAGATGGAACAACACGTGTGTATAGTGTTGTTGTAAAACACTCTATTCTTTGTTGTTTACTGAGTAATGCGGCACAGTCATGCACATTTAACAACACAGTAAAGAGGTCACCTGTCAGTGTGTTCTCTGTTTATTGTTTTCTAATGAAATTAGACCACATTTCCTTGGAAACCTTTGGCCACAAGAAGCTGTTAATCCAGTATACATTCCGTCATTCTCTTTTCCACTGGATCAATATGGCCTTTCCTTCTCTGATGACAGGAGACTGAATGATACTCCTCTTGCTGATTACTCTACACACTTGTGTCAAGCATGCAAGCATTGCAGTACACGCTCATTTGTCATTTTGCATCAATACCATTTGAACTCTGTGAACCTCATTTGTTATTCACTATTGTATGTTTTGCGATATTTAGTTTACATTATTCGTGCTACCGCAGGCTGTCTTTCAGCTTGTTATTTATGACTTATGTGTAGGCACACATAAATTACAGTTGTAATTTCCTTCATTCATAAAATTATACAAATCCGTCAGCTGTTTAATAAAATATGTTGGCTATGTAAAGCATTCAATAATGCGTTTAGCTTCCGATCATTTGATGCATTTTAACGTTTAAATCCTTTCAGTAGAATTGCACACATTTAGTCTCAAAATAAGTGAAGAAAGTGCAGAAAACATCTGTAATTAACCACAGTAAAAATAAAAAATAAAAATAAAAATTAATTATTGATATTTAATAACAATAACTTTTACCTTTTTGTCACTTACTTGATGGTTACACCCAGTGCTATTTTACTGTTTATTAATAATTTGAGTTTTGTCATTCTTTTTTGTGTTTTAAAGGGACCTGAAACTGGACAATATTCTCCTGGACAGACATGGCCACTGCAAACTGGCAGATTTTGGCATGTGCAAAGAGGAAATCTTTAATGGAAAACTTACTAGCACCTTCTGTGGGACTCCAGATTATATTGCACCTGAGGTGAACATTATTATAAGAGGATATATAAGATGATGGTTAATGTGTGTGTGCGCATTCTCTTCACATGTAGATGTTTAATGCTGAGTGTCTCTCTCAGATCATCCTGGAGGAGCTGTATGGCGTATCAGTGGACTGGTGGGCTCTGGGCGTGCTGCTTTATGAGATGCTGTCGGGACATGCTCCATTTGAAGCGGAGACTGAGGACGAGCTGTTTGAGTGCATCCTCAAAGAAGAGATCATTTATTCATCCTGGCTCAGCAACGAGGCAGAGGACATCCTTAGAGGAGTGAGTCCAGATCTGCAGTCAAAAAATCTGATTGATTACACATGATGACTTAAAATAAGTCAGACCAAAACAATTTGTCTTTATAAAATGTCTCTTCGTAAACACTGCACGTTTACATGCACGCTCTTAACCCGATAACGCTTAATAAGCCGACAACGTGTGTGGTCATGTAAACGCGTTTTTCCTTTAATGCCGAAAAGTCATAAACATCTTAAGAATAAACTGATCGACACAGCTAGATTTTTGCCCATTTCCCCAATTTCTCCTGGCATGTAAACTCCTTAATCTGCATTCTGTCAGTTTATTGAAGTGTGCATGTGTGACATGTGAGAGAAATACATCCTTATATGGCAGATTAAGCGCATCCAGCCACAGAGAGTGTTTCACGGTAGGCGAGTAAACTCTGGCTTTTTCTTGACCCAAGAAGTATAAAAAATGCGTTCTCATCTCATGCAGCCAAAGGACAAGTGGTACAGTTGTAGAAACCTCAAATACTAGAGGAGAGTCTTTCCCGCTGACATTTTGAAATACTCTGAAATACTGGGTTTTTTTATGCTTTATTTAACATCACAACTCACATAATGAACAGAGTGTAATACACGGATGCTTACGTTTTGACATCACCACAAGGCAGGCAACAACCTGTCTTGTAAACGCGGTTACGTGCATTGGCGGGTTATTGATTTGCATGTAAATCGGGTATTTCACTTATTTCGTCCAGTATGTTTACACGTTAATTGGAATACAATTGGCCTAAGCACAAGCTCCAAACAGAGGTGAGATGCATGCAAATATTTAATTATCTAGACTGTAGCTCAATCACACAAAGAAAGGCCTGTCTCAATTAAAGCTTTAATGTAAGCGTACTCAAAGGCGCCACTTGAATCGAATCCATTGTTTTGTACTACAAGTACATTTATCTGACTTTTACTACACCAGTCTCTTTACATTTACTCTAAGGACACAACCCAGAGTCTTGACTTGCATCTCAGGCAGCTATGTTGGGAAATCTGTGACTTTCCTGGCAGTGACGTCTTATGATTAAACTACTCTCTTCCTCTACCATTGTGCAAACATTTCATAAAAAAAGAGTAAAGAGAGCCTTCATACTGAAACTTGATTCTGTTCTAGTCTTCAACAAGCTCTGATTCTTCTTCTCACCAGAATAACCTCAAATCTTGCTTCATTTAAAGAGCTCAGAGTGAACATGTTTCTTGGTTGTTCTGAGGGTCTTGGCCCAGTTGTATGTAAGCACCATTAAAACATGATGAGGCTAATAAGGAGCAGAGAGCACCGCCTGTGAGCAGCCCCCATTGCTGCTGTTTGACCCAAGATGTCACTATCACAGGCTATCCATGCCCTTTGTGCCTCGTTACATTGTGCTCCATGGAGGGTTAAAGAGCTGTGTCATGGTAGAAGGATTAACATCATGTGACTAAGTAGAGGTCTTCTCGTATTAGTGGAGTAATATCCCAAAATCTCCTTTCCAAGGGCTTAAGTCAGTGATCTGATCTATGCAGTATTGGTGACAGTAAACTTTGCAGAGACCATTTTGGCAACCAAGTGCAATGAAAATGTGGTAATCTAAAAATGGTAACATCTAAATTAATCGGTTTTATTCAAGTCTACAATGATATTTAACATAACTGAACCAACTTATATACAGTACATTAATTTATAGGAAAAAAACATTTTCTGTGAAATCAGGTAGAAGTTCCACTTTAAGGTAACATTTGTGACCAATTGTTTATTTTTTATTTTTTTATACAGCATTTGCATTTATTTGAAAGATTGAGCAAGTGCACTCTTCAAGCACTGTGTTCAAAAGCTTAATAATGAAGATTTGTGTTTGCTATCTACCCAGTTACTCACCAGAGACCCAGCGGGTCGGTTAGGCTGCATGGAAAGAGATGGAGGGGAAGAGGCCATCACTGCACACCCGTTTTTCTCAGGACTGGACTGGGAGAAGCTGAACAAACGAGAGATCACACCACCGTTCACACCTCGAATAGTAAGCCTACCTCTGCACTTCTACTGTTTAATTCTCTTCTGTGTGTTGTATGTAGACATTGACCAATATTGATTCAGTTATGGACTTTTTTTTATATTGAATAATCAGAACCAATTTTTGATTACTGATTTATTTTAATTTATTTAATAAAACACAGGTAACACATTAATAAGGGTTCATTTGTTGACATTAGTTAACAACATTATTTACCATGAGCTACAATGAACAATATGTCCACAGCATTTATTGATCTTGGGTCATGTTAATCTCAACATTTACTAATACATTTTTAAGATCAAAAGTTTTATTTGTTAACATCAGTTAATGTATTGTAAAATAACATGAACATGTACATTTTATTTACTAACATTAACAAAGGTTAATAAATGCTGTAAAAATATATTGATTATAGTTAGTTCATGTTAACCAATGTAAAATCGGAAGTCTTTGATCGCTAATTTGGATCCACCTCCACACTGTAACAAATAGCCTTTATTATTTATTCAATTATATTTACAAAATTGTTTGATAGAATTGAAGACATTTTACAATACTTATATTAATATATTTAATTATATATATACATACTTAAAGTAAACGTTTAAGTAAAATTACTTTAGTTACTTTACCAGTGAAATACTGTTGTTGAGTGCTATTCTTCATAGATGCACCAAATGATGCTATTTATCAGCAGATGTGACATTAAAGAACCAATATCTGATTAATTTGAAAAGTGTTAATATTGGTCAAAAATAATGTTTTGGTTTTGGTTTGTAGGAATCTATTGAGGATGTGGCAAATTTTGACCCTGACTTCACCCAAGAGGAACCCTGTCTTACACCAATAGAGGACAGCCTTTTCCCTTTCCACCAGGATAATTTTAAAGACTTCACTTACACAGCTCCAGAGCTGCGATGGAACTAACATTAGCCAAGGCTTATTTAGATTATGTTACTTTCCCTTATCAACTCTCTCTAGCGAACTTGTTGTAATACACTCCGTTGACAGACTTGTTGCTACGACAAAGATATGGAGACGATTCAAAATTTAGAAGAAGGCAATGCAATATACTCCACGGCACCATCCAGTGCTATTGTTGTTGTTATTGAGTCATTGCAATGAGTTAATTTATGTATTGTAAAGTATTGCTAACTAAAGTCTTGAGTAATAAACTTGAAAATTCCTTTTGTAACAGATTGTAAAGAACAATTTTGGTTTACCTAAACCACATGTGACACATATCACCTGTCCAGTATTGAATAATGAATCAAGGGATCTGTTGCTTGAGATAGAAACATTAAATTTTCATGAGAAAAACAAAAAAATATATCCTTTACACCTCAAAGACAAACAGAGCTGCGGTCATGTCACATTTATCTGTAGGCCTGCAAATCCCCCATGAATTATTTATTACCCTTGATTTATTTGTTGTTCTCACGAGCTCACTTTGTATTTGAAGCAGCGTTAATGCACTCATAATGCACAATAGTGCTGCTCACTTTGATGGGATTAATGAGATTAAGATGCTATTATGAACATTATCCATATTTAGAGTCAGGTCGATTCGACACTGCCAACTCATTTTAATTTCATTTAGTGACCAGCTTATACAACTGGACTAATGGCCCCATTCGTCTGCTTTTTTCCTTTTGATTGTTTATGCTTAAATTTCATGTCTGAAAATTTGGTTGAAGGGATTTGTTTTTTGCTATTCAAGCATTCTATTGTTAAAAGTGACTTGGTGAATTACCCAATATGGGGTTTTACACACTTGCCCTAAACCAGTTTAACTGGAAACTCTGTGGCTCTGCCTCTGACACATTTTCTTTGGCATCATGTTCTGGCAGACAATATAAGTGATAGTGAGTTATAGTGACAAACATGTTTGAGATAGACAAACATCTTCACTTCTGAGATAGTGAAGAAAATGTATTGGTCTGCTTGTTTATTGTCCAGCACTTTATTTTTGGTACTAGTTATATATATACATGCCAGATTCAAGGAATATTGCGGGTTCAGAACAGGTTAAGATCATCAGTCAACAGCATTTGTGGCATAATGCTAATTTTTTTTACTCATTTTCTGTAAAAAAACAACAAAAACAAGGTTACGATGAGGCACTTACAATGAAAGTGAATGTGGGCATTTTTTTGGATGATTTATAAGAAAACACGTAAAGCTCGTAATTTTATAAAAGCACATTAATTATTTTCAAATTTGTGTATTATTTGAGCTGTAAAGTTCTCGTCAATTTTATGATTGCATTGTCATGGCAATAATGTTGTAAAATTGGATATAACTTTACACAGAATAGATTAGATATAATGCATTTCATAGCACTAAAGTCATGTAAACATGTATATCATTTACTTTTTGTGGCTCTACTATTGAAACAATAAGTATTTTAACATTGACGGATTGGCTCCATTCACTTCCATTATGTTTCACTGTAACCAATGTTGATACTGTTTCCAAGACCATTTTCCTGCAGGCCTTATGATGAAATCTGAATCTTCAGTGATGGTGTGTGAAACGTTTTGACTTGCAGTCAGGTGCTCTGGTGATTTTCCCAGTTAGGCGTATGGTGTTAAACTGCCAAAAACCAGCCATGTCTGGCTGGATGGATGCTTCATGACTCAAACCATTCATTGAGTCAGCATTGCTGAGAAGTTCACTGGGTTCCTCTAGTAAGACATGTGCCAATTGTATTACATTCAAATTCAAAAGTAATTGTTTTGGCAAGCAGACTAAGCTCTTACTGGAACTGAAATATTTCTCAGCTAATTCAGGGACTTGAATGTTTTCTGCGGTCTTCAGTAGAGTTTGGCGGTTCACTTTTCCACCTTCATTTCAAATGCTTAACTATTAAAAAGAAACATCTTGGTCAGTTACAGTCACTTGCACATGTTACAAAAGATGACGTTACTGGGATATAAATGATTTATAACAGTGTTTACAGTGTTATTTTGCAGTAAAGGATAAGCTGATTGCTTTTGATGAAACTTTTCCCAACAGCAACCTGATAATTTCTCTAATCTTTCCTGAATTACAGAGAGAAGCCTTAAAGCCCTTCACAACCCACTTTGACGGGTGAAAGAGTTTAACACCTGCTAAAGCAACTTTGCTTAAAGGTTTGATCAAAGCTGTCAGGTGCTGGTAGACTGAAACTTGGTTAAAACAGCAAATTGACTCACAAACTCCAATCTTTTCTTTCATATATCCATATTAAAAACATGTATCACTCTTTATACAGTCAGGTGATCTTATTATATATGTTTGGTCACGCACAAACCATTAGATCATTTCAGTTTCATTGGTTTTTCAGTCATGTTGTCCATCTGGTTATGTCTCTCAGTGATCATGAGTCAATAACAGTCACTGCCTCCACATCAGAAACCTTCCATATGGCCTTGGCTGGATCTGACACTTAACTCCTATGATGCTGTATCCACTGACAGAGTTTATAAACAGCAGTTAAAGGAGCTGTATGTAAGAAATGTATTTCAATTAATCATAAAATGGCCCTGATATGTCACTAGACATTAAGAAATCATGTTCATTTCAAATACTTACATATCACTGACAACAGTAGTCCGGCCAGGATATTGTAATTTAAAAAGTGAAGTTGCAGCCCTCAACTGATGTTGATGTTGTCATCTTGTGTTTTGGCCTGATGCCCCACCCTCCACCTATCTACCAATCACGAAGTCAGTAGTGTTTCGGCATCCGGGTTGCTAGCTCAGCTCTAGTTACCACAGCTGCAGCTACAAACGTTCGTGCTGGATCCTGCAGCCTATCTGGCAACCTCGAGTCAGGGGGGAGGGGGAGGGGATACACCGCTCTACAGTAATTTGAAAGTGATTGCAGTACCAGTTTTGGTCACAATCGTGTTAGTGTTAGCAGGTGTTTGGCTCGAGGTCATGGTGCAAACGACCCTAGGTTGAAATGACTCTGAACCATCCCTTTAAAGGAACAGTTCACCCAAAAATGAAAATTCTGTCATAATTTACTCTCCCTCAAGTTGTTCCAAACCTGTATGATTTCCTTTCTTCTGCTAAACACAAAAGAAGATATTTTAAAGACGCTTGGTAATTAAACAGTTAACAGTACATGTATAAATTAATACATTCAACAATGTCAACTTAAAATAAAGTGTTACTGGACCTGAATATAGGCCTATCATAGTAATTTCATGGTGCAAAGGACCCTAGGTTGAAATTACTCCGAACCATCCTTTTAATGTACTTACTATAGGGTTACGGTTAGGGTTTGGTTTAGGGTTAGTTACTTGTAATTATGCATAATTTACTTTTATTACTATAGTGAGTACATGTAGTTACATTTATACATCAACTTAAAATAAAGTGTTACAGGACCTGAATAGGCCTATCATTTAGATTGGTGATTGGTGCAAAATGAGGTCTTACCAGCAGAAAGAAATAGGCTAACACTAACACACTTGAGGAAACTGCTGAAATTTCTGCAAAACATTTCACCATCAACATCAGTACTTCCCTATAAGAGCAGAAATATCACACCAAAATGGTAACTATAACAGTAAGTTGGCAATATTGTCCACAACAAACGCACACCAGCTTTCTGTTTAATATGTCATGACATGTAGTCTATACCTCTTTAAATTCTTGGGTAAATTCTGATTATCTGTCAGTGTTTTTATCATTCATCAGATGAAAAATAAAATCATTCTGAAAGTGTGATTTATTTAAATTTTATTTTAATGAGTGAAGGAATAACCTGGCTTATAACTGTGCGCATTTTTAAATAAAGATATGCTATAGAAAAGTAAGGTTTGTCAAGAAAGTTTTTGTTGGCTTGACAAGTCTTATCTGACCATTTAAAATACTTTTAAAAGTTGAAAGCTTTTACAGTGCTGTACAGTCAGATAGATTACCAGGGTGTTGCAAGAGTGGTTGGTTACCAGTATGTTCACTGTAAAAAAAAATCTGCCTTCAATTTTTAAGTGCAATCAACTTGGATGTTTAAGTCACTTCAACTTAAATTATATTAAACTGACTTAAAAATGTGTGGCTATTTTTTATTTTGATAAGTTAAACCAATGTAAAAACGTTGTCAACTTATTGATCTTTTTTTTTACAGTGTTGTTAAACAGATGCTAGGGTTATTAGATGGCTGGCTGGTGTTTTGGCTGGTCGTTAGGTTATTTTAACTGGTTGTTAGAGTGTTCTGGCTGGTTGTTTCTAATGTGTTCTGTGTGGCTGCAGGCAATGTTAAGGTCTTCTTGCTGGTTACTGATGTAATTATTTTGGAAAACAATTGTCTTCAGTTACCTGATCATTATTATAATCTCAAAAAATAATAATAAAATATAAAAAAACAACACATCATTGTGTTGGACAATATTGTCATTGGACAAGAAAGAAAAAAAACTTGGTTGTAGGATAAGCAAATAATTTACATTTACTCGATCTGTGGTCAAATCAATAGTGGAGATTACATCACAGCGTGGGGGTCGACTGAACTGCTGGTTGGATTGATGCCTCATCGGTGTGAAAGAGTTTTTGACTAGACACCATAGACACCGACGTCTGTGCGCGCTCCCGTCAGCGTGAACGCGCGGGCCACATAGAGAGTAGTAGGAGGCACGGCTAACTCTTTGTACCGACCAGAAGCTGCACCGATTGGGTGCCAGACAAATGATTTGACCTTCAGCGAACCGGAGGGTTGATCTCTACCGTTCTGACGCTTTCAACACACCACACCGGACTTGAATCGGATAATTTTATCGTGTTTGCTCGGTTTCTTTTAGAAACATTTTTATTTGTTAGCAAGAGGTGGCCACGTCCTTGATTTTCTGGCCTCGCGGTTTGGAAAAACCTAACACATACTGAGTGGTTTTACCCAGGAATGGATACTGGAGTTGTCACTGAAAAGAAAAGGTAGGGATTCCCGTTTCTGTTTTATAGAAAGTGGTTGCTGAGCGGATTTTGTTATGTCTAAGTTATGTAGTAAACAGACAGAAAGATCTTCATCCCCCGTCACACCGAATGTGTCGCCATTTTGTGTTGGATGGCAAACCAAACGTTTACGAGCAAGTTTAAAGCGCTCATACTGGCTATTTGTGTTTAAAAACCTATTAGATATGTTTACAAATAATAAAAATAGTGTTTTTTTTTTTTTGCTTTGTAACGCAATATTTGGCTTTATTTGAGGTCTGCCTGTGGAAATAGGCTATGCAACTAGCGGTATGCTAACTTAAACTTCCACTGATTTATGGCTTAAACCGCTATAAACAATTTATAGTAGTATAGACATACTTCAGTTTCATTGGGAGTGCATAAACAAACTGATTATATGTCAAATGAATGCTTGCAATAAGCACAAAATACATAGGCTACTCCGCTTCTTTTTCCATAGTGAAATGATCAGACAGCTGTAACTGTTAACTTACGTCTATTATACTAGTGAAGTTAAATGGTATAATCTTTGTTCTTAGTTCAGTGGTTTGTACTTGGTATTCTGGTATTGTGTACTTAAGCTCTGAATGTTTTGATGTCGTTTATTTGTGAGATAAAAGAGCCATGTGCTAGTAATATGACTGATCCCTTCTTCACCCCTCAAACCACTTGACCCCACGGGTCACACTAACTCGTCTGGCATATTTGTTGATATAGGACTGGAAGCTGGAATTCATCCTTGGATTCTGCTGACAGTGTCTTATTATTTGTCAGGCCTGTCATCAGTGTGGGCTCAAAGTTTAGATGAGATGGAAAGAAGTGTTCTCATTGTTAAGTCTGGAAATAGTTGCTTGGTTTTTCTGTACTAATGAATTCACAGGAAGAATTAGACTGGCACTGTAGTTAAGTTAAGACACAGTCACAGTGTGCCACCATTTATTTTATGTTGTTATGGTGTCAGTTTGACCCTTTTTGATTTTTTTTTTAGAAGTACTGGTTGATAAACGTATAATTTATATAGATATATTATTGTTACTTTTCCTCATTTAGGTTCATTAGCAAAGTGTCAACACTTTGATGTGTTGTGGAATGGGTGTACAACATTTCTCTTTCGATTTTTGATATCTCATCATTAGATCCAACTGTACTGACCCATAATAAACTTTTTTTGGGGGATATATTTAGTTTTTTAGTCTTTCATATCTACCCTCTTTATATTTTATTCATTTGGAAGATGCTTTAATCCAATGAAACTTACACTGCATTGCATTGAAGGCGTACATTTTTATCAGCTCATACACAATCATTCAGTTCGTTGGAATTCTCATGATCTTGGTATTGCTTGCACCTTGCTCTATTGTTTGAGCTTCAGGAAAGCACACAGAACTGCTTTTACATACTTCTTCTGTTTAAAATGTTAAACTGTTTTTTCTTTTTAAGTTCAAAAGTAGTTACAGTGCTGTTTATAGGCTAATATTAATTATATTGTTTTCTTATTTTTTTGTAATGTGTGAAGGAATATTAATGTTAAAGGTTTGCTGTTTTTTGTCATAATGTGATTTTTGGTGAATTGTATTCAATCCTATTAGTGTCAATTTGACCATATGAGTCTTACCCAGATTTTGAACATAATCTCATTTTTTATTTTTAGTTAAAACAATACAGTGTGATAGGCCCCATATAAAGTGAGTAATACCCTGTTTTCAGTGGCAGTGTTTTCCTGTCATAAATTTGGTTGGCATCCAAGTTCAAGCAACTACATGCTCTTCTCTCAAATCTTAGGCCTAATCACTCCCAGCATTGACGTCAATGCAACTTCCTGCCCGGTCTTGTGGCAAGACAGCTGCAAGTCCTCTATCAGTTTGAATGTTAAAATGGGTCCCTCTTATCATATTTTCTTGTTTTGGAGAAGGACTGGGCATTAAAACGATAATTATTATCGTGATGTAATTTTCCTCGATAAAACGATAACATGAGTTCGATAAATGTTAGAAATAATGTTTAATTAGCCTATAAACAATAATTTCTTTGGCCATATTGCCCAGCCCTTTTTTTGCGTGTTTCTAAAATCCTCGTGTCAAGGGGATGTCTATGTGTGTGATCTATATGAATCAAATTAGACTGGGAATCATGCCATAAAACAGACTTTTAGACTGGCATCAATTTTGGTTTACTGATCAGTGGTCAACAAGGTATTTTTAGGAGCTCAGAAGCCCTGTTCTTATATGGTAGGTAGGATTAGGCCATATATACGTTACACACCATATAGGCCTACAGTATGCTGTGTAGTTAGGGTGCGCAAAACTGTATCTTCCATACAAACTAGTCAGTAATTTGCATTATGAAGTCAGAATTGCGTGTTATAAAGTCAGAATTGCAAGATATAGCCTACTATTAATAAACTCGCGATTCGGACTTTTTTCCTCAGAATTGGCAATTTAGCCTATATCTCACAATTCTGACTTTTTTTTAGAAATGGCAGTTTATTTCTCTCAATTAATTCTGACTTTTTCTCAGGTGTGCCAGTTTATATCTCGCAATTCTGACCTTTTTTTTCCTTTTTTTTTTAGATTATAACATTTAGCCTAAATATGTTCTGATTGTCAGAGCTGATAGTCTTGTAGGCAGTGCTTCGAGAGAGTTCGGGTGTGCTTCGGGCAACCTGAGTTCAAGTCCCAGCTCAGGGTCCTTTCTTGATCCCAGTTAGAGATGTGATGGTGGTGAGGAGTTTTCCCCTCTTTTTCCTCCTCGCTTTTACTGTACGGTTCGTGTCCACTGGCGCAGAGCGAGCGAGCGTTTTCAATTACGCTAATTCCTCTGGAAGCTCTGGAACTTCCAAAGAAATGAACTGAAAATGCTTGCTCTGCTCTGCTCACTTCACACCAGTGGACACGTACCATAATGACGGCATTTCGGGAGCGGCAATTGCTTGAATGGTGGGTTCATTATTCATTTTAATGAAAAACACAACAAAACCGCACAATGACAAACTCGCTTAAATAGGCATTTACATTTCGCTAGTTTGAAACCCAATCTTCCACAATCGTTTTGTCAGTCAATATTTACACACACATTTGATCAACTCTTTACTTTCATTTAAGACTTCATTGAACTCATTTGAGTTATTATGCCACATGCTTTCTATGCGCACGACTCGAGCCGTGTGTGTGTCATACCGACAGAAGATTCACAGATGCGCGCCAGTACTGCACTGCATTCTCTCTTGTGTCTTATCACGCTTGAATGGTTCAAAAGCATTTGCATGTATAAGAGCGTGATCATATATTGACGCGCTAGCCAATGGATGATGGAGAAAAATATGGATGCTGCGTTAATTCCGTCAAATATTTTTAACGTGTTAAACCGGAAAAAATGTATCTCATGCGTTAACGTGTTAATTTTGACAGCACAAATTAAAATAATATTAAATAACAATGTATTATTCATTATTCAGTTCTATGCAACAGAAGCAGATTTAACAGATTTATTTTTTATAATTTTAACAGAACTTAGGACTGACGGTGGCGTTTCTGTAAAAAAAAAAAAAAATTACTACTACTAATTCTATTACTAATAACAATAAAAAATGTGCTACGGTCTGATGAGCTGATGGGTTAATGAATATTAATCACTCACGTTGTCTGCATTCGCTCAAACTGATTTGCTGAAATTAAAACAGGGACAGTAATAGGTGAGTGCTAGCCAATGAGATTTCCATTTGTGCGTTAGTTCCGCGCACTACCGAAGAAATTGGCAGTGGCTTTTGGTTGCTTTTAAAGGCTGAACTCAGTTATTTTAACAGGAAAATACAACCAAGAGTATAATTTACATGTAGCGCGTAAATTCACACTAGAGTTTAACGTTGCATTAATTATGCAGCGCATCCATCGAGATGAATTGGAATAGTACGAAACTCAAGTGCTCAGTCAGAGTGATCAGCGAGTGAAAATATATCTGTGTTAAACTTACACTTAGCTTCTGACTCAAACACTGGCGGGTGAAATCTAACATTTTATTAGCCAATGGCTAATGATGATAGACATTATTTAGTTGCCTAGCATGAAAATTTTGCTGCATATGCGAGTGATTTACTCGCATTGTATAGGATTGATACTGGGCTTGCGATTCACATGAGTAAGGTACTTTGTACTGTGTGTGTACTGGGTTTATTACAACATAAACTTAGATAATTAAAAAAGAAATCAAATGGTCAATTAAGTTTTACCAGTCATTATAAACATGAGAAGCTGGTGATTGCTTTTGCAAATAGACAGAGAGAAAACAACCAATTAAATTCGCATCAACAACAAATGCGGTTTCAGAACATGATGTAAGGTTATTATCAGTTTGCTTTATTTGCCATCTTGTCATCATGATGAGAAACACCCGTTTAAAAGGAAACTCTTGTTTTGTTCTCTTCTTATTGCGTTTTAAAACCATGCAATGCAACCTCATGCTACTTATGCGTTTACAGTTAAATTAAAAAGCTTTCCTTTGCCAAAGGGGTCTTCCAGCTACTCTGAAAACAGTCATAAATGTAGACATATATTATCAAGAAGTCCATATATGGAACTTACATAAGATGTACTGCGCACAGACACAAACAGGCTGAAATATGCAATGAAATGCGCATATGAACAACCTCTGTGCACAAGGGTTTTCCTCCGTTTCTGGCCAAATGATTTCCGCTTTACTTCAGAGAGCGCTTTGATAGGGAGGATGGGAGCCTTCTGTCTCAAAATAGTTTTTTTCCTGCCAGGTCACTAGGCTGTCTTAACCGTTTTCCTTCCTTTGTCTTGCATGCCTTTGACAGTTTACGCAAGGCCTGCTCATTGTTTCTCATTGCTGCTTTGACCTTTAGCTCTTATGGGGAATAAGCCTATGTAGATTTGTTGGCAGTTGCACAGAGACCTCATTGGTCAATTCACTATTTGCTTGTCTTCAGTAAGAGTCAGAAGCATTTTTGCAAATTCAGAACAATTCTTTTTGATTCAGTACTTTTAAAAATACTTTTACGTATTTAAGAGCTTCCCCTGTATTTTAGACTATTATTAGATCAACTTCCATGGGAATTAATTGAAAACGTTCGCTGTAACGATGCCCAGTTCCAGGAATGCACTAATATTTTGTTGGTAATACCAGTTTGCAACAATTATTAGTTAACTCTAAGTTTGTTACCAACAAAATATTAGTGCACTCCTGGAACTGGGCGTCGTTACACTACATCCTTATGCATCGCTTTCTGCCAGGACTTTTACGGGCTTTTCCCAAATCACGGAAGTGACCTCGACGTCCGGGTTGGCTGTAGCATAAGCCATCAGGCAAGCGTTATTTATATATACTCCTGATGTACTTACGAACTTTCCAATGCCTCGTTTTATTAGTACAGAACCTATTTGTACTACTGTAGAAGTTTGGTACTATACCGGGCATTATTAGTGGGGTAATTTATGAGATACAAACTAGGATCCATTAGCGCCTGCACTAAGCCATTCGGCTGATATCTCTAAATAAGCTCTAACTTGAATAATGTTCGACCAAGGGAAAAAAGCTTCTGGGGGGGTGGGGTGTTTGGCTCAAGGTCATGGTACAAAGGACCCTAGGTTGAAATTACTCTGAACCATACCTTTAATAATGTTTCCATAACATGACATAACTTTGTAGGCCATAACAAAGTGCATTTTTGCACTTTCCATCATCCCGAAGTCAATGGGTTTTTGGTTAAATGGCTAAAATAAGGTCTGTAGTTAACACAAGGTCAAGACACTTTAACGTTTTATTCTATGACATAAAATACATCAGCATTACCCACTCGTGACTTTTTTTAAGATGTTACGTGTCTTGAAAAAGGCGGTTGCTAACAAGTGATAATCTCTCTAGGAGATTAAACGTCATCACACAGGTAAACTCAGTCCACTTTTACAGCCTCGTTATGCTTATATTTTTGCTCATGTGAACTATTCTAACTCAAACTTTCTGGGATTTTTTTTTTCCGGAAGCTTGGTGATGACATTGAAGTAGAGCGCCAGTGGTGTAGTTCGTTTATAGCCTACCTTTAGCTTTTTACTTCTTGCGACTGCATTTAGGCTTCAAAATTCGAAAGTTGTGTTAATATGTGAAAATTATCTTGATGGACAAAATGTGCAATTATCATGAACTTTTGTTGATCACAGAACTTGTTTTTTTGCGATAATCCAAAAAAATCCTATTGTGTTTTTGTCGAGGGAACCAGTCAGTGTGATGTTAACTACCGGTTGGCATACAAAGTGACATCATACCTGCACCACTCTATATCTATGATAATAGGTGTTACTGTTAATAGACTTTTTTTTTTTTTTTTTTATCTCTGTTTAAACCACTTCAAGTTTGTGAAATGTGAAATTCTAAAAGAATTAAGAAAATACGAGCTTATTCGGGATTTAGTCAATTTTCCTTTGCGTCACGGCAGCTTTTGTTAACAATGAACAACTTTCTATAACAGTAAATCATGAATGAACACCTGAGGGTATTAGTGTGCAAGGGAACTTTTGTTAAGGGGTGTGCATTACATAGCCTAGTTGCTCTTTGTTGCCCATAGTTTGGCTTGTTTTTTTTAGAGCCCTCCATTCTTGCATTTAACTGAAACACGTATTAAATATGTGGGAGTCTGTCTTGTAGGTCCCAAGGGTAATAGATATGCTTCTTTAGAAATCATGATGAGATAGACACAAATTTTAGCAGGAAACGGTTTCATGGTGACCTATTTGTTAGGAAAGGGTTTATTTTCTCGCCATGAACTGTTTATTGTCCAAATCCTGACCTTGCTTGTTTGTAAGACCAGATGTTGCTTGTTTGTATGTTAAAGTTTGTTCTTTGTAGTGCACCGAAAAGTTTATGCTGGGAAATCTGAAAACTGTCGGACACAACAACATTTACCACCGTTGGCTGACCTCCAAGGGCTGTAACTGTGTCTTTCACACTGTGTCCAGTCCACAACCTTTCACCAGCCAGTCATATTGAGACTATCTGTCTGTCCTTTGACGCTGCAAGTTTTGACGCCATGCAAATGAGAGATTTAAAAAAAAAGTTGACCTTGTTGCTGTCCTCAAGCATTAGCGCAGGATGTCTCTCTTTTCACAAACAGAGCCAAACTAATGCCGCAATCTCCTCCCTTATTTTTCCAGGGTGAGCTCGGAGCGCAGGAAGGAGAAGTCCAGGGATGCAGCGAGATCTCGCAGGGGAAAGGAGTCTGAGGTGTTCTACGAGTTAGCGCACCAGCTTCCCCTGCCACACAATGTCACCTCCCACCTGGACAAAGCCTCCATCATGAGGCTGGCCATCAGCTATCTGCGCATGAGGAAGCTGCTCATCTCTGGTCAGTTTGCTGATATGAATATTTGTATCTAGAAGCGCATAAAATTTACACCGCATGCAAAACGGATTCAAAACCTTAGAGATACTGTAAACATGAAGCAAGGAGGGAAATATGTACAATCTGCAGTCACTGGGGCAGTCCTCAGAGGGTGCATATTAGTACTAGTTTGTACCTTTTAGATATAATATGTATATCTGCATGATTAATCTAAATCAAACCAAAATCATGATCATGGCCAAGCACGATTATAAACTGAAATGTAATTAAATATACACTATTGCTGTGCGATTTGGGGAAAATATCTAATTGCGATTTTTCTGACAGATAATGCGATTTGATTTGCTATTTAATTTTGTAAAGTCAAGCTTCAGCTCAATATTCTCAATAGTGTGCAGCACACACTCTAAATTAAAGGAGTACAACATGCCTTTAACTTTAGACCCCTCCACTACCTTGTAGTCTAGTTGCAGTGTACCTTTCTGTTGGTGTTCATTTTGTCAGCTATTTTTTTTTATTTAGTCTTAGTCCCGTCTCAAATGTACTTTTTAGTTCTCATATTTCGTCAACCATGTCCTGTATTTGTTTAGTCTAGTTTTCGTCAATGAAAACTTAGTCACATTTTCGTCCTGCTGCATAATGGTTAAATTGATAATCCCAATTATTTTGCTCAAAATTATAATCATAACGATTATTGTCATTTGAGAAATGTATTTCATCAGAATCATTGTACTTTCACCTAAGCACAAATCAAGAGAATGTCAACCCATACACATTTGACCTCATCTAGTTTCCTGATTTATTATAGGCTATTTATCACAACTACTGGTTAAACAAGAAACTTGTCTCAAAATTTGTAATGTTTAATGTTTTTCTATTAAAACAACAGCAAAAAAGACTTATTGTCATACAGAGCTGCATAAGTGCAGTTATTCAACAATCACATTCAATAGGCTATAGTCGAGATCCATGTTAGGATTTATAGCAGTTCATCACTGAAAAGGATCTCCAAACAGCGCGAGCAGCTTGTGACAGAGCACAGACACTTTCATTTAAATAGAAAATCTCAAATGTAGGAGAGAGAGCGCGTTCGCACGGTTGCGAGATTGCAAAGATTTAGTAAAACACCGGGTAGAAAACGTGTTCTTTTAACAGAAAAGCTCTGATTGGGGGATTTAAATTGTTGAAATCTGGCAACCGCAAGCATGAATGCTCTAAGTGGCTTATTAAAAAAAAAATTTGTAGTCTTTTTTTTTTTTTGACAAAAACAAGTGATTTTGGTCAAGATTTTATTTTTAACTACATTTAGTCTTGTCTTTTTTTGTCAACGATATTGCATGTTTATTTAGTCACAGTTATCGTTTAATGACATTGGTGTCGTCTCGTCTTAGTCATGGAAAAAAAGGTCGTCAACGAACATCTTTTGTCATAGATTTAGTTAACGAAATGAACACTGCTTTCTGTCCAGTAGATGGTTAGCTTCTTTGGGGTAGAACAGAGGTGCGCTCACTCAGTTGGTTAGTAAGACTGACACATAAAGAGGACAGTCATGCTTTTGCTCTGCGACATATTCTTCATATCGCAGCCTTTTGAGATTAGCTAATCGCAACGTTTCAAATCGCGATTGCGATTCGATTAATCGTTCAGCCCTAATATACACGTTGCGTGTTTCAGAGTGAAGGGCGGCACTGTGTTTCTTTACACACAAGCAGCTCATGATCTGGTGTTTTCAGTGTCTCAGAGAGACTGTGTTTGCAGTAAATGCTGCTCGTCCGCTTCTGCTCTGAGTTTGGGTCAGGTATAATGTGCCGGTATTCGGTAATACGATATATCACAATAATGAACATGCACAATATTGTTATCGTGGGCACTTAAAAATACGGTGAATCATTATTACTAATTATTCCGATTGTTTTTTTTTTGTTTTTTTTTGCATTTTAAGAATACTTTACCCATCAACCGTTTAAAATTCACAACACTGCTGTTTGCTGTGTCAAAGAGGCATGCATGGACTGATGTTAACAAGCACATGGCGGAACGAGTGAAGGAGATGCGCTGAGTGAAGATGCACATTGACACATGACAGCAGAGGCGTTGATGAAACAGCAGAAATGCAGCCGTTACCCCGTAAACAAAGCAGTTGCGCTTCTACAGTATTGAAATGTTTCAAAAATGTTGCATTGTATTTGCAATGGTGTTCATCACAGCACCAAATACTTAAAGATATTTATTTTCAAACTTAAACATTTTGACATTTTAATCTGGACTACAACATGCCCTAGATATCGATTGAATAAAACTCTGATTATTTTATTGTTCAGTCACACTTTACAATAAGGCACCATTATTTAACATTAGTTAATTCATTAGTTAACATAAACTGACAATGAAAAATACTTCTAGAGCATTTATTGATGTTAGTTAATTTAATTTCAACATTTATGAAACTCTTTCTTAAAATCAAAAGTTGTAACTATTATTTAATGGATCTGAGCTAACATTAACTAGCAGTTGTATTTTAACAAAGAATTACAAATAATAATAACTTCTGCAGCAAATGTACTTCTTTCTCATGGTTAATGCATGAACTAACGTTAACTAATGAGACCTTATTGTAAAGTGTTATTGTTTTAGGTAAGCTTTTAATGAAATTAAGACAGTATTGTAATTTTACAGTTGTACTGTAAAAAATGTTGTTTTTATAATTATTATTACTATTAACTTTATTAATGTCATTTTTTAAATACTTATTTTAATTGTAATTAATATTACAATAGTAGTATTTCTTATTTTCAATTCACATTTTTTGTATAGCACTTTTCACAATACATAGTTTCAAAGCAGCTTTATAGAAAATGCATGTCTACATTACAATTTAGAGTGATCTGCTATCAGAGGTGACTGGGTCTAATTATGCATTTCAGAAATGTACATATACAAATCACACAGTTAGCCAACATTGCATTAAAGGCAGTAAACAATGAGCTCATTAAAGTAGTGAATACATGTTAACAAATGATTAGGATATTGTCTAATATTTTTTATTTAGTTTCTAATAATAATAATAATAATTATTGTTATTGCCAAATTGTAAGTTATCACAAAATAATGCAATTACATTTTTTTTCCCACAAACTGCCCTATTATGTGCCTTATGTACGGGTGCCTATTAGTACCAGTATGCACCCTTTAGATTCTGTGTAACTTATCTACCTCTCAAGAGTACATATTAATGTTAGGTACTATAGTGCCCCCTTTAGGTATTAACATGTACCTTATCTTCCCCTCAAGGGTGCATTACAGTACTAGTATGTCCATTTTATGTACTAATATGCATCCTGCTGTTGTAACTGTAAAGGTGCCATATTTTCTGAGAGTGTGTAAAGGCATAATGTGCCACTATGACTTTATATGGTTAGATTGCTGTTGTTTGACTGTGCAGATGACTCAGAGAAAGAAAATGAGCTGGAGAGTCAGTTGAATGGCTTTTATCTGAAGGCCCTGGAGGGTTTCCTCATGGTCCTATCTGAGGATGGAGACATGGTTTATCTCTCTGAGAATGTCAGCAAGAGCATGGGCCTTACACAGGTAGCCAGATGTTTACATTTTAGTCTGTGCTGTTTAGATTTAAAGCTTATGGTGTAGCTAACTATGTCTGCACTCTTTTCTCTCAGTTTGATCTGACCGGTCACAGCGTCTTTGAATTTTCACACCCATGTGACCATGAGGAGTTGAGAGAGATGCTGGTCCATAGGACAGGTGAGTCACGCATGGTAAAAACAAAACAAAAAATCTCTGCAGATAAAAAAAAAATGCATTAACTGAATTTTTTTCTTCTTTTTTTTTTCATGTTTAGGATCCAAAAAGACCAAGGAACAAAACACAGAGCGCAGCTTCTTCCTGCGTATGAAGTGCACTCTCACTAGCAGAGGACGTACTGTCAATATCAAGTCTGCTACGTGGAAGGTGAGATGTCTGAATTGATGCAGTTTTTTCACTAATCTCGTAGTATCCACAGCTTATATGTGGTTTTACCCTTTAGCTTTCCCCTTTCCTGGTAGATTTTTAGGTATTTGTTTTAGAAGATAAGATTGTATTTCCCTGACTTGATTTTAAATGGTTCATTCATTTTGGTGACATTACAAGAATACACAAAATGTAACAAGGAAGAAGGAAAGGAAACTGGCTTGAGTCCTATTGTGCTTAGAGCATCCTTTAAATAATTTTTATGCATGTCTGACTTGCTATAAATGGACTGCAATAGTTTCGCCCTTCTCTCTCCTGCTACAGGTTCTTCACTGCGCTGGTCATGTCCGTTTGCAGGAGCGCAGCGAGAGTTTGGAGGACTCTGGCTTTAAAGAGCCCCCTCTGACTTACCTTGTGCTCATCTGTGAGCCCATTCCTCATCCCTCAAACATCGAGGTGCCTCTGGACAGCAAGACCTTCCTTAGCCGTCACACTCTGGACATGAAGTTCTCGTACTGTGATGAAAGGTTAGCAGAGAGATGTAATGCTCTTATATACAGCAAATTTCCCCCAGATTAGGTGATAGACAGATTGGCAGACATCATCTTTTCTTTCCTATCCTTATTTTGTTTTCGTGTTAATGGTTTTGGTTCCACTTCACATTTGTCTTTTCTTTTTGTGTTTGTGTTTACCTTGATGGTATCTATACCTAGCAATGAATGTTGTGTATACCAACGAGTTGTTTACATCTCTTTGAATAAAAGCAATGCTGCAGAACTGGTCTAGCATGCCAAAGAACAAAAGCCTGTATTCTGTACTTTTACGAATGTAATTAACGCCACCTAGTGGCAGAAGCCATTGTTTTATTTTAAGCCTCTGCTAACCGTGAAGCTGTTATAGTAACTCGGCTTCGGAGTAGCTAGAAATGCAGAACTGTTTTGTTTTGAGCAGTGTTGTTGTTGTTATTCTTACCTAAAACTATTAACTAACCATTCAATTAAATGTTTTAGTATGTTGCTACTTAATTCACACACAATCTGACTCTTTCCCAAAGGATCACAGAGCTGATGGGATATGAGCCAGATGATCTGCTGAACAGGTCAGTGTACGAATACTATCATGCCCTGGATTCAGATCACCTCACCAAGACGCATCAAAACCGTGAGTAGATAATATATTTAGATAATTATTGGCCATAGTTTACTAATTTAGTACAGGTGACAATAGCCGCTTTCCGACCGGAGGAACCTTTAGTACTCGGATGTCGGCGTGTTCGCACCGCAGGAACTAGGAACGATTTTAGTTCTAGGAACTCCATTTGGAGGAACTAATTTAGGTCCTACTTCAGAGTAGGGTCTAAACCAGCACTATAGGAACTACCCGTGACGTTAGTGTACGCTGATTGACCGAACGCATGCGGAACACCAGCACCCACCATTTTTAAAACAGCTATATGTAAAGACACAGATTATAGCCTATATATTTACTCCAGAAACTAACTATACAAACATGGAACACAGTGATAAATGGGTCTCTAAACCTTTATGCTGAAGAGAAAATCCAACGCAACTTTGAGGGGACCAAGCCAAACATGATTATGTTTATCTGCCCAGCTAGCAACACTGGACATCAACCACACGGCATAGGCTAATAACCTTTTTTTCATATACTGTCTACTTTCTATAACAGTTCTATCTAATAACATATTAAACAGTACTGTTAGACAGATCACTAACTAATAAACAGAGAATGCGAGCATTGTTTGCTCTGGCGTTCTCAGCGCCGCCAAAATAAAGGTCCGTCGCGCCGTCAAAATAAAAGTCACTGTGCTTGCGTCACTCCCTTACCCCTCCTACCAGTTCCTATGGCCACTTGGCCAGTGCGAACGCAAACAGCAAAACCGAGTTTGGGGGAGAGTAGTTCTTAGAACTGTTTAGAAGTGGACAGTTCCTAGAACTAAGTTCCTGTAACTACTTGGTCGGAAAGCGGCTAATGTCTACCTGATCATGTTAGAGGTTTTACTTCAACATGCCATACTGCTACAAAAGATGTCTTGTGAAATAATTCTAATTGGAGAATGTTATTTTTTTCCAGTGTTCGCAAAGGGCCAGGCTACCACAAGCCAGTACCGCATGATGGCTAAGAAAGGTGGTTTTGTTTGGGTGGAGACTCAGGCCACCGTTATCTACAACCCCAAGAATTCACAGCCACAGTGCATTGTGTGCGTCAACTTCGTTCTCAGGTACGGATCCGGTTTTGTTTCATTTTTAGTGGATCAGCCTTTTTATAGAGACCAAAGTGCGTCTGTGTTCATATCTCTAACTTAACTGTTCTGTCCCGTCCAGTGGCATTGTGGAGGGGGACGTTGTCCTGTCCCTGCAGCAGACCATGACAGAGCCCGAGGCTGTAGAGAAAGAGAGCCAGGAAATGAAAGATGAGGCCTCTAAGGTGGACATGCTCAAACTCTTCAAGACAGATAGCCTCAAGTGTCCCATGGAGAGCTCTGACCTTTATGAGAAGCTAAAAGCGGAGCCTGAGGCCCTCACTGTGTTGGCACCTGCAGCAGGAGACGTCATCATCTCTTTGGACTTCAACAACTCAGGTGCTTTCTGGTGGATGGTTAAATTTTTAAATGGAACAGATTAAGCTTTGCTCACTTTAACAGCAACTTGCAATAATCGGAGGTCATTCGCTTTTATTGAGAGCTGGCGGTTCAAGTCAACTTGAGCAAAGAGCGAGTGTTTATTATTATATTTATATTCATTTTAATTGTTCTCATCTCGTTTAGCCATAGATGACATTCATGCATTTTGTATAAACGCTTCCCTTCCACAATGTTGGTTTTTAGAGTTACAAAAAGTGTAATTCAAAATAAAATGACATTAATGATATATGGTTTGTGACCTGGAGTTATGCTACCTTGTGCAGCCCACAAGTACTGTAAGACAACCAGAATTTGAAGAACTAGTTGGTGGTGACCAATGTATGTCATGTGTACATATACAACCATTCAAAAGTTTGAGGTCAGTAAGATTTTATTTTGTGATGTCTTTAAAAGAAGTCGCTTATGCAGTTATGCATTCTCAAGGCTGTTTTTATTTGACAGTAATATTATGTCAAATAAATATAAAACAGTAATATTATGACATATTATTTTAATTTAAAATAACTGTTTTCTATTTTAATATATACTTAAAATGTAATTAACTCTTGTGATGACAAAACTGAATTTTCCACAGCTATTACTCCAGTCTTCAGGATCACATGATCCTTCAGAAATCATTCTAAAATGTTGATGTTTGGTGCACAAGAAACATTTCTTATCAATTTCGAAAACATTGAACAGCATGTATTCGAAATATAAATCTTTTGTAACAGTGTAAAAGTCCAAGTTACTTCCAAACAAATATCTTCCTGACCCCAAACCTGGTAATGTACCATTACATAACCAAATGTGTTTTCTCAACAGCTTTTTAATCTTTTAAAGATAGAAACATGAACAAAGACGATAACTAATCCTCTTAGACTGTTTGAGAAATATGGATTCATGATCTTATTGTTGTAAGAAATTAAAAAATAAATATACACACAATTCCTTGGTGTGCTTCCAATAATAATTAAGAGTATTCATTTCCCTTCAGACTCTGAGATGCAGTTGCTGAAGGAGGTGCCCCTCTACAATGATGTCATGCTGCCCTCCAGCAGTGAGAAACTGCCCATCAGTCTGTCTGCTCTGAAACCCAGTGACTCCAGCCCAGTTCTGTCCAAACTAGAGTCCGGAGCAGAGGACTTCCCTTTCAGCTCTGCCTCTGATTGTGTTCCAGACTCCACAAACAAACTCTCCACATCTGGACTCATCTCCTCGGGGGTAAAGACTAATTAAACACTTTGTCATTCATTTTAAAATGATTGCTTATTTTTAAGGGCTAATGAGATTCTGTGTCTCTCAAAGACTTGCTTTAGCTGTTTTTTTTTTTTTTTTTTCTCAGCCCAGCAGCCCCATGGATTACTGTTTCCAAGTGGACCCCGACATCAGTTCTGAATTCAAACTGGACCTGGTTGAAAAACTGTTTGCTATTGATACCGAAGCAAAGACCCCCTTTAACTCCCAGGTAAACCTTTATCTGCCATATCTCTCTCTCTCTCTGGTCATTTATGCATTTGCATAAACTTCAGAACACACATTTCTGTGACCTCTAGGCCATGGGGGATCTCGACCTAGAAATGCTGGCTCCATACATCCCAATGGATGATGACTTCCAGCTGCGCACCCCCTCTCCACTGGATCCGCTCCCCTCCAGCTCTCTCTCTGTTTCAGCCATGAGCTCCCTGTTCCAGCCCTTACCCTCCCCAGCATCTCCAGCCTCTCCCTCCAGCAGCGCAGTGACGCAGGAGCCATCATCACGGGCCCCTTCACCTCTGCATCAGCTGCAGGAGGTGTGCAGCGCTCCTGTCTCGCCCTTCAGCGGCAGTCGGGACGCTTCCCCGGCTCGATCCCCCACCCCACAGAACAGCAATCAGCTCAATAACAGGTAAAGCTCTCGTTGGCACAACCACCTGCTGGCATCATTAACAATCGATTTGCACAGGGATCAGAGAGCTGATCCGTATTAAACTTTAAGTAGATTGGAGTCGAGCCAAAACAGTTCTATCATGAGCATAAGAGCTTTGAGCTTTTTGATGACAATAATTGTAGATTATCTGATCTTCTGTCCGTTGCTCTAATTTCTCAGAGAGCTGTCTCCAAAGATGTTAGCCATCCAGAATGTCCAACGTAAGAGAAAGCTGGAAGTGACATCTCTTTCTGAGGCTGTTGGACTGGTCAGTATGTTATTAGATTTTTATACACAGATTGTATGTAAAGATGCATATATAAAAGTACTTTATTTTGTTAAATATTATTTTTAATATTAATATTGTATTACATTTTAATTGTTTTATGCATTATATATATATATATTTTTTTTTTTTGCATATATTTTTAACTTAAAAGAAAACATGGCTGACAAATGAGTGATCTTTTTGAGATCTGTTTTCTATGTAACAGCCATGCTAATGGCCACTCTACAATTTCCCGCAGGGTGCTTTGCTTCAGAGTGTGGACAGTGCTATCGAGCCTGGAAAAAGGGCAAAGGTTTTAGAAGTTAAAGGATCGAGTGTGCTCGGGGGGGACAAAACCATTCTTATACTGCCCTCTGGTGAGTGACGAGACCATCATCATTGTACCATCTATTTTATGGAATTTTAAAGTCGGCATGAAACGGACGTTGCGATTAGTCTTTTCTTCCCTATTGTGACATATATCAGAGTAAAATGACTTCCGGAATGAGAAAAAAAATGTAGTGCGAGACTTGATTTCGTCCTTCGGGAAATGATTAGATCGTAGGAAGTTGCCAGTCTGCAGTCAGCTGTGGTGAATATTTAGCTCCACCCTCCACGAGACATGCATCAAGCAGAGAACGACGTCATTAGGAGGTAGAGGGGAGGTTTACATTTTTAATTTAAAGATTACGAGTGCACATACATTTGAAAAAAAAAGTAATAATGCATGGATAAATTCTGTAAAATATAAGTGGTCCATTTTGGTCCACCATCATCATGGTGACTTTAAATGCGCTCTACTAATAAAAGCAATACTATTTTGGCATGCCTACACAGTTATAAGTAGGGCTATCACGATTCCTTGACTAAATTTGAGTAGTCGATTTAAAAAAAAATAGTCGAATTTACCAGTGTCGAGTAACCAGCAAAATACCGGAAGTGGCGAGTTCCACAGACGGGAATCCATTAGACCTTTTTCTAAGGCTGCACTATATATTAAAACCATTTAGATCATAATATAGGCAGCATAGTGCTGTTATTAATTCACAAAGGCTGCTATTCAATTAAATAAATATATGCCCCGCTGGTTTAATATGCACTTTAATTATTTACATGCGTGTAGGTAAAAAAAAAAAGCAAAAAAAGCAGTGCATGTATTAAAACATGTTTTATTTCAAAATATTATCGAAAGCACTATTGTGTAACCAAGATGATGAAATCCATTGTGGGAGAAACAGGAAAGCCATATTCATGATCGTGATTTAAATATCAAGATATTTGTTGAACAAAATGACGTATATTTAGTATGCCACTTTTTATTTGAAGGTAACACTTGAGAATTTTTGTGTTGTTATACAGTTGTCAGTAAATCAGTTTGTATTCTTTCCCCTCTGACTGTAGATGTGGCCAGTCGTCTGTTGTGCAGTTCTCTGGAGAGCAACGGCGGGCTGCCTCAGCTAACACGTTATGACTGCGAAGTCAACGCTCCTGTGCAGGACCGCCATCATCTGCTCCAGGGAGAGGAGCTCCTGCGTGCTCTGGACCAAGTCAACTGAGCTCTGCTGTGTTTAGCCATTCTGGACATTGCATCCCTCTCTCGCCCCTTGACCCCTGAAATCTTCCTCCATATGTCTCCTTTTATTCCAAACCCCATTTATTCTCTATTAATCCCAGTGTTTTAAAAATGTAAATGACCTGCACCTTATATTGATCCTGTCAGTGATGCGAAGAGGAGCCCAGAAGGGAGTCCATCCATCCCAGTGTGTAGAGGGCCTGAAGACAGAGAAGCGTAATGTAACTTTACAGTGGCATCACAAGAGTTAAGAGCCTTAATGTGAAATGCACACCTTCCCCCGACACCGATGCGTGCAATCTCACACACTCACTCTGGATTCCCTACTTTAACCTAAAAAAAAAAAAAAAACTCCCGTTGTGTTTTATCCCCCCCAAAGTGTGTGTATTGTAGCTACAGTCGCACAATAATCTATTTTCTTAAGACAGAATACCAGCAGTCCATGCAATATACAAAACCATTTTTACAAATATGTACTTTTAATGAAAGATTGAACAATTTATTTTTTCTCTGTTTTGTTGTGTAACGGTTACGTAAGAGCTCTTTGTGTGCACTCATAGGCTCAATGGTTAAATGCTGTTGTATGTTTGTGAGTGTTGCTTTTCATTGCATTGATATTTACTTGCATACCTTTTGAGTTTTCTCTTGAACAGCACATATGAATTGTGAAAGAGACAAAGTAATGGAGAATGTGCAAAAAAAGGGAATTTACAATCATGGTATGATGTTCTCATGATGGGTTTTCTCATGGAGAGGTTAAAACAGATTTATAGTTTAATTATGCAATAGATTTTTATATTTTTAGTGTTCATTTTTATTTCTGTTTAGTTCCCTATGTGGTAGATTCTTAATGCTTGCAAGAAGTCATAGCTGGTAACCATTTTTCTGATTCATGAGCAGTTTTAGATCATGCAAAGCTGATGTATCATTTGTCCCAGTTTTACAAGTATTTATAATGGCATTAGAACACAAATGCTTAGTTTTAAGTAAGGCAATATTTGTTTTCATTTATGCTTTCAGATTAATTCGGCCTGTTGACAATGTCCTGCGAGTATTTTATGACCTTTTATCTCGTTTTTCAATAGGAAAGACTTTTCTTTTTCTGTTATTGTAATCTTCTGTTCAATTATCTCTGCAGTCTCCAGTCTTCTCCTTTATTCTCTTAACACTAAATGTATTGTTTATTGCTTAAATCAGTAAAAGACAATTGTGGACCAGAATTTTGTGGTGCATGTTTCAATTGACATACCACTATATTAATATATATATAAAATATATATTTTTTAATCTGGATCTATTAAGTTATTCAGAAGTACATTAAAATGTAATTCATATGTGACTTGAATACACTTCTATGATGGACATTCTTTCATTTTCTGAATTATTATTTTTAAGTTAAAAAGTTAAAACTGTAATTGAATTACATTAAGCAGTAAAACAGCTTTGTTTTACAATATGAATTTGTTTTTCTTAAAAGTTGTATTGTTTTAAATATTATAATTGTAAATATATGCTGGAAGCCATTGTAAGAAGTACTGGAAACCTTAAAGGAGAACTCCGGTCAATTTTAACATTGAGCTCATTTTTTTGTACATTTGGAGTGCTGTCAGTACAGAGAACAACGACAAAAATCGGTGTTGCCTACACCGTGTTATCCTCGTTTTAAAATTTGCACCCTGTTGACTTCAATGGGGCAAGTTTTAAACCTGCTTTTAGCCTCTTAACATCCTTGATGTGTCATTACAAGTGCACAGGTCATGTGAGTGATTCCTTCGGAGTGAACGCGGGTGAATCTGACTGCAGTAGATGTGAAAGATATTAATAAAAATGAAATTGTCGAGTTCACGCGCGTGATCATAGGTACTAAACCTATGCGCGTGAACTCGACAATCGACTACTGTGGACTTCGACTGAAAACAGGATGTAAATACAGGTATGTGCGCTGGCTGAATAAACATCATTTTTATTCATATCTTTCACATCTACTGCAGTCAGATTCACCCGCGTTCACTCCGAAGGAATCACTCACATGACCTGTGCACTTGTAATGACACATCAAGGATGTTAAGAGGCTAAAAGCAGGTTTAAAACTTGCCCCATTGAAGTCAACAGGGTGCAAATTTTAAAAAGAGGATAACACGTTGTAGGCAACACCGATTTTTGTGGTTGTTCTCTGTACTGACAGCACTCCAAATGTACAAAAAAATGAGCTCAATGTTAAAATTGACCGGAGTTCTCCTTTAAGAATTTTTTTTTTTTACAATTGCATACAAGGCCATTTTTATAATACAGTTTTTCACAAACACTAAACTCCATTCTCTGAACCAAATTCTCAAAGGCCTAAACTGACTCGAATAAATCACTCTTTCTGCAAAACCTTAAACAAGTTCAGGCTGTTAGACACCATTTGCAATCTCATGCACTCTTTTCGCAAAACTCTAAACACATTCTCACTCACTAAAACACATTCTGCACTGTGATGCAAAACGCTAAACATGAGTGGCAAAAGTTAAACACAACTGCAACACAACTGTCATCGTTTACACACAACGGCTCAAAATTGCTGTTGTGATCAAACCAACTGTACAAAATATGAGCCTGCAGTTTAGAGTGCACTGAATGTTGATACCAACAATAGAAGGAAAGATGAAGAGGAAGAGCAAAGTGTGGAGTGTTATGTTATATATTGTGTTATATATACTTGTTATATAGTGTTATATTATACGTAATGTATGTGTGTGTTATTTTTTAATTTTGTCATTTCATCTGAATATTTAAGATTTAGTCGGCCGAAACAGTTTTGAGATGAATGCATTTAATTTTGTGTCTGGAAAATAGTGATCTATGACATTGCATTATGTTGAATATCAAAGCTTTCTGTGTCTATTTGTTAATGAGGGATTTGTGGTGTAGTGGCAAACAATTTTACATCACTGAATAAGAGACAAACAGGTATCAATTGTCTTTAACAATTATTTATTCCCTTGCAAGGAAAGGTCATTACAAAGTGCCTGCAGAGTGTGACAACGAGTGGGGGGGGGGGGGTATCCTTCATTCTTTATAGTTGTTCCTCCCCCAAGGTTGTTCTCCCGAGGCTACATCAAGATACATCTTAGCCATAACTAACAAACTGTTTGTTTAATCAGATGCCTTTCTACATTTTACATTTAGCAACTGTTAATCCAGTAATACTGCTTCTGCTTATTTGATCAATTCACTTATTAAAAATATTATTATAGATCTTTCCTTCAAAAGGATTCCCTTAAGACTTAAATCTTTCAACCTTCTCTTAACCTTCAATCTTCTTACGACTTCCATCTATCAACTTTCCTTTAACTTTCTTTTCTCCCTTATTTACTCGCACGTTCGTTTCACTTTCTTTAGCACTGCGTTCACATTCTTAGTTCTTTCTCAGACGAAAACTTTAATATCGTCATTTGAATACACTTTCAAACCCACATTAATACACGTCACTTTCACATTATCACTTTTCTTTTACACCTTCTGAGTGGGCATTTACAGTTACGGGCTAAATGGCCCTGCTGACCATAATTAAAACACTCTCTTTGCCTATGGTTGGATCACTGAGCTTGCAAACGGCTCCAACTTACTGCACACCCTTGAGGCAGCGTGTCCCAATCAGGAATGTAAACAGAGCCACTGATAAGCAGTTCTCTGTATTCTTTTACAGTCCACCAGTGGCGGGTTTTATCCCAATAGCCAAATCTTCATCATTATCACTGGCAGCACATTAATTTTCATAAGCTGCAAGGAAATGCTCAAAATATTCTAAGCGGTGTTCACAAAGTTTCTGTTTAACTTTAGTCTCACTTGTCCAAATTATCCCCAACCCATAATTTCCTTTATAAAACAGGCAATATATTTTTTTCCTTCAATGACTTAATGTCAACAAAATATCCAGAATCATTGGACCTAGCTGTCTTTACATCTTACTAATTTGGTATTATCATCAACAACACTGATTACAAAACAAGTACATATTCAACACCCGGAAGCCGGGCTAAATAAGCCATCACTGTTGCTGTACTCCCAGCATAGCTGGACCCTCAGTCACTCCTCAGATATCGTCTACAATCATAAATGCCACCATATATAGAATTGTTCCCCATTCTACCTAATCAATCATTCCTTATCTTTTTATCACGTTAAGCCCTGTTAATCATACTCAATGCCTTATTATTTTTATCTGAAACTCATTTTTCATACCATTTCAACTTAATTTGACTTTACAGGCATTCATAAATTGTTCCATAAATTCTATCAGAAAATTATATATTTATACAAAAACATATATTTTTCTATATCTCTTCTCAAAATGGTTAGCCTGCAGATACAAGTATTATCATTATTGTCTCAGTCCCACTTATCTCTGCTGTTTTACAGAAACCAAAATATTATATATATCATATCTCAATCCCCAAGTCGCACACACAGCCTTATGGCTGCTTGCTCCTTCAATCCTTATCATATAAATTTAAGTTCTCTAGATATCTAATGTCATGCATCCATTTACTGGATAAAAAAATTTAAAACGTTATTTCTCCTGGCAGTTCGACTTTTATCTTTGCGCTCTGCCTCCTCTAACCATTACATGATTGTTTGCTTGCAATCCACATACACATCTCAAACAACAGACAAAACAGACATCAGAAAAAACCTTTTACTCTGAGATTTCCCCATGATGGGCCCTTTTTCCCGTGGTTTTTTGTTGGCGCCCCTATATAACTCTAGACGTCTCTAGAGAGATCAATTTTCACCTCAATTGAAAAAGGTGAGCAGCAAGAACTTCTACTCACAAATTTTATCAAAGGATCCTCGGGGTTTCCCCCAATACACTCCTGTGGATTAACTGAACCCACCAGACTAATAAACTGTACTAGTCTGGACTAGCAATCTGTACTAGTCCACCACAGTGTTCCACTGACCATCATGAGTTCATCCCTTTTCAACAATTTATCCCTTTTCAACAATTTAGACTTTGTCTCTTACCAGTCTCAGCTTACGCCACTTCAGTTCTTTTGATGATTCCAGTGGTGTCTCTCTTGGGCCCCTGCGGTCGGCCCCTCTCTCTCAAGTTTGCGAGGTAGGGTTGGAAATACTCAGTCCAGGTGGCCAAACACCGTCCGCTCTCGGGTCCAAGAGACACATCCAAGGAATGCTGCCGACAACGCCAAATTGTAGTGGCAAACAATTTTACATCACTGAATAAGAGACAAACAGGTATCAATTGTCTTTAACAATTATTTATTCCCTTGCAAGGAAAGGTCATTACAAAGTGCCTGCAGAGTGTGACAACGAGTGGGGGGTATCCTTCATTCTTTATAGTTGTTCCTCCCCCAAGGTTGTTTTCCCGAGGCTACATCAAGATACATCTTAGCCATAACTAACATATTGTTTAGATTTGTCTATTATACTTAATCATATTACACCCTTGAATGGAGACTCTCTGTCTCGGTCATACATTCAGTCACATTAACTTTTGTCCGGTCATATACAAGGACATACACATACATATTTTAATAAGAATATGTATCAACACCACATTAATCTAATTACCATCATATTTCTAAGATGAATATAATTAAGTGCAAACATAATAGAACATTAAATTTCTTCCACAGTGGACACATCAATGTTTTTGGATTTGTGGAGTAATAGCCTAGTTAAAAGATCAAATTAGACCCTTGGGGTAAGATGACCCCCCAGATTTGGCGCAGAAGGCCCCAAGTGGCATGTTGTTACTTGTGTTATTATTTTTACATTTAATTTAAGATGAGGGTTTCATCTTAACCCTCTTAATATTTTACATTTTGTGTTATAGTAACTAAATTAGCAAATTTTTCTATTTATTTCCTATAATAACACATTGGCTGATGCATTATCATCCTTCACATGCTAAATTTATATCTAAATATGTTACAGTTTAAAAGTAAATTCACATTGTTCTTAAAGGGGGGCATCTTCCCCCATGTTACCCTATATACTGTATGTGTTGCAATTACCACCAAAACAACAGAGAACCATCTTCATCCGCTTGATGAGATGCCTATTAGGACTGGTGATGTAGAAGATGATGGGAGAAAAGAGGGATGCAGGGAGAGAGGAGAATAAGAGGTGGTATTCACTTTCATTTTTTAATTGAAGCTCTTAAATATCACTACCTTCCTTTACTGTTGATTGGCGATTCTTCAATTATGGGACTCTTACATTTGGTCAATGATTCTTTGTCATCACACCAGGCATTTTAGAGTGATAGTTTAAATATCAGAACTGAAATTGATTTGATCAAAAAATCTATTGATAGAGTTTTCGTAGGTGTCATTGCCAAACCGGTCAATATTTGAGTACAATAGCATACTGCCCTCCAGAGTATTTTGACACGGGCAGGTACCACGCAAAACCAGCAACAGTGTTTTCACTAGACATTCCTGTTCCTGTCCAACAGCCTGTACCTCATCCACACTGGTCCCAATTTGTCTTCTCACAAGGTGAGATGTTCATCAAAGTGTAATCTCTTTCCTCCAGGTATATCATTTTATAATATTTTTTAATGATGTAAGATTAAAAATATGATAAACATGATGTAATATAGTGCATGTATTTAGCAAAATGATCCTAGACTCTAGAGTTTAGAACTAAAATGCTGGTCATTGAATGGCTTTTTAGGTGACATTTTGTTCTCCAGCTGTTTTATTCACAAACACCGATTGAGCGATTACATGAGACATAAATTTCAGTAAAATGTATCTTTCAACATGTTCATTCATGTTTATTTGGTGTTATAACTAGTAGTAGGCTGGCCTAATTAAGAGGAGGACACTGCTTGAACTGAGGCGCTACAGCTATGCCACGTCACATTAAAAAGCGCCAAAACGGTATTTATTGTTTGAATTTTGTAATAACACTAAGAGAATTTGAAAGCTTAAACTTTGTTCTATATCAAAAATAACCTGCTCTCTCTTGCCTGTTGTACTCTTTTCTACGCGTTGTTTTTTCACTGAGTGAGAAAATGGGTGATGAGAGCGTGCCTGTGTCACGTGATCTTATAATGTGCAACAATAGGATACATAATAAAATATTGCTATTGTATAATGTCGCAAGCAACGTGTATTCATATGAATATATTTTGATTATATTTTCCAGGTTTGAACCATATTCGTAAGCTATAGGCCTAACAGATCGCACCCACACAATATCACCTGCTTGGTTGTTAAATCACCGCGCGCACACGTGCACTCACATAATCACCATTCTGTGAACAGGAAAGTTCGAGGACGGGAGGTGATGGCGCAGAGTAAGTTACTGTAAATATGATTTCATACATGGTTGCTTGATATCAGTGCTAGGTTCTCACGTGAGTGTGTGGTTGAGTAGAAAAGCAGTGCGAGTACTACTGGGCTGCTTTCAAAAGCGACTGCGAGGAGCTTCTGGGCCGCTTCCAGCAGACAGAGACGGTTCGGTTTGAGGAGTTTTCTGCCATATGGAGGGAGATGGACTTCTCTAGTGTTTTTTTGTAAGTCACACATTTACAGCGCTGCACTACGACATTTATTGTACTAAACGTTAATTGTTAAGTGGTTTTAAAGATAATTAAATTGACTTAAATCTTCGAATCAGGTGTGCATTTGTATGGTTGTTAATTTATTCACTGCTATTGAATCCCCAAAGGTCACCCGTACAGGCACTATGATGTTTTAAGATGTTTGCCATACTTAAATGGTCTACTCAACAATGAAAATGGTCATTCACTCATACTAATTTTGTTCCAAACACCACTAAGTTACTTGTTGTCTTTGGAAGAAAAAACTAAAGGAGAATTTAACATTTCCTAGACCTAGAGAATCCGATTGTGTGTGAGGAACAGACTTCACCCAAACATTTAAATTGTTATATTTACACGCCATAATATCGTTTTCAAATCTGTATGACTTTAATTCTTCTTCTGTGGAACACAAAAGAAGATATTTTGAATAGTGTTGGTAACCAAATTTGTGGTTAGCCTACCACTTACTTAATTTTAATGGAAAAATACTGAGACATTTCTCAAAAAAATCTTATTTTATGTTCCCCAGAACAAAGTCGTGCAGGTTTGGAATGAAAGGTTGGTGGGTAAATGTCAGAATTTAAATTCAAAAAATCTAATTTTTGTCTGACCTATCCTTTTAAGTCAGCTAAATTAAACTGGATCAAGCAGATTCTGTCAGCATTAATGAAGTTCAGCCACTCTTACTGATTTGAAGTGAGTTGTCATTGGTTCTTTTGTGTCTTATGACTGATCATAATTGATGTCAGAACTGATGACCCATATTTTAATTTGTGCAAGCACACTTTTTTTTTATGTGTGTTCATTACCTTTCAGAATTGGAAAACCTGGAATATGGTCAGACTATTTGAATGGGTCTTTTTCCATTTTTGCGAAGTCCGTTTCCATTCACTTTCATTGTATGGAAAAAAAAAAAAAAAAAAAATTCAGCCAGGACATTCTGCACTATCTTTTAATTTTTAAGGAAAAAGATATATAATAGGCTAGTTTTTAGACATGAGAGTGAATAAATTTGACTTTTTTACTGTAATCAAGTAAACGTGAAACAAGTAATGTTTTTCGGTCACTCTCCTGTTTTTTTTTTTTCATCAGTGGAACTCATTCCAACCATGAGAACAGATCCTTCACGCGGCTCTGTTTCACCATAGCCTACAGATACATTCTGCCCCCATACAGCTTTCAAATTCGGGTTGGAGGCCTGTATATGATCTATGCCCTTTACAGTACACAACTTGTTTGGCCAAAGGAAAAGGTGATCCATGTCTCTATTCTCTCACTCTTTTTAATCAAGCTCGATGATTCAGCATTACCTGTAATTTTTTATTTTTCTGAATATGAGAAACATACAGTTGATTGTCTGTTTTACCCAGATCAGGATTGCTTTGAAGGACTGGAACGATGTGCAGAAGCTTATCACAGAGGCAAAAAGTTGCCAGCATTTGGATGTTGTTTACATCTTAAAAAGGCTTTTGTCAGCTAAGGCCTTTTATTTCACTGCCATGCCCAAGAAGGTCAGCATGTTCTACCTCTGCTATTGTGTTTTGGGGTGTATCTTCCAACAGTGTCTGAAAACTCTCTGAATGTGACTGACTACAGCTGACATTTGAAGCGAGCGAACGTGTTCAGCATAATGTGAACGAAGAGTTTCGGGCCTGCAAGGACAGAGTGGCTGAACTTGCTTCCTTTGAAATGCTTGGAGTGAGTATTTAGTATAGTGAAATGTTTTTATTGTAATATTTATTTTCTATTTAAAACAGTTCTGACTTGTGTAATCTCTCTTGTCATATAGATAATTTGAAATTAATGGAGGATTGAAATAATTTGTAATTGATTATTTGACATGAATACATATAAAAGTTTTTTTTTGATATGCAGGAAATTGCAAACGTGCACGGTCATTATGAGAGACTGAAGAAATCATCAGTGCCCACATCATCTGGAGTGACACTGCTTAACCTGACAGATTTGCTTCGGAAATGTACTTTTGAGTACCAGCAGTGGCAGCACAAAACCACTGTGAGTTGGTGGACTTGTAATACTATGCATAGACTAGTTTTCCTTTCTGAATGTCCTTGAAGTGTTTTTTTTATTTTTTATTTTATTGTTTTTGAAAAAGAGCTTTTTTTTTAGTTCAGTTTATATAGGCCTAACTGTCTTACTAGTGTGTATTATTTCATTTGTACTTAGGCTGCAAAGGATAAAGACTCTAAAAAGGAAACCACTCAGAAATCAGAGGCGAGTTAAACCCTGCTTAGAACTTTACATAAAGACACCTTTCATATGGATACAAAGAAGGTGTCTGAATTTATGGAAATTAAACATTGTGGTATTGTTTCTGCAGTCCTCCAGTAGAGCTGATCTGCTTGCTGCCATCAAGTCCAAATCATATGGTCACGTGTCAAAGGTTTGAGATTTTCTTGTTGCTACAAATACTGTTTTGCTTGTTGATTTAGTTGAGGACAGTACTCACAAAACATTGACATCATTAAGGTCATTGTTCAGTTTAAAGGGGTCATGAGTTTTTGTTTTCCACGCTTCTGAAACACCAGGAATTGAAACTGCCCCATTTGTAATGTCACAATTTTCCTCTACATGCCCCTAGCATGAGTATGTAAATCAATCATCTTAACAACTCTTGTCTGTCCATCGATCACAAGAGCGATACTGCTGTCAAGGTTAAGTGTGACAGAGTGAAAATGTGGATGGGAAAATATTGTTTTTAGCTTTTTTTTTTTTTTTTTTTTTGACACGCTAACCTCCAGAAACTATATAAAAATCTGAAACTGCATTTTCACGGTCCCTTTCAGATCACTTTTATAATACAAATATATATTAATCATCTGTATGTTTGTTTGTTTCAATTATTTGGCTGTACAGTCAACTCTTTGGAAACTCATGTTGTAGACAGAAAATGGGTTGTTTCTCTCTTGACATGGCTTTGGCACATGGTAAGGGAACAAAATCTAGGCGCCACAGAAAGGTTGAGATGGTAACATCAGGCTCTGGAACTCAAGCCTTATCTGGTCGTAAAGGGAGACCCCCATCCCTCAGGACCAGAACCTATCAAAACTTTGGCAAACCAGGTCAGAACTGACTAAGGCCCTCTTTTAGACATATAAAACAAAAAAATGTTGGGTCAGAAGTTGGTGCTGATATGATGTATTTTGTCTGAAAAAGGGGAGCCAGAACAGACACAGGACTGGCTTCTGAGTGTGATGGAGGAAGACAAAAATGCATGTAAGTGTAGTTTCAATAAACAGTCAAATTTACTGGGATACATTTAACTTGTGTATATTATATATAACTTGTGTATATTACTTGTGTATTATATTACCTGATGTATACGTGTATGTATTTGTTTTTCCTCTTCCAGTGAGACGCAAAGACCGGAGAAGATTCAAGTGGTGAAATATTGCACTAAGTCATTAATTATGTGTCAGTTAAATTGCACAAAACAGCACATTTTTCATCCTAGCATCTGTTAAATTGAGAAGTTGTCAAACATTGCATTGTAATCCAGTGTTTTATTTTATAATTTGAATAAGTATAAAGCATTTCATTATTTCTTAGGTTTTTTTTTTTTATATATATATTTACATGTGTGTGTGTGTATACCTAAAAAATAAAGAAAGAAATCTAACCATCCTCTTATTGCATTTCTAGTATGATTCAGCTTACAAATCTCCTGCTTTCTTGCTGAGCTAGATGCAATGTTCATATTGAGAAAGTGTATATATATATTTTTAGAAAGCCTTGATGTTCTTCATGTTATATGCTTCGGCCAAATCATTTCAAATTGTGTATATAAGTCTCCCTCTAGTGGAGAAATGTTCAAAACGTCACTGCACCCGAGGTTCTTTTTAAATTTTTTAAGCATCTTTGACATCACTCTTACAGTGGCCACAAGACTATGATATGATAGTCCCACAGGGTAAATGAAATCCGATTAATTTAGGGGAAACCCTGACCACAAAGCTCCCTCTGTGCCTGGTGTGCTCCACATAGTCATATGTTGTAATCAGCATGAGAAGGCAGTGCTAAAGGTCTGAATCCAGTGTTGTGTAGTGCTGCTCTGTCTATTTAAACCATCCATGAGATGCAGTTGTACCAGTGTCAGCAGAACTACTCATTACACATATCCTCGACCTGTGTAGTGTACACAAGAAACCTTATTACTAAATGAGGAATCTGACTAAATCTGCATATTAACCTAACAAATTTGTGTAATCAGTTTTGTCCACATTTTCCTTTCCCTTTTTCTATTCTTAAGATAATTGATCAATAAAAAATAAATAAAAATATGAGGTATTTATTTCATGATCCAAATTAACCTCTTTACTCATTTAGACCTATAGGTTGAAATAATGGTCTTGTTTTATGCTATATTCCTGTTCTGTTTATGCATCAGTTTCTTGCTTTTTTGAAAAGTTACTTGTGAATTTTAAATTTATACTGTTGCACAGGTTAAAAATTGACAATAATGATATTTACAAAAAATTTTTTATTCCTTCGGGGGGCGCTAGCCGAAAACTCAAAGGCCACAATTAAATCTTATAAATTACGTTTTTGTCTTTGAGACATCTGCTAAAAAAAGTTTTTTTCGGAGTATTTTTCCGCCATTCGTACAAATAGAAATCCCCAGCAATCCCTACAAAATGATTTAGTAGGCTAGTTCTTCCAAACGAGTGTGATTGGTTAAGCCTGACCAGCGAGGAGAAAAGTAACAGGTACCACACGAAAACACCATTAAACGAGCTGCTTCAGAAGCGTCCTGTACGATCATTTACATTTAAAAATGACACCAAAAACGTAATATCCATTGAATATGCACAGTGAATAACTGAGGAAGATTTATTATTCGGACTCATCGTTCCTTTCTGACTAACGTTACGTGGCGAGCGTCGCCCATTCTCAGATCCTCCTGTTTCATGATAGTTATTATAACTTATTTGTGATTAAATATTTTCTGCAGACCGTAATTGAAAATAACCGGGACCCACTGTACGTCATTACCAGCGCGCGTCCCCGCCTTCAACTACGTAACGTTACGTTACATGCCTCATCTGTCGTGTCGCCCTCCCTTATTAATAACGGACGGGCACTTCCTAGCCCCCAGTCAAACAGCCACTCTATGTCTCTTGTGGTTTGAAGACTCGAGGATTGTAAAGCTATGCGCCGTACAATATAATCTGCCATTGTTTAGCGCAGCTTTGCACGCGCTTGTGTTTACAGCATATCGCGAGCAGCGCGCGCTTGTGATATTGATTCAGGGTAAAAGAGCTCTTTCGGTTTCACCATGGCAAGCGAGGCGCTAAACAGATTCGTTTGTCTTTGTCGATACCTACAGGATCCCTGCCATGTCGCCAGATTCCAGCAGTTTTGCGGCGTCCGCGGGACGTTTGCTAAAAAAACAACCGAGGCTAGCGAGAGTGACGCGAAGCTGGCGGTCAACGGTGTTTGCGTGGGGCAACGTCAGGGAGACCGCGCGGCTAGTGGGGATTCAGCACACGGACTCCAGGGCCAAAGGCTGAGAAAAAGTTTAAATGCCGCTGGAGATGTTGAACCGGAAGAATGTCCCGCTGCTTTTCTCAACGAACCCTCGGGGCTAGAGGCAGAGAGGGACTCCAAAGGCAGAGTGAAGCCTTTACGCAGGAACTCTTTGACTGGGGATGTTGGCCAGGAGTTCATCATCGAGAACAAGTTTCTCTTTTATCTCTTCACCATTGGTACCGAGCTGGGCAATGAGATGTTTTTCATCGTGTTCTTCCCCTTCTTGATGTGGAACGTCGATCCCTATGTGAGCCGACAGCTCATCGTGGTGTGGGCCTGGGTGCTGTTCTTCGGCCAGTCCACGAAAGATCTGGTCCGGTGGACCCGTCCTCCGTCTCCTCCTGTGGTCAAAGTTGAGGTGTTCTACAACACGGAGTACAGCATGCCCTCCACACATGCCATGTCCGGCACCGCGCTGCCCTTCTCTCTGTTCATGCTCACATGCAGCCGGTGGGAGGTACAGAAGCCTACACTTCCACACACAAAACCAATAGATAATCTTACCCACCTGAAGCAAGTAGAAAATGGACTATTTCTGTTTATGGCAATCTGTTTTAACAATTTTCCTAAACTAACTACCATTTATTTTTATTTTACGTAATGTGCATTGCCACTTATTCCTATAGTGATTAGTATCTTTTCAACTTCATTCATTACTAGTACTGTTCCATTGTTACTGCCACTGGCCACAAATCACACATTTTGTGTATCACTACCATTAGTTATCGTTTGTAAAAAAAGAATAGTTCTCTTAAAAATGAACATTATCCCATAATTTACTCGCCCTCAAGCAATCCTAGTGGTAGGCTATATGACTTTCTTCTTTCAGCCAGACACAATCTGATAATATCCTGGCTTTGTAATAGCATTGAGTAGTGCCTACGTTTTTGAAGCTCCAAAAAGAGCATCCATTCATCGTCAAAGTAATCCATAAGACTCCAGGGGGTTAATAAAGGCCTTCTGAAGCGACGCAATGGGTTTTTCTAAGACAAATATCCATATTTAAAACTTTTTAAGCTATAATCACTGGCTTCCACTTTAAGAGAGAGTTCTCACCTTGCAGAAGGGTGACCTCTGACCTAACGTATCTAATGCATAGCCCTATATGAATGCATAGTCCTATGAAGTAGTCATTCTGACTTGTCATTACATATGACAAGTTAAAAGTAACTGTACTTATTGACATAGTTTTAGTATAGGATTTGGATACTAGTGCAGTGGTGTCTGTCAAGCCTACCATTGCCAAATGAGTACAATTAATAAGCTGAAGCACTAGTTCAACAAAAACAGATACTTGTAACTATTGGAAAAATTACTAGGAGAGCCACAGTTAGCAATTATTGTGCCCTGTACAAAACCTTCATCATGGGCCCTCTGGCACATTTGATAAATGAAATATATGCTAGTCAATGAAAACAAATACAAGCTAGGTCTATGGGGTACATGCTAAAATGACTTGCTGTACTGTGTTAGGTGTGCTATATTCTTTCTGAACATCTGTCCTCATTATCAAAACAACCTGCCTTTAGCAAGCAGTCAGTGTCTCAGTAAAAGAGGCTGATAATAAGGATGTGTTCTTCTCACATCATACCTCAGCTGCTGATGTAGCATCAAGAGAGTTATGTAATGGTCTCATCCCAAAAATATGTCATTATATGTATTGCCATTTATTGAAACAGCAGAACTTTGCCTGAGGCAAAAATTCTCATTTATCGCAATCAAACTTAACCCTTTGAAGATTTTGCCGTCTCTACATACATATGTATACTCTCCATACATTTGATCCCAGCCTCTCATCATCCTTAGATTAAATGAGCTATTAAAAATATTATGTTTTTTTCTTTCTGTATTCAGTTCATTTGACCAATGCTTTGGGAAGTTCATGCCGTTGAATGATGACATGCTAGAATGATTGCTGTCTGTGTCTTCAAAGTTCAAACGTTATTGATTTTCACAGATCACAAAAGTGGTCAGTCTATTGCATTCAGTGGAAAATAGTTTTACTTTTCCATATTATTGCAGAACTGACTCATCTGGCAAATCGAGGTTCCCAGTGAATGCATTTCCAGACAGGACATTAATCTCCATCTTTTTGCTAAATATGCAGGCTTTGTTACTTAACCAGTAAATGTCTATGCAGTGCACTCTATTATTCATAAATATGGATTTCTCTGCTGGGTTGATTGAATCATATGCTTGTTGGTATCAAATAAATCATTACATTCAACAATAATTAGCATATAGTCAGAAGAGGTTGTTGCTTATGATAACTCTTTTGATACATCTATTATATATGACAGAGATTTGCGAAAGAAAGCTTTTCTCATAGATTTTTATGGAGGATCATCCTTTTCCCCCAGCACTTCCTCTGAAGTTAGCAGAAACTGACCGATAATGTGCCTTGTACCTACTGAAGGCTGAAGTCTTAACCATCATTTTGAGCACAAAACAGAACAGCATTTTCTTGCTTTCATATCCTCTTAAATTTAGCAGGAAACCAGAAACAATAGCCTCAAACATGTTTCCTCTTCTTTCACCGTTGTGCCTGCCTGTTGATTTTTTTGCAGATGATTGATTCAAGTATTTTGCCAATGCCAAACTAGCAGTTGTGTATTCATGTTTGTGCTTTAACAACCACTGTATTTAAATGGTAAAAGAGATTTACCATTTAAGGGAAACTGAAGATTTGTATTAAAGGGGTCCTATCATGCTTTTTTTTACTTATTCAACTTTAATTAGTGTGTATTGTTGTTGTTTGAGCATAAAAAAGATCTGCAAGAAGGATACAAAGCTCAAAGTCCACTCCAAAGGGAGATATTTTATTTAACAGAATCCCCTTTTCAAGAACTACAATGAACGAACTTGGACTACAACACGTTTTTTTCCGGGCTTTATGAAGTCACAATGTTACTCGTTTAAATAATCCCCGCCCACAGAATATGCAAAAAAAGGTGCGAGGCCTGGTTGAGCTGCATTAGAGAAGAGTGTTGTCACTGTCAAAGAAAGACCACCCCGTTTCCAAAACTCATTTGTTTGACCTTCCTAAGGCTGCTGAACTTTGTGGGTAAAATTTATTTTAAACATTGTTCCTAAAGTTGTAGTTGCGTTTTCTATTAACAGTTCAAATTATAAGTTTTATATTATGATGTAGGCCTAAACAAAGGGCAAAGCTGTTTGGCTCTGCTCTCCTGCTAGCCAACATTAGTGTTGATATAGTGTTTACTGTAGCTTTTGTAAGCTCTCACTGTTTGCCGCCCCATAGGAAAATTAACCTTGGTTTTGTGATCGATTACTGTTCGGTTCTTTGGGTCGCTAGAAAAAAAATATATTGGTAAAATTCATGGTTAAAAAAAAAGTCTGCTTAAAATATTGGGAACAGTAGGATTTATTTACAATTACTCTTTGTATTAACACTTTTTTTTTTTTTTTTTTTTTACAAGTGCATGATTAAATGGTGTATAACATTGTATCTACAATGTATAAGAAAAAAAAAAAAACTATACCATTCTGAAACGTCCTGTGAAATCCATGCTTGCAAAGTCCATGCATGAAATTCGTTCTGCACGATCCTCTTGTCTGTTAACATTCTTAATCAGGCTTGAATTGGTTTGAAATTGACGGTGAAATATTAAGGATATTAATATCCTTAATATTTACACCTGAGCAAATGAAACTCACGGTTATGGAAAGGGGTGTGACATTTCCCGAACACTGTGGAAATCACAACAAACTGGGCCAGCTAACCAATCACAGTACATTTTGTATTTTGGAAGGAGGGGTTTCATCAAAACAGGAACCAACAACGCGTTTGGGCCAGACTGGGTAAAAGGCCATAATAGGACCCCTTTAAACTTTATTTTGGAAGTTGCAGATGAGAGCCAGTGAGGTCAAGTTAGTTCAAATTTTTAACACATGCACAGGCTAGTCAATGTTGATGGGTTTGTGGGAGGTACTGGTATATTGCCCAGACTACTGGAGTGAAAAAATGCATGAGCACAGAAAGAAAGTTTAGCTGAATGCCAAAAATGAATAGATCTGTGGTCTGAATAATGAGAAATCCAGCATTTCTGCAGATCAGCAGCTACTTCAATCCACTTCTCTTCCAACTGCGCATGGTCTTCCTCTAGTATTAGAGTAGGAATTCAAACATATTATCTTAAATTTACATTGTGCCTGCTAGTCTCAATCCTTGATGGAATCTTGAGGAACTTTGCCCTACTCTGTCCTGATACTGTTGCTTTATTTGTCATTGATCATCATAGGTACTGTTAAATTATAAGCTTTTTGTCCTTTACTAAGGCCTGTTTCACACTGCACGTGTAAGCAGAGCGTATTTTTTTTTGGCACCCATGTAAACAGATTAGATTATTCAAACTGCACACCGAGGCGGCGTGGCAGCACCTAGCAGGAGGTGGAACAAGTAGAACAAGTAGAACAAGTTGAAGTTGTTGTTTTTAAAGCACTGGGTCTATTTTTGCTGTGCCGCTCACACTGAATTAAAACCACAGTGCATTTTTCTCGGTCAAAATAGACCTGAGTTAACACGAAAAACAACACATTTTAATATAAAATTGTATTAAGTGAGCTGTTGTCAAAAATGTCTTTTGTCTATGTCACAATATGAGGTAAATTTGGCCTTGTACATTATATACAGCATGTTATTGCATATGCGTGGGACAGTAGGAGGGGAATACGTGTTTAAAAGTTAGGGGTCAGTAAGAATTTCTTGGCTGCATTTATTTGCTTAAAAACAGTACAATTGTGAAATATTGTAACCATTTCAAATAACCCTTTCTCTTTTGAATGTCTTTTTTTTTTTTCTGTAATGTCCTTTTTATAAAGTCTTACTGATCCCAACCTTTTTAACAGTAGTGTACATTATGCACTGTGTTGGAAATTTATATTGGATCATTTATATTTTTATGTGTGTATTTTATTGCTAAAATATAGCTTTTATACCCTGATAAGAATTTAGATCATGTTATTTAACAGTGATGGAAATTATCTTACTGCCTTTTGAACTGCAGTTTCCTCATAAGTCTTTCTTCTCTGTATGTTCAACAGTACCCGTTCATGATTGGATTGAGCTTAGCTCTGTTCTGGAGTGTCCTCGTGTGCATCAGCAGGATTTATATGGGCATGCACTCTGTCCTGGTGAGTAATGTTTTCATCACATTTAATCATTCTGTCTACCTAAAAGGGACAGTCATAGGCTAGGTTTTGGAACAACATGAGGTCAAGTAACTTATGGCAGAGTTTTCATTTCTGGATCAACTATCTCTTTAAAATCTATGACCATGTTAGATAGTTGCACTAGTAAGTGCGCATGATTGTTATTTTAGAGCGTCTTAATATGTTTTATGTAGTTCAGGCACGTTCAGCTGTGCACTATATTTTGAGGTTGAGGAACTTTCCAGCAGCTTCGTGACTAAGGTTTTGGTAACAGTTCAAGAAGAAGCCTAATAAATGCTGCTTCAGTCTTTGCAACCCTCTCCTGTCAGTAGAGCCCCTGAAACTAAGCAAATCAGTGAGTCATCACGGCTGACTCAGTGTCCTCTGATCTTCGATTGCTCATCTGTTTTCCATGCTTTTCTTGCAAAAGATCTCTGATCGGATAATTGCTTCCCTTGGGCTTGTATGAGCCAGTGGGGATCCAATTACATTTTGATGTGTAGACAGCTCAAAACACAAGCTTTGCTTTAGTCATCAAAATCAACATACTGTGTATTAGTCATCAGTTCTGCAGGTTTCATATGCAGTAACAATTATGACCAACTTCACACACCTGTTATTTTAATAAAGGATGTCTGTCTTTATCTGTTTAAAGCTGTTTGTGAGAGCAGACAGATTTAGAAAGCAGATGCTGGTTGCCTAGGCGATGGGAACCTTGTTATTTTAATGCCGTGCTCACGACGGTGGTGGCTGAGTCATCTTTGTGGAAATCTGCACACTCGATGATTTAGGAAGTTTAGACTGTGTACTGTGTGAATATTGTGTGAACAGTTCAATCCAATTAAGTATGTAGACCGGGGCTCAGCAGTAAGGGTGTTTCGATAACGTCGATTGATTACACACAATTTATTTTTAATGATGTGTGAACATTGAATGTTGTTGCAAATTGTACTGATTTATGTATGCCAAGTCAAAAGTTGTCCAACTAACTAACTAACATCTAATCAGAATATTTCAAAATGACGAGAATAACTTTGAAACGATAGTTACAAGTTATATTATCAACAAATCAGTCATGTTTTGCACTGACGGTTTTCAGAAAAAGTATGTTAATTAATCGCTAATTTAATTAATTTAATAGCAATTTGTTGCATATATCAACTTTTTTTGTTGTTGTTGGTTGTACACAAGACTTTTGTTCATCTTCGAAAAACACAAATGAAAACATTTTTAATGAAACCTTCACTGAAAGTTCATGCCAGAACTTTGACATTTTAAAAAGTTAATAGACATTGTAAAATTAACCCGAATGAATCGAGCGGTTTAATCCAAGTCTTCTGAAGAGACATTATCATCAGTATATATGATAAACAGATTTAACAGCCTTTTACAAAAAACATTGATCAACACACATAGAGCTCATTAAATATGGTAAACAGAAGCTCAACTGTACATTTGGTTCTTGCGGAAGCTCAAATGCACTTTCTTGACGCGGGAGAACCGATGCGTGCCCTCAGCTAGTGGGCCAACCAAGCCAGGATTGAAAAATTCTTATTGTTGAGCCCCTGATGGGCTGTTTGACAGCTTAGGACTGAAAAGCCTGTGATCAGAGAGCTTTGGTAGAAAGGATTACGAAAAAGTCTCAAGGAGAGCTTAGATCTTTCCAGCACCCATTCAACCCTCTAACTTCAAAAGAGCGATAGAGGGAAGGACTAGAGCAGGAGTCCAAAATTAGAGACTGTGCTGGAAAGAATTTGAGTCTTTTGGCCTGCAGTATATGGAGAAGCATGTGTGCACGTTATACATGTATACATGGACGGGTCGAAAAAGCTACACGTCTGTCAGACTCAGATCTAAGGCTGTGTTCACACTGTCAGTCCAAATCCGATTATTTGTGTATCCCATTGGAATCTGATCTAACAGTGACTGTCCACATTGTGTGTAACAACTGTACAGATCTGATTTGTGTGTCCATGCCGCTCTTTAGTTGTCCGGAATATCTTCATTGGTTTCTATGGCAATGGCGTTGCTTTGGTAGGTATACGCCAAAACAACATGGAGGGGTTTGCAATAGAGATGTTGTCTTATTTACAACATGACGATGTGTAGCCGCCACGCTGGACTACTGCGTCTTCTGAGGCAGCGGCAGAACCGTAGGAGGCTCGTATGAGCTGCTTTATTCCGTGCTGTCGTCTCCGCTGGTTTCAAAACATGTCTCTGTTATATTGTCATTTTCTGCTAATCCTGCACTTTGCAACAACACAACCTTGTTTCTGCAGCCATTTTCAGCATGTTTCCTATAACAACGTCTGACGTTTTAATTTTTCGTGGCGTGAGAAAGTCACATGAACCATCCGAAATCCGATCAGAGGCAGTCAGAATGAAACGGATTTCCAGAAATGTTATTTGAATAGGTTTTCAAACCACATATGAAGGAGCTCAAAACAGATTTCATGTGATCTTTATTTTTATTTAATTTTTTGACGTTCGCACTTGCTAAATCTGATCTGAATTCAATCGGATATGCACAAATATCGGATTTGGACTGACAGTGTGAACGTAGCTTAAGTGTCTGCAATCTCTAAAGAGAAGTTCTGCAGGTTGCATTGACCTTTTACCCATTTTAAGTACATATCAGCATGATTGTATCACATAAAGACGATCAGATCGTAGTGTTATCGTGAAGTGTCCAAAGTTAGTCTCTAATCTTCTGTTAACCTTTAACACGCACCACATCAGATCAGGCGACTTGGGGGAAATAGATAATTTACTGAACTACCTCAAGCCTTTCAAAACCTTCTGTGGAAGACGAGAAAATGTGCAGAACTCTCTATCATTTCTTTATAATGAAACGGGCTGTCAAGCAAATACGAGGCAAAAAATATCATAAAAGTATTCCATCATAAAAGTGCTGTATGCTTTGTGTAGCAAAAATGATAAATCATCATACTGTGAATGGATCACTGAGTGTGGAACAACTGATTCACTGAACAGATCTGATTTAAAAGATGCTGGTACACTACTGTTCAAAAGTTTGTGATTGGTAAGAATTTTACTTTACTGTCACTTTTAATCAATTGAATGCATACTTGCTGAATGAAAGTATTCATTTTTTCTTTAAAAGAAATGAATCTCACACAACAGATGAGTTGTATAGACCACTTTTATGATACTTTTCCCTTTCCCTTTTCCTTTTGAAGATTGTCAGCATTCATTTTTTATTATATTGAAAAGAGTGACCAGAAAAATATATGGGTTGGTAACATCACGAGGCCAAATAAATAAAAACACATTAAATTAAATAATGTTAAATAATGACTGTCCTTTCTTTGCAAAGAAATTACAAGGTCAGAATTGACTTAATATGTCAAAAAGCAGGAAGTCTGAAGCAACAATGTTACAAGAGTCAGTTGCCAATTTTCATAAATATCAGTTCCCATTTTTCACAAGGCTGCAGTGTAAGAAACGTTGAGCTGGAAGACACAAGGGAAGACTTTGGATGTCTACTCTCTTGTGAAATCTCACACAAAGTGGAGAAGTGCCCTGAACATGGGCTTTAACTTTTTGTGCCACCCACAAAAATAAAGCAGTTGAAGTTAGTGTAAAACCTAAATAAATTGTACCTCTTAATCAGATCTACAATATATGCTTGCTATATTCTTTCAGCTTGTTCTCAGGTCTGTTTCGGCTTACTGTAGAATTCACTGCAATTTTTCATTTCGGGATTAATGTTCTTGTAAGCTATGAATGTTTTAGTTAATTCTGCACACAATTCCTGTTCCCTTAATGACTGTTTATATGCAGTTAACTTGTGTCAAGCAATACCACTCCTGTTTTCACTGACCTTCATATGTTTGCCTGGCCACTGTGGCCAGTAGTAATAAACAATGTGAAATGCCAGTTTATCTAAAAATGGCACCGTGTCAACAAAATCAGAATAACGTTTGACTTGAATTGTATCATAACCCAAGGACCATTCATTATTTTTCTGTCTAATAAGATTGTGCCTTCATCTTTACAGGAGGTGATCACAGGCTTCCTCTACAGTGTGCTCATCCTGGCGGTCCTTCACCCCCTACTGGATGACATTGACACGTTCTACCTGTCCCACAGCTACGCCCCTCTGGTCGTCCTGCTAGTGCACGTGGGCTTCAGCTTGGTGGCCTTCTCGCTGGACTCATGGAGCACGTCCCGTGGCGACACGGCCCAGGCGTTGGCCACAGCTGTCGGAGCCGCGTTGGCGTCCCGTCTGAACCACCAACTGGGTCTGCAGCCAGACCCTCCTGAAGAAGCTCTACCGCTCACCCTTCCCCTGATCGACAGGGCCCTATTGACCCGCTCAATCTTGCGCCTCCTGGTGGGAGTGGCGGTGCTTCTGGCCGTCAGGGCTGCCATGAAGGTTGTGGCGATCCCATTGGCGTGCAAGATCTTCGGCGTGCCTTCGGATGACGTGCGGAAGGCTAGACAACATGCGCAAGTGGAACTTGCATATCGGTTTATTGTTTATGGCACAGTGGCCTACTGCTGCGTGTTCCTGGTCCCACTTCTCTTTAGCTTCCTTGGCTTATCCTGAAGAAAATCCCCACGTTATTATCCGTTTTTTTATCCTAGCTAAAATCTATACCGGACCTGGACTAGTCAGGGTCCACAGCTGTTGTCAAAAAAAAGCCTTTTGGATGCAAACACGAATGATGTTCATGATGTTGATAATTTCACCTGCTCCATTTCCATGCTAATTTATTTCACTTGTTTTGTTTGAAGATTTTATTAATCTAATCATTTTAAGCAGGGTTTTTAGGCACATTTGTTGCCCTCTGTGGGAGATAAATCCGCAGTTTTTTTTTTGTGAAAGTGAGTGCATGTGACCTGTTCAAAGCTCCTGAGTGTTTAACAGTGATGTTTATAAGCCATTCTCAGAAAGGTCTCAAATGTTTCCTGCATTTGTCTTCGGTGGTTTCTCCTCAGCAGACTGACACCCACCCATCCTGAACCTAATACGCAGGAATGTTTCTCACTATACACAGAATTTGTCTCAGTCTGCGGTCCTGTTTTCATCCTTCGGAAACGAACTAACCCGAGTGACTACCCTTGACAGACATTTGTATCCTTGTCATGGTTTTCCCTCAAGGGCTCACTCTCATAACAATTTGTAATTTTTCATTTATACCAGGGCTTGTTTCTTCTGTGGATCCATTCAATGCTGTGACCCCAATGGTTCATTCAACGGTTAAGGAAAGACACTCAGAATTTGGAGAGGTGTAGAAAGTTCTGTTCTTATCTAAAAGCGGGTTGAACTCAGGCCTCACAATACGAGGTAATGCATTGAGAGAATGAGGGGAGGGAACTTCCTGTCAGTATGAATGCTGTATACATGAACTTCCTGTGGATGTGTTGCTCTGAAACCCAAGCTAGGAAAATACTGCTCTGAATATGAAAGCCACATATCTCTCTTAACATTCTGTCATTGTCAGTATAGTATTTATACACGATATATGATATGTTTTCAAGTATTACTACAGTGAGTAATATTATTTATGCAGTGAGTGAATAGCTCAGTAAACTCTATAATAATTGCAACTTGTAAGTAGACTTTTGTAACATTTTCCATTGGTGTTTTTCAGTTTTCTTTCATTAGTTCACCCAAAAAATTTTAATTCATGTAATGATTTATTCATCGTCACGATTTATTCATCGTCACAAACCTGTAAAAGTTTCTGTGGAACATAGTCCAGTTTTTGGACATGATTGACTGTCATTATATGGACAAAATATACAAAAGACAAACAGAATGTGCAAGAAAACAAACAAACAGACAACAAATATTTAACCCCATTCACTTTCATTATGGCATTAAAATGATATATAATTTATAATTTTTGATTGAACTATCCCTTTTAGTAACGTTAGGCTAAATTGAGTCATTCACATTCAGAGCTGTCACGTGTTTTCAGATTGTACTGCAGATGTTCTGCATGTCTCTCTGTTCGACTGCTTTAAGATATCCGGTTTGTTCCATACTGTCAGCAGTTTAGAGAAGATACTTTGAAATCCTTGTTTCTCCAGAAATTCACTCAGTGTGGCTTTATTTAATGGATCGACTGAACTTCCCTGCTTTCATTCACTTCTGCGGTTTTAACCATTTAAATATGATTATGGTCATGGTGACGTATTTTCAGATACCAAGTTCTCAGTATTAACCTAGGTAGTTGATTTGTTGTTTGTCATTGAACTAGTACTCTGTACTTGCAGTTATTTTATTAGTGTGTTTAGTTTCACAAGAAAATGTTGTAAAGCCATGGAGGACAGATCTCTTATATACATTCATTGCTCATTGCTCAGAAACCCCAGTGCCTTGCGTCCTTGTTTTCAGGGCAACTTTATCCTCTAAGGCCCCGATCACACCTAACGCGTTTTTTGCAGTGAGAGGCGCCTGTTTTCAATTGGTTTCCTATGGCAGCGAGCGTTCTGCGCGCTGTTTATGCGCCTGCTGCGCCTCGCGTTTTACCGCCCGCTGCGCCTCGCGGTTTTGAAGTTGAAAAAAAAAGCAACTCCGAGCGGAAAAAGCGCCCGACGTCATCGCGTTTTTTTTCACTGTCCAATAGGGATTATGCAGAACGCCCAACGTTCGAACCGGAAAACAGGTATCAGTATTTCCGGTTTGCACTACCGTACGCATCTGCAGCGGTAGGTGATCTCTGAGGTAACTTATTTTTCGCTTTTTTAGAATACAATTCTTATTTCTGTTTTAATTAAAATGTCACAAATGCTTAAGTATCAGAAAATGAAATTTTATAAAAAAAATAAAATGCAGTCTTCATTTGATTGTTTTAATCGTCTGCAAGCAAATATAAAAGGTTAAACTACTGATAGCATACAAGTCTAAACTAACTTACTGATAGTTAGCTAACTCTACATCGGGTGCCATTAGCAAAAGCTACATAATACTAACTTACATACCTTCATAATCATGAATAAATGAGGAGGCGTAAAACTTAAATCCTTTATCTCACGGAGTACTCGGGGCTCTGGACGTCCGTTTGGCAATACAATGTACATCTGAAATGGATAGAATGGGTAGCTCCTGTAAACACCAGCTATAAAAGGTCGCCATTCCTACACTGTGTTTACCTCAGTAGCCAACGGCCGGAAGTAGTTATACCCGTTTTGTAGAACCCGGAAGTATGTTGCGCATAACCCCTATTGAATGAAGTGAGAGGCGGGCCTTCCGTTTTAGTGATAAAAGCTACAATTGCTTGAACGCCAGGAGAGAGTGCGATGATGGAGGATAAACTTGTGGTGCTCTCGCAGGTTACCAGGAGCTTAACGACTTCACGACCGTAACTACCACAATGTTAACAGAAAGTAAATATATTTAATAAAAGGCTGATTTGACGTTTACTTGACTGACAGGATAGTTGTTTCAGTGGTTGCCTAGCAACATAAAAAACGCAGCGCACTGCTCGTTCTGTGTGATGGTAAAAGCTGTGCACCTCGCGTTTTCGAACCTGAAAAACGCGTTAGGTGTGATCGGGGCCTAACTAGGCACAAGACACCACAGCTGTCTTTCTGTGAAAAGTTTTGATGGTGCAAATGACATAAATATCATTACACATACTTAATGTTTATTTGCAAAAAGACATTGTTGGTTATGTAATTGAAGGCTTTTCCTTTCACTTTTTTTTTTTAAATGTACATTATGTGGAATTTATTACCAGGTGTCTGGTAACGTATTTGGATGGTGACAAATTAGTAAACAATTTACCTGTGCACCAGTATAAAGGAAACAGTTGAGCATATATTCATTTGTGATCAGTTACATGGTGAAAGTGCCATAACTGAATGATCAGCCATTTTCAACGGTCATTATACAGTGCACTGAGCTGAAGTGGGTATCACAGAAGGCTGGATGAAACGAGTAAATGCATTATTAATGAAGCTTGTACATTCTACCTGTACTGAACTTTGAGCCCGTTCATGGTCGTCTAAACTCACAAATGTACTGTATCTGTAATCTATGGCTCCTCGTCTGCAATGCTCTTACCATTTTCTGTACTGACAGTGAATAGAAACTAGTATAAATTACCACTGTATTTGTGTTCTTGTCATCTGAAATTATTTTTTTTTTTATTCAATAATTCCATTACAGTGTGATAACTGAGCATTTTGTGTGATTAATTACAGCATGGTGTTTGTGAAAAATGGCTTTTTGATTAGGACCAACTCAATGCACTTACAACAGTGTTTTCACCTTATCAGTGTAAGTGTGTGTGCTTGAGTTTGTTTCTCAGTTTGTCAGTTCTCTGGACAAAGGTCTACTTTCTGCATGATGCATTCATTTTAACCCAGTGTGTAAGTTATAGAGGACTTTGCTTATTTCCTACTGCACATATATTTCCACACTATAGTCAAGCGTCTTCCTACAATACACATATTTAGGCTTTGTGTACTACCTCAGGTTGTATTTTTCCTCATTCACTATTAACTCAGGTTGTTTTTACACATTCACTGCAGAAAAACAAATTAAATAAAATCCCATTTATTGGGAGGGTAGTTGGCATGAAATTTCAAGCAGTGACATCAGTAGTGTGACATGATGTGCTTGCTTTAAAACTCATTTTAAATAACGTTTTTCCAATTAAAAAAATAAATAAAAAAGACCTCATAATGAGACTACATGGAATATTTATAGTTATAAATTAGGACAAAGTAAACTAATTGTCATCTACCAGGGAAGATTTTTGAACAGTTTTCATATTTTATCAAACCGCGTTCCTTGAGTTCATCATACTGAACCTTCACAGAGAACGGCAGCCACAAAGTTAAGGTACTTTATCGCCATCCTGTGGTTGTAAGTATAAAGTGCATCGTGGGGAACAGTGGAATGGACTCTTGTTGAACTTTTCTCCAGTTCTAAAAAATTAAATATTAATGTAATTATCATGTAATGGTGTAGTTAACCGCTAAAATAATTTAATAACTAATCTTCATAAGAACGGACATTCAAAGGCAATTAGTGCATGATGGGACTTTGAATCAGTAGGTTAGCCTACTCGAATCTTCGTTCACCAAAAGATTCGTTTGCTGATTCGTGCACTGTATAATTACACCAGTAGGCAGCGACTCGTGAGAATCTTTTGTGTTATGAGTGATTTTTTCACTCAAATGATTCCTTAATATACCGAGTCACGACCGAATTAAGCCGTATTATACTTAATTAAAAATCACCTGACAACTAAAGAGACCAACTTTTTCATAATTCTTCACTTGATAACATTTAAGTAAATACAATTAAAAGTAATTGTAAGCTGTAGCCTATAAAACAACGTGGCAACTGTGAAGCATTACATTTGCTCAGTTGAGAGAAGAAACGAGAACGATTAGATGGAGATGAATAAATGAACGAGGAGAAACATCATCACTGGTCAGTGTCATTCGTGTTATGTAACATCGTGTTCAAAGTGAGGACTCAGTAATGGAACAGGGTAAAAAAAAATCCCTCAAATCCTTTTCTAAGAATAGAAAACCTTAGTGGAATCGTTTGTCTAGTTACGGCTTTCTATAGGCGTAATTAATTTGGTGTAATTTACCTAATTTGAGATAAACTGAGCATGTAGAGACCGAGCGGACCGCAGCTCGGGTGACATTTCTTGCCATACGGGCATTTCAGGTCCTTGCCTTCATCCAATCTCCATCTCAGACATTTACGCCGCAACCTACCTCCATAGCTCCTCGACATCAATGACTTTTGACTTTCTAGGCGTAGCTAACACTGTTTTTGATTGACAACTCCAGGAACCAATCCACACGTCATTTGTGCAGAATCTGGCCAATCATTGGCTAAATAGTACAAACCAGCGTTCCATCATGCTAGGTTTAGCGGTCTGTTTTGAGCCAGGAAAAAAAAATTGGCACAGAGCACTAGCACAGTCTGCTAACATTTACTTACGATAACAGGTTAACAATTAGTCGCTATTTGAGTGAGGTTAGCAGTAAGGAGAAGGACAATCTGACCTTAGTGACCAACATCTGGGTATGTAGTCGGTCAGCGAATGTGTATGAATGTGGCTTTTGGTGCAGGCTGGGACGGCAGCTACAGGGATTAGCTGTGCGGGGAGCTCCTGCTAGCAGTGCAATGCTGACATACCTTCAGGCGGCTTGATAATTATCTCATAAACGGGGATTTTGGTGTGTCTTCAGTCGGAAAAATCCTCACCATTCACACGCGGATTGTATTCGAAAGCTTAGACCGGTTTAAATAGTCCGCAAGTGAAGCGATTGAGTTAGCTGGCTAGCTGGGTCGCCTGCAAGTACAAGGTTAGCTGCTTAAAACGAGCCACCTGGACCCGAGAACCATCAAGAGAGGTAAGAAGCCCAATTGCACACATCATTATTAAATTAAGAGTGATTTTAGAGTGATACTTAACAAGTGTCAGATCATTTAAAGAAAAGGACAAGATTTTTTTTTTTTTTTTAAACTAGAGGACTATGGTCTCTAAAAAAAATCTAAACCTCTGAGGTCGATTCGAGTTTATCTGCCTATAAACACGAAACGACCTCAGAATTTTAGATTAGAGGCACGATCGTGCTTTTATCATAATCTTGTCATTCAGTTTTTTACATCTCTTCTCACTTGAGGTATTCAGCAACGCCTTCTTCATTCTGGTATGGGACACTGTCACTGCTGTGAAATGAGCACCGGTTGTTCCCTGTGCAGTGATGATTATTGTGTTTTCTTCACGAATGTTGAGGTGTATTCTCAGGCACTTGTGAGAGTCTGATCAGCCTTTGGTGGGATGAGAACATCGTCTCTTTCTAAATCTGCCACAATCTTTTTTTTGAATCTTTTTTAGCAGCTTGTATAAGACCTTTTTGAAGTGTCCATTTGATATGGTCCAGAGTGTATGTTAACATAATTCCAAATATCTGGTGTTGGGGTTGTCTCCTTCAGGTTTTCTTGTGCTTTAACAAGTCAACAGTCTTGTTTAATGGCCTTGTCTTTCAGGCTCTTGGGAATGCAATATATTCCACACCTGTTTTTGTTCCACAGCTGCGGTCATGCGTTTCACGGATTGACAATTGAGACTTTTCAGCCACACTGATTCAACCTCTCCTGACCACTTTGTTTTCTGTCTGATAGTGCTTATATTTTGAGGCAGGACACTTTTTTTAATCTCTCAAGGGCATGCGTTTAATCAGAAAGTGCAGTCCAAGATCAAACCCATCACTTTTGCTGAGATGCAGAAAATGCACTTTGTGTATACGAATAAAGAGTTAAATCTTGAGCAACATGAGTGACTTGTCAGAACTGTCTGTAGCCTCTTGATTTAAATAGTTGAGTATTGGACTACCAAAACATATAGAAGGAAAGTAAACTTCATAAAATTGGTCAAGTGTTTGCTTTGTCAAAAACAGTGTCTAAATCTAAAGGGACACTATCTATATGGTTGTAATTTGAGTCAGGTGTTCCAATCAATGAGATGAGTCAATTGTATGTTACAGGGCCCTTCCTTATAAAACAAACACAGACTCTAGCTGTTGTCTCTCAGTATGCTCTAAATTTGAGTCTTAAAGTTTCAGATATACTAGTGAAAGAATTTCTTTGGGGCAAAAAACAAAATGTTGCAGCTATTACTGAAGATGGAAAGGGTTACTATACAGTCAGAAGTGGCATGTCTCTTAAGATTTTGAAACAATATAGTGTCCTATATTTGTATAATTGAATTGCTTGATTATTAAAGGTAAAAAAAAGTGTCAAAAATAGCGCGTTTGCATGTCTAAATTTGGTCAGTCCAATGAGAACTATACCATTATCACATTTTAAAGTTAGTTCACCCAATAAATGAAATTTCTGTCACAGTGCAGCGCTTCCTGTTTCCACGTCAGAACGCCGACTCACTATTGGCCGACGCTGGTCACTTGAGCACCAGGACACATGCGTGTGATGCTGACGCAGGAGCTAGCCAATAGTTAGCTGGCGTTTTGACTTAGAACCAAGAAGCTCTGCACTGTGTTTACAATGCATCAACTGCGTAGGGGAATGACGTGTATAAAGTAATTATTTTTGGGGGGTTTTGTGCACAAAGTATTCTCGTTACTTTATAACATTAAGGTTGAGCCATTGGAGTCACATGGACTATTTTTTTTTTATGTCTTTACTACCTTTATGAGCCTTGGCAGTTGCAATGAAGTTGCAGTCTATGGAGGGTCAGAATGAAACCTATCTGATTTCATCAAAAATATCTTTATTTGTGTTCCGAAGATGAAAGAAGGTCTTATGGGTTTGGAACGACATAAGGGGGAGTAGGTAATGACAGAAATGTCATTTTTGGGTGAACTAACCCTTTAAGCAGCCGTTCCACTATTTCTGACATTTGTATACGATTGTCACATTTTGCCCTCAGTTTATTCACCATGGTAGCCGTTTATTCACCATGGTAAAATGAGTGAATGATGATTGTATGACTATCACTAATACGTTTGAAAGCAGAATATAATTGGTTTTTAGGGCTAATTGATGCAAATAAAGTAAATATCAGTAAATTAGTTTTTTTGGTAATTCTCACTCAATATTGGTGTTCTTCACTAATCTCATGGTTTTGATTAGATTAGGCTATATCATTCGTTCTGGCGGTCACAACGGTCTAACTGCAAAAGTTACTCTACAATGGAAATGAATTGACTTTCAGTCTGTTGTTTTTCATAGATTTACACTTATGCAACAAACTAAGTTGTTGCTGTTGCTGTTGTTTTTATTTTTTATTTTTTTACATCATGTCTATCAGTACCATCAGTTTGTTTAGCGAATCAACCACATAGTAAACACTGTTTTTAATTGGAGAACATCCAGAAATCTTTGGCCGCATCCTGTTCATGATGCAAGGGAGTGTATTATTTTGGGGCTGATTTGCTGTCTTGGGAGTGGGACAGCTTTACACTTGTCTCAGCAAAACAACAAATTCTGTATTTTGCCTGGGTGTTTTACAGGAGATTGTAAGAGCATCAAGGTGTCCGTTTGTGAGCCGAAGCTTAACCGAATGTGGGTCATGCTGTACAACAATGATCCTACGCTCTTAAGTAAATGTATAACCAAGCAGTTTCAGTCGAAGACATTTTGTGCTTTAGAACAGCCAAGTCAAAGTCCTGACTCTCCAGTTGGCATTTCCTTGCTCGTCATGACATGAGAAGTTCAATAGTTCAGTTTATGAACTCTAAAGAAGGTGAGCCAACATTTTAAGTTAAATGAGTTGTCTTAAATGTTATCACAGTCGTTCTCTTACCGATATATGCAAAGTCCTTGTGTATGAAACCTTGAACATCTAATAAACAACTTGGTATCTTGAGTGTTGATTTATAATGCTGTTAGGTGAATGGGGAATAAATCCTGGACCGTTGTTAAATGTGCGGTGCTTTGTTTCTCTCAGCTTTAAATCCCAGGCTCATACTGGCAGGCCGTTTAGGGCCATATTACAGCCACCATAATGTAAACAAATCTGGAGAATGGAAAAGCAGTCGGCTGTTCTCCAAACTTCACTTTTACGTAAGGGTCTCGTGGTCTTAAGTTCATCTCTGTTTTGGTAAGGCATCCATGGGCTACATGCAGTCCATCATATGAATAACAGATCACTGAAACCATGTCAGTATAAGGTTGTGTAGCGTTTAGTTGCTTCTTGCTGAAGAGTTTGTCAGAAATGTTATGGCTTCATTGTTTATTGTAATTTTAGATTGGTGACCTTTTATGTTACTAATACAGTAGGGATAACTGTTAAACATAGGCTAATTTACTTGTCTATAGGGCTCAATGCTAAGGATTTTTTTCTGGTGGTTCAAAGTTTTTGTTTTATGTCAACATTAAAAACAGATGGCAGCAGGAATATCGGGCTGCTGTCACTTTAAGACCGAATGCATGGATCCAATATACTGTTACACATGCATTTTCTTTCTCATCTGATTAAGTTCAAGTAAGACATAACCGACAATGTTTACGTGACAGCCTTCGGATAGTCCTTATTGTCGAGCCATTTTATATGACTTGTTCTTGTTTTTCAATATGCAAGCAACTTCAGGGATGGCAGAATGACTTCCCTACATGGAATGGCTTTGCTTCCAAAGTCCTTTTAGTTTATGACTAGTGTTATGACAGCCTCACATTTATCAGCGTGATAACTGACAGTTACACACTCTGTTAGTTGTGAAATTTATAAGCAAAGAGTATTTATTTAGCATGAGAGCTTGCTTAAATTTGTCATTGCTTTTCATTTTGGAGGCTTTTCCCTTTTGCTTTGAGGATTACACAATTAGTCTTTTTTTTTTTTTAATGCCAAGGGCATTTGTCTTTATTACAGGGTCTGTAAAAAAATCCGATGTACACCCAGCAGCTATGCAAAACATCAAAACTTTTCCCTTTGTTTTGTTGTCAAAATAAAAGGCATTTTCACTAATAATGAAACAAGTTCAAGGAAGCTAAGTATGGAGATTCAACACAAGTAGGATAAGACACATGTGATAACCTGGAGATAATATATCAGGACAAGGCAGAGCAGTTGTGGTGGTGCGAACTTTCAACCTACCAGAAAAGTAGACTTAAATAAATATCTTATGTGTTATTTACTCTAACTTTCAGATGAGTCTTGCTCCTTCCTTGTCAGCAGATACAATGCTTTTAATTGGTAGATGTTTGTTGATCATTGTTGGTTGACTCTTGATGATGTGTGTTGTCGTCATGAGAGCACTTTGATTTGCACAGTAACCGTAACTATGAGGACTGTTAGCCAACACCCAATACAGGAATCCAGAAGAAAGCGAAAGGCCCTAGACCATTAACTTTGAACCCACGAAGGTTCAGGTCAGTATGGAATGTTAAATTATGAGTGTTTAATACTGATAGCCAATTTGTTTTCTCTGGTCTTCAGTTAGGTTTCTTTTTAATAAGATGGACCTGAAATTCACATGACCCAAATGTAGGACATGGGGCAGAACAGAAGGTCATATCCATAGACCCCCTGTAGATTCTCTCTGGAGAACAAAGTATTTGTGCCTGCTGTGAAATTAATCAGCTGTCTGTTATTCTCATCCAGCTCCTACCATAGCAGCGTTTCAGGATGTTAACATTTTAGCTGAAAAGACAGGTGGGGTTAGGAACCAAGAACTGGTTCTTAGTCTGAATGAATGATTTTCATTTATCTACATTATGGTCTTTTTAAGGACTTAAACCATAAACTTGAATTCTTGAGTTATCTGTTTGAATGAGTGTTTCTCAACGGTTCTTGACTTAAGGCTGGTTCACACCAAGGACGATAAAGATAAAGTTTTAAAAATAGTTTTAAATGTAATGGTAGAGTCCACACTACACCTAACTATAATGATAACAGCACAGAGAAACTATATTCCAGCTGATGAACAATACAAACTTTGACAGCCAATCATCCTGCTTTAAAGAGCTCAAGCATTTAAAGGGGTGGATGAGTGCTGCTCATGCAGATAATGAATAGAACAATGTTGAACGTTGGTGTGGACGCTAATATAGTTGTCTCTTATTATTGTTATAGTTATCTTTTATAGTTATCTTTCTTGGTGTGAGGTGTGAACGGTCCTTTATTCATTGAACTTCAAGTCATTATCTTCAGTCATGTCCTTTTTTTTTTTTCAGTTTCATTTTTGGTTTGGGTTTTGTTTTGTCACCCATCATTTTTTCCAACACCCCACTCCTCCCCTTTTTTTAGTGAAGATATGGCCTAGTTTGCTAAACGTGTACAGTGTGAAGTCCCCACCTCCTCCTGCCACTCCTCTACTTCCTGCTTTGCATGGGAGGAGTACTAAAGCCTGATTACTTCCTGTCCTGTCCAGCCCACGGTAATCCCAGTGCACAGCAGTCCTTTTGGTGTGTTTTGAGCCTTTACGTAAGGCTGAGAAGCATCAGGGACACCAGCCCCTCCATTCAATTTAAGTACAATTTAACCTGTGATGGCTCGCCGCCGTTTACTAACTTTGAATTTGAAAGGCTGAAACAGGTTCAGGTCAAGGGCTCGAGTACACGTCTGTCCTGATCATGACCGAGTGAGGATTTTAATTTGGAACGGACTTTGCGTCTGGAGTGCGTCCTTAAAATGCACCTCTGTAGGCATCTCACTTGCATTTGTCCCTTAGATTAGTGTTGTGACTTCAATACGGTTATCTGATTAAAATGTCTCTATACTAATACTACAGCAAAAACCTAAAACAAGAAAAAGTAATAAAAAAATTAGAAGATAGAACACTGAACATAAAATTCGTTGTTTTATTAATTCATTAATTTCAGATCAAGCTAAATTGAAGTTATTACTGACCTCATCAAACTCCAATGATGAAAAAAAAAGTTTGCTTGTCACAAAATAAATCACACTTGTTTGACATTGAATCCATGAGCATCATCATGATGTAGGTTAATTATATTATCAATCACAAACCCAATTCTGTCATTTAGGGTTGAACAATTACACCAAAATCATATTTCATGAGTAATTTTATTTCACAGAAATGTATCAAGATAGTTATTTTTGTTACTTAATTTCTCTATGATATAAAAATTTGAACAAAGATGCAAATTACAAACAGTAGTACAAATACAGTATAAGAAACATAAATCAAATAAGCTATTTTTTTTTTCAGGTACAGACTATTTAAGAGCATTCAAATTAGGGAAAACTATAGAAATTGGATAAATCAAATAAAACACTGCATATTCTTCTCTGTTTGAATTAAATATTGATCCTTAAGGCTTCAAAGTGATTCACTCAAGAGCAGTGAATGATTCTCACATCTTGTTTGATTAATATTATTGGCATTAGACAATTTTTTTTATATAATGATAATTGCTGGTATTGAATTAAGTTACCAAAAGTGTTGTCCTCCCAACAGATTTAATAACTTTTAATATAACAAAAAGAACATTCAAATACGATAAAACAATGCACAAAAATGTATTATGTGTTAAGTGCAGAAGAACTATAGAGAACAAATGGAAGCACTTTATAATGAGGACCCATAAGTTAATGTTAGTTAATCCAATAACTAAAATTAACTAACAATAAGCAATATCTAGATTTGTTACAGTAGTTATTATTCTATGTTAATTTTAGTTAATAAAAATACAACTGTTCAGTATAGGTTCAGGTCCAGTGTTAACAGATAAAACCTTTGATTTGAATAATGTATTAGTAAATGTTGACATTATTATAAAGCAAGGAATAATTGACACCGGGCTGTTGAACTATCAGAAAAATGATGCACACCCCAGAGTCAATTATTCTGCTTATACTACGGTTACCACACCTCAGAGTTTTTTTCAGTGAAAAGTTACTGGTGTGTGTTCGGTTATATAATGCGGTTGTCACTCCCATAAATAACTGAACTGTCTGTGAACGTAACTGTATTAAGGACTCAAATGCAGGATTGACAACTCTATTCTGCTGCTGTGTGAATGAACGTGGCCATAAAGTAGTGCAGCCTGGTTTGTTTAAGGGGTTACAGGGTAAATGCTACGTTTCTGCTGTTCCATCAGAGCAATCCGCCATGCTTCTCATGCACGTTGTTGTATACATCAGTGTGAGCATGCCTCTGATGCAGCATACAGGCAGTTGTAAATTTTAACCGGTTGATGGAAAAGTTAAAATGCATCCTAAAAATGCATTTCTTAATAAGGAATTATTCACGGTATTTTGAAGTGACTACGATAACTATATTGTACATGTTTATTTTCGCAATGTATTGTATTACCGCACATCGGCACGTCTCCTAGCAGGCATGTTAGGCTTCTGTCACTAAGACCTGAGGGCGTAGAGTCTTTTCACTTGGTTGCATTAAAACATGGGTCTTAATGTCTTTTTATTTATGTCTTAATGTCTTAATCTCTTTTTGCACAAAATCTCATTTTGTGCAAGATTTTCATTCATTCTGCACATTATAACTGACTTTTTCTCTGTTTGTTTCCTTTTTGTCTCTACAGGGTTATGTCTTCAGCAGCCACCACAGCCCCGTCTGTGGACAAGGTGGACGGCTTCTCCAGGAAGTCTGTCAGAAAAACCAGGCAGAAGCGAGCACAGAGCTCGTCCCAGTTCAGATCTCAGGACAAGCCCATAGAGCTGGTGCAGCTGCCTCTGCTGAAAGGTAAGTTCTGTTAATGTGGTCATATGAAGATAGTGGTTGGTGTCACAGGGCTTTGAGCTATTTTAATTGTTCTGATAGAGCTGATAAAGATGGTTGTACTAAAATAAATAAAAGCAACACGGAATGCAGTCAAACCTGTCACTGTGTGAAAGAAAGGTCTTATTTGTCAAGATGGGATTGTCCTGTCAAGTCTGTGTCATGGTGTCCCCAGATTTAATGTCCGTATTTGGAGTCGGTTAGATTTAGAGACCAAGTTTAGATGGCCCGGTCTGGGCTTATCATGCGGAAAATTAGCTGATTCCGGTCCCTGGCCAGGCGATCGGTGCATCTCTAGTAGGGCTGGGCGATATATCGATATAAAAAATATATCGATATATTTTTAAATGCGATATGAAATTAGACTATATCGCATATATCGATATAACGTTAGTTCAAATTTGCGCTCTGCTCCCGCGCCTCCCAAGTACAGCTCGCTCCTTTTCCACTCTGCGTGCGTGTTTAGAACATGTTATGTTACGAGAGGCGAATCATGACTACTTCAGAAACCCCAGCACAATAGGAACTACCAGGCAGTGACATAAGTGTACGCTGAAATAAAGTCTTTCACCTCAGAAAAACGGACTTTATTGTCCTGTCAGCCGTTATCCTGTTCTCGGAGCGCACACTCAATTGCACGCGCAAATGCGGCGGCGCGCGCGCGCTGTGTATCGCCTCACTGATCAAGTGCAAAATAAACTACGAGCATGCAACGCCGTTACGTTGTAAATTACACGAAATAAAAGTAATGCAGGTATGATTTTCATTCTATTCACCAGGAGCAGTTTCCATGTTTCATCAACAGTTATTGTTAATATTGTGTATTCACCATGGCAACTCTCGTTTCCATATTAACCCCAAAATGCCACTATTTTTCTTTGTGTTATTTTTTATATTTTTAAATGACTGTAGTGGCTCATACCAAAATTGTATTAACAAAAACTAGTTTGGGACTGCTATTTAATAGCTTTAGCATAGGCCAATGTTTATTTATTAGTAGCCTACTAGTCTTTACTATTAGTCATATTCTTACAATTCATGTTAAGTAAAGGGGAAAAGTATATATATGTGTGTATATAGGCAAATTATAACATGTTTACACAAAATTTGTTTATATATATTCAATGTAAACTTTGATAATCATAATTAATAAATCGCAAATAACAATTCAAAGGGAATAATCGGCAATTATGATTTTTGTCATAATCGTGCAGCCCTAAGGTGAAGAAACCTGTTTATTATTTATTCATTTGATTTTGCAACTGTTCACTGAAATAGCTGGTTTCAATAAAACTACTTTTAACATGTCATATTTGGCTTTGACTTTGACTGAACATTTGCTCTCACTTTGCGGAAAAAATATCGGGATATATATCGTATATCGATATTCAGCCTAAATATATCGGGATATGACTTTTGGTCCATATCGCCCAGCCCTAATCTCTAGTATATTTCATTGCCTAGTTGATTTGTTGTGGATGTATAAACTCATTGCTCCCCAAGTGTAGTTCATCACATTAATCGTGAACATGTTAGACTAAAGCTTGACAACCACAAAATATCCAAATACATTAACTTCATTTGTGAACAGTATATCTATAGTTTAATCATTTTAAAGCCTAAAAAATCTACTTTGTGCAGTGTTTATGCTTAAAGTGTGTGTGCGCTATCTTTCTGTTTGTCTAAAGTGTTCAAATACTGTCAATAAACCTATGTACCTACATGAACATTGCCACTGTAATGGTTGGTTGTGGCACATATATTACTCTGTCTTGAATGGCTTTTCAAACTCAAGCCCCTATGACTTGGAATATTTAGGGGTCAAATGCCAGATGGATCTCCAAGCTAATATGTGAAGTATTTTAGGCCTCCCGAAACACAAGACAGATTACAGTTGGAAAGTCAAGGATGTTGATATAAACCATTTGTGGAATTCTAGTACTACTGTTTTGCATTAAATTTCTCTTTCTCTCTGTCTAGATGTTTCTGCGCAGGAGCAACCAGAACTGTTCCTCAAGAAGCTGCAGCAGTGCTGTACTCTGTTTGACTTCATGGACACACTTTCTGACCTCAAAATGAAAGAGTATAAGCGGTCCACCCTTAATGAGCTGGTGGACTACGTCACCCTCAGCCGGGGCTACTTGACTGAGCAGACCTACCCCGAGGTTGTCAAAATGGTGAGATTAAAAGATTAGAAGCATGTTGTGTGATTGGAAAATGTATATTCTGTTATCGTCTAATTTATATGCTTATATCATAGTGGTGTAATGGTACATGTATACTTCCCAAACTGTGCGGTACGGACGTCACGGTTCGGTGCATGCAATCACGCACAATCCACACTCCAGTCCAGAAGGGGTGTGCGCAGTAATGCAAAGCACAGAAGAAGAAGAGTCGATCTCTCAACCAGTTTCAACTGCTGAAAGATATCAATAAAACTGCTTGAGAATAATATCTCACGTAGCATTACATTTACCTCAGGCATTTAGTGTCGACAGCAGGTTAGTTCGCTAGAGAAATGATCTGTAGAGAGGAGCATTTCGTATATGCACTATATTAGCCTATTCATTTTGCACTTAGTTAATGTCTTGATTAATTTAATGTATGTTTAAATACATTTGTCATGAAAACAAGTTATGACAGCCACTGTGTAGATGGTTATAATTCAAAAATGAACTGAAGTAGAAAATTAACTTTATCATTAGATTTAGAAGTTAATGCAAAACCTGCCTTATGTGCAATTAACATGCTTTATTTTATTTTAGTGTTGATTATAGCAACTGAATTTAATAATTTGGGATCTGTTGTTAATTGTAACCTTTAATATTACAGTAATGTGTAAGTAAGGGCTACCCATATAGTTTACAGCATTAGCTAAGATAGATTTTGTTATCCTTAAGAAATTTTTTATTAAAATTTAATTTATTTAAACACAGAGACACATTTGTTAAAAAAAACAAAACAAACCAACACAGTTTAAAGCAATTTTTAGTTCCCCCCCCCCCCCCCCTGCTGTACCGAACCCGTACCGTGACTTAAAAACCGAGGTACGTACCGTTACACCCCTACTATATCAATATTTCAGATATAACTCGAGGGTTTCCTCCTTTTTATTTGTCACAGGTGTCCTACAATATATTTCGGACTCTTCCGCCTAGTGACAGTAACGAGTTTGACCCAGAGGAAGATGAGCCCACGCTGGAGGCCTCATGGCCACACTTACAGGTACAGAGTCCCGGCTACCATCATATGCAAAAGAAAATACTTAATTTACACTCTTTGTCTGTTTCTACATGCATTGGTTTTCTTTTTATATTTCAACGGTCAAACATGTAAAAAAAAGAACATTGGCGTTATAAAGGTCTTGAGATATTTGTAGGGTCTCATTTTCAAGGACTAGTTTTCTGATCTCTCTCTTCCTTTTCTGCTTAAGCTTGTTTATGAGTTCTTCATTCGCTTCTTGGAAAGTCAGGAATTTCAGCCCAGCGTTGCCAAAAAATACATTGACCAGAAATTTGTATTACAGGTGAGTGATTGCCGGTTATGACTTCTCATCCTAGTATAAATCAAATGAAGCCATTATTGCTAGTAAAACAGCACTGATATAGCTCTCTGGAATAGTTCAAGTTTCTCCTAGGTCAGTTATGGCAATTTGCTGTCAAATAGTTTAGAATAATTGCCACTAAACTGTACATTTTACTGATGTCACTGATAACTACTTCCCCCAAAGTGCTGTTACAGAACTAGTACTCTTCTCACATAATTAATTTAATCTGAGATCCATATTTGGTTTGGTTTTTGTTTTAGTAGCTGTGTAGTTATAAAGGTAATGCATGGACAGTCTTTTTTCAAAGAGCGATACACATTGCTTATGATGAAGATCATGTAGTCAATAAAAGTCTTCCTAATTTCTAGCTCTTGGAGCTGTTTGATAGCGAAGATCCACGGGAGAGGGACTGCCTGAAGACCGTTCTGCACAGAATTTATGGCAAGTTCCTCGGCCTCAGGGCCTTCATCCGAAAACAGATCAACAACATTTTTCTTTGGTAAGTAACTGTCACGCTATTTAGTTGTGTATATTCAAGATGAAATATAATGGTATGCTGACATAGCTCTTTTTCCTCCTGTCCTGCTCTGGCAGTTTTGTATATGAGACAGAGCGCTTCAATGGTGTAGCTGAACTGCTGGAGATTTTGGGAAGGTATGTCATATTTTAGAGCCTATTAATTGGTTGGAAGTGATATGGAGAAATTTAAGCTAAGAAACTGAAAGTTTGGGAAGACATAAAGGTGCGACCCACAGAGGTCACATTCCTGTTTTATCTTACTCCACCCTGTCTTAAGGCCCCGATATACTCACAGCGAAGTTATTTTTCGTTCTTTGCTGGGGGGGGGGGTAAAAAGAAGTTTAAAATACGTGAGCAGTGATATACTGTTAGTGAACATCCTGACACCACCCATGCTGCCGTGACCAGGGTTTAGATGAATATGTAAACGTGCTGTACGCTTTCAGCTCAATAACAAAATTAATAATATAACAAAAGCATTTTTTTTTTTTTAAATGAAGCACAAGAATCTGATCATAGCAACATGGATATGTTTGCACGAGCTCTGCAGTTTGGCACACTAGTAAAGTCATGTCAGGTTCATTTATATAGCACTTCATACAATAGATTGCATAAAAGCAAGCAGCTTTGCAGGTTTAAACATGAAAACCAGTGCTAGTCTTATTTCATCAGAATTACAACTATAAAGTGGCTTTCCAATGTGTTTTCACTCGTGAACGTCTGATCTTAACTGACTGAACAGGATAAATGAACCAGAGACGATTCATGATTCTCAAGATTCAAATTGATCCATGTCAAAGAAGGCGGAGCCTAAGCACACACCTACCTAGTACGTAATCGCCAATGGTAGTTCGAAAGGTGTTTACCAGACGGGGCGAACTTTTCCGCAATGTTTGCTTTGGCAAGGTGTTTCGAACTTCATTTTGGCCTGATTTTGTTCTAAATGACGTCACACCAGTTCATTCTTTGATTTCGCTTGAAGTATATCGGGGCCTTTAGGTGTCATTTAGATGTCTCAGTCTCCTGCATATTATCAGTTTTTGTCATGGTTATCAATGTCAGATCAGCGGTGAAGCCTCATACGTCTCTGGTTTACAGCATCATCAATGGTTTTGCGCTTCCTCTCAAAGCTGAGCACAAACAGTTCTTGGTGAAAGTTCTGCTGCCTCTGCACACAGTGAGGAGCTTGTCTCTCTTCCATGCCCAGGTACACACAACTGTTTATCTACACACGTCTGTGCTTGCTTGCATGCATGCATTTCAAGGACAGAAGAAACAGAATCCTTGTCATGATTGTTTATGGAACAGTTTATGAATCTAAATATTTGAAATGCATTTATATTAATCTAAAGTCACCTTTTTTTGTAGCTGGCCTATTGTATTGTACAGTTCCTAGAGAAAGATCCCACGTTAACAGAACCTGTAAGTGTTCCTTGTCACCATTATCTTCCTCATTCTTCATCAAGTCCCATCTTGTTTTGGCTTGTTCCTAAAGGATTTTCACTAGTTTGCCTGTTGTTTTTTTTTTTCAGGTGATCAGAGGCTTGTTGAAATTTTGGCCAAAAACCTGTAGTCAAAAAGAGGTAATGTCTTCATTTTATGGAATCATACCTGCAAGTCATTAATCCAGTGTCCATTTTTTTGTGACTTGCTCTCAAAAAGAAATAGTTGTTGAATCTTCTACCAAACATTATTCAAGAGAAATCCTTCACATGCTTTTCCTAAACATTTCTATAACATATTTTTTTTGTAGGTTATGTTTCTTGGAGAGTTGGAGGAGATTCTAGATGTGATCGAGCCCACTCAGTTTGTTAAGATCCAGGAGCCTCTTTTCAAACAGATTGCTAGATGTGTGTCCAGCCCCCATTTTCAGGTGAACACACTCCACGCTAAATCCTCCTCACAAACCTTGTGATATCTTGTAATAGCTAGAAACTTTAGAGAAACCCTTATTCATTTGCTCACGTCACCAGTCCACTGTATAATTAGCATGTTTGATCATTAATATCACACAGTTCTGGGCATAAATATCTATTAAATAAAAAGAGAACATTTGCTACTTTAAAATCAACTCTACTTCCACGTTAACTTGTAGTTTGGGCATGAAAATGGCACATTTGAGTGCAAGTGAATGCTTCAGGTTCTGCAATCTAAAAATACTGATAACATTTGTTTAAAATATTTTTAAATGTATATCGTTTCAGGTGGCAGAGCGAGCCTTGTACTATTGGAACAATGAGTACATCATGAGTCTGATTGAGGAGAACTCTAGCGTCATCCTGCCTATCATGTTTGCCAGTCTCTACAGGATCTCCAAAGAGCATTGGAACCCGTGAGTTTCATGTTATATGTACACACGCACGCGCACACACACACACACACACACACACACACACACACTAAATGGACAAAAGTATTGGGACATAGCTCTTAATTCTTGAAATCAGGCATTTCAATCAGACCTATTGCCACAGATGTATAAAATCCAGCACCTAGCCATGCAGTCTACATTTACAAACATTGGTGAAAAAATGGGTTGTTCTGAAGAGCTGTGTGGTACTGTGATAGGATGCCAATCCTTTGCAATCAGTCAGTTTGTGAAATTTCAACCCTGCTAGATATTCCACAGTCATCTGTAAGTGGTATTATTGGAAAGTGAAATTGTTTAATAACAGCAGCAACTCCACCACTAAGCAGAAGACCACGTAAAGTCAGAGCGGGGTCACCGAGTGCTGAGGCGCATGGTACGCAAGAGTCGCCAGTGCTCTGCTGATTCCATAGCTGAAGAGTTCCAAACTTCCACTGGCATTAATTTCAGCACAAAAACTGTGCGCCAGGAGTTTCATGGAATGGGTTTCCATGGCAGCTTCATGCAAGCCTCACATCACCAAGTACAATGCTATGCGTGTAAAGCATGCCGCCACTGGACTCTAGAGCAGTGGAGACGTGTTCTGGGAAGTGACAAATTGGGCTTCTCTGTTTGGCAGTCTGATGGGCAAGTCATCGTTTGGCGGATACCAGGAGAATGTTACCTGCCTGACTGCATTGTGCTTACTGTAAAGTTTAGTAGAGGAGGGATAATGATATGGGGTTGTTCATAGGTTGGGCTTGACCCTTACTTCCAGTGAAAAGAAATCTTATTGCTTCAGCATACCAGGACATTTTGGACAACACTCTTCCCCAAACTGTTACCACAAATTTGGAAGCAGACTCTTTTCTATTCTAGCATGACTTTTCCCTAGTGCACAGATCAAGATCCATAAAGACATGGTTGGATGAGTTTGGTGTGGAAGAACTTGACTGGCCTGCATTTATTTGAAATACTTAAGACTTTTCCATTATTACAAAAGATTTGTCACTTTTAATCACTTTAATGTGGGCTTGCTGAATTCGTTTTTTTTTTATATATATATCTTACTGACCCCAAACTTTGAAATGGTGTATATTAATAATAGCAGAGTAGATAATTTAGACAAAGTGTTTTGATGTTCATGTCTGTTTTTCTCTACCATCAGGGCAATATCAGCTTTGATCTACAATGTCCTCAAAGCATTCATGGAGATGAACAGCGCTTTGTTCGATGAACTCGCCGCCAATTACAAATCAGACAGGCAAAGGCAAGAAACAGACCGTGCAAAGTATTGTTTTAAACTCCTGCACTTTACAAAGCATTTCAGATAACCTCTTTCTCACTTTCCTGTAGGGAAAGGAAGAAGGACAAGGAACGGGAAGATCTATGGAGGAAGCTGGAGGACCTGGAGCTCAGACGGGGCATCCAGAACAGCGACGGTGTCATTCCCACCTAACACGGACCTCGTCTCCAACCTTCTGTTTGGCCCCAACCAATCCCTTTCTACTCTTCCACAGGGACCCCTCTTTGCTTCTCATGCTGCGTACTTTACCGCACACTCCCTCATTCATTTCCTCTCTTTCAACAGCACTGTAAATAATCCTCTCCCTCTTTCCTGTATCATACTACTACACTGAAAGGAAGAAAAGAAAAAACAGAAAATTTGAAGAGACTTAATGTGCACTCCTCGTTGTAAAAAAATATGGTCAAATGATAATCAGCTATGGTCAAAGGATATATTTAAAAAAAAAAAAAAAAAAAACCTTTCAGTTCAGAAGTTGTTCAGTGTCTCCATGTCGATATTGTTCTCCAAGGAAGTGCCCTGGGACTTTAGGGTCTGTGCTCACCCTGCGATTAAAGATGTCTTATATGAGGATCCCGCTGCCACCACAATTTTTTATTTATTATTTTTTTTATGAAGAGAGACTTTTCCATCTAGACATAATTTGACTCCCCTGACTCAGGGGATGCAAACTATAAACCCATGACGTGAATATAAGGAAAACAGAAGTGGGGAGGAAAAAAAAAACATTATACATCCTCTCTGTGGTGTGCATTTTTTTCTTTTACAGGATGATCAGCCTGGTCCTTTACTGTACATTATGGACAGGTGCTTTTCGCTGACCAGGAATCTTAACGTCCAAGATGGGCCGCAGTCGGCTACGGTGGTTACCTGTGCTCAATAAAGAGGACAAACCTCTCCGAGGACCTTTATTTTTTTAACTTGTGAACCAGGAAATTATCCGGTCATAGCATCATGCTGTCTGCTGTGGAGACTCTTGGGAATTCCCATGTGGAAATTCAGTTGTTACCAAGAGTATGTCAAGCTCAGTTTCTTGGACTTTTGGTGGCACACAGTGTTCAGAGCTCATCCAGTGTTTTTAAAACCGTTAAGTGACATATATATTTTTCGTAAAGAATATTCTGGACATTTTTCTCATGTTCCACCCAGATTTCCACTGCTCAGCTCTATTAGTTTTCGATTTCAGGGTGGTTGGATGTCGTCTACATGACCGAGCTGAGCGAGACAAGGTTTTTCTTTCTGTTCATGGAGTGTTTGAAATGAAATCCTGCTTATGTTGGGGTTTTTAGGGCCTATGTAGGTAAACGCTGATCCGGTAGGTCATAATCTCTCTTCTGAAATACCAGCCGCCAGGCCAGGCTAGAACTAAAAAGCACTTCGAGCTAGATCATTAGTTGTTCTCATGGGACTTCAGCCCCTTTTCTTCTTTTATTTGAAGTCCCAACAATCGTGGTTGTGGATTTTACATGTGAGGAGGATGTATTTTATTATATATATATTTTTTTTGGCTTAATCACATTTTTTTTTTCTCTCTCTCTCTCTCTCTCTCTCTCTCTCTCTCTCTCTCTCTCTCTCTCTCTCTCTCTCTCTCTCTCTCTCTCTCTCTCTCTCTCTCTCTCTCTCTCTCTCTCTCTCTCTCTCTCTCTCTCTCTCTCTCTCTCTCTCTCTCTCTCTTCCTTCCTTCCTTCCTTGTTTTAACTCTCCCAAGCTCATTGTGTGTTTTATGATGGCCCAAATTTGATATGTATAAAAAAAAAATTCAAAAGAAAGGGTTTGATGAATAGAATAAATCTAATTATTTTAAAAAAAGAAAGAGATATTAAATAAACCTGTTTTTTGTGATAAAATGTTTGCTTGTTTTCTTTTTCTTTTTTTCTTTCTGAATTTGAAGTTCTAGCTATATTTGCCGATTGAAAAGCATCTGATCAACCCATTAGGCTTAGTGTTTTCATTATATTAATTAAATATTTTAAGTGTAGACAAATTCTGAGAATATAGGAAGGGCAAAGTGTTAAGTAAATCTGTTAAGAGTATAAATGTGCCATTTTAATCCAGTAGGTGGCAGGAGGCTCATTCCAACAGCCGAAGGAAAACGGTTCATTTGAATAGAGAACTTGAAATGTTAAGCAATGTGTGCTGTGTTGTGTTTTAGTTAAGCTAATGACGCGCTATGTAATGAGATTCCAGATCGACATGTTCAAAATTATTTGGTTAGATTATCACAACCAATAATATAGTGAGTTAATGATGATTTAATTGTTAGATTTAAAAATTTAATATTTTTGTGTTTTGTCTTCCACGAGCTGCATTAAACTAGAGGTTCAAATGTGCCGTGGATTTGTGCGTCGATCAACTTACCTTAAAACACGCTCCACTCCAGGGAATTCATGTCATGTAAATCCTGATTTGGTGTTTTATTAGTTAACCTTGATATGGGTACCAGAGCAATCGTGTAGTGATTATTTTCACCAACAGAGGGGGCTGCAAGCTACATTAGTTGGTCTCGCGCCGTTTCAGTTATGAAGAACTTTTACCTTGAGAAGAGAAGAGAGAGTCATCGTTATCGCTTTCAAGGTATTGATATACTGACTGTTCATGATGGATTAAGTAATACTGTTTGTATACACTTGTACACACACCAAAAAAAAAGGCCTTAACAGGGTGTGGGGTTGTTTTAAACTATTTTAAACGTTCTCGAAAGTTCTAACGGTTACCGTCACAGCTTTGCAAGTAAGTTAGCCTAACGTTACTCCCCATTATGAAAAATACACCAAATTGTAACACTTGCTACAATTACATTCGGAAAAAGCATGTGTTTTGTGCTCATGTCCACAAAAAGCCTGACTAGACACACCTGCCTGTAATTTTAAAGTCTGCATGAAACGGAGAGTCTCTGAGTGAAACGGCTCCTCGAACAAGAAAAACGGCGAGACCCGAGCTGTGTCTAATTTCGAAGGCTGCGTCCTCCGGAGATCATTGTTGCATAGACTGTATAAAATAAAAATAAACTCTCTTCCATTATAGAAAAGTGAAGCCCAATCTTAACTTTATGGTGCTGACGTCTTGCTCTGATTATCTCTGCGCAGGAGTGAATGGGAAAGTGGAGCCGCCCACACAAGGCCCCGCCCACACAATCTACTGCAGAACCGTGCAAAACAGCTCATTATGTCGCTGTGAAATAAACAGTTATGGAAATGTAAAAATGAAAGTTAAAACTCCAATCTTATCCTGAAGATCCCGAAAAAAAAAGTCTGTTGGTGCCTCAGTGACTACTTCACTCAGAGAAGCTGTCAATCATAACGTCACACTCCCGTTTTTATAGCATCTGCAACAACTAACTAAAGCCAAACTTATTTAAAAACAAACACTTGAACTTACATTGGTGTGATAAAAACTACCTAAAATTACAAAAAACATCTTTTGAAAAAAGTTATTTGAAGTGTAATTTGATTGTTTAGTTTGTCTCATGTCTCATTAGATTACATAGAGAGGCCAGGGTTTATGACCTATACTGGGACCAACCACCTGGGGCAAACTAAACATTTTGGCTTCACTTTTCAGGACTTGTGCGGCACACTTTGGTCATTGAGGCTGCTTCATTTCAGTAAACTGACCACTGCATTCCAAAGTCATTAAGAAATGACAAAAATATATGCTCCACTAGTAATAACGATCAATTTTATAATAGTTACTGTTCTGAAATAAGACATCCTTTATGACGTATGCGACCTCCGGAGGACGCAGCCTTCGAAGTGAGACACAGGACCGGTGTTATGCTGAATTTCGAGACTCTCCCAAATTATTCCCCTCATTGAATCCACCTGATTGCCTAAACCTAACCCCACCCTCACACCTAATCCATAAACCTATATTAAGGGGTTATAATCGGGCGGGGGGCAGAATTCAGCACAAATTTATATACGCATCGTAAAATATTTTGTACCAATCTAAGACATCTAAGATTTTTGTACCAACCTAAGATCTTTGTCCTGAAACATGGCTTAATCTGGAAAAGTGGATTCACGTGTTCTTTTTAATAACGGCCATGACTACGGAAGCGGCTTGATTCAAGACGAGCATCTGGTAAAAGATGAAGAATTTCCGCTATTCCCTGCAAAACTCCGCTTGCTAATATCTTATTAATACAAGAAGTGATGCCCTGTAAACAATGGTGCAAACCGCCTGTGCAGAAATAAAAGCACTGAAAACCAAAATGCTTTACATCAAGAAACAGATGGACAGGGGCGAACGAACAACCAGAGTGTGCATGAGTTGGGTGATGGATTTGGAACGGTAGGCGCTGGAACCTGCGGCCGAGAGGAGGTTATCCTGTGTGCCAAAAAGTCTTACCACATTGAGCAATTGAGCAGATTCTATAATATTTCTCACCGACTGGGAACCAGAAGTGCTCATGAGACGATGTCCCGTGGAACAATCATTCGGTTCACTGCCGGAAGATTCAGAGATGCAGTATGGAAGGCGGCTAAAAAAAATTCTCTTGAGCCAAGGTATGCAGTTTAAGGAGGATCTGACGAAGGAGGACTAAGACTGTAGACAGTAGTTGTGACCAGCAACTGATCAAAAAAGCGAGAGATGATGACAAATCTGCTTACTTTGTTGGAGGTCGCAGATTTATTGAAGGAACATAAATTACATAGTGAGAGGAGCAGACAGAGAAAGGACAAATTTTCAATACTTTCTCAAGATCCTCAGAATTTCTAATTCCTCTGTTACACTGAATGGTACGGTAGGCTCTGGTATGCTGCTCCGAACTCTACTCTAATTTGCAGCTTCTGGGATAAAGTCAATAAGGAGAATGCATTTTGTTCAAGTTGGGAACTTCTGAAATTTGAGGTCACCAAATACTAAAGGAAATTTGGCAGCCGAATACAAAAGAATTGAAGAAACCAACATTATAGACAAAGAGAATTTCAAAAGTTTTATTACAAGCTTTAATCACTCTGTGTATATTTACAACATACTTTTAGTTTTGGCAAAGAAAGCTGTCACGTTTCTTAAGCAAATAAACCAATACATGAAATTTAAAGAAGAAGAAGAAAAAAAAAAAGTATTAAAAATATTAAATATAAGTTTACAGTTGAGTTCAAGACTGAGTTCAAGTTATAGCTCTTTCAACCAGCGACTGAAAACTGGTCTTCTTATTATCATTAGAGTATAAAAACAATTGCATAGGACAATGCAAGGCACAGTATTGTAAGTGCACTTAAACTGAGTGAAGAAACAATCTCTATGCTACATTAAAGGCAAGTGAATGAAGGCTCATTCTTCCTCCTCTCTGTGGAGCAGGTTTGATTCATCAGCCCGAGGAAGGTCGCTAGCACCTTGCGGGCTCTGGAAAGAAGTCCCTGAGGTCAAACTAAGGAACGACTGATGCGAAGAGCAATCACAAGAAATCAGTACCAGTTCTGGTGTCCAAAAGCATGGTCGTCTGAGAACTACAAGTTTTTGGTAAGTGGAGTGATGATATGGAGACTTGAACTGCAAGGTTTCAGTTCATTGCTTTGGCAGATGGTTAATATACCTAAAAATTGTTTTTTAACCAAAACAAAAAGGTAAGGGCTGCACATAATATTGTCCAAACGATTTTGACACTTGTTCCAAAATACAGTAGGGAACGTCCTCATTTTGAAAAGACCAAATAAGGCGGGACTGCAATTTACAGCATAACCACACGCTACACATGAGGGGAAAAAAACAAGTTTGAAGAACAAAGCCATTTGTGTTTGAGCTGATCTTTAAAGGGGAAAATAAGGGGGTGGCTTTAGCCAGAGGAAAAACACAACAGTTAGACAGTGTACAAGCCTGGTTCTTAGTCAACACACCAGCATTTGAGCTGAAATATGGAGTGATAGGGTGTGTTTTTTTCACAGTTGTAAGATCATAATGAGTACTATGAGTGCCACTTAATAATAATAAATATTAAAAGTAAACATATGACATTTAATTCATGATTAATGATTAAACCTTTTAAAATGCATTTAGAAAAAAACAACAACTGGCAAATGGATAAGAAAAGCAATCTGAAAATGCTTTATAAAAATATAATTTAAATGTTGCATTTAAAATGATTTATCAATTTGTCATTACATTTTAGTGATTTATCTATATTTAAATTTTGGAATTAGTACATTAGTTATTAGTTACTTCTTTTTATTTTTAAGTGGCACTTACGGTCCTCCATCGGCTCATTTTTAAAGAGAACAATGAGAGCATGTTTTAAAATGTGTATAGGCAGAGTAATTTGTGATCAAATACAGAAAATTCATTCATTATTTTAGCTGTAGTTTATACTTCAAAAATCAAAATCTAAATGCGTATGAAAAATATAATAATTACAGCACCATTAAATGGCATCATTGTTCTGCACCTATATTGTATAAAGATCAAACTCTGATGGCTCATAAAAATGTGACTAAGTACACTTCATGGCATCTCAGTTTTAAAAATGGAAAATTAAAAAAGTAAATACGAATGATTCATGGGCTAATGTTGTCACAATATACATTTTCCCTTTATCCTGTCACTGACAGACTTCAGTCTCCACATAGTGTGCTTGATTGTCACTCTTTTTAAAGTATTATTGTTGGTGTCTTTGGTTGTGTAGGTAGGCAACGGTTTATTTGCTAATCGTTAGTTGCTAATTTTATATGACCCAATGATTTGTGGTAAAGGTGCACTTCTTACACTTGCAAGATGCTCTTCTTCTTTCTGCTCTACCTCTATTCATGAGTTGGCCATCCTCCAGAGAATTTCCCTTATTAACTAGCTCGAACTGCTGAAGCATTGACTCCAGAAAGAGCACAATATTGATTTGAGGTGACTGAGAAAAAAACAGCTTGCATGGAGGAATGGATTTTCATTTTTTCATAAGCCTCGAGAAACCATATAATATATGGCCCAGAGGTGAATCTAAAACGTTTGTTTGATTGAGATTGGCGACGTCGCGCCATGTCGGTTCAAGTAACCGCAGTCCAGTCTGAAACTTCTTTGGCTTGAGAAGTGAATCCTGTAAGGCAACGTGGGGAGAAATTAAGGCACTTGTTTTGGAAGCTCTCCACGAGACACACAAACCCGAGGGCAAGACCGCTCATTGTCCTGAGGGACAACGGGCGGATGGAGAAAGGAAGGATGTACAGCAGACTGGAGGCGGTTTAGGGTCTGTTACATTGCCTGAAGCTTTGGAGGACTGTGGGTTTTCACAGTTGGAGATGTTTTATCCTCACACGATAGCACAACATCTCCTGCAGGCTGCGCAGCCCCGTTTTTGTTTCTTAGGGCTGAAGATTGTCAGGATGGCCTCATCAAACACTGTCTTTAGTCCCTTCTGAGTCAATGCCGAACACTCCAGATAGCACTGGGCTCCAATCTGGGGATAGCAATATATAATAATAAGACAAAACACTCAGCTTTAGGTAAAAAGGATAGTTCACTCAAGTACTCTGTCATCATTTACTCACCCTCATGTTGTTCCAAACCTGTATGACTTTTTTTCTTCCATAGAACACAAAAGGAAAAGTTTAGCAGAATGTCAGAGCTGCTCTTTTACATGCAATGAAAATGGACCACAGTGACCAGGCTCTGATCAAGCTCTGAAAATGATTATCAAAGCTGGCCTTATAACTTGTCCTCTTATAATCCCTCAATTTGACTGTTTATTCACTATAAATGTTGCCTTGAAAATGTGGTCACCATTCACTTACTGAATAGGAAAAAAACAGCTCAAACATTCTGTCATTCTTTTTTGCGTTCCGCATGAGAAAGAAAGTCATACAGGCTTGGAACGACATAAGGGTGAGACACATTTTTGTGTGAACTAATTCTTTCAGTGCTTTGACACACAGTGGTGATCGTTCATAAATCATGCTTTCTGTTTTTTGTAACCTGGACAGATCAAGAACAAACAACTGACAATTAAGCCAAACCACCAAAAGTGTAAAAAAAAAAAACAACCTCTCGGGCTAGTTTGAGGCCTTGTTCATAGGTCAGGGGCTTCTCCTTCATCTGGAGCAGACGTGCCAGTGTCTTTGGGTCATCTCGTAAGTCAATCTGAATGAATTGGAACAAAATTTCAATAAATAAATGCCAGAATAAAAAATCAATTAAAAAAATGCCACAATGTTCTGGGATCTTTTCCTGGGTTCAAGCTCCTCAGCAGTCCATAAATATTCAGATTTGTATTTGATCTGATGCCTAATCTCAATATTTGATCTAATAACAATTATTATAATTATTATCTTTATTTATAATATTAATGGTTGATCTGATAATATAAATACAACAACAATAATTATTTTTCAGTAATAATAAAATGCATTATTATTATTTGATCTGATAATTAAATATAAACAACAACAACATTATTATTATTATTATTAATTAAAAAAATCACATCACTGTCTGAATTAGAAACTCTTGCACCTGTGTTCCAATGAGGATGTAGGGCACGTGAGGCATGCAGGATTTGAGCTCAGGTACCCATTCCTCCTGAACATTGTGATAGGAAGCTGGATTCACGACGGAGAAGCAGATGAGAAAGACGTCTGTGTTGGGGTAAGAGAGGGGCCGCAGCTGATTGTAATCCTCCTATAACACATGACGAAGATGACGAGTGAATAAAGACCTGCTTTAGACTCAGTTCATCTCATCAACAGAAACATATCATTTGGAAAAACTAATAATAAGATAAAGAGGGCAGATAATTAATTTAAAGGTTAAAGCTTCTAAATCAGTGTTTCCAACTGTTTTTTGTAACAATAAATATATTTATTGATAATAATAAGAAATGTTTCTTAGGCAGAAAGCCAGCCAATTAGTATGATTTCTGAAGGATCATGTGACACTGAAGACTGGAATAATGGCTGCTGAAAAATTCAGTTTCGCCATTGCAGGAATAAATTACATTTTAAAATATATTAAAATACTTATTTTAAATTGTAATAATATTTCAAAATACTACATTTTCCAAAAAAAAAAAAAAAAAAAGATATATATATATATAATAAAGAGACTTATATATATATATTTTTTTAAAACCTTACGGACCACAAACTTTTGAATGGTAGAGTAAATGAAAACCAGTTAACACAGTAATTTAAAGTGTTAGTTCACCCAAAAATGAAAATTATGTCATTAATGACTCACCCTCATGTCGTTCCAAGCCCGTAAGACCTCCGTTCATCTTCGGAACACAGTTTAAGATATTTTAGATTTAGTCCGAGAGCTTTCTGTCCCTCCATTGAAAATGTATGTATGGTATACTGTCCATGTCCAGAAAGGTAATCATCAAAGTAGTCCATGTGACATCAGTGGGTTAGTTAGAATTTTTTGAAGCATCGAAAATACATTTTGGTCCAAAAAATGACTACATCTAAAATATCTTAAACTGTGTTCTGAAGATGAACGGAGGTCTTACGGGCTTGGAACGACATGAGGGCGAGTCATTAATGACAGAATTTTCATTTTTGGGTGAACTAACCCTTTAACCTTTACAGGTTTAAGTACAATGCATGTACACCTGTTTGGAGATCACCGGACTAAACCACTGCATGTAAAGAAGTGTCATATCTGAGTATTTTATATTAGCCATTTAAAAGTGCATATTAAAAATGAGGACCCTGAATGTTCTGGTAAAATAAAAGTGACAAGCTGAGCATCATTAACATCTATGACTTTATTCTGTCTCTTATTATGAAATGCAAATGAACATAAATAATTTACATTAGGCTTTTAAAGTGTCAGTGCCAAATGACAACTCTGCACCAGCGCCAGCATCTTGTAAAAGTCAGTTCTTCTTGAGTGCAATTGATCTCTTAGTCAGTGATCAATAGAAGAGAAGGGCCAAACATCACACAAATGCTCCTCTGTATCATTGAACTGCTTAAAGGAATAGACATGCTGAATTATATAACTTTCATTTATACAGCAATGTGCTGCACACTACATTAGTCAGTCTGTTCAGTTCTGAAACACTGCAAATATGTATCATTACAGCTCATACTGTCCTTGCCACAGCTATAGATCCTAAGAAACATTTACATAATTATGCTGTACAGAAATACTCACACTTTAGCTTTCTTTATTACTTCAGTCCTTAAAACAAAGTAAAAAAATTTACCCTCAGTCAGTGCATTGTTGGTAAATATGTATATTTGCAAATTGGTACCCTATAGCTCTTCATGCCAGTCTAGTGCTGTATCTGAGACATCTATTGTTAAATATGCACATATGGCTATTCTCCTTGTACATATTGCATGTTTTTGCATATAAAATAATTGTTTATTCCCTCATTATTTATTCAAATATATACTCTGTAAGAAACTCCATACATCTTATTAAATGAATGCAGCCCCCCAGTGCAATGTCAGCAACTGCCAAAGTCAATATAGTCAATGATAGAATTTTCCCTGACAGGAATAATAGAAAAAGGGCAAACTTAACAAGCTGACAGTAATGATCAATCATGAAAACAGAATAATTATCTGACTATAATTCAGATTAAAAAAAATATATTTTTTAAATTATTTAAATTATAAACTGTAAGTCAGATAATTATTCTGTTTTCATGATTGATGAAATATATATTTATATTATATTTTTTAATTATTATATATATTTTTTTATAATGATCGAAATTTAGTAACAGCTATACACAAATGTCAAAAATGCCTCATTTCTATTTTTGGATTGGTGATGGTGTCATTTTCAGTTTCTTAAAACTTTGACTTAAACAATTTTATCTTAAAATGTGGAAAAAATTGGGGGAAATGATACAACAACCAGGCCAGTGTTGATATTGTTCACTAAAACAAAAACTATATATATATATATATATATTTTTTTTTTATATATATAAAAAAATTTTTGGTAATTGAAATAAATGAAATGAAATAAATTCATAAATTAGAAATGTTGCCCTTTCAACTAACTGAAATAATTACTAAAATTACAAAAACTAAAACTGAAATAAAAATTAAAACTAAAAAGAAATATTTAAAAATACAAAAACTAATAAAGATGACAAAAGCACATATAACAAAATTATATAAAACTTAAACTTAAAAAAAAACTTATTTTTTAGTTCTGAATTTAAAAAGAAATTCTAAATCCTATATAAAAAAACTAAAACAACTGTCTGACACTGTACATAAAAAGTTAGAAACTAAAGCTAATTTGGATGTTACACAGGCACTGGATAGAAAGAGTGGAGGAGAGTCATAGTATGAACAAGTTCTTTTTGTTTATGTTCAGACGTTGTAATCTGTTGCATTATATATATTCCAGGATTAACTCTAACAACTGGGGTCCAATAATATGGTTATTGCAGGGATGGCTGATTCTGTGATGCCTTTAGACACACAAGAAAAGTAAACCGCTGGGCTTTGATTTAGATGCATTTCTTCAGGCTGTATCTGACTATTCATGTGAGTTTATTTTTGAAGAATCACTGCAATAATAAGCCAAAATCAAAGTCATTATGATGGGCTGACAGTGACAAAAACCTACCAGCCTGTGGTTTGTTGTAATTTCAAGTCGCTGCTTGCAGCTTTATTTACATTATTCAAAACAGGCTGTACATTCTGCCATTAAACGCGACTGTAATTTTAATTCAGAGTGATATGATGCCACAATGTCACTTAGTGATGTTTTTTAAGAGTATTAATGTAAATCCCTTTGCCATTTTTTTAAATGATGAAATTCTACTGTATTTGGTAGGGAATGTTGAAGTAAACCTAGTGAAAAACATCAATTTGTTTAGTGTCAGGTCTGTTGCTGTACTCAGTTGTTATTTGGTAACAATAGTAAATGTATGAATGAATTTAAATGCAGTCAGTCTTATTGAGGTTTTGTTATTGCGTGAATAATGTTTGAAATCGAAATGAAAAGATCTGAAATGCATTCCATAGATCTTATTGTGAATGATTTAGCCATGCATATGCTTCTTTTTTTTTTTTTGACCTTGTCATTTGAATCAAAATATCATACTTAATCTTCTGGTAAAGTGACAGAATTCTCTCTGGTGACGTATGCCGGACTTCTTAAATATTAAGTGTGGATAATAATACAGTCATGTTCTTGGTGTGAACGGGCCTTACTCAGGTTGTTAAGCAGATGGGCTATTGGTACTATATAGACCTCAAAAACATTAACTTACTTGTCCAGCAGTATCGTACAATCCCAGTAAGTGCTGCCTTCCAGATACTGTTACATTCACTGTAAAAAATCAAAACAAAACAACAGATTCATTATACATGTAAAATAGAAGAACAGTGCAGAATATGTCTGCAAAAAGTGTTTATGCTCCTGCTATATCACATCCCTCTGATGTACTTCCAGAACTCTGGACCTGCTGTTTGGTTGTGGGTGGGAAGAACGGAGGTTGATTTGGAACAGGACAGCTGTCAACAGCAAGGGGTGACCGGTTTTGGAAAACAGGGAGGAAAGAACGGTGCGTGCGTGCATACATATTTCATTCTGTGTTGTGGGTGATGAGGGGGAGAGAACGGCTGTGTTGACACAAGTAAAAGAAAAAAAAACCCAGACAAGTCAAACTTTTGTCATCAAACAACATGCAATAAAGGACCACTGCTGAGAACAGGAAAACAGCTGGACTCAATTGAGGTATCAAACAAACTGCAGTTACTATCCACGGTGTGTCCACACTCTTCTCAAACTCAATGTTTTGAACATGAAGTGGTTTGCTAAGGCTGATAAACTTTAAAGGAATGTGTGAGAGAAGAAAATCAACTCCATGATGGCCTGAAATATTGATGCCTGGGATGACATAATTAATGCTTAGGATCTTATCCAATTTTTGATAGCCCACTAACTGTACTGAGCCAGATACCCATGAATGCTTCCAACATGGCCAATGCAATGACCTTCCAGTCATGAAAATTGTGGACAGAACCAAAGCACTTCCTGCAAACTATTGCTCTGGCTCCCTGGATGAGTCAAGAAGTTTCTGGAAAAGGAGAAGACAGACAACATCTCCAACGTTCCTCGAAAACAAGCCCAGCAAAATGTTCAGAAGAAATTCACTACAGATGATTCAGATAAAACTCTCCAATATTGTGACAATAAAAAATATGGCAATGCAGAGTTTGAGCATAGATGAACACCACTGACTATCAAAAATAATTTGATCTTTAAAATCAAGACTCTCCTTTTAGCCTGCTGCCTTCAAGCTTCAAAAATGACAAAAAGCACCATAAAAAACTATAAAAGCGGTTCATACAACTCGTGTGTCATATTACAATCCCACTGAAGTCATATGATTGCCTTGTGATAGTATCAATGTCAAATTCATGAACAAATTGTTTGACATGAACTTTCCCATAAATATTGTTTCTTATGCTCAAATAGCATTTAAAAAGTATCAGGTTATCAGGTTGGTTCAGCCAATGTGCATGTCAGGACACTGACTGTTTCTGTTTCCATTTCTATTGTAACAACAGATGCAGTGATGCGATGACTTTTGGGGTTGTATTCCGCCAATAATGCCTGTTGCAATTTCTTTTATTGATAATAATACAAGTGAATCGTCTTTGCATATACAGTCTTTGAATATTGTGATCCAGTTTTCACGTTCAAGTCATTGATTCAATGATCCAGTTACAGCAGTTAACAGCTCATTTGAAGGAAAGATTATCATGGAATACTGAGTAAAATTTGAGTTCAGAAAGCTGGAAATGTAGCGCAAGTCATTGGATGCACTTTTATGACAATTCTTTAGTACTTAGCAATTTTGAGGGAATTTATCTTTTATTTCAACTTGCAAAAAGAGTGCTAAAGAAAATGATGTCAATAGCCTATGACTTTCACAATATTTTATTATGAGAAAAGTTGCTTTGTTGCTAAACTTATATACTGAAAGCATAATTTGAACGGACCTAATCAGTTATAAACAAATATTAAATCCTAAAAGACACTAAAAAGCCCTAAAGACGTGCTTATGCTAGCTTTACTGCTTCACTTGACAGGGCATAATGTTTGTTTCATAAATTATGATTACAAGAAGGGACTATGCAGCCCTTTTAAAATTCAAATTTTACACCGCTTTGAGCGATTGCTAATCTCAGTGCTAATTTTAACAATCATGTGCTCAACACATGGGGACAAGAGACAAATTCAAAGCAGCACTAGCCCTAATGCTCCTATCTTAGCTGCATGTATGAACACGGGGTCACTGAGGAGCCACGTGGACAGTGGTGTGCAAGAACCTCCAGGGTGGTGTTTTGCTGAAAGAATGGGGCGAGGTATTGCAGCTGTGGGAATCTAGCCAAGCGGTGTTTTGATTAGATGTGCTTAGAAGTTCTTTCTCTGTAGACTGTGAAGATGGACCTGAAACAGTGGCCTTGATTCTGCCACTGCTTATCAGCTGTTCCTGACAAGTCTTTTTACCAGCACTCCTGGGGCCAGGCTAAATAAGGAGTCTGAAAAAGTGCAAGTTTTTCTTCATTTACTGATTCTCTGACTCTTTCTTTACCTATATATGAGGAGAACTACTAATACAAAACAAGGCTGAGGTAAAAGTTTGAGAAGTAGAAGCTGTGTAGAAGCAGGTCAGTGGAGACAAAGAAGGGTTAGTGGCTGTGAATCAGGCTCTCAGCTGTTCTCTCCTGTCAGCTGCTTTTCCCCATGAGGCTCGAGCTCTCGGCAAACCCCAGCCCCCATTCTGTGGCCTGGAGAAAAATCAATGTTGGGTTACAGTCTCACTCAAGACTAACCCACTGTTGTGAAACGTGATTTGGGGCGTCAGAAGCACCCACGTCCTTCCAGGCCAACTTTCTCAGCTCTTTTCTCTTTCACAGACAGGCCTGTGACATTGGAGTCAGCCACTATCTGCATTAAAGAGCTTTAGCCCATAAGAACAGTACAGCGAATTGTATAGATACTCACATGGTAATGGCAAGAGACTGCAAATTTAATTTAGACACTTTCCATTCCAGCACAGATGCATTAGGTCTCATTTACTGTAGGTGCTTTCACTGCTAATCGCAAATGACACCCATTCTTGATGGACTGTTGTCCACCATCCAGTCCAGCAAATTTCCCATAAAATTGTCTTTTAGAAATAAATGTATTTGTGTTTTAACTGCAATCTGGTAATCAGTGTGTTGTGCACCATTCAGAATTGAACTGAAAATGCCAACGCTATCTCACGACCAATTCGTACGAATTCGTACGAATGATAAAAAGTTGGCTAATTCGTACTAATTCGTACGACCTCACTCGTACGAATTTGTACGATTTGTCTAAACCCACGTGATGGGTAGGTTTAGGGGCGGGGTCAGGGGTAGGTCATTCGTATGAATTCATACGAATTGGCCAATTCGTAAAATATGTACGATTTTGCAAAAATCGTCAGGTCGTATGAATTCGTACGTATAAGCCACCTCGTAGAATTTGTACGTTTTCCCGTGAGATCGGGCTCGAAAATGCCTCAAAAAGGTTTTACTCAATTGCTTTAGCTCATTTCTGTCTCTTGTCATTTTAACTCACTGTTTTATGTGACATCACAACTCTATTGCATGTCTAAAAACATCGAGTAACTTAACCAAATTATTTAATTCATGCTTCAAAGCCAAGTTATTTTGTCAGTAAATTGGCAAATGCCACCAAAATGAGACCATGGCAATCAACCCTGGAGATGATTGTTATACAAATAAATGTGTTGTTGACACTGTACATTTTGTCTTGCTGAATGCTATTGTGTATCAAACTGAGTTATTTAGATACTTATTTCAGCAGGTTGTTTACTGGACAAAAGTCAATACTGTAGTAAACAGAAAAAGAATTTGCATATTTGTATGTATACAGTTACAGTACATATATTTATAGCAATGTGTTACATGTAAACAAAAAACATTCAATGTGAAAGATATTTATGAAATATACCTGTATGTCGGACAGATTTTGATCATTTTCATTTTGCATGTGATGGCTCACATGATGGAAAAAATGTTGTGAAGAGTGACAATTTAAATCAACTCATCAGCTTTGATCACCAAGCCATGTGCATTTAGTTACTTTGAAATTGTAGACAATTGTAGGCTACTTATTCTTTCCCATACACAAAAGAAATATATTTTCTGGATATGTTTTGGAATATATGCACATATTTGAAATTGGCCCAATAAATATATTTCATACTTATATTTCATATATTTTTGTTATATTTCAGAATATATTTCAATGTATTTTTTTCTGTACGGGTCCCCAAAAGTGTCAAAAATATATGTGGCATATATTCCAAATACATTGAAATATATTCTGAAATATAACAAAAATATATGAAATATAAGTATGAAATATATTTATTGGGCCAATTTCAAATATTTGCATATATTCCAAAACATATCCAGAAAATATATTTCAAATATAATTCTTTTGTGTATGGGTTTGCACATGTGCCAAAACACATGTAATTTGCCCAAATGAATAAGAAATTCAAATCTGATCTTATTGTTTTGAGAATTGAGCCATAGCGATAGTGAAAATTCCAGTTCAATTCCTGAAATTGAATTTAGTAAACAGGATGCAGAATTGCAATAGAAATTTGAATGTAAGGAAGTAGAATTGAAATAAATAAAAAACATTTGAAAAGCAGAATTTGTCAAAAGAACTCTAAATGTTGACTTTACAAATCCTTTAAAAAAGTTTGAAAAGATAGGCATTCTTTAAAGGACTTGTAAATGCATATGTATATAATTTCCTACACAGTATTCTATAAGATCTGCTCTGCTTTGCCAAATATATCCAGTATGTGCTTGCAGTGTGATGTATAAATGGGTTTGTATATTTTTCGAGTGGTTGGCATTCCTGAAGTGTGATTTCTAAAGAAGCTTGTACCGCTAGTGTTCATTTGAAGGCATTGGTGGGTCAAAGTCCAAAATAAACCACAGGGTTTCATCCTAATTTTAATTCCTGTTGCTGCAGAACTGTGCTTGCCAGAGGCTCGAAGTGTACATAATCTACACATTTTGCATAGCATAACAAAAAAAATGCATTAATGTGATTAATCTTGCGTTCTGAAGCCAAAAGAATCTGTAAGACCCTTACACAGCACTTGTTATAAGATTAAGCATTGCCTGCTGGTGAATGTTTTGTGACAGTACTTTCACTCAGCAAAACATTAAATAGGCTTAACCACTCACTGTACATACACCAGTAATTATGAGCTTTTATTAAATTACTTATTTATGAACCCTCTCTTTCTACTCTCAAAAATATTTAAATTTATGATATCACTTAAAGGGACAGTTTACCCAAAAATGGAAATTCTGTCATCATTTACATTAATATTCACCCTATTGTCATCAGAAACCTGTATGATTTTCTCTCTTCTGTGGAACAGAAGAAAATACTTTGAAAAATGTTTTCAGTTAAGTTTTGGACCCCATTGACTTTCATTGTATGGACAAAACAGTTGAAACATTATTATGTTGTGTAGGACAGAGGAAATAAAGTCATAAGATCAAATTAGCATTTTTTTCTCAATAATTAAATTATCTAGAACTAATTCAAGTGTGCTTTAGACGTACTCAAGTAAACATTTACCGCTAAGTAAAAGTGACAAGTTCAAAAGAAGGTTTACTTCTTTTAACCACTCCAACCAATTTCACCTTTTGCTCTTTCCACCAACCAAACACTAACCAAATCTGGCATGTTTATACCACTAACCATCAAACCACATGAATATTATGAGGCAACAAAGAATAGAATACATCTTCAAAACCAGAACAAAACACAGCGGAACTTTCCTTGGTGTTTCTGGTATCCTTTACTGGTATTAATTTAACTATTATGGATGTCAGTGTTAATAAACACTGATAGGCTATTGTTTTATTTATGACTTATCTCAAACATAAATAGTTTTATTTTGTGCATAATATTCATGCTTATGGTGAGTAAAAAAAAAAAAAAAAAAAAACTTTCAAAGAACTTAGGTGCTTAGATCTGCCAATCCAAGGATAGAAAATGTGAACTGCTACTTTCCTATCCTGGCCCTGACAAAAAAAAAAAAAAACTTTAGCTTTACAGCTATATGGCATTTCAGTATTGACCATGTAGGAATATCTACAATGCAATATAATTGGCGGATTAGTTGATTTTGTTAGGAGTCTAGTGGGAGCCACACTAGACGATGACTCATCTCAAACACATTAGCAGGCACTGTGTCATGTCCCGGGAATGTCATCGGTTTGTTTTGGACAAGGGAATTCTGATCCCATGGGATTTATTGACGGAAACCATAGTCCCACATACTCCTGGGTTGAGCTCTGACTCTAATAGGTTGCAATCACAGTGGTTCTGGTGAAAAGAATATAATGTCAGTTCACTCCTCATGAATATATTATATTTGGCCTTATTTACTTTTTTTTTTTTTTTTAAGTTATGTCTTATTAACTTATGTTTTCTTATTTTATTTGGAGTTATGTCACCAAAAGTAGAAGGTATGTAAGCCACCAACCCAACCCAACCAAATAAAAATAGATTGTTTAGACAACAAACTAGCTGGAAAGGTGAAATGCTGTACTAAAATATATATAATATATATATAATATAAAACAAATGTTTAATTGAGAATTTTATCCAGCAAGGATGCATTAAATTGATCAAATGTGACAGTAAAGACTTGCATGGTTAAAAAAAAAAAACTGACATGAATGTATCATGGTTTTCACAAATATATTGAGCAGTTGTTTTGAACACAGATAATAATAAGAATAATTAATGTTTATTGAATTATATGTTTATTTAAATCTTTATATTCTACTATATTACCTTGATGAGCATAAGAGACTTCTTTCAAAAACATCTTACAGACTCCAAACTTTGAACAGTAATATATATATTAAAACAAAACTGTATTTAAATTATTTAAATATTTCAACAATATAAATATATATCCAAATACCTGCAGCTTGAATTCCTCAGTTCACAATTTCAGTTCATACAATTTGAAAAAGACGCATACTTATTAATTATATTTTCACTGATAATTTGATTGCAGTATTCCCAATGCGTTATATTGCAAACTGTTCAATTACTGCTGGAGCATGAATGGAATAAATGCAGAGTTTTTCATTTAAGACCAATTCTAGCATAGCAGCACAGTAAAGCTTTCAGTGGCCTACAATGGGAGCTCTGTGCTCTTCAGCCTGGACATTAAGCCACTATGTGACAATTCACTACTTTATTATGATGCTGTGTAAAGGCCCCTCTCAATGTGGAGATAGTAGTGGGGCCTAATATGAATGTAAGTGATTGATTGGCACTAGAAGAATATTGTTACTGTTCTCTCTCAATTTCCCTTAACACAAGAAAGTGCTGTATAGTGATGATACCAAAAAACACCTCTTTCTGGATGGGCAATATAAAATTATTCCATAAAATGAATTCTAATGCAAATCTCAATTGCTGATATTCAACATAGAACAACTGAGTATTTGATGGACACTTAAAGGGTTTTACCAAATTAAAACATGCATTTCTACTTTCATGTACTGTAATGATGGCATTCTACCTATAAAGTGTTTGAGTACTTCTACCTTTTACAAACCATGCATTCACTATGTTTGCCGCACACTATAATGGAACCAAATAAAAATGCCTTTATGTGTTCTCTATTTTTTATGAGCACCGTTTCATTTCCTTATAGGTGAAGTGTGTAATTTATGCACCACTAACATAAACAAAATGAATTGTAAAAATATTGATATAGGTATTAATGAAAAAAAGGATATGAGAAAGCTTTAAACTTCATTCCTTATTTTTTCATTAACACGTCTCCATTCAAATTTTTGGTCTGTGACAACATCCATTTAAGTGTCCTCTGGACGGCCTCCACATCATAACTCATCAGCTTCATTTAACCAGAGGAGTTGACCAAGAATCACACTCCTTGAAAATCTTTCCATCTCATTCAACTCCCAAGAGTTTAAACGTTTTACTCACTCGTCTGTCTTTATGTCTTGAGCCTGCAATGACCAGCTGGAGAAAATTACAACACAGGATACTATTAAAATCTCATAAAATGGAAACTGCCCAGATAAACATGCCTTATTTGATCAAATTGCACATTAGAAAAAAAGGAAAGAAAATCATTTGACAATACCTGGTTTAAAGTTTTAGAGCTTTCACAAATGAGAGAGCCATACAGATATATATATATATATATATTTACTTTTCACAAAGATTTATCCATTAATCATTTGAAGATGAAGATTGCTGGATAAGAGACTTTGCAAACATTGGAAATAAGACAATCTCTCTCTCTTTTTCTCTCTAGCCTGTAAAAATGATAACTTTTCCCACTGCTAATAACACCAAAAGAAAAAAGCCAAGCATTGCATTGGGAAGGTCTACTTTTGTAGCACTCATCACTTTTCAGCGTAGAATTTTGGAGTGCTTGGGAGAATTGAGTAAGGGGAAACTGATAGTAAAATATATTGTTGGTAATATTTCTTCCTATAAGTTCTTTGCTTTGGCATACATTGTATTTATGAGGGAAATGCCATGCTGCTCTCACAGAGCTGTACCACTTTCAGAGGATGTTGAAGCTGACCTGTCAGCCACTGTGTAATTAGACTTGATCCTCATATGATTCTCAGAGCATGCATGTATCACGGGGGCTTTCCCTGCAAAGAAACCAAAGCCTTATGCTGTCGTGCATATGCGTGAGAGTCAGAGGGAACGAGAGAGAGAGAGAAAAAAAACTTAATAGATGGTAAACTTAATGATTGGCAACACATTTGTGCAAAACACTGTGGTTCCACAAAGATGCATAAAGCACAGTATTGACAGCGCGTTTAGATCTCGTCTGCTCCTGTGATCAACAGGTTGCCGGCACGCGAGCTCTGACACGCACCTCGCTGCTATTACCCGTCTTGCGGAACATAAAGTGTCTTTGACGTCCCTAACACAGTAAGAAACTACCTTAAAGACGTTTTAAGCACATAATAACAAACACTTAATTATTTTTGCATTATTATATCATTTTTGATTAACCTAAATTAAAGACGTTTTAAGCACATAATAACAAACACTTAATTATTTTTGCATTATTATATCATTTTTGATTAACCTAAATTAGCGGAGGCAGACCCTCCCCCCGTACCCCGTTTCTAGTTTTTAGTCTGTCGGCCCTGCAGTCCTCGCTCTGGAAGTTGATATCTCCTCTTTCAGGCGGCTATTCTTGGGACCGTCCCCTACCCTGTAGCCTACTGTATGGGGTAGACAAGGATTAGGTAGACATGCTGTACACTTCACTTCATAAACAGGGATGTTTTGAGCTAGAAACCAACTTACCTGCGTAGTGATCGAATACAGTTGGCACATATTCCTCGGGAAAAGCATCATTTGCGTAACTCATCAGCAAACAGGTTTTTCCCACCGCTCCATCGCCGACCACAACACACTTCAACATCTTCTTGGTCGTAGTATCGACAGGATTGCTGTTACTGCCTCCATCCTCAACCGCTTCCACTGCATTCTGCCTACTTTTCGAGCTGAGAGTAGGCATGATAGTTGGTCAAGTCCAGAAACTATACTCACCACAGGTAGCCAAGTCTTCTGTCGACAGAAATATCAATCTTTGAGACGTTAATCTTGGTTTGACCAGTTTAAACACTCGAGTTTATGTGTCGTAGACTTCGGTGAGCAGGCAAATCCGTCAAGTAGGTGACCCACGCTTTAGCTCGCGCTTCCGAAACAATCCGGCGCCATCGAGAGCAGCTTCATGAAAACTCACGATAACTCCTACAACTTGCATTCCGTCATTTTACATTTTACAGGTCCGACGACGAAACCAATACAAAAGCCGTGTCTGTGACCCTGGTTTAGCCTACTCCCATTAATACTCCAAACAGCTTTCCACATTCGCCCCTACGCTGCTACGCATCGTCAGTGTCAGGAAATCATTGGTTTCCTTGCGAAATTCCATATTAGGCAGGAGTGGGCTGGGAACAATAGGGGCTCTGTCCACAGCCTACTCAGACAGGGGACTTCAGCGGCGCAGGAGGGGCGGGAGGGAGGACGTCCCCAATCTAACTGCATTTCCGAAAATATGGCGCCACGGGATGGCTTGAGTTGGATTTTCATTCATTCATTCATTCATTCATTCATTCATTCATTCATTCATTACTTTCTTTCTTAGAAATTCGCTCATATTTGTTAAGCAATAATAAAATATAATAACAATTTATCTATAGTTTAGTTTAATTAATTTATTCTATGTTTCTTTTCACTATATCCATGGGCATCGAAATTCCTGTGCGAGTCAATTTTTATTGTTACAGCTTAAGCTTGCAAGTGTGCAGAGCCGGGGAGCGCTCTGTGGCTCCTCCATCATTTTAGTTGAAACCCTAAAACACCCCAGGCTTTAAATTGCACTTGGCAGTATAGTTATGAGGCTTTGTGTCTTTGTCCCTCATTTACCCAGCTCCTACCTGGTCTTCTCCTTTGTTTGGGGACAGTGGAGTTTGTTTGAGTTTTGCCAGACCAATTAAGGCAAACAAGACAGCCTGGACAGCCAGTCAACTTTTATAAGGCTTAAAGAAACTAAAATATTCACTATTTCTATTAACGTAATTTAGAGCAACTAATATCATTAAGATTGCGCGAAGATTTCCTTCCTTCCCCCTGTTCATGAATTATAGCATTCTGCTACTGGGAGTGTTCAGTGAGTTTTCATTAAATCGCGCGCAATTGGCGCCATCTGTTGCATGAGACTATCTCCATGGCACCGGGCATCGATGTTGAGATTCCTGTGCCAGTCAATTTTTATTGTTACAGTTTGCAAGTGCGCAGGCGCAGAGAAGGGGAGCGCGGAGCCTGCAGAACTGCGAGCGCTTTGTGGTACAAAGGACCCATAACAGTCAGACACGGCGCAGCGTTACAATGATCTTCTCCATCCCACCGATAGATTCCCATCCCGCCTGCATCACTTTTACGACCAGCTTCCACCAAGTCCGCGAGCCTGACCGACACTGCCCGACCGCAGAATGCACGGGGGAAAAAGAGGACTGGTGGCACCACAGAACACTTTTTTGGAAAATATTGTCCGTCGCTCAAGTGGTAAGATGATCGGTTTCTTCAGATTGCAGTACCTGATAAAGCAAAGAGGGAAAGTCTTATGATGGCTTAAGATATGTATAAATTCTCTCTCGCTTTTTTAACTTTAATAGTGTATTTGCTCAGAATTATGCGTAAAAACAAGCTTGTACGTTTCTTTCTATAAAAATGGGAAACCTAATCTGATCAAAGTAAGCTTGAATATTTGCATACGACGCGACTATACGTATAGTCACTTCTAGATACTCTTCTTTATTGACAGTTTAATAAAAACTTTATTTATAATGATTAATGCTTAATATTAAAAAGAGCGGCAATACAGGGAGCAACCGTGAGCAAAACATGATCGCACCATTACCATAATAATAGTAATTAAACACTGTTAATAGCACATTGCCCAATTGATTCTCAAAACATTACCTTTCTACTATTGCTGCCCATTATCGGCAATAATGTATTAATGCATCAGTAAGACTGTTACTCATCTGTTCCTCAAAGAATTCTGAATAAAATATCTAAATTTCCACAAAAATATCAAGCAATTACAAAATGTTTTCAACATTATTAATAATATGTCATATTATTTGATGACATCTACAACCTATTCGGGATGAATCTCACACGGGGAAACATTTATTTGCGTCAACTGACGCTTGTGAAAAGTGCGTGTATTTTGTGTGGAGTCTCACCAACAGCCATTTCGTCTCACGAACAATCTTTCTAGCTTATGTGTAAAACTTTAAACCAAAAATTTAAACTAGCACTTCAGGTTCATAGTGTTTGATGGGAACTTCACTATTATAAATAATAAATTATTTTATTTTTAAGTTAAATTATGCATTGTAATCACTTTTAATAGCATGCATTTTCAGTTTTATTTATAGTAATATATAATAAAAATGATTATTATCATTATTATTAATTTCATCCAAGTAGTCAAAGAGGGTCTAGAATCATCATGGGTTTATCTACATGTTCATTTCTCAATTGCTTATATCATTAAATTATTTTTAATCATAGCAAAAGTTCATTTAAAGTTGATGCTGTTTTTCTTGGCTGCTTTGCGGTGGATCTTCTCATTTGTGAAGGGATTGTCGCCTGTAGTGTGAATTGCAGTCGTTTTGTGTCACATACATTTTCCATGTTAATCTGCCACAGGACTTCACCAGTAGAGGTCACACATGATTACTGCATCAAAAGCTATTAATATCCCTGCACACAAATACACAGACTTAAAAGTTGAAGGCATAAATTTGGTGTTTTTTGTATATTGAGACCAGACAGTTCTGTCTGATAAACTCTACGTGTGTGTTTTCATACGGTACCCTTCAGCTCATAATACCATGCCTTGACATTTGCTGTGGGCAGCTCTCTGACTTCCAAGGGTCTCCGGATCTCCCACACACTCTTTACCAAATCTGAGGCAGAGCTTGTATCTTTTGAGGAAAAAAAAAGGCTCTACATTATTTTTTTTATAAAACCTGATCATATTCACTGTTTTAACGAGATGCTGATGTTTGTATTCTGTGAGCTCCCCTGTCACTGTGATCATTGTTTAATGTTTCATCAATGCATTAAGTGGAAGAATTTAGAATTCCAGTTCAGATGAAGTTGTTAAGCACATCTCATGTTGTTTTTGGACATCCTGCCTCATCCCATTACTAATTTAAATATGCTGACAGAATATGAATGGGCTGGATAATTGATTCTTGCATTTAAATTTACATTTATTTTCTTGTCAAGGATTTTTAAATAAGAAAGCTCGTGCATTCTGTATCTGGATGAATGAACTCTTACACCGGCGTCAATTGGCACAAGTCAAAAAGAGTCAAGAAGTATTTAATGCCTGTCAAGAATAAAAATGAGAGGTAAATAAAAGGGAAGGTAAGAGCCTCATCCTTCCCACAATTTCACCATTTAAAAATATATCTAAAGTCAGTGCCGATGCTGCCAATGAGCTGCCAGCTCTCACTGAGGCTCCATGCTGATGGTGATTTTAAAATTATATGGATGAACACTAGAAAATTCTCTTAACATTTTAGAATTGTAGAGCTGATAATTATTTACAATATGATTTTGCAGCTATAATATTCCGGTGGTGTGCAAGTGGTAAATAAAGTAAGTTAACACTGTGATTTTTGGAATAAATTGGAGAGAGTTTGGCAGGAACTGGATCTCAGTGTAGTTGGAATCTACAGAGGTATTAGAAGTCTTTTATGTGGTCTTTATGAAGTTAGGATGCTAAGGTTTCAAAAATTATTTTCCAAAAAAGATGAGACTTGATTTGGTTTGACTTTAAAAGAGTATTACCTCCTTCATCATGTTGAAACCTCAAAACACCCCAGGCTTTAAATTGCAGTTGGCTGGTTGAGCGAGGCGTAAAAAGCTAAGCAATCAAAACTCTTCATTATTGTCAATTATGTAATAGCCAGAAATGATCCAATCTTTGAGCATAATTCAGTCAATTCGTCAAATTGTTCAGGCAATTTGTTTTTCATATACCTCTTATATCATCATACGCAGCATGTCTACCTCAAAATAATGAAGCCTTTGACTAGTTCAGGTGTTTCTGAGGCTTTGTGTCTCTGTCCCTCATTTACCCAGATCCTCCCTGCTCTTCTCCTTTGTTTGGGGACAGAAGAGTTTGTTTGAATTTTGTCAGTACACTTAGGGCAATCGAGACACACAGCTGGGGACAAACAAAGTCAACTTTTATAAGGCTTTTTATCTTGTTAGAACAGCAAAAGCAGTGCATATTTCTCTCCAATTTTCTAGAAACAACTGTGGTGAATTATAATGTGTTAAAGAAGCTTTTTGTAGTCAGGTTGATGTTTGGCTAATCAGTGACAGCAGGAGCTCTCTCTGACTGGGAAATTAAATGATTTCACAAGTGCTTTTTGACATTGAGGAAGCCCTTACCTGCTGAACCAGCTTTCAAGGCTGACAATTCCATGAACAAATTGCATATGTTTGGTTATATGGGTTAAGTTTTTTTATTTTATTTTATTTTATTTTATTTTATTTTATTTTATTTATTTATTTATTTATTTATTTATTTATTTATTTATTTATTTATTTATTTATTTATTTATTTATTTATTTATTTATTATTTTTTTATTTTTTTATTTTTTTTTTATTTTTTTTTATATTTTATTCTATTTTAATTTATTTAAATTATTGAATTTATTTTTTTATTATTATTTTTTATATATTTGTATTTTTAATAATAATAATAATTATTATTATTATTTTTATTGTTGTTGTTATTTTCAGTATGCAGTGCTGTATAATTTCTCCCATTTTTGTACTCATTTATTCTCTCTCTTTTCCTACCTCCTTAGAACTGTTCATTTGCGTATTGCGTATGGGGCTTATGTAATAATGTACCACAGCTCGTCTGAGCATGGTTGCCCATGGCCATCCTCAGCTTGCTCTTTTGTAATGCTTGTCACAGTGTAAGGTATACATGCACACTACACACTCTCAAAGAGAGAAAGACAGAGAAAGGAAACTTTTGAGAGAACCAAAAAAAAAAAAAAACCTTAAGGAGATCAGTGAGGAAAAAAGATATCCATGCCAAACCAAAGCAGAAAAAAGAAAGTGCTAACCACTGTTTACCAGTTCAGAGAGCTGGTTGTGTTTTGCGTTCAATAAACCGGAGGAAACCAATATCTGATGTGTATCTAAACTGATTTTTTTTTTTTACATGCTTGTGATCCTGAACATAAATAAATTTTTCACAAAGATCACAGGCGCTAAAAATGGTGTACTCCTTGTAAATATAGGTTTATCTTAATAGGATCTGTTTCTTCTTCCACTTTCCCTGTATAGTCGTCCTTTCACCCAGAAGCAGGTGTACCAACCTGCTTCCACGTAAGCAGTGCAAGAACACACACAATGCAATAGCATCACATACACAGAAAAATCTGAATGTTAATGGATCCAAAAATAGAAGAATGTACGCTTGTTTATTGGCATTACTCCCCACTGCAGTGACTGCCAGTAACATGCAGATGAGAGCTGGAGAAGACACTTTGCACCTCCTAATGGCGGCTGTAGGGAGCATGTACTTGGTGAATTGTTTGTTACGGTCTCCAATTGCCCCACCATATTCTTTTCTAGCGTAGAAGACTGGTAGAACATCTCTGACAGCTCCCTCAGAAAGTACAGGCTGCTCTAGGTTTTCTTCTACAGCCTCGCTGTGCTGTCAGTCCAGTCTGCTGTTCGATGGATTTTCTATGTATTTGTGGCTTTGTACCGTCCCCATTTGTTCATTTTGAATGGTTGCTGTATGAAAATCCACCACAAACTCCACTGTCTCACTTCAGTTTAACTGCAGGTTGTTTTCCATAAGAAAATTCTGTCATTAATTACTCGCCAAACCCCAACAGAATGCCATTACAAACTTTCTTCCGGGGGAGGACAAAATTTGATTTGCAGAAAGTGTTTAGATTAGAATATACCCAATATCAGTAAATGGGGACTAGATCTATCAAGATCAAAAAGCGCCATAAAATACCATAGAATGTTCCATATGACTCATGAACTTGTAAGGCGGGAAAAACTGGAATAGAGGGCAACTCTCTGAGAGAACAAAGGAAATTAACATTTGAACTCACTCTTGTGCACTATCGAGATGCAAGTCTCACCTCAGAATCATCCTAATCTACATTTCCTTCCCTCTTCCCCGTCCCTTCTCCCTCATGCTGAGATCACCAAAATTCACCCAAGAATCTATATGCTTTAATGTGAATAATTATCATACAGTATTATACATATTTGGTATCATTTGAAATGTCTCAGTGCGACTGGTAAAAATGTAAACCAAAAGGTAATAAAGTTTTTAAGAGTTTAGAGATAACTTGCACACAAAGGAGGGTGGGTCTTCCAGGCAAATGGTCTCCTGCTCTCGAAAGGTGTAAACTCTGAATGCAAATTCCGATTGTTAGCAAATGTTTCCATGTGAAAAGAAGTTTCTGGCTAGATAATGAAATGCAACAGGAGGCTCAGGGCGATTCTGTAACTCAGATCAGCCCATAATGTTGAAGGACCTCAAGGACTTGTGTCGGGTTTAGCCTACATCTTTTACTCTTTATCTCTGAGCATATTGATGTTATTGTATTGATTATCTTTGAACTGATTATGAAATTGGCATAATACATTTACCTGACATAATAAATTGTAAACAATTGATTTTATTCTAACTGACTCTGAGTTAAAAAGAAAGAGTTAAAAAGAAAAGTCAAACATTCGCTTGCGGTCATGTCCAATTCAATATGTCGCACTAACCCATTAAAAGTATTAGTTAAAAGTAAAAAAAAAGAACAATGCGGCTCACTACATTACCATTTAAAAGTTTGGGGTTGATACGATTTTTTGGTAACACTTTATTTTACAGTGTCGTTGTTACACGTTACATGTAATAAATGTAGTAATAACTATAAATTATGCATAATTGCATGCAATTAACCCTAAATCAAACCCTCATCCTAACCCTAACCCTATAGTAAGTACATGTAGTTAATTAATATTACTCAGTACTTAAATATATAATAACAGTGTAACAAAGACACCTTAAAATAAAGTGTTAACATTTTTTTTGAAATGATCTTTCTTTTTTCTTAACATGCTGCAATTATTTGATTAAAAGTACTTAAATCTTTTGATGGCCCAGCTGAATTTTCAGCATCTTTACTCCAGTCTTCAGTGTCACATGATCCAGAAATCATGCTCAAGAAACATTTACTCACAGTTTTTATTTATTATGTTGATACATTGTGTAATTGCTTAATATTTTTTGTATAAATTGTGATACTGTTTTTTTTTTATTCTTTGAGGAATAGAAAGTCCATAAGAACAGCATTTATTTGAAAGAGAAAGTCTTCACTGTCACTGTTACTCAATTTAATACATCCTTGCCTAATAATTTTTTTTACTGTTGTGTATTTTCCATAAAACACACTGTACAGTAGGCTCAAAAACTGCCACCAATTGGTAAAGCAGTGAATGATTCATGAGACTGGGGTTCTCCACCTGATTTGTCTTTGGCTTGATTCTAAGTCAGCTTGGCCAGATGTATTTATAACATTAACATAATAAAACGGGCCATTTGTGAAGCTGAAATAAACTTGTGGCAAATTGTGTATTATAAAAAAGTGACATATTGGCCCTCAGGAAATCTCAAAGTTCGTCAGACCTGACCTGAACCTTCCCTATTGGAATTCCTAAGTGTACGCTTGAGATTAAATTGACAACGATCCTCAAAGCCGTTTGCTTAAGGCAGGACCTTAGGTCGGAGATTGGCAGTGGTTATTTCCTAATGCAATCCAAAGTAATGGAGTCAAATGCTGACACACACAAAGTGTCACACCGTAATTGAATAGAGAATTAAAGAGGGATAAAGAATGACAGCGAGAGGCGATGAAGCCAGAGAAAAGGTCACAAATTGTCTCAAAGCAGAGAGTCTATCGCACAGCGTTTAATAATCAGTGCAATTTATAAGTCTGCTACCCTCTTTTGTCAAACTTGAAAGTTTTAATCTGAATCATGGCCTGTCTTTCTTGTTAGAACACTGCATTCCAAATGTCAAAGAATAACATTTTTTATAGCATGATTTTGAGTCACAAATGCTAAGAAATGTGAATTTGGATACATAAAAACACGTGTGAGACCAATAATATTTCCCTCAAATGTTGTTGCTATAGCCTTAGAGAGTCATTTGAACAAACGGTTTCATAATGAAAAATATTGCTGACTTGCACATTCCCAGCATGCATTGCAACAGGAATAAACTGTGTGGATTGCATTATGATGCATAATTTTGTCTTTTGCTGACATTATGCTGTTGAGGTGTATTGATTTTCAGCATTAGTTTAGTCTTGCGTAGTCAGACGCTTGTCCTGTGGCATAAGATCAGGACCTGATCCTCAATTGTTGCAACTTTTTGCTGTGTCTGAAATCACATACTGAGTAGTAGGTACTACATTTGGTTTCAAACTTACTTCGCGACTGTTAAAAAAGTATGTTCTAAATAGTATGGATGTGTGTAGTATATGAATTTAATTCGGATGTGCTACATCCGCCATGTTGTCATTGTCTTGTGACTTATGGCATCAGTCGCGTTGCTTCACCTCCATTCACAAATCCTCTCCCATGGCCTCATGGGACAGTAAAGTGCTCATCGAATGCACACTTCAGAATCTCTCCGGAAGTGGTAGGCCATCCAGGTACTTTCCACCTGTTTAATGAATACTATGAATTCGGACATATTACTCAACTCACACACTGTTTTTCACCTACTTTATAGCATGGATGTTGGCATATTCAGACACAGCAAAGAACTTCCATCTTCAGCAGGAAGTGACTGTCTGATTGACATTTAAAGTGACCAACCACAGTTTGTTTGTTTTTAAGGGGTGGGTTTAAGGAATATACAGTATTTATCTAGAGGCATTTAGGGACAGGTTTAAATGAAATATATATTTTATTAAACACACCCCTATAGGCAAACAAACAAACTGTGGTTGGTCTCTTTAAATGTTAATCAGACAGTCTCACCGTAAAATATATGTGTTGTTAATTTCTGACTGATAGAAAAAAGAAAGTTGGCAGTCAATCAGATTATAATTTGCTACCGTTGTTGATGTTTGTGTGAGGTTTTTTTTCATGCAGTTTTTACGTGCATCTAAATGTAACTATTTCATATAATATGAATACATATTTGCCTTGATATTCTCTTCCTCACAGTTTTTCATTTCCGTCATACACATAATTGATGACATTTAAAAATATGAACACTAAATCTGTTTCTGAAATGTATAAGTCATCCAGTGCAAAAAAAGCTTAACGTAATTAAAAACGCATCACGTTTCTCAGCATTGATGTATAACTGTTCCCAATTTCTTTTTATAGTGCATTTTATTATGTTGCATTTACATGTGTTATGCAAAAGAAGATGCAGCTGTTTCATGAGTTTGTGTGAGTGGGCAAGTAAAGCGGAAAGAAAATGATATGTACATATGTAAATGTGGCCATGTGAGTGCTGATATGAGATGTTTTTCCTGTAAACACACTGCTGTGGAATTGTAGGAGCAACCTAGCAGCTGTCTGTTGGCCTCCCACGTGGGGTTGGCACGCACATCACTAAGTCTTTCATCGCTGTCAATATGCCTCTTATTCACCATTTACACAATAAGCTTTCGGCAGCATCCTATATTACACATAAAGTGCTGATGGACTGCCGTATGCTTCACGTGGATCTGGAAGTGTAATCAATGTGTGTGTTACAACCACTTGGGCTATTTAAGGTCTGAATCAGCTGACATGAGCTGCTCTTAAAAACAACAAGACTAATTCAATAGAGACACAGGTAAGCCTAAGTGTTAATTTGCCTCAAGTGAGATTATAAAGATTAAAGTCTTTCTAGCCTCTATATTCCATTGATTTTACATGCCGCCAGACAAAACAGCTGTGTCCTCTTATGGCCTGTGAAATGGATGCTCTTTTTGCCTTGAGGTGGATCTGGATGTGTGCCGTCTGTATACTGCATTGCTTTATACAGCGTGGTTCAGTTGTTTCAATTGTGTTTGTCCATATCATTTTAATTATAAATAAATAATGGTCGTAATAATTTGTTTTCATTACTAAGTAATGGGTTTGTTTACAAAGACTGAAATAAAAACTACATGAAAATAAAAATATAAATGGAAAAACATTTAACTAAAATAATTTTTAAAATGGGCAAAAATTATTTTAAGCTTTAGTTTTTGATATATAGTATATTATAAAGCTTGAAACCTTTCAAATACCTGCATTAAACATACCACTATAACAGTAGAGTGTCCTGAGAAATTTCATTTGAAATTTTGAAAGTATACTAGTCAGTGCATTAACTTTGGCAGCCACACTATAACCAAAATAAAAGATAGAAAGCTCTGAAATAATTTAAACCAACATTGACAGATTGAAAACTTGTCCATAAGGGCTCATGGTGATGGATAAAGTATGAGATCGGAAGAAAAAAAGATTATTTCTTAGCTTTTGCTTTCACTCAAACTTTTGTGTTCCCAGAGAAACCTTGAACTCGCTCACTTAAGCATTTACCGCAAAAGGTTTGTGAGCCAGTGTTATTTGTACCATTGAGATATCATTATAGTTGTTATTAATATTTTGAATAAATTTTTATTTTCCATTAAAAAGGTATGTCTTGTGCGTTTTGCCCTTATTACCTAAACTTGTCAACAAGGCTACATTAAGTGAATGCGAGTGCATTAGCAGGTAGTTGTGAGTCACAGGTTTTTATATGAGATGAGGACATTGCTGCAGCCGCTGATGAGGCTGAAACCAGCATATCCAGTGCAAGTAGGCATTGACCTTTTTAGGCTTTAATTATAATAAACATTATTTTATTTATTTATGCGTTATATTGAAGAGAACTTTTGAAGGATATTGGTTAACTTTTACCATTTTTGAGCACTTGAGCTTAACTGAGACTTGAGTCTTTGTAGACGGATAAAATGCTCTTGTGTCGATTGCAATATTGAGGAGTTCAGTTTTTTTCTGAATAAACGTGATAGTTCTCCTCACAAATCAACTTTTTCTTGTTTTTTAAATGGCATGTCTCTTAGGTGGCGAGGACTAGTGCATCTTTGAGCCTATAAGTGCTGTTAAAATCAGACACTCTAAGACTTACTCAAGTGGTATTGTGACTTGTGACTTGTAATGGAGTCATGTTTGCTGTAAGGTGTTTGTACTTTTACTTACAAGTATGGTTTTCATGTACTCTTTACACCTCTGATTGAAAAAAATAAAATAAAAAATTCTAAAATAATAAATGAAAAATAATTCTAACAAATTAACAAAAAATAAATACATAAAATGGCAATAAAAAATGTATAATAAAAAAAAATCAAAACTGTTATGACTCCCATTGCAACAACATCTCAGTCAACCCAACAGTCATTCCTCGCAAAGACTATTCTTTGTTATTGTTATGCTGTGGAAGTGACTGCTCCACTCGCCTGAACTCCTTTTCTATATTAGTTATTAATGCTTGACTTCTTGCC